>NC_142245.1:8497090-9097090 GCF_052056855.1 Sturnus vulgaris | reverse complement strand
AGTGAATCAGAAGTCATGGTGAAAATATCTTTTTGGATCAGATGTTTCCTCGGCTGCTGGGGCTGTGCACCCCCTTCTTGCATACAGGCAAGTGTGTGGAAATCTGCTCTTGTGCCAAGACTTTTTTTGATCACAGTGAACTTTGCTCTCTCTTGATTTCCTCTGCAGGAAGCAAAGTCCCTCAGGTCAAAAGGTTTTAGGCAGGGAAAGTCTTCTGGCAGCATAGATATACAGCTTTGCCATGCAGATTCAACTGTTTCTTTCTAGGAAAAATTATTGATATTTAAATTACATCATGTTTTGAATCAGAAGTAGGAGTTTTGTGTTAGCAGCTGAGCCTGCTCTCAAGTTTTTAAGGGCATGACAAATCTCACCAGTCAGTGATGACTGAAGGCAAAGGCTGCTCATCCCTTTAGGTTGGGCGTTTTCTGCACCTGCTCATGGAGATGCCTATTTGAAGCCAGGTAACTTCAGAAATGTCTGTCATGTTACAAAATAGGAAAAGATGCACTTGATTTTTCTTTCAGACTGGACTAATTGGTTTCTGTATCCCAGAGAGTTACAGGAATCTGCTGAGACAGCAATAAGTGCGTTTTGAGGAAATTGGAAAGCATGATTTTCTCATTTTCCTAGTTGACAAAACTTTGACATGTACTAGATATATGACCTTACCTCTCCTCCTTACCTCAAGCTGTCCCCCCATGCCTGGGACAGGTTTGTGGGGTGCCACCATAAAAGCACCCTTGCCCCAGCCTCTGTCTTGGTCAGTCTTTCCACCACATTAAATAGGCTGCTCTCAACATTTTCCTTGATTTTGGGCAGAATTGCAAAGGCAGCAGGTTTCATTCCATTCCTAGGTCTCATCCCCCAGAACCTCCTGTGGCAGACGGGATTCCCATGCAAAGGTTAGACTTGGACATGGTGATCAAAGAAGAGTTTAGGATTCTTTAGCTTGACTAATTTCTTTTACCTCCCCTAGTTTTACTTCTTTTTGCCATGGTGCCTGAACCTGCTGTGGGCTGGGCTTGGTGCAGAGAGCTGGGCACGGGAACACTTGCCCTGGAACTGGGGGGAACTCGCTGCCTCCCTGGGCAGCTGCCTCCTGCACAGCACCTTGGGCACACCAGTGGTGCTGCTCTGTGCTATCTAATTTTAACACACCACCAAGAGACTCTTCTGGCTGTGTCCTGTGGAGAGTGGAGGCAAAGGCAGGCTGGGTTATGCCAGAGGAATGTTGCTTCCAACACAGGCAGGTCAGTGCAAGGCACTGGTACAGCCTTGAGGTGCCAGAGCACCATGGCTTAGCAAAGTCTCTGCTCAATTACTGGGATGTGTCAGGGAGAGGAGCCTGCCCCTTCACTTCTTTTGCCTGTTATCCTCCTTTTGTGAACATCTATGGTGTCTAGACAGGGCTGGGACCCACACAGAGAGCTTCTTCCCCTCATTTTTAGCTGGATAAAAGTTGTGAGTGCTCCATGACTCACCCTGCTCCCTTGCACAAGGAGGAAACTTTCCTTTATTGCTTCCCTCTGTGATATCTTCATGTAAAATGAGTCCTGCTGCAATGCATCAAATCCCTGTTTCAGGGGATTTGCTGTGTGGGGCATCCTGCAAGCTCCCTTTTTCCTTTGTTTTTCCCCCCTGTTGCATCTGCACCACATATCTGCTCCATAGGAGCACCTGGAGACCATGCTGTGGTTTCAATGTGGCTGGAGTTTGGTTTGCATCTGAAAGAGAAATCGGTTGTAGGAGATAAAAATAAAGATGAAGAAAAAGGAGAAGAACAGCAACAAAAATGAGAAGGAGAAGAATACAAGAGAAGGACCTGCAGTGAAAAATTGAAGGAATGCCATAAAGCTGTGTTTTAGCCCCTCTCTGTTTATCCTTCAACATTTTTATTATTGATCTTGGAAAGAAAACAGAGGAGAAGTGTGAAACTGAATTTGAGATGCTTTCAGGAGTGACCTGCTCAGTGTACCTAAAAGCCTGATTTTCATCAGCTCTTTCATGTGGATTCCCTGATGTCTGATATGGGATGGGGTAACCCACAGCCAGAGCCATCAGCAGGGTTGCTTTTTAATTTTATAACGACTCACATTCTTTGTGAAAAAACTATGGAGTCTTAATAACAGTCTTGGAGGGTTCTACCCTCTGCAATGTCTTGCTCAAATTGTGCAAGAAGTATCCCTATTCAATGGAGACTTCAGGACTGTGCCTGACGGTACATGCCAATAAACAAATCTTAAAAGTGTTACAGTCCCTTCTAGGAAAACTAGAATAAAAGAGTCCAAAACTTTAGGGGTTTTGAGGCTGAAGTGGTTTCACCAGCATGCTAATCCCTGATACTCATTACAACTTTAAATCAGTGCTTTAAAAATAGCTCCTGTTATAATGAAAAATGCTGTCAGGAAATGTCAGTCACCTTGTGATGTGGCAGATGGAGATTTATATGGTAACACCTAATGATTTTAATGGGTTCTGCCTAAAATGCGACTTGGTGCTAAAAATCAAACTGTACAAGGGTAGAGCGAGCACTGGGTACTGCTGGCAGAGCCTTGCGAACAGAGGAAATTCTGTGGTGAGCACTTGGCGACAGCACTGAGACATTGCAGCATTAAAACCTCAAAGCACATCTCCAAAATGCAGTGTGGGACTACGCTTGAAAGACTTCAGGGCTGTCCTGGGTAGGATGAGCCCATGGCACCCTGAGGGTCTGGCATGAGGACACGTATGACTCTCATTCCTCGAGTGATGTTGCAAAGAGAGCATTAAGAAAAGACTGATTTTTTTGTTGCAGACAAACCACTAGCAACTGAAAATAAAGAGGCAAGACATCAGCTCCAACTGAGCTTTGAATAAAATGCAGGATTTGAAAAGGATAGTTGTTTGTTTCAAGCACAACTTCAAGGAAGGCAGAAAAACCTTTGATCTCCTGAGCCCCTCTGCAGTGCAGCTTTCAGTTTTAGATGTGTGTCTTGTTGAGTCATATCTTAATATAGTTATTATCTTATATGCTTGATTAAAAAAAAGAAAAGCTTGCTGGTCATGGCTTTGGTGTAAGACATCTGGGTGCCAGAGAGCTTGAGGGATGATGGTCCAGCAGCAGCCAGGAAGTTTTCCTTTGAGGCATGTTGCTTCACCCCTACCTACTCTCCCTGAAGCTTCCAATGCCTTGGAAAGCTGGACCTTCCAATGAAAGGGAGCCCTAACATCCCCAAGGACTGATTATCAGAGCAGGGACAAGAGGGATTTAATTTTTTTCCAAAAAACTTTTTTCCATTTCATTGCCACTGAGCAATGGAATGATTTTGAGCTCAGTTTTCTCTCTCTCCTTCTAAATCTCTGATTTCAATGACTTTGTTTTTCCCTTTAAACAGACATAGATTGCTTTAGAGACAGAGCATTGTTTCCCTGCTTGGCTAATTAAAGCCCCAAAATTTGATTTCGAGCAATGGGCTTGTCTGGTCCTCAGCGAGCACAGAGATAACTCTGTTGTAGCACTTTGATCGTGCCTGGACACGACTGCACCTGCTCCTGCTGCCCTGGCGCCACTCCAGGCACGGAGAGAAGGCACCCAGGGCAGGAGAGAACCTCTGGCACATAAAAGGGATCCCACTTTAACCACCTTGGTTAAAGGGTGTGGTGGGTGCAATTTCTGCACGGTTGGTTGGTGGCGACCAGCCCTCGGTGGACAAAAGGGAGCTGGGGGAAGGCTCTGCTTTGGTGGATGGAGGAACAGATGATGCCAGCAGGAATGCCACCAGTCCAAGGCCACACCATTCCTGTTCCCCTTCATTTCCTACCATGCCATCTATGCATGATTCTTGCAATTTCTACTCTCTCTATCTCTCTATGTGTGATTTTTTGGGGGGCAACACCCCTGAGAAAAGGGTTCGGGGTGTGTAGCAATGCCACTAAATAGGCTGGTCTCAATATTTCCTTGATTTTAGGCAGAACTGCAAAGGCAGCAGATTTCTCTCCATTCCTAGGTCTCATCCCCCAGAACATCCTGTTGCAGACGGGACTCCCCTGCAAGCCTTTCAGGAGAGGTTAGGCTTGAACATGGTGGTCAAAGAAGAGTTTAAGACTCTTAAGCCTGACTCATTTCTTTTACCTCCCCCTCATGAATCAGTTTTACTTCTTTTTGCCATGGTGCCTGAAGCTGCTGTGTTGGTGCAGAGAGCTGGGCACAGGAGCACTTGTGCTGGAACTGGGGGGGGGACCTATATGCTGAGAGCACCCAGTTTTTTTCCCAGCAGAGTAGGAGACTTAAGCAGATCTGTCTTAGCCGGAGGGATAATTCCTTTGGCAGCAAAGAAGGTGAGTTGTGCATGCCCAAGGGGACATGGGATCTATGGGACCTCAGGCACAGCTCATAACTCATGTGTAGGAGGAGGAGATGTGGATGTAATGGGAACAAGGAAGAGGGAGGGTGGCAGTAACAAGTTTTAGGAGCCTGGGTGATTGATGTTTCAGGTAGAGTGAACGCAGTCCTGTGTTTGGGTTGATGTCATAAACACCATCCTTCAGACAGGAATCAGCAGGGCTAGACCATGGCACCAGGGCTTTTTGGACAGGAGGTTTTACTGGGGAAAAGAGGAACATGTAGAGGAAGGAGGAGAGTAAAAAAAATTGTTGCATGAAAAAAAATGAACGGGGATAAATTAAATATGGCCTGAAGAAGTCATCAGAAACATTGTCTGAGGGAGGTTTGAGGGTGAAGGGAAGAGGCAGAGAACCCATTACTGCTAAAGGCAGAGCTCCAGAAGAGCTGGCAGCACTGGGGGATGCAAGACTTTGGTTTAGCCCTCTACAAAATCACATTACACCAACAGGACTTGCCCTGACTGGCTGTGCTGAGGTTCCTGGAGTCCAGAGAGCTGCCTGGGTCAATAGAACAAGCAAGGTCCATAGACACCTCTCTTTCCTGCTGTTCCTTGTGCCTGCAGCATTGCCACAGTTTCCATCCCGCAGTGGTCTATTAAATGAGCCCCTGACGGGTAATTCATTCGTCAGCCCTCAAGGCTTCTCCCCTGCCTGAGCCCACCTCAGTCGCAGCAAGCTCCTCATCACCTCCTCCAGCTTTTCCTGCTCCAACCCAATCTGGTTTACATTGATGCAAGAAAAGAGTTGCACAAAGCTGCTCAGAAACCGGCCCCTCCGGTTATTTCCAGCTACTCCAGAACTGCTTGAAACCCTACACCAAGACCTCCCAGTGCTGCTTTCCCCCTGTGCTCCTGTTCTTTTGTCCTTGCCTTCACCACCTAGGTGGCCAAGGTTTCTCCAGTACCCAGCCACACACCCAGAGCTGCTGAGAAGAGGCAGCAACTACTGCAGCCCTGAATTTCTACCCAGTGCCTTCTCAGCCAGGCTGCAGCACGGGAAGCAAAGACCTGTAGCAGCAGTGCCTCCAGCAAGGCAGCAGCAGCTGCTGCTGTACCTTCAAGAAAAATCAGCAAATTCTCTGCTGAAATGGAGAATTAATTCCCCCTGTTTGAATGCTTCTGTCCGCTATAATAATAACAAAATATTATTAATATTTATTATTACTATTAAGCCTGTTATGAATGGTTTTCTTTTTTTTTCCAATTAAACAAACAACAAAGATTAAAAGTAACAACAAATTTTTAATAGTAACAATTATAAATGAATACAATCAGAAGTATTAAAGGTGATTACAAAAATTATTGAAACTAAATACCATCCAAGTAAAGTATTACAATTGTATAATTTGGAATGGATAAAATTTGAGAGTAAGTGTTTTAGTATAATTGAGGTTCGTATAAAGCATAAGCAAAACCGACCGGGGGTACGGGGAGGGGCCTGCCCTTCCTCTCGTACCAAAGCATTCGGGCTAACAATCCCACTTATATACTATAGGCTACAAAAGTTTCTAGAAAGCTCCTCCTAGTTTCTATTCCTAAGATCTACGTAACTATACTGCACGGCGCATGCTCTACTAATGGGTTGGGGTCTCTTATCCTTTTAAGGGTCTTATTTCCGGTGAAGGCCCATCATCACCATCAGTGACCGAGGTGTGACCTGCAGGTAGCGCAGGCGCCCTGTGTGACTGAGCAGATGTTTTCCATAACATGACTTTAATTAAGTCCCATGCTTGTGATCATTCCATTTTTGACAGCTTCAAGGTTGAAGCTATATTTCTAGATGCCGCTTATCAGACCTTCGTCCTTCGACTCTTCTTATCTGACTTTCTTCTAACCTCCTTCTTCGACTCCCAACATCTGGGAGATGTCTTTTATCCTGTCTCACCCATCTCCCCCCCTGTCACTCGGTAACAATAGTCTTTTATTGATCTAAATACAATTTTGTTAATATAGTTACAATTTAATTAGCACGAATCACATTTATCACAAGCCCAAGAATGATGTCACTTCACTGTTGCCTCACTATCTGCCACTTCACAGCATCTTGGTGTTGCAGGCACCTCTCAGCTTTCCCTGGTGGACCACCTCTGCCACAGTTGATGGATCCTGGGAGCTGTTTTTGGTGTGTCTAAGCGAAGGGCTGGCAGTGCCATGAGCAGGGCTTGCTGGGCATGGCTTTTTGCTGTGGAGGACAAGCTGCTGCCTCCAGGGTCTCCGTGGGGTGATGTGTGCATGTTTGGGCTGGGATTAAAGATGCTCCAGTGACTGCAGCATCAGCAAGGCATCCAGACGAAAGCTTCACACTGGCTTGGGATTTGCCTATGGATGCCTTTCACCTCCCATCCTGCCACTGGGTCTGAAAACTCAGCTAAAAAAGCTGTAGTTGCCCACCAATATTGTGACTCTGTGCTTGGCAAATTTGAGCAAGCAGTGCCTGGGGACCTGCTCATCTCTTGAGTAGACCCAGAACTTCTGAGTGGGGAAATCTGTGTAATCCCATGTACTAAGGGGTCTCTTTCCTTCACTAAGGAGTAGGAAAACAGTAATAAAAAACTTATGTCTGATGTAGGCATAAATTGTACAGATGCTTTGTGCTCCCTCTTTCTCAAGCCGCTTTATTCTTGAGGTTAAGAAATATAGTGTTTTTATCTTTGCTGTTTTCTCCCCCTCCTTCTTGGCCTCAAGCCTCAGACCAGTAGCCTACTCTAATAAATAATGTAACATCTGTCTGGGCACTCTGTGGTCTGATCTTATCTCATGGACGGTGTCAGTGGAAGGGCTGAGTCAAACCTGCTCTACTTTCTTCCACACGGGAGATCTATTCCAGTGTCCTCTGAGAGAGGCACTCTGTTCAGGTATTGATCCTGTATCGGAGCTATCAGCAGGTCGAAGCAACATTTTCCCACTCTGCGCACAAGCATCCTGGCTCAGCATGTGGAGAAAGCGTACATGGCTTAAGGGAATAAAACCTCGGGGATTTAAGTATAGGCCTAAGGTTTTACAAGTGCCTGAGTGTGTTTCTGAGCTGGAGCCTGAGGGAATGGTGTTATTGTATTACCCAGCCTTTATGGGATTGCCGTGGTCTGGTGGGAGCAGCCAGGCAACTGTGGAGATTTCCTGGAGCACTGGGCACACGGCCCGTTTGAATTCCTATAAGTGTTGGTGGGGTTGGGTTGGTCTCTCAGGACAAAGAAAGCACAAGCAAGCCTGCACTGGAGATGTTTTCACAGCCAAAGTTGTATTGCGTGGGTCAAAATCTTGCCTTATTTCCTAATCCTCCATCTATGGTCTGGGGGAAAGGGACTCGCACCTGCATCAGAGCAACAAAAAGCATCTTTTTTGGGCTGTGTGTGAGGAGATGCAAAGCTGACCCTACAGCAAAGGTATTTCCGTACAGGTAGTACTCCTTTAAGAGGCATCTTTACATATGAATTCCCACTGAATGCTGAGACCCCCCACTCCCAGCCAAAAGGACACCAGGGTCAGGTCATAGTATTCAGTCCTAAATTTCAGAAACACTTTCTACAAATAAATCTTTCTCACCATGAGAAAGCAGCGAAGTCATGTACCATGTACTCATGGGCACATACCCCCTGTGGGAGAGGAAAAAGCCGTCTGGGGTCAGTGGGCTGGAGGAGCAGAGGAAACCCCACACTAGGCGGGTCCTTCTTGCACAGGACTCCCCAAAACCTCTGTATTCCTCCTCCTGTCATTTGTGCCACACAGGCACGGCAGCCTTCTTTCCAATGCTGCATAACTCGTACTGGTATTTTCTGTAATAAAACAATTTTGGAAAAAAAGCCCAAATTATCAAAATAAAAACATTTTTAAATAGTTGAAGCATTAAAAATATTTCTAAATTACTTTGCTTTTGAAATTATCTTTGCTTTTAAAAATCACTTCAGTCCTAACTGAAAATGAGGAATAAGTTGATTTTCAGGAGTTAAATGACTTGGAAACAGAGTGAAGTAACTTTGCTTCGAGTTGTCATGCACACAACTGCCTGAAGTGAAACAAAAAAAAAAAAAGGAAGGGGAAGGGATTGCATCCTGAAACTAAACTAAGCCCAAGATAGGAATTGTCATTTTTTTCCTGAAGCACCAGAGGAAGAGGAGGAAGAAGAGGCTCTGAGCACCCTGAGTTTTTCGGCAGACAAGGAGTTTTTACCCAGCCACAGGTAGCTGCTTTCCAGTGCAATAAACTCCAGTGGCTGCAAACTCAACTCCAATTGCCTTTTAAGTGTTTTATCTGCTGTCCTGACATACATCTTTTATTGCCAGAGCTCTTGTAAAAATGTTTTGAAGCCTATCCTGCTGAGCAGATCCCCAGCTGAGTGGTTCAGCAGTTGTGGCAAGGGGGAACACGTTCTCATGAGCCATCTCAAACCCATATGGAATGGCAGCCTTTCCTCTGGAAATGCTCTTTTGGAATGGTTTCAGTCTTCAGCAAATGCAGGAGGAATGGGAGAGTTGCACATATGGACATCTCATGGCTGGACAGATCTATTTAAAGTCTATTAAGATCTAAGAGCAAGAACAAAGTTCATCTTGATCCTGTCTGTCCGTAAAGGAAAGGATGAAACTCAATCGCACCCCATCCATGGTGAAATGATGGATAGTGTTTGTGACAACTTTTCTTGTGAAAGTAATTTGAAGCATCCTCCGTTTATTACAGCTGAGATCAGCCCTATGGCTTGAGCTTCAAATACAGTTCTGGAGCAGCAGCAAGGCCCTCTCAGGACCCACCAACCACACGGTCATCTTCCTTCATCTATTATTACACAGCTCTTCAATCCTTCCTCAGAGGACATGTTAGCCTCAGAGTACTCAAGTTTTCCTCCTCCCATCTGATGAATTATTTTGGCATTCACAGCCCTATTACCTTTTAGAGTTTGGTGGCCTCTGAGTAAGAAGCCACCACCACTGCTTTGCAAGTCCTTTCATGTTCTTTACATGTATCAGGCTTTCTTGTGCATGCAGTATTACTGGGCCTGGTCTCCAGATGCTTGTGTATATTAATGTGTATGAAGATATCTCCTTACTCAGAGAAGAAAGTGTAGCAAGAAATACCTGTTCTGGCAACCTCCGAGCCCTTCCTACAGAGCTGTTTGAAGAGATGCCACACGAGGCAGCACCAGACTCTTCTGGTCCTTGTCAGGATTCTCTGTGGCTTTGTCAAGCAGGAAATATTTCAGAAGCAAATGAAAATGGTTCCTGAAACTTCAGTGCACCCTTGAAGCATGTGATTTTTCCTACGAAATACTTACCTCAGCCACCTCCTCTTGAAATGCCAGCTAATCCTGTCTTCAGGCAAAGCAACCCCTTTCCCGCTGCCTTTAGCAATGGGAGGCAGATCCCTGCCTGCCTTCAGACTTCCCTCTATTACCATAACTCATTCTCTTCCCATTAAAACTGTTTTCTTTAAGTACAGCGCAAAAAAAGCCCTTTTTTTTGGCTCACCCATCCCCCACGGTCAGTTTTCACCGAGTGCCCATTCCCAGGTAGTCAGAGACTGCTCCGTGCAGGGCGTGGTGGCCAGGGGCAAGGGATGTGCTGAGTCCTGCCATGGTGCACTAGGTGGTCCTCAAGCCTTGTCTGAGGCTGCTCAGTGACTTCCCTCAGTGGTGTCATGGGGCTTTCAGAAACTGTCCAAAGATATATGTGGGTTTGGGGACGAGGTGCTGATGACATCAGGCAGGAGCACACCTGGATGTTCTGCCTGCACGTTTTGTAGGTGTAGAGATAAATACAGGCAACCTGTTGAGCAAGTCACATGTGGAGGGATTCATCCCTGGCCATTCACATGGAGTAACCCTGCCATGAGGTGTCGTTATGTACGTGGTGTATTTATGGCTTCTGTAAACCATTTCCAGAGCCTTAGATGAAGTAATTTTGGGATGCTTTGAGTGGAAGTCTACTTCTCCATGGTGATAATTTCACATTCCTGCTGTGCTCAGTGATCCTTCCTTCGAAATTATTCCAGTTTTCACACAGAGGCTCCCTGTATTTCTCTCTGTGATGGGGTGGGTTGAGTGTCTCCTGATGGTGCTGTCACCTGAGGTGTGAAATTGGAAGCTGTGTTCTGTGCCCAACTGCAATGCCAGCTGAATGCTACTCCTTGAGTAAGGTCTTAACTCGCACTCAGGTCAGTGGTATGAAGGGTATCAGTGTTGTGTTGCATTGTTCACTGAGAACAGTGTGTTGGGCACCTTGCACAGATCATGAGAAGACACAGACCAAGCCTTGAGGAGGTTCCACTCTGCAGCTCCAGCTTTGCTTGGCATCAGCAGCTACCTGCTATAATTTGTCTCACTTGTCCTGCTGCGAGGACACTGGGCTTTTACTAACAGAACAAGTCTCCAGGACCCTCAAACTTCCCCAACCAGTCAGATCTGCACTAGAAATACCTCTGGGTAAGCAAGACAATTCGTCACCTTTGAAGCCCAGTGAACACCAGGTGTCTCAACTCAAAACTTTTCTGCTCTTGGAGAGCTGACAGTGGGGGAGCCACCAAAGATCAGTGTCCCCATGTCACACTGACAGAGGGTCACATTTCAAACCCCTCAGAGGGTGTGGTGGCTGTGGTTCAGGCTGGAGGACAGGCTCCAGAAAGAAGCTGTGTGTGAGTGGTGTGACTTGGATGGCTCCAGCTCCTACCCCCTTCAAGCTTCTTGGAGCTGCATTAGCAACCCTAGATTTTCATGTCGTGACATTGCAAGCATCTGCAATGACAGCTGCCAAGCAAGGTGCTAACTAACATGACTAAAGGAATTCACAGCTGGCCCTGGGATTGCCAAATCTCTGCCTTTGACTAGAAACATGTAGTGTTTGTTGCCAGTGTCATGTGCCCATGGAAAATATCACCCACAATCAGATACCTCAACCCCTTCTTGCCCCTCCCTCACCAGCCTGTGAGGATTTCTCAGAGCTTTGGAACTCAAAAGATGCTGATGAAACCCCAGGAGCGTGACCTAAAACACAGGCTGTGGGATGCTGGGGCTGTGCTTGGAGATGCAGCACTGTGGGGAGGGGGAAGGAGAAGTTAAATAGCCCAAAGTCAGAGCTCACCCACTGCTGATGTGGTGGCTGTGCCCTGCAGCCCCTGCTCGGCTGTGTGCAGAGAGGTGTCCTGCCCGCATGCAAGAGCATCCTGTTCTCTTATGCATGAGCATCCAGTGAGCCTGTGCTTTTGCATCCAAAGCAATTTGAGTGCTCAATTCACTTACACATGAGCAGCTGAACAACCTACACGTGAGCATAAAGAGTCATTAACAAGTGTTCTGTGCAGAAGGTGGGCAACCATCACTTCCTAGCACTGAGCTGGAGCAGGAGAAACAAAGTTGGTGACAGAGCTCTGAGGACACAGATGGAAAAAGTGTTGCATTTGAACTGTCCTAGTTTTTTTTCCTGCAGGCACAAGGCCTGACATTTGTAATAGGCACAAGGGCTGGGGTTTGCAGTGGTTATTTGTTTAGACTGCTGTGGCCTTCCTGGATAAGTGTTTTGCAGGTAGGAGTGTTTGCAATAAGTATTTCATCCAGGTTTTTACAACATTAATTCCTCCATCTTGGTCCTCGGGGACAATGGGTGAAATCATGACAAGTACAAATATTTGGACTTTGATAATGTTGACCCTGGTATTTTAGTTCATGGCGTAAGGGGTGGAGTTCATAACAGACAAAAATTGTAATGCTGATAATTCCCAGGCTCTCTGATCCCCAGGGGCAAGGAGTGAAATTTTAGTGCATATGACACACATTGTTTCAGTATTAACCCCTCTGTCTGGTGTGCAGGAAGCAAGAGAGGAGCTTGAAATTATTATGTATTAGAATCATGATGAAGTTGAAAGTAAAGTTGATAATGGATTTGTGTTCAAATGTGTTCAAAAGTGTTTTAAGGATGATCCTCAAGGAGAGGAGTGAGCTGGTCACGAGCTGCAGGGGTTACTGCATCCACCCATGGGTTCTAGTCAGCTCACACAGGAGCACCCAGTAGGTTCATGCATGAGCAGCTGATGAGTGCTTGCATCAGCACCCTAATAATTCCTGCATGAGTCCCCAGACTCATGCCTGGGCAGCACATCCATGCCCCCATGAGTGCCTGACCAATTCACACGAGAGCCCTTTCTGTCCATGTATGAGCACCCGAATGAGTCACGCATCAGCGCCTGGCTTGCTCACGCATGGGCATCCAATTAATCCGTGGAGCAGCGCCAAGTTAATTTATGCATCGTCACCCAACCGGTTTGTGCCTGAACACCCAAACAGCTCAGGAAAGGGTGATGAGAAGGTTGTGTTAGCTGGTAGTAACAGAAATGGAGCCAGAACTCCCCAGGCTGAGACTGTTTTACCTGCAATGCTACTGAGTTCCTGATCACACAGCAGCAGGGTCACGTAGGATCTGTCTCTGGGCCATGGAAGGGAGCTGAAAAGAGAGAGGCAGGGGCAGGTTTTGTCCTGAGGGTGATGCTGAGATCATTGCCTGACTTGCTGTGTAAAGGGACTCCTACAGCACCGCAGCTGGGAGCAGGACCTTTGGGAGCATCCCCTTCTACATGCTTTTTTTACCCCTTTAAGCAGCTCCCAAGATGAGTTTTGTGGCACATTCTGTGGTCTGAAAGGCTTTGAGTCCAACCTCCTCTGCCTGGACTTCTGGGGGAATAGAAGCTCTAGCTGCAGGCAAATACGTTCTTTAGACAAAAAGCTGTGGGGTTTTTTTGACTGCCGACTTTTAATTGCTTTGCAGCGAGCACATCAACAGAGAATAACCTGTCACCACCCAGCCACTCAGAAACTGGCCACTGGGCTAAGATTTGAGTTCTAGATACTGTGATTTCTACCTCACAGGGACCAGAGCATCAGGACTGCGACTGTCTCTGCTGCACAAACATCTTACAGGGGTTGTGAATTTCACCTGGTCTTTTTGCATGGCACAACGCAGCACAGGATCCTCCACCAAGGTAGGGGTTGGGTCAGATGGCCACTTTCTTGTTCTCTGCAGGCACCCAGAGGGTGAAACTGCTGGCTCAGGCAAATGGCCACCCACAGCCAACCATTGCCTCTATTCAGCTGTTTGGGTGTTACTGCAGATGCTACTTATTTGCTTGTCTTTTTGTTCTGCATGGCATGACCCAGCAAACACAAATAAGTTGCAGGGTTGAATGACAAATAATAATCAGGTAAGCACAGGCATATTTGCACAAGAAAGAGACAAAGTAGGTGGTCCGAGGTTGGAGGCATTAAATCAGGTTAGGAACAAACTCAGCAGAAATCCCTACTTATTTCCTTTACTTCCATGTGGACCTGATTTCCACTGATCTCAGGTAACTCGGGGAAACCCAGCTTAACCTTAGCAAAGCATACACAGAGCTTTACAGGACAAATTTCAAAGCTCACACCTCCAGAACCACAGAGTGCTCATTGCAGACATGGACCCTGGAGGCCAAATCCTTCTTTGGACTTTGCTCCTGGACAGGGAAAACCAGTTTGGTGTGGTTGAGTCTGTGAGTTTCTCTGCCAGAATGCCCAGTTGAACACAGCAAAGTGATGGGGCTCATACAGGGAGCAGGAGGCAGGCTGGCTGTGGGTGATGGCCATTCTGAGGTGTCCCCAGCCATCCATCCCTGCCTGGCTATGGACTGAGCTGCCTTGCCTGGCATGGTTGTTTTGGGACTAGCACTTCAAGGGAAGGTACACGTGAACCCAGCTTACAGATGGAGGATGGGATGGACTTCGTGTTCCTCATCCAGCTCAAAAGATACTTCCATCTTACATCTCACATTCAGGGGAGAATTCTTTTCTCACACATCTGCTGCCCACCTGGGGTAATGGAAAAAACCCACTCTTTTTTTCTGCCCTTTTCTAATATTTGTCATAGGAGAAAAATTGTGACTTAAAAAAAAGAAAGAAAAAAAGGGACAGGGAAGCCTAAAATGAAATGCTTTGCTGTCTTTTTTTTTTTTTTTTTTTTGGGGGGGGGGGGGAAGAAGTGAGTGGAATTGGGTTTTTTGTTTTTAAGTTAGGCAGTTGCTCTGTTCCAGATAGGTATGAGCTGGCCTTAAGGGCTGAACAACCTCTCACAGCAACTCCTCAGCATCAGGATGGAGCATGGGCAGGCAGGAGGCTCTGCTTTGCATGGACACCTTGGTATCTGCCAAACACCCCTCCTATGTCTGAGGTCGAACAGAGCCAGCAAAAAATTTTCTATTCCTCAATCCAGATTTGCAACTGCTCTGCTCCAGGTTTGCCAAGCACCATGGCAGCAAGAGCTGGCAGACCTTTCTCAAAACAAAAGCTCCATGAGGCTGGGTGAAGCTGAGAAGGGTCCTAAATTAATAAATGTAAAAGTAGAAGAAACCCACACCAGGGCAGTTACTTTAATGGAAATAAGCTGCTTGATTTTGCCCTTGAAAGTTTAAGGCGTTTAAAACAATTATAAACATGTCAGTGTACATGGATACGGTTTCTATAGCAGCACAGCAACAGTTAAGGGCTTGCTCCCAAACATACCCCAAAGGACACTAAAAATAGTGCGTCTGTTGGATGCAAATCTGTATACATATTCGGGAAGACATACAGAAACTAGGACTTTGTGAGCCTCCATTGTTTTTGTCAATATTTTCTCTTATTTCCTCCCCTGTTTCTGAAGGGACTGGAAGGAAGGTGCTGTGTTAAGCAGCAGAATGTGGGGAGGGGGTGTGCCCAATGCTGACGATCCTGCTCCCGGTCCTTCCCAGCCAGTGCCAAGCCGGCAGGATGCCGTGTCGTGTCCTCTCCCCACCCTGTCACGAACAGCCCCATCAGCCAGGGTTTGAAGAAATGCCTCCTCTCCCCTCCTCTCTGTCCTCATGGTTGCCTGGTTGCAAGCAATGCCTACGTGTTCCTGCCGCTCTGCCACTGCCTCTGCCGCAGCCTGAGAGCCAGCAGAGCTGCTGGCTTCCCCTGGCAACACGGAGAGGTTCAGGACATAGCAAACACCGTGTCCCCCTCCCTTCCTGCGGTGGGGCAGGGTGCAGAGGGTGCAATCCTGCCCATCCCTGCAGCGGGGTGGGAAGGGCAGTGGGTGTGAGCTCATATGGATTTAGGACTTGGGGAAGTTTACTCCTGCCTTTGAAGCTGCATTAAAACCAGCTCGGAAAGCTGGATTCTCTGCAAAGCAAGACCCTGCTGGGGCAGAAGTGCCTCCTTCCTCGGCCAGCCTGGCCCAGGCACTCATGTCCATTCCTGGGGTGCCTTTTGCCCACCAGCATCTGCTTCTGGCAACCCAAGGCTGCTTTTGAAGCAGAGGGAGCTTTGCTCATGTGGTTTGGCAGTGGGAAAAAGGCCTTTTTGGAAAGGAGGGTGTGTGCTCCTCAAGAGGAGCATTCAGAAACACTCCTGTGGCTGCATGGGAAGGGCCTGCAGTGACAACATCCTTCGGAGTGAGTGCAAAAGTGCATTGTGTTCCTAAGAGACTGTGTGATGCGTGTCACAGCAAAGTCCAAAATGTGCAGCAGAGAAACCAGCCAAAATATACAGCAGATACAGCACAACCGAGCCAACACTGAGAAATCTAGCTTGATGCAAAACAAAGATTTTCAGGGAAAAAGAGAAGCACTCAGGATATGCCATGGGCAACCTCTTTCCCAAAGAACATGGTCTTAGTATTACCCTTTTTTTCCCTCATGCCCTTTCACACTCAGGAAAATGCCAGTTATAAATGCTGAATGAAGGAACACTTACAATTCCTCAAAGTGGAACCCTCACATCTTCCTTCTTTTCTTTTTTTTTTTTTTAATATCAGTCCTCTCATGATGACAAAGCATCAAAGCTATAATGGCATTTAAGTGTTCAACTACCCCATGGCAGCAGTGCCATACCCAGTGCATCATTCATAAATCCAGCATCCCAGCGATAGTTTCAGAAGGGATGCAGGCACAGAGAACATTACTCCTGTCCCATATCTCAAACAGCTCTACTCATGCTAAAACGATGCTGCTTTTACAACATAAAAGTTTCATGCATTTTATTTTTTCTTAATTATGAACAGGTACTTTTCTGTGTTTTTAACATATTGCATGCCACAGCAGTTAATGAGTGACGAATCCCTGCTAATAAAATCTGCACAAGTGGACTTATTGTGGGCATTAGTTTGCAAAATAATACCTTCATAAAGAAACATTGCAGGGAAAGGCTTTGGGACTGTGGTCAGTATTGGGGAAATTGCTTGCTAGTAGGTTGAAATCATCACCTTGTTCAGCTTTTTAAGAATGATAATTGGTATCTCTCAGATACAAGCGACAAATAGCATTTAGCATTACTGCAGCATCTTTAAGTACAAATCAAAAGCATCTCACCTGTCTCTCTGTTTTTATTCTGCAGAGCTCAAATTCCTCTGTTTTGACAAACAGCATCACTGAAAGTTCTGTCTGTGTTCCCTGAGCAGCATTCCTAGTAAAATGAGAATCACAAGCTGGAAACAGCACAACAAACCATAAGGAAGGAAAACCGAAACAGCTGCATCACAACACCTAATTGCCTTTGTGATCTGTCTGGGATTTTGTGATTTTCCTACATTTCATCCTGGTTTAAGGCAAGCAAAGTACACTGCCAGCAAGGGCAGCATGGCCACAACAAGGGCCTCAGAGCTGTGGGACAGGGTCCAGCTGCTCTCTGGTCGTGCAGCCCTGTGCTTTGAAGGATGGCTGTGGCACCACGTGTCCTCCTGCCTTTTGCTTTGCCCTTCCGGCTGTCCTATCCCCTGCCTTTAGGATATGACTACCGTCAGTGTGACCTGAATTGCTGTTTGTTTGGGGACAATGGGCACTGGGGCAAAAAAAATAATCCCTTGGGCTGAAGCCTAGCTATGGCATGAGCTACTTGTTTATGCAACAGAAGATGTAGCACTGACACCATTCCCATGGCAAACAGGAAGATGGTGCCATAGTCTGAACTTCCTGACTTCACCTAGTCCTTCCTTGCACATCATCCCCACTCTCCGCATCCACTCTGCCATTGCTTTTAGTGCCAAAGAGGAAAGCTCTCCCCCCCCCCCCCAGATATCCAGAGAAAGATTATGCCTATGCTCAGCCAGGGTTAAACTGCAGTTTTGGCTTCAATCTTGCATTCCCAGCCACCTCCGTACAGGCTATGCCAGAGGAGAGCCCAGACACACTGTCTCCCAGCTGATTTTACTAATGGGTTATTTAAAGCAGACATTGATAGCTCTGAAGTCGCAGCAGCTGAACGTGGCTGCCAGTGGCTAATGAAGGTGAATGTCAGGAGTCATCATCAAAGTGATTAGTATAATTAAACTGAGCTGTGAAATGCCAGCACCAGTAGCAGAGAAGTCCCTCTGAGGTTTGCTTCACTGGATTGAAAACTAGGTGCTGCCTTTGAATCCCCTGATGCACTCTCTGGTTTTCCTTTGGTTTTCCTTTGCATCAGCTCTCCTGTTCTGAGGCACCTGCTGAGTGCTACCCTCATATTGGCAGCTGCTTGTGACTATGGACAAACTGCTGGGTTTTTTTTCTTGTGGTCTCACTTCCCAAGCTATAAAGCACAGGTGAAAATATTTAGCTGCCTACCTGACAAGGCTGATGTGCAGATTAATTAATATTTCTCAAGTGCCTTGAAATTTGCCAAGTATTATTGCTACATAACAACTGTTGCTATGTAGTGAAAATTGCTGCCACCACAACCAGGTGTGGACACCACACCTACATTTCCTGGCCTTACAGGGGTCAATGCCCAGCTTTGCTATGAGTCTGCATCCAAAAAAATCCTCCTTTTCATCTCTCTGATGTTTTGCTCATGTTGCTTCTGCAGTTTTTGTTATTCCCTTTGGTTTGTCGGATGGTACAAGACAACACCATAGATTGCCTCTGTGTGTCTCATCCCAGAGCAACACAAGGGATGGGATCTGCCAAGGCCAGGGGTGGGCAGCAGCTGGTCCTGGCATGGCTGGGCTCCTGTACTCAGCAACAGTGTCAACACCCAGCTTTGAGAAACTGCTCGGCTCCAGCCGTGGAGGCAGCAAAGCAAGGGTGGATCTGCCAAGCTCTGGGATACCACACCTTAGTGTGTCTGAGTGACTCAGTGAGGCATTCCGTGACTGTTTCATTTCTCTTTCCCTTTTGCACAACTGGGGGATGAAGTTTTTAAAAACAACACATTTGCTCCTCAACTTTCTAGTTTCCCTGCTGGGAAAGCCTTGTTTCCAATGGCTGTGAACCTTGGCTTGGTGGGCATCACATTGGTCAGTCCTCCCAAGGCGCATCAATGCTGCCAGCACTGAGGAAGAGGATGAACTTGGGTTTCACCAGTGGCTTTTGGGCCATCATCAAGCCCCAAAGACAACACATATATTAATAAATCAAGTGTGCTGTGGGTGGCTTCCCAGTCCTGACTCCAGCTGGCAACATCCTAGTGCTGTCAAAGCCTGCTGCATCCCTGGGCAAAGTAGCCCCATCCAAAGTGCTGCCTCTGAGTGGTATCCGGCTCACACCGCTTCCTACCCATGCCTGGTCAGTGCTTGAGTTCACCAGCCTGCTCCAAAGTGGTGCCGAGGCTGTGGAATGGGTTATTTCATTGTCACAGGCACAGCCAGTAGGTATTAGGAGCCATTCATCACCAAGCCATTAGAGGCCATTTGGTGGTGGTGTGATTCTGGCAAGGACCAGAAGGAGTGGGTTGAATGGTGTTGCATCTTCCTCAGGATGATGTGGGACACAGTGGAGTACCCAGAGTCGTAGCTGGTGGGCAGGCAGAGCTGAGTACTTGCTAGGAAGGTGGGATGCTGGCTCCTGCTAGCGAGCCTATGCTTTCACAGCTCTGATTCATTTTGAGTTGCAGCAGGCTGTCGTACCCCGAGCCTGCAGGCACCTTCAGAACAGGACTTTTTCCTCTTCAACACCCCAGTGATTTCCTTCAGGAGAGCCCAAGTAAAACTGAGGGGCTGAAGGAGGGAAGTTTTCCCAGCTGAAAGGACAAGATCATGCCAAATGAAGTTCAGTGACTGTAAATGCAAATTACATGGCCAGGAAATGTTTTGATCCTTCAGGTGAGAGCGAGGGGATTTGATATCAGTCATATTAGTCCAGGAAAGAAACATGGCTATGAATAGCCATGAATGGCCAAATACTGACTCCAAAATCCAGCGAAGCAAAGAGAAACCCCAAACCATTTGATAGGATCCAGATGCAGGCCCCAGAGAAGGGGCAAACACAATGGACACTGGCAGGTCTAGAGAAGAAAGATCAAGAGCTGCTTGTAGCCGTTAGTTGAATGGAGAAAATGAGAGGTTTGAAATGCTCAGAATACAACACTAGAAGCTCATTGCCCAACACCTCTGTAGTTGGTAGGAGCATTTCAGTTCCTCCCCCAGAAATGTTACCCATTTCACCAGCGGTGTCTGAGCCTCCCTTTGGGTGCTGCTGGAGCTGCCCAGAAAAGACCTGGTAAGACTAGCCACAGCCAGGCCACTGTGGGACTTGCTGTAGGCATCTCACAGCCCTCAAAGTGAAGGGCTGAAAGTGGCTATGCCAGCCTGGCCTCAAGGGGACTTTCAGTCAGGTCCTGGTTGCAAATCTCCCTGGAGCAATGATTAAACAAGCCTTGTTCTGACAGAGCCCATGGTGGCCTCCTTCCCTTTAACTTCTTCCTTGGATTGACAGAATTAAGCCATCCAGAAAACACTGTGTTAATAATATTGTTCGAGAAAGCCGAAGTATTACTCTGTTACCACGCAGGCAGCTCATGTGGCTTAAATCAAAGCTACAACAAGCAGGCCTTCTGGCAGATGGGTTCTCAGTCAGAAAGCAGAGAATTTTTTCCATGACATGCAAAGGGGGAGAAAAAAAGGAATAGCATTATCTGCGAATACTGAATGCAAGCAAAAACATACATACATCTGTGGTTTTCTGTGTTTTCAAGGATTCAAAATCTGTTTTGTTTCTTCAACCAACCTATAAACTGGACCCATCCTGTGGGTGCTGGAGTGCTCACATGCTGATTATGTACTGATTTTTTTACTACTTCACCCTCCAGACTGATACAGCAGCTGTAGTGAGCGACACGTGGCGTTTTCATTTTGCCTCATTAAAGGCATTTAAATGAGCCTTGCTCAAGTAACACCAGCCTCCTCCATTTTTTGGGCTGTGCTGTGGGTTGGGTGAGGGGGAGTTGCTGCCATGTCCCCCTCCGTGGGAAAATGCATGTGTCCTTCCACACCACAGCTTCAGAGATTGTGTTTTAGAGAAGAACAAAAGAAAAAGAAGAGGCGGTGGGGGGGAAAGACTTTAATTTTCAGGCTGGATGTCTGGGAAAGCTGGGATGTGTGTTCACATGGTCCATGGGAGGACAGCTGTGATGCTGAGCAGCAGCCAAACACCTTCTCCCACCTGAGCAACCTAAGAGATATACCTGGGAGCTGCTGGTGGAGGTCTTGCTTACTGAACCAAGTAGGGCACAATTGGTGGAGAAAGCACTACAACTGCTGAACAAACTTTCTCTCTAGATCCACATTCAAGGAGAAGCAACGAAATATATCCCAGAGTCCATGAGGTGCAATCCTGTCCTCAGCAACAGGACAGCAGAAGGCTTCATGTTCTGCTTAAACCTCCTCTTTTGCAGTTGTATTCAAAGGGAGTACCTCTGAAAGGACTACAATTTTTGTTCCATATCATTAATTAATTAATTAATTAATTAATTAAATTATGTCAGGGGGATTGACACATGTCCATCCAGGTGGCCGATTCCTGTGACACTCCAGCAGCATCCCGACTAAACACTGTGCTGGTACCACAGCTCCATCCTTCCCTCCCTCCCTCCTCACTGCCGTTATGAAGTGCCCCTTGATTTTACAGCTCTGCAAATACACTTTGAGGGGGTAGATGTTTGCTTATTAACTTAAAGCAATTTACATTTCTGAGAACTGGTGGAAGAACATAATTTAATCGGTGTACACAATCGGCCTGATTGATTGCGGATGATTGCACAGCCACCCCTTTACTCTGCCTGAGTGCAGTGCAGGTGCAAGGGCACACCACCGGGCATGGAAAAGAAAGAATCACCTGGCAGGCTCGGGGTGCTTCAGTTTTTCTGCAATGATTTGATTATTAGCTCCTGATGAACCCAAGGCTGAGTTTGTGACAAGGTATTAGAGCCCTCCTTTGGAAAAGCCCAGCACCTGATGATCAGGCTGACATCTGCGCTCGGGGTGACAGCATCATGTCTTGTGTTTGACAAGCTCTAACCTCGTGTCCACCAGAGCTAAGTATTAATTTCCTCAACCCTTCCGAGAAGGAATTCAGCATCGACTTGTAATCTCAAATATTTTCACGCAACTGACTAATGACTTGATTACAGCTCGTGGCACTGAGCCACACTGATTACCCACGCAGGCAGGAATTGCAGCATGCTGTGACACCAGCAGCTGCCCAGCACCCTGTCATCATGCTCAGTCCCAGTAGCATCAGTCCCCAGTGAAATTTGCTTGGGTGTAGGCTTGAATCCCTTGGAATCCTATGGGTTGGATGAGAAAGGTTATACAAACTTCAGGTTTGTAACCCAGGGAGGCAGCTGGTTTAGAGAGGTATGACAATGCACTTTGGAGACACAGGTTCTCCCCCAGGAATGAGGGGCCTCTCCAGGGTTTTGGGGGGGGGCTTGGTGAAGTATCCTGGCAGGTTGATCTTGGCAGCCCGGGTCAGGAAAATGATCTGGGCATGGCCAGGAGATGCACTGAAGAGTTTTGGACTGGTCATGGTGCTTTAGGGGATGCAGCGTTTAGCAGCATGGCCCTGAGCCCAGCCAAGCCACTCTGGCTGGGGATCATTTTATTTAATAATATGGAGAGGGGCAGTGAGGTGTGAATGAGCTGTTGCTGTTGAGGCCATGTGCAGTTAAGAGCAGCACAGAAACCTGGCCAAGAGCCTTTGCTGTTTCCTCGTTGCTGCAGTGAGATTACAGGACGATACGTGCTCTGGGAACATTAGAGGGGACCATGTGTCACTTTATTTTGCATCTGACTCAGAGAGCCTGTTCAACATGAACACTGGAACAGTGTGTGGCTGTCAGAAAAAAGAAAATAGTTGTTTAAATATCAAAGATTATTTCAGAGCTCCAATTGTCTGAGTTGCAGCTCCAAGTTTCAGTGCTGGGAGAGGAAAACTGGTGTGAAATGAGATGGGTCAGCAAAGGTGACGCTCTACCCATCTACCATTCCTTCTCTGATGAATTATCCATGGTGCAGGGTCACCTCAGTCCGACTTGACTCCCCCAAAACATTGAGTATTTTATGTTTCAGCTTCATACTATCTCTCCATGTAGTGGTACAAGCTTATGGTACAACGTTACATGGCAAGATCAGAAGGAAAAGCAGCCCCCAGGCTTCCTGCCAGCAAGGAGATGAGTTCTGAAGCCCAGTTTTTAGCACCAGGGTCTCCAGACCTCTGGGCACATCGCAGAGGACTTTAAGCCATCAGTGGTGATTGGCGTTTTTCCACAGCAAGGGGCATCTGTTAAATATAAGGAAATGCAAAAAAGAGTCACCAAACTCAGCTGTTTCCTTTTCTTTTTTTTTTTTTAAGTAAAGAGAGAAAAGCTTTCTGAAAATTCTTTCTGCTACAAGAGGAATGTTTTGTAATGCTGATTTGTCTCTTAAGCTTCCTCTGAAATGTCTTTGAGAAAGAAATTAACCCTGAGGCAGGATCGAGATGAAAAGGGAACCAGGAGCAGTGCTGAGCCAGGGGGTTGTGCAAAGGATACATGCTTGCATCGATATAAGTACGGATTGGGCCAATTAATGAAACAGAAATCCATCATGAAGGTGCTAATTTAGAGTTAAATAAAAGATGGTCCCTCAGCAGTGGGACACAAGTCCGGGCCTGGCTGCAGGCTCTCTCCCAGGACAGGGCCAGGCTCAGCACTGGCAACTCTGGGACTCATCCTTGAGGCAGCTGGGACAAGGCTGCAACAGGGATGCTGTGATACTGGAAATCTCTCACTGTCATTTTGTCTTCTGCAGGAGGGGGTTATGGCCAGGCAAAATGAGGAAAGAGCCTCCCAAGGAGCAAAGTGATAAACACATCAGATGCTACAGAAGAGTACAGCATGTGACAGCAACATGGAACAGCTCTTGGGAGCTGAAGGGGATCCCATTCAACACAGCAAGAGGCAGGACACAAATGCTAGGGGCAAGGTTCTGTACTGTGAATGCCAAGCTCATCCTCTCCCCCCAGGCTTTCCTCAGCATACTTCATGTCTGCTTCTGCCAGCTGCATCTAATTCCTATATAGCTTAGTAAAGTGAGCATGGGATGGCAGCGTAAGGCCTTCTGTAATCTGGTCTCAGGATGCCCCAGGCATAATATTCACCTCTCCACACCCTAGTTTCCCCATGTAAATTGGATAATAATTAGATCTGTTACCACTGTCATGTTACATCACATGTGTGGCAAGTGATTCATTACACACAAAGCTCTGAGCATATCAGGCAGCATGCAGGGGTCAGGCAGCAGCTACTCGTTCCAGCATGATGCCTGTCCGAGACTGCAGCGGTTTTCCACCTATCCCTTGCCTTCTTCCCCATCCCATTTCCTTCAACTTTAGCCCACCATCTCTGGAAAGGAAGCATCTGGTCCCTGGCTTGAGACATGACTTCCCCGCAGGTGGGACTCAGCAGGTTTTCCGTGTCGGAGTAGGAGCCAGGAGTTTCTCCACCCATGCCTTTGCACTGCTGTCACTTCCCACCCGTCTGCCACGTGCCTGCACTTGTGTTCCTTACTCCCTCATGCCTGAGTCCCGTGGGAACCTCCAGCAGCTATGGGGAGATGCAGGATATGCTCCTGCTCAGCGGTGAGGGTCTGACTTGCACCGTAGTGAAGGATGAGGGAATGCCGGTGCCGGGAGCTCAGCAAAGAGGAGAGTAAAACGCGCCTCAGTTAGAGGGCCATAAATACCTGGGCTGGAAATATGGCGGGGAATAACGAGCTGCCAAACACGGAGAACAAAATTACAGCAAATCCAAAGGCAAACCAATAAATGCTCCGAGGAGAGCTCAGTTTGAACACTGGGTTTTGTTTGCAGCAGCCACCAAAAGCTGTGGTGTGGTGAATTTGCCATCAGGGCTATTTCTATCTCAGGTGTTTTAAAAGAATACTGCCTTTGAGGAAAAAGCTATTTTTGGGATGAACAGGGTTACACCTGAGATCATGAGGGATGATCACCCAGACCCCTTTTGTTCTTATAAACTGGGAGCTTCGAATTGTATCTCTTAATCTCTCCTTAAAAACCCCAGGGCCAGTGAAACTCAGGTTAATGACGGGTAGAGTTTACACAGCCAGGCACCACTAATATTTCTGACCCTGGATAATTCTTCAGCAGTTAATGGTGTGATGATTATGAAAGCATCTCCATTGACTTTGTGTGTTGTGCTGGGGCAGGATCATGTTTTTTTCTGAATGATGTGGTGGTAAAAACTCCCATTTCCCTTAAAAATCTGTTCCTCACCACGTATAAGAAAAAAAAATTGAAGACCACATCAAGGCTGTAATTTCTCTTAAACTATGGAAAACGTAGAACAAAATAAATTAATATAGTCTTTCTTTACATGGCTATATTTCAGTTGAAATATATATATACACATACAAATACATATAACATACATACATTTTTCTATGCATCCATACGTATGTATACATACACACACACGTGCACACATGGAACTATAGAGTTGTAGAATTTTAAGGATTTGGTAAGGAGCTTAAAGATCATCTAGTTCCAACACCCTGCCCTGGGCAGGTACACCTTCCGTTAGACCAGGTGGCTCAAGGTCTTGTCTAGCATGGCCTTGAACGCTATCAGTGTTGGGGCATCCACAACCTCCCTGGGCAGCCTGTTCCAGTGTCTCACCACTTTCACACTGAAAAAATTCTTCCTAATATCCAACCTAGACTTCCTCTCCTTCTGTTTGTATTCATTACACTTTGTCCTATCACTACAGCTTCTCTGGCTCCTCTGAAGGTTCCCCTTCAGGTGCTGGAAGGTTGCTATGAGTTCTCCACACAATCTTCTCTTCTCTGGGCTAAACAGCCCCAACTTTCTCAGCCTGTCTTCGTGCGGCAGGCGGTCCAGTCCTCTTAGCAGCTTCATGGCCCTTCTCTGGACTTGCTCCAACAGTTCCATGTCTTTCTTATCTTGGGGAAACCAGAACCGTAGGCAGTATTCCAGGTGGGGTGTTACAAGAGCAGAAAGGGGAGGGGGAGCGAAGCTGCTGGCCACACTGCTTTTGAGGCAGCCCGAGACTCCGTGGGCTTCCAGCGCTGTGCAGCACAAGCAGCGCAGATAAATGGACGCACACACACCTGCACACAGGTGTGCCGGCACACGGGCGATGCTCAGCGACGGGCGGGGGGGATGGGACTACAACTCCCGCCATACCCCGGGGAGGGCAGGGGGCGTAGCCCTGTTAGGCCCCGCCCAGCCGGTGTGGCGCGCGCGGTGAGGCGGAGCGGGGGGGCGGCGCGCGGCAGTCGGTGGGAGGGTGGCGGAGCCGGCGGCGTCCATCAGCGTCCATCAGCGTCCATCAGCGTCCATCAGCGTCCATCAGCGTCCATCGGCTTTTCCCCGGTCGCTTCACAGCAGCTACCGCCGCTGCTCCCCGACCCGTGGCTCGCAGCACCGGCCCGCCGGAGCCCTGCCGGCCGAAGGCGAGCGTTCTGAGGCTTCTCCCCTTGTCGCCCAGTCGGAACTATCAACCTCCGCGCGGCCGTGAGGAGGCTGAGGCTGCTCCTTCTTCCCGCTCCCGGCCTGCCGTCGTGGGGTGGCTCTTCTGTGCGTTTCCTTCCTCCCCGAGGTGAGTATCGTGCCTGTCGCGACAGGGCCCCATCCTGTAGCGCATCGCTGTCGAAGAGGTGGGGGGCTTGCCCGGGGCCTGTCCCCTTCCTGCCTTCTTCGGGCTCCTTCCTCCTCTCCCGCCGCCCTGCACGCTTTGTACTGCGCCTCGCAGGGCTCCCTTGTTGTGGTTGTTTCTAAAATTATTCTCTTTTCTTATTTTTTTCTACCGGCATTTGGGAAGTTTTTTGGTTTTGTTTTTTTTTTTTTTTAAATCTTTTTTTTACTTCCCACCCGCCCGGAGTTGGCCCCACTGTGTGGCTGGATGTGCTAGGGAAGCTCTTTGTCACGGCTGCCGAGCCGTCTGGCCTCGAGAAGAACATCACTAGAAAAAAGAAAAAAAAAAAAACAAACAAGTCGCTCAATACTTGAACACCAGCGTTCTCTTGAATTCGGGGGTGGATTTTTAATTTTTTTTTCGGCGGTGGTGGTATATGTATATTTTTGGGGGGTAAGTACGTGTTCTCCCCCCGCCTCCCCCACCAGATCCATTGATCGTAGCCTCCCGTGCCGGATCGCGGAATGGGAGCAGCACGCAGGCGGGTGACAACAAAACAAAGGGGGGTTTTGTTTAGCTGTTATTAACCTGAAAGATCTTGGTGGGAAAGCTTGCTTTCTTTTTCTTTGGATTGTTTTTTTTTTTTTAAATCCATAGCCTTTCCAAATTTGATGTTGTTTTACTCTGGAAAAATCCAGCTGGGCGGTGGGTAAGTTGTGTCTTTAATTTTAAGCTTCTTGGGGGAATTGCAGGGTTTCTCTCCCATCTCCTCAGCCCTGGCTCTTTTGTGAGCAGCCCGCCGTCCAGCGCAACTTGTGTCCGGTTTTTCTTTTCACTCTTGTTTTCACCTAGTTAAATAATGCGTTTTCAGGAGGATCTAGTAGGAAGAGGACGTTTCTGCCTGCAACAGCTGTAGAGAAGATATTTAAAAGGCAGGGGAGAGAAGGAGCAGTTGTGTTTTTCGCTGAATAATTTTCGTCTGATAAAGGGTATATTTTAAGACAGTTACGTTTTTATACCGGAAGCATTCCCGCCCCCCCTTAGTTTTTGTTTTAACTGCCACCTCAAAAACTGCAGCTACTTCACCTCTGCAAAATGCAGCTTCTGGAATACATGCGAACAAAAAGAAGTCTGGCTGTAATGCTGATGTTTCTGGCCTTAAAGGCCACCCCTTTTCATTTTTTTTTTTTTTTTTTTCCCTGGGAATCTTCTGCCTTGAAAAAACACTACTTGGCAAGGAAAATTACAAAGCCTTTCAGCTAGCTAGAAGCTGGCGCTTCTGCATCTGAAGGACGATAGGGTTTATTGTCCTTTTTTTTTTTTTCTTCTTATTTTGAACGCGTGTGGGAGGCGGGGGGAGACCTAGGGGAAAAAAAGGCAGTTTCCGGTTTCTGTTCAGCAGCGTTTCGAATTTTTTTCTCACAAAGAAGCAACCGGATGACTTGTTGATGATACATCTTCGGTTGATTTTTGTTCCAGAAGGCGCCTGTAGGTTAGAGGAGATTAACAGGCTGCCCAGATCTTCCTTTGCATGTGTTGTTATGTGGTCTGTGTGGCTTTGTAATGTTTTAGGCCGACAATTTTGGAGTGAGTAATGTAGAGCCAAAGTTCAGACGTCTGCCCGGGACACTTCCCCCTTTCCTCTCCACCGCTGTCCTTTCCCCCAAGAAGTGTGATTTGTTGAAAATTGAGCATTGGTGGTTGGAAAATTAGACTCTCTTGGTGCTGTGCAAGAGAAGTGTCCTAACTCTTTGAAGTCGTGTGAATGGCCTGGCAGGAAGCTTTAGTGGAATGCGTTTTGGTTGTATGTAGGTTGCTACTGGGTACCTTGAACTTCAACGTCTCCTATTTCAAACGAATTAAACATGTAGGAGCACCTACTGTTACACTGAGTAAAGTGGTGTAACATGGGCCTCATTAATATTTCCGTTCTTACTAAACATTAGAATGTATTTCTCAACACAGCAGGTCACCGTGCTTGTGTTCATCTTAGGAATTAACATTTTGAGTAACTGCTAGTGTTTCAGTTAAAGAAGAACTTAATATACTACCTTTGCTACAACCATTTTGTATTTTGGTAGCAATATTGGTTTCTAGTAAGAAACCAGGCATGGAAAGCAGGATCCTTTCACTTCAGCATTTATAGGTGGTGGCTGTGTTTGTAGTTACAAAATAGAGGATCATGTATATGGAGAGAGTGGTATTTAAAACTCTTATTCATTTTTAAGGAGCTAATTACAAGTATTTTTTGATATAAAATGTCTTTTCAGACAAGAACTCTGGAATACAGGAAAGCAGAAAACCCAAAGCTGTTTGTAGATGCTAATCCATGCCCGGAGATAAAAAAGAGAGAATGAGGGTGTTTCGTGAGAAATCAGTCGCCTTTAAGTGTGTACTTGTAAGCGAAATTACACAGTTGATTAGCAATTCCTGCTGGATGCCAATAATTGGAGGTAGTTGTTGCTGGCTGGTCACTGTGCGCCGTGCTGGTTAGATTGTAAAAGTTTTGACTGAACATCAGGATGAAAAAGTCCGGCTCTTTTGCCTCCTAGACATTCATTCCTTAATCTCCAGAATCACAAGTGTGCTGACAAACTGTCAAAGGAAGTGATAGCAAAGACATGGGATAGGAAGTAGGTCGAGTGCTGATGAGTGCTGCTGAGTTTCAGTGGAAAAAAACTGAGCGTGTTTCCATCTGATCTTGTTTCTGTTTCCTTTCAATCTACCGGTTTGCAGGATGCACCAGAAAGTGTCACACTCCTACTGTAGTTCCCCAGTCCTACTGAACTTAATACTGTCTTACTATTCTCCAGTCAGACCCAGTTAGCCTACCTG
The DNA here is from genome assembly GCF_052056855.1 of Sturnus vulgaris. Taxonomy (NCBI): domain Eukaryota; kingdom Metazoa; phylum Chordata; class Aves; order Passeriformes; family Sturnidae; genus Sturnus; species Sturnus vulgaris. The sequence continues at coordinate 9,068,002 of NC_142245.1, read as the reverse complement.
GGTAAAAAGATTCATGAGGAAGAAGTAAAATAGCAATTTGGTTCTCAAGAATCGTGTCAGTTAGGCAAAACTTAAGTGGCTCTGTGCCTCTCAGGAGGTGGTGGGCAGCTTGTGGGGATACATTTTCCTGTTCCGCTGTAGGCTCTCCAGTGGGTGCTTGGGGGTGGTCTGGGGCAATAAGGTAGCGTCGTGGTGCATTTTTTGTGGCATTAATGTTTTGTAATGGCTGTGGCAATTAGTAGTTACAAGTGATCATGTTTCTTGTTAAAATGTTTTAGTGTATGCCTTTCAGGTTAAAAAAGATGGAAGCTCTTTGTCCTGCTACAAATCTTCCTGAAACTTAAAAAAAAAAAAAAAGTAAGCTCTACCTTGTTTCTGCCTTCTGCTAAAAGCACTAAAAACTCTGACAATTACTTAATATGCAAGACTCGTTTTTCTGCAAATCACGAGTATGTTCTTTTACAAATAACTTGTATTTTTATTGGTTTGAAAAGGAACTTTCTTCAGGTAGGCAGAGGTTCTTGGGTGCTTTGCACAAGTGAGTGCACAGTTTTTGGGCTACCTAGGTGAGCCCTGTGCCATGGCCTTTGCCTGACCTATATGATGTGATTTGGAGCACCAAATGTTCCTAGCTGCTCAAAGTGACCTTTCTGGAATAATCCTCTAGTGATGGTTGATTGTGAAACAGTTGACTGGAAACTACAGCTTTGCAGGAAAAAGCTGTTGTTCTCTGCTGGCACCCTGTGCTGGAAGTAGGTGCTCATCAATACCAGTCCTGCTCCAGCAAAGTCTCCTGGCTGGCGTGTGAGGTGGCACATGGGGACGTGGGCTCAAGCGTGAGCAAGTCAGCACTTGTTTGGCTGGGGCTGAATGCAGTGCCTGGGTGGGAGTGTTTGGTTAAGGATTGATGGTGTCCTCTGGAGCCTGCCATGCAGGAGCACGGCTCAGTTCATGAGCAGGTAATAAAAGTTAATCTGCTGACCTTGGTTTTAATCCATGCTGCTGCATTTAATCACAGTGACTAGAATGCCACCCATGGTACTTATGCAAATACTGAATTTTGGGCTTGAATCTCGTACTTGAGAGCAGAGTGGACTAAACCTTGTAGTGAATTTCTGGCTGTGGTTTCAGGATGGGATGTATCCTATAATTTTACTTTTCTAATTAAAGCTATATTGCAATTTTTAGATTAGGAGCAGTCAAAACCTCTTACTCTGGTCCAGTAATTATATTCCTGTTGGGAAGAGGATTTGTTCAATTCACACTCACTTTCCTTGTTCACCTGTATATGTTGTAGAAGAGTTGGGATATGTGTCAGTGTTGGCTCAAAATGCACTTGGTCTGCCTTGATGTTGGCTAGACAGCTATGCCAGCCAGATGTTTTTATGTGCCAGCCCTGTTTGTAGAAGTAAATTGCATAAATGTGTTTTTAGAAGGGAGAAAAGCATTCCTTGTGAGAAGTTTTTTTTAATAGTACAGAGATATTTGGGGCAGGGAGATGCTGGTCTGGCTACATCAAGGTGTGTGTATATATGTGTGAACAGGAAGGAAGGTGTTGAAAGGTTATAGTTAAAAGGCCCAAATCAGAAAAGATCTCTGGAATATATTTTTGTTATTCTTAAGGGTAGTTGATAATATGAATAGCTACTATACAATGGTATTTTGTGAATTGATTGAGGTTTTGAGTGAATGGGATATATATGTGTGTGTAGGTACTTGCAGGTTATGAGTTTGGAGTAAGTTAGTCAAGTAGGATTCTCTGGGGCATAGTTTGTTGGAGCTAGGACTTGAAGATACAAAACAGCAAACAAACAAAACCAAGAAAAATAATAAAACACAAATTCCTGCCTAGCCAGAATTTTCTTTTAAGTAGACCACCATTAATGGCTTTTTCCCTTCCATTGCCAGTTGATTCATCTGTCTAGATGTACTTAGCTGCTTGTATTTCAAGTTTGTAATATTTCTGTAATTATATAACTCTTTGGACTTCATTACAAATGTTTAAAAATACTCTTTTCTGAGCTGGGGTACCTATTTTCCTTACTTTATGAAGAGGGTAGGGAATAGAGATTGAATTTGAGGGCACTGGTTTGGTTTTTGTTGTGAAGACTGTTAAGATTTGACTTTGGTGGAATTCAAGGCCTGCCAAGAATTTGTGAAGGCATAGTGAGAAGAAACTTGGTGATGTGATTTGTACATCTCACACTGTCCTGCTTGTCTCTTCAGTGTTTCTGCTTAATTATCTGAACCATGTAGTGAGCAACTGGAAAGTTGCAGCTTTTGGGTTAGTTTGTCCCTGCCAGCTTATCTCCATGGATGGTAACCCCTTGATCTGGGCCAAAAAAAACTAATGGCTTTATTGTTCTTGGGCTGGGGCAGTCAAACTGACATCTCTGGGCTAGATCTAGCTTGAAATGTTTCACTCAGCTGGTCATCTTTGCCCAGAAGCTGATCAGTGATGTCTGGAACAGCTTGCAAGGCACCTGGGTAGAACTGTGGGCTTTAAGAAAGGGAGCTTTGTGTGCTTGTGCAGCCTGCATAGAGAGCCCCCTTAAACATGTTGTCCTTTGGGACCTGTAGGACAAGGTTTAACTAGTCACAAAGTTTGGCTGGGGGTTCCATATATTTGTAGTTCCTTTCCTTGTGTCAAGACCATGCCTTTCCAGCAGTTGCAGGTCTGCCCCAAAGTGCTACTTTCTCTCTTCCCAGATCCTTCTGCCTTCAATATTCTAGCAGTATTAAACAGTAAGGACTTGATTTTTAAAATCATACAAGCCTGAGGACTGCATCTGTACTTTCTTTGTCCTAAGTCAAATTGTCTGTGTTAAATGATAAAAGTGGTCCCTGAAGAATTTCCACTAAGAAGTCTCAAGGTGCCTCTTCTCTTTAAGTGTTAATATGTATATTGGGATTTTTATCTCATCCTACCTTGATATCCTTTCCACTTGTCTGAAGCAATTGTAGTTCCATACAGTATTTTTACAAGAATAATTGTTGTTGCAATCTCAATGTAACACAAGTTTAAACAGGGAAAATAAGCAATGATCCTTATGTCAGATCATGGAGCTGAATTGTTTATTTGGTAAGAGGTTAGGGGTAAAAATGCACCATTCATCGTATATGGAGGCTTACTATAAGTAGTTTACTTACTTTTAAAGAACTTGTTGCTCATTTTGCTTTATTAATGCACCTCTTGGGATAAACTGCTATATTCTAAAAATATCAGTTCTGTCATTTCCCATTAATATTTTTTCTTTGTTTGGCTTGGTTTACTTTTTTCCTGAGCCACTTCAAATACTCTGAGGCGTGCTCAGTGTGGAAGAAAATAAATGCAGGTAGATATTTGAGTTGCTGTGTTTAGATTGCTGCTGCCCTTTAAGGTTAGCAGAAGATGACTTTGAAGTTCTGTACTGCAGTCCAAGAGAGTAAAGTGGCTTCAACCCTTACTAATATTGTAGGTAGGTTATGTGCTCCCTCTTGGATTTGAAACTGACTCCTTTTTGCTGGGCAACTGCCATCTTTTGAATTTAAGAACATGCTACAGAATCTTCTGATAGAAACTGGGAGAGTTCCTCCTGTGTAGGAAACCAGAATAGTTGACTTAATATTTGAGAAGCCAGAATTATGGACTGTTCAGTCAATACTGCTATTTTCATCTTCATGATCAAGCTTTCATGGTAATTAGATTTCAGATTTAGAATGGTGCTTTCAGAAGTCCACAAAATACTCTATCATGCCAAATAATTGTGGTAACACCTCATTTCAGCACCCGCTAGTTGTGGGGGCATTTATTTTGATGTACTTTCAATAAAGAGCTGGGAGAGAACCAGCTGGAATGGCCTGAAACTTAGAGACAGTTAAAAACTGCTTTTTAATAGGGCAGAGGCGAAACAGTTCTGCAGCAGGTGGGGCAGAGTACCAGAACACCCAAGAGCAGACACATAATGTTTCATTTGTTCTTTTTCTCATGTGATAATGGTGAGGCAAATTTGTGATGGTAGTGCTCACACTTCAGATAAACACTGCTTCCTGCTCCAATCTGCTGTCCTTGTGCCTCTTAAAGTTAAAAGATTGTGTTTTAATATATGTACATTCATATATATAGATAAATATAATATGTATTTATAACTGTACTTCATACCCTGAGATTAGCAGACCAAGCCTTAGACAAATTGTATTGTAATGCATATTAGTCTGAAGACAGGTGATCACCCCTTTGTGCTTGGGTAACTTCCATGGCCAAGTCATGGATCTTTAGTTATTTTTTTGTTGTTGTTGTTTTTTTAAATAATAAGGTAATTGCTGTGCTGCTGGTAGCCCACATCAATTGTTTTAGTATTTATTAGGTGCTATGTTTGGTGGATGTGAAATATCATTCCAGTTGAGCTTTCCTTTTTGGTGTAGCGTTAGCAGTTGCTTGTTGGCTGAGGTTTCTGTAAACTGCTCAAGGTTGTTCTGAGGGCTGGAGTGTACCATGGTGAGGGTAACTGCTTGGTGAGGTTTTTTCTCTTGTTGTTTTTAAAAGTAGTGTGTTACTGGTGTATTAAGGCTGTCAGCCACCTGCTGAAGTTGAGGAACTGAACTTGATCATGCAGGCAAATAAATGCACAAATAACTTATTTTTATAATTTTTTCTTGCACGTGTGCATGTTTATGCAGTCAGTACTGTGGCCAGTATTTTGGTTTTGTCAGAGGGTTTCTGAGCAGCAGATGTGAACATAGAGTAGGTTCTTGTACCTTTCACTGCTAGCTGAGAAAGGTCAGGGTGCTCTAGTAGAAAATGTGGGCTTATAAACCATTTGTGACTTAGATACAGCAACTACTTTTGAATTCCTGTGCCATTATGTATCGGCTATTTAATTTTTTTTCCCTATGGGCACTCATTTAAGAGAGCTAACCTGAAAAATATTCCAGGCCGGAGCTTCTAAGCTCTGTTCCCAGCCTGATAAGCTGGTCCAGCTGAAGGCTAGGGAGAATTTCTCCCACGATAATAACTTGGTCAAAATAGAGAGGAATTTAATTACAAAGATAGAACACCTGTTGTGGTGCATGACCAGGCCCTGGGAATGGGGTGTCTTCTCTCTGAACCAATCCACCTTTTTTCCGCTCTTGGAGTTACGAGTCGTGCTATAAAAACAAGCATGCTTCTGAATAAACTTGTCTCTCTCTTTCCTGTCATGAAAGATGACCATGTAGCTGTGTGTTTTATTTCTGCCGCATCTAAAGGGTTAATGCCCCTTTCCATGGCTACATTTCCTCACTGAAATAAGCATTCATATATGACTCTTCTGAGATATGCATAGACAGCAAGAGGAACTTCTGCCTCAAGAGGAAAGTCTTACAAGAATTTTTGCTATCTTTCCTTTACTCGCCCAACTTTGGGGAGGGACTCATTCAAGTTGCCAATGTATAAACATGAGCTGAGAGAGGAGCCTGATGCAAAAGGTGAGGGAAAAGTTAATGCTTACTTTGAAGCCAAGAGAGACCAGTCATAGGGAGAAGTGAACCTTATCACATTAATAATCACGTGTCTGGTGTCTTTCAGTCTCTTAAGTCCACAATAGCAACTATTGTAGACATTCTGCTATTATTTTACAGCTATTAATGAGGAAAAGTAACGGTCAGATTTATCTGGCTGCTTTATATAGTTCAAAACCTCACTCACCAAGAAAGAACAGCCTTAAAGATTCAGATAGTGCTTGGCTGACATGTAGAGTGAGATGCCATGAGAAATTTCTTGCCTCACTTTGGGCTGGTGTTAAGTGTAGTATTGCCTATTTCCTCTTCTCTTGCTGCTCCAGTTTCCCAAGGCAGGACTGTACCTGAGACTTAAAAAAGCTGGAATTGTGCTCCACTCTCCTGTTCAACTAGGAAAGAGCGCAGGATACAGGAGATGGCAGGGAGAGGAACCTGTGTGCTGAGATGATGCATGATGTCTCCAAAGCCCCAAAGGATGTTAGGTTTGTCTCTTTTTTTGGTCCTTATTTTAAGAAAGGTAAGAAATTCATAGGTGTGTTGATGTTTAATTTGTTAATGTTTGGAGGCTGCTACAGAAATGCAAATACGTATTCAGTTACTAATCAAACCTTGCTCTGCTTTGAGGCATGTAAACGAATGAAGTAGTAACAAATGTGAAGGTGGGTGAAAAAAAATGATAGTACAGCATGAGTTCCCTGAGTTCAGGCTTCCCATTTTTCTTCTGCTTTCACTGTCAGATGTTTAGAAGTGTTAGCATGACTGAGGACCAGGTAGAGAGCTTATGTGAGGCACAAACCTGATGTTGAGCAGGAAAGCAGTGTTTTGGAATGTGGGGAGGTCTAACATCTGTTTGTAACCTTTTGTCACAAGTGGAAGGAATTATTGAATGACAAATAGTGATTCTTTGCCAATGGGCCTGGGTTCCGTTCAGCATTGCACAAAGCATGCAAATTGGATTTAATACAAATGTTCCCCCAGAAAGATCACCTTGATTTAATTTTTTTTTCAGATGCATAAAGTAGAAACGAACTGAGGGTTTCTGTTTGTTCTTTAAAGACTAATTACTATATTTCTAGCTCTTGGCAGACGTTGTCCACAAGTGCTTCATGTTCCATTTGGCTTATGCCAAATTTCATGTACCATGTGTACTGAAAGCATCAAAACCAGACTTACTTTAATTTTAGATTTTGCAGTTAGTGTTATTGATTTTTCTTAGAGCTGTTCCATCCAATCTGCTAACATCTTAATTTTTTTCCCTGCAGGAGTTTGGGAAAGAACCATGACAGTCTTTGTATTGGCTAGGGACTGTTCATGTCATTGAGAGCTGTAGATCAGAGTCTCTGCAGTAGCCAGACTCTCCATTCGTAGAAGCTAAATCAGCACACTGCATTATTTGTGAGCTCTTTTCTTCAATATTGACTGATATGTTGCGACTGAGGACAGTGTTAAAAGGAGAGTCTGTCAACTGTCTTTCAAGAAACTTGATTTTTAAAAAATCCTGAGACAGGAAGCTGAACATACCAAAAATTGTGAACTTTGATTTTTCAGCACTTCGATGCTGTATGAATAGAAAGAAGCCTGACAGAAAGACCTTGGACTCTGAGGAGACAAAAAAGGGAAGAGGTAGGGGAGAGAAGCAGAGCACAAGTAGGAATTATGGTAGGTAGACAAAGAGAGGAAGGAAATAACTGAGGGAAGGAATAGGATGTAGTGCAAAACTGCCAACCAGTATATGGGCTGAAGCATTTTTAATGCTGCAGTCCTCAGATCTGCTGATCCCTGCCTGACAGCTGTGTCTTCTGGCCTCAAATTTTGGCAGTTCATCTTTTATTTTCACCTCCTAAGGCCAAGTTGCTATGCATAAGCGTGGCTTCTGGCTTGGTGGCTCATAGTACTCAGAGTGGGACAGGATTCCCCTGCATTGTGTTGATGTGGAGCAGCACGGCATTCATTGAAGCCTGGGTTTTCCCTTTCACTCCTTCTGCTGAGGCTGCTTTTATTAAATGACAGTATGTTCTGGTTTCTGCTTTGCAACTTGAACAACTCTAGCAGAGGGTAAAGTTGCTCATTGCTTCAGAGACCTACATCTAGGTGGGGGAATCTCTCTTGATAGAGACTTCAAATTGCAATGAGTTCTACATTCCCTATTAATGATAATTATTGTAGTTAAAGTATATGGGAATTCCAAGTTAGTCTGTATTGTAAGCTGAACCATAGAAATTGGTGGTTTTACTTAGGCCTCACTCTTATGCTGAAGTACTAAGCATAGTTTTAAGTCGGGTGTCTAGTTCTCAGCCATAGTTTATATTTCAGATTTTATTCCATCTCAGAGATGCTGATTAGTCTTTGGGAATGTTACTTAAGATTTGATAAATCTTCAGAGACTGTATTTTGGGACCTACACTTGTCTTCTCATTCCACTTCTGGAATGTACTGGAGTCTCTGTTGGGCCCTGTTCAGTTTCTGCAGGTTATCTTTACCTGGCAGTGCTAGAAGATGCTTTCCCAGCATGCAACCAAGTGACCAATTCAGAAGAATTGTTGGTGGAAGAGTTTTCCAACTGGACCATAACCTGTGTTAACGTTGGTGTATCCCAGGTTTTATTGTAGCAACTGATTGTGGAGGTACCTCATATTAATGTGAGCAGACAAAATACTGCCCTGTGAAGAAATGTGCAGGAAATTAATAAGCCTTGATGAAGACAGAACTTTAGGTTGTTCCAAATGTGTTTTTGTAACTGAGACAGAATTTTATTTTTTTCATTTATTGCTCTTACTGTGCTTGTTTTCAAGTTTAATTTTACAACATCCTTCATATAAGCTTAGTTTTAACTCCGTTTGCATGCTAATAAGATTATTGCTGTACTAAGCAGGCTTCTGTTACCTAAAAGAACAAAATAAGTTGAATAGAAGAGTGAGTATACAGAAAACAAAATTAGCTCTAGTTAAAAATGGGAGTAGTTTCCCTGTATTTCAAGATTTAATACAGCTTTTAAGTACTGCTCAGAAATAAATTCTTGTTCCTGTTATCTCACTATTAATTATTCTATGCGTTTAAAAATATGCAATTTTACTATTTTTCTGGAAATGAGCGCAGTCATATGGAAAGTGGTCCCAACTCTTTGCTCCTGTCATCTCTTCAGGCGTACTCAGCACTGGGTAAATCCAGTTGAGAAACAGTTTGGAGTATGGGTCCATGGAAATCATGGTTGTGCAGAACTTTGTGCCACATAGCTGCCAGGCCACAGGCAGTCCTGCTGCTTTTGCAGGCAGTACTTTATGCCACCTTAAAATAGTTTAATTGCAGAATGTGTTCCTGCTATACATTAACAACTTAGTTCAGGCATTCCTGCAGGCGTGCAAATAGGTGATAAGTAATAGCTCCGTGATGCAGGGCGCTCATTCCTCTGTGCTAATGGTCAGGTTTGGCAATTGTTGGGGATTGGATTGTTCCCCTTTTCTTTCTGTGGAATTCCTCCCATTGTTATGCTAAGTAATTGTGGCTACACCTTGAAACGACAGATAATGTTCTCTCGTAGGGGGGTGGGTGGAGGGCGAGGTTGGGGGGGGAACCGGAAAAGGAAAGGTGGGATGGGGGTCTGGAGCGAGGCTCTCGCTCGGCTCGTGGAGTGGGAAGACCGCCTGGGCTCCGCTCTGGCATCTCCCTCTGCCATCCCAGCACTGAGATCCACGCTCCCTGCCTTTGGACATCGCTCTGCTGCTCTCCCATCTCACCCTACTATCTCCGGACACTCTGCTGAGCACCACGACCGACACCGTGAGGGGGAGTCACTTTCCCATCCCCTCTCACCCCCTGGGCCTCCGCCGCCATCACCCAGCCCTCTTCAACTGCGCGGGACCTGCCCTGCCCACAGCACCGGTAACAGCACAGGGAGACGGCCTGCGGCCAAAAGGGACTGGAGCGGAGCTAGACTGTTCTGTTGCCAATTTTTATACCTGTTGTTGTTTTCTGCCTTGTTAGATACCAGTAAAGAACTGTTATTCTTATCCCCATGTCTCCTGCCTGAAGGCGTCTGAATTGGACCTAAAATAATTAAAAGGGAGGGGAGTTCCACTCTGCATTGCAGAACAGGGGCTCTTGCCTTTCCTTAGACCATACCTGTCTTTCAAACCAAGACAGCAATGAAGAGGAGGATTTGGAAGGGAACTCTGGAGTTCATCTGGTCCAATTCCCCTTACTCTAAGTAGTTTGAAGTTAAAGCCAGCCCTTTCATCCCTTTATTTTGCACGGTTTTGAGTAACACACAGCCAGGGTGTCTCCTGACAGCACTTGTCTAATGCTTACCTGCAACTGGCAGTCTTCTGTAAATATAAAACTATGATTTATCCAGTATAATTCCGGAACATACTCTTAAATTTCAGTAAATCCTGAGCGCACCAACTGGCAACTGAATTCCCTCAATAATGTTGAAGAACTGAGCATTTGAGTTGCTTTGCACTAGGAGTACTGACTGGTGGGTATATGCTGTGTTCAAAGATACGTTTATTCCAGGAGGCACTGAGCTAACCTCTACAAAACCATTCTTTACAGTGGCTGTGAGTGACAGGTAGATGTCCTGCCTGTGTCTCTGCCAGCTGACAGTTCTCAATTGCTGATGTGGATGGGGCTTAACCATATGGTCTCACTCTGGCTTTCTCTCACAGTGTTGAAAATCGTTGTCCTGTCTGCACTAGCAGCTAACTGATCTCAGCTCATTGTTGACAGCCACCATCATCAACAGTCCCTTTCCCTCTGCGTGTGAGGCTTTTGATTATGTATCGTAAATCCAAGTGGAAGCGCGGTTACAATCTTGAAGGGCTTGGACACGGTGAGTTTGCATTTGCACAGTTGTTCTACAAGAACAAACTTTTTTACTTGGACATGAGCTTTTCAGATTTTTTATCTAGAGAATTTGGTAACTACTTCTGGATTTCCTTTCAAATAGAACTTTTATTTACCTCTGGAAGATTTCGATTGAGATAAGCTGCTAAAAGTACACATGTAGAACAATGCAAACTATTGTCTTGCTGTAACTCTGTAAGGGTATTTGTTCTCTAATCACTTTTTTTTTAAATAAGTGGAAGAGAATGCTTTAGCTACTTCATTGGATAGTATATCTCTATAGCAACTAGAGCTTTTATAAAATGCAGATTATTATATTAGTGACATGCCTTCTAAACTCTGCCAAATTTGCTTCCTCATGCCCTAATGTTGAATTTCTACTTAAGGTTATTTCCATAGGCTCTGAAACAATATTTACTGCCTGACGAGAGTGCTGCCTTCTCAATCTCATCTCCCTGGACTGTGCACTCATGTAGCTCCCCCTCCCCACATCTGAGCTATGCAGTTCTTGGCCTGTCTTTACTCCAGACCTGCTGACCAGAGTTTTTCTATAGCTGAGTTTTCTCACTAACTCAAGAGAAACAAATTAATTGTGAGAATTTCCTTAGAGGTTAAGGGAGCTATGCCTTAAGTCCTGTTATTAGACTGACTGTATATCCTTCTGATGTGGTAGGCTTAAAATTCTTGCATTGTTTTCTGTAGCTTTGCCTGTGAATGTGTCTGTGGCTTGTTCTTTTTCTCCTTAGCCCTCTGGTTTGAGGACAGCAGCTGCTGCCTCTTCTCAGTATTGCTTGAACCAAAGTAGTAATGTGGTGTTATCAGAACATCAACTTTACCTTGCTTAGACCAGTTTTCAAGTGGAGTTAATGCTAGTGAAATTGAGAGTACAACCTCAAGTACAAAGGGTGTAATTAATAGTGAGAGAACTTTTGGTGTAACTTTGAAAATGTTTATAGTTTTATTTTACATCTCAGGGGATTGGAGCAAATAGGCATGAGATGCTAATCATAATAATGTTTTTCATGATCAAAGCTATCAGTACTTCAATGGCTGTTTTTTCTGTTTCAACTGCCAAAGTTCTGAAACTAGTTATGACCAGTCAGTATTGGTGGTTAACAGCCTGAAACATTTAAGGTATGGGAAACGCCACTTGATTGTTCAACATGAGTATGCAGACTTGAATTCATGCTGCATAATTCATTTTAGTTTCTGATCAGTTTTGTATTTCACTATGCCTCTTGATTTTCTGTCAAGTTTCTATCATGAGTGAATTCTTAGTCCAAAATTCCTTAACTCTGCAAATGTATTTCAAGGTGGGAAGCTCAAGAGGTAGTGCGGTATGGATGGTCTAGACCTTTAAAAGTAATGTAGGCGTTACAGCTTTCTTTTATAAACTTGAGAGTCTTGTTGGAAAATGTATTAGGAAGAAGTTTCTATCTAATGAAACATGGTGGTCAGAGAGGACTTGCTGTGTTCAAGTGCTTGTACATAGGCCAGAGCTGTGAAAACAGTGTTGAAGCTGGTGGCTTGAGAAACTGGAGGGTACCTGGCATTTAAGTGCTTCATCTCTTCAGAGAAACAGTACACAACTTAAATATTATGCCTGACAGTGAACATTGTCTCTGACAGCAGTGTAATTATTTTGAAGGTCTGGGGCTTATCCAGAACCAGAGCGGTGAATTAAGTTACATGTCCAGCCAAGATTTGCTCTAGTACAGTCTTGCATAGGTAGGCTGATAGTGATCTTGCTTATGCTGCTGAGTTCAGTTGCCTTCAGTGCAGCTGAATCCTTACTTACCTGTGTAATAAGTACCTTGTACCTGTGGGCTCAAGTATCAGGTTTGGTGAAGTGACCTGGTAGATGGTGAAAAACAGAGTATGTGCTTCAATGTCTTAATTTCTTTTCCTTACTTAGCATGCTTTTATTTTTTTTTTTTTAACAGTATGCTTAGAAAAAAGTCAGTCCTGCTGCTCAGTACAATTGATCATCTGCTAATCAGATGAGCTACAAATCTCAGTTTTATTTTTATGAAATATTGGGAAGGTTTAATATAGTAATAAAAAGAGAGCGAGAACTAAGTCTGCTACTTTGTAACTGTGCTGGGAAATGATCCTTCCTCGCTGACCAGTACCTTAGCTGTTCCAGCCATGGCATGATGTAGTTTCATTTTTTTAACAATGGCTTTATTTAGATTATCCTTTTAACTAATGGTTTTGGCATGCTTTAAAAAGCCACTTAAGGAAGAGTATCTTGTTGCAGAATTCCAGTCTGGGCTAAACTTACAGGCTGCTAGTATTTTTACTTTTTAAAATTTAATTAGAGAGTCTTCATTTGTGACACTAAAAACCATCTTTGGAGCATTTTCAGTTTGCAGGCAGTTACCTGAAGGCTGAAGTTCTGTCAAAGGATTCAGTCTCCTATATGCTGAAGCTGGTTTAGATTACTCTGTGCATTTGTGATCGAAAAGAGATTTCATGTTGCTTTCAATTAACAAGAAAGCTTTTCTTATGATCTTTGATTTCAGTTGGCTGCCACTTCACTGGGAGTTTTGACTGTAATATTTCAATGCCCCTTTGTGTTCGGCTTTCTGTTATCTTTGCTTAATTTATGTATTCTGGACCTTTTTTTTTGCCAATAAAGATAAATCTTGCTGCTTCAGTGTATACAATTATTGTGGTGTTATTTTGGGGGTGAGAATTGCTGCCTTTCTTTTTCTTACACAATTTCTATGATTTAGGTAGATTTCTGTATTAAAAGTTAAGGAATAATGTTATGTCTGTGGGAAACAAAGACATTTATTTAAATATATTAATAAAATAATTAGTAAATAATGTGTGAGGATTTTCATTATTGCTGAATGAGGGAGGATGACTGGAAGAAACAGGACTAGCTATGAAAAGAAATACAGTAATTCCTAGACTCGCACCCCTTCATGTTAGGCTCAGTGCTGTTTTTAAAAAGGACCTAGAACAAGTAAAGCATATATATAGTTAGTCCTGCAGCTGGACTTTTGGCAAATCCCAGTACAGCAAATGTGAGGATGCTTAGTTGTAAATTTTAATACCAGAAGCAGTAAAATCCAGGTCTCTGTCACAAAACTGGGAATGTCCAGATTTTCCCAAAAATGGTGCTCCATGGGCACCCAACTCTAACTCAGGATTCTTGATGGGCAAGTTTCAGGGCTGAAACTTTGTGTCAACAGCTACAAGCCTATAATATTTACATCAGTCTTTTGAGCAGATGGGAAAAGTGTATTGTATTTCTGATATGAGAGAGCTACTATAAGAGATAAGAGAGAGCTACTGTTAGATTTTAGGTATAATGAAAGTAAAAGAGCTGTATATCTAAAGTTATAGGTTCTTTCCTGACACGATATTAAACTATAACTTTCAAAGTGAAGAGCTTAGGCCACAAATTGGTTTTAAAGTGAAGACTTTTGTAGAAAATAGTTTTTGCTTACTTGTTTTTATTGTCGTTGAGCTTTTAAATATTTTTCTGCAATTTAAATGAAGTGCCTCCCTTCTAACAAGGAAAAAAAGCCTCAGCTTGGAAGCAATTACTAAAAGAAAAACGCTTCACCTCAGACACTAATAAAATTATTGGAGCTGATATACTCCTCATGTTGGTTTTGTAACATTCTCTAGTATTGGTAACATTTCAGAGTGGTTGACCTTGCATCTTTTTGTCCTAGTAGTCATGTTTGCACACATGGAATACCTATTATAAAATTGAAGAGGGCAAGCTTCTGACAGTGGTCTGTTTATTTGTGTAGTTCGAGGTTTATTTTGGGGACGTGTAATCCACTTGTAATTCCACTTCCATCAGTGAAATGTTAAAAGTACGGAATGATGGCAGTGTTTTAAAAAGTTTAGGTACAATAGTGGCTGCTAAGCCAGAGAGAGTGTTTTCTTTCCTTTATGGTTAGAGAATATCTGTTCTACAGCTGAGGTTGATGTTGCTGGAGTGAGACTGAGCATGCTTGAAAATTGGTTCTGCCCCTAAGTTGTGTTGAGGCAACACAGTGAGTGCAAAAGGCAGTCCTGATGATCAGCCTGACAAACTTGCAGTTTTCATCAAAACTCACTTCACACTTCATAAAATCATGCTGGATGTCCAGTGTCAAATTGGGTCCAATGATTTTGTCACATTTGAAGTTCTTTAGGTTTTTTTAGTATGTCTTTTGAATAGTTAATTACGCTGATGCTATTGCTTAAATGTTTGAGGGTTTTTTTTGTTATTTTGTTTGACTTTGAATTTGCATTGATCCAGAAGCTTGACTGTATCAGACATCTCTGCCGAATCTGGGTAGTGACTTCTTGTGTCAAGGTTGCCCATGACAGTTCATTAGCTCAGAGCCTTCTGCTCTACAAAGGGATGGCAGGAGAATCACTGAACTCACCAGAGTCACTGATGACAAGCTGCAAATTCAATGTGAGCAGGGTTTCTACGAACCACCATGAATAGGTGTGAACGAGGCGCCGCTGAGTTATGAGTTGCTATTAGCACTTTGAAACAATGTTCCCAAACGATATCAGTCGAGGGAGGGCCAATCTACCCTGAAAAGCTTGAAGATCACTGCTGAAGAGCCAGATTTCTTGGAATGGATTGGTCTGCACTGAATGGCTGACTGAAAAGGGGCAAGTGAAATGGCTCCTCCAGACTAGATTATTACTGTTAACTTTTCTGTAGTAGAAAAACAGGGCTTTAGGTTTCCCTGGAAGATACCCACACAGGCTATGTTTGTGTCTGGAGGGCGCACCATGGGTTAAATTGGAGGCTTTTCTTAATCTCTTTCCAAAGGTTCAGAAAGGAAGAAACCTGTACTGTATTAACCAGTCAAAGTGGTTAATAAATAAGTGATGCTGTAAATCATCTGAAATTTATTTCCAAACTCTCTAAAGTACTACTATGTTCTCAATCATCTGGTACTGCTCAAAAATCACTTGGTTGTGGTGCTGTCAAAACTGCCATTTTTTTGTGGCTGTGTGCTCTTTTCAGTGTGTTTGCCTAATAGTGTTTCCTATTTCCCGAAGGGAAAAATTCTTCTTTGAGAGAAAACAGCTAATTCTTTGGACAAAGCCTGCCTGTCAAGGCGTCTAGGTACAAGGTGCAAAGCAGAGGTCACTACTAGAAGTGAGTTTGAAGATACTTCTGCATGTCAAAAAAAATGCCTGAATGAAAAAATGAAGATTTTTTTTTTTCATGCTTGTATCAGTTCAAATCTAGCTCTATCTTTAACTGTGCAACCTTTTTTTTTTGCTTTGGAGGCTTTTCCAGGTAGCTTTGAAATGTGAGCTGGTAAGTACAGAGGGCCAGAGTCCTGGCCAAGATAGAGCTTTAAGCATGGATTTTTGTTTAGTGTTTTAGGGGGTTTTTTGGTTTGTTTTGTTGGGTTTTTTTCACAGAAAAAATTGTTGAGCTGTTTTGCTTGAATATTTTATGTCAAGTAAATAAACTAGCATTAGTTAATGAGTAGTACACTGAACTTGTGTTCTCACCTCAGTTTTAAGAGTCTTAGTTTAGGCCAAATTTTGAAGGTTTATATTCACACAGAATTCTGCTGTGGAATTCTTGTGGATCAAGGTTGAACATTTTTTGTCTACAGGAAAACACTTTCTTTGCTGGTAGAATTATAAAAAGTGCTGCCTTGCTAATGTAATTGCATTAGAGTTTGGAATGTGATGTAGCATCATTGAAAATGCTGGAGCAGTCCATGAAACTACAGCTGAACTTTGTAACACTGCCTCACAATGGGTGCATCACTGGCAATTGCTGGAAAAGTGTTCTGTCACAGTGCCTCTCACTATCCCTGTACTCAACCAATCTAAAATTACTTTTGTCTTCATCTTCTAAATTTTGTCTTACATATGCTGAGTAGACAAGAAGCGACACAGATTTCAAATGTCTGGCTTTTCTGAAAATGAGCAGGCCACTCTCTTTGTACCAAAATGCCTTTGCTTATCTTTTATGACACTCTTGGGAATATTTCCCAATATTTCAAATATTCTTTTGGTTGTAACTGAAGGCTGTACTAACTTAAAGTTGCCATATTGAGCTGGATACCTTCTCTTATTTGAAGGTAACATTTTCCTTTGGATATAGAAAATTAGCAACTTGAAACTAGTGATAACCTTGAAAACCTGTGACTGTAAGTCAAATGTGAAACATAATGATTTCCTTAGCTCTTAATTAAAACCTGACCGTATGGTCACACCAAAGTCCCTTGGGTCCGTATAGAAATAGTACAGCTCCATCTCCATGGTTGAGGTATTCTATCCTGGGCTTTTTTTGCTGGGAATATATGTGGCACAATAATACCAAACATTGCATGTGACAAGAGCCAAAAGTAGCTACTAGTTCTCCATTGTACTTCTTTAGAAGTGACTGTATTTCTGTCTCAGCCAAGGAATAGAATTTAGGGATGGCATCTCTAGCACTGAACTGCTACTATTTGGGAATGACCTTTCTTTGTTAGGTGTTAGTGTGTTCATAGAGGTAAAGTGCAACTGCTTGTTTATTTTTATAAGCAGTAAACCTCTTACCCAAATTGGATTAGAAGTGTAGGAAGTAAAGTATTGTGCCTGTATATGCTAAATCATGCATTGCCGGTGAGATTAGAAAGGAACGACGAAGATCTAATCAACTGGCATGGGATTTGTTTTTTTCTCTGAGCAGTAATAAACTGTGAACAGGCAGGTGGTCCAATACGAGAAGGTATTGGAACTACCCTGTTTGAATTGCTGACTGTAGGAGGTGGTGCACATGGAACTATAGTGTGCAAAAAGTAAGTTTTGTGTTTATGTATAAATGCAAATTGTAGTAGCATAAAAGTTGGTTCACCTTAGTTTTTAAGGGACAGCTTTTAAAGTATCTGGACATATTTCAGTATACCTCTATTAGAAACCTATTGCATGTGGCAAGTAATCAATTCTTGTTTTCTTGGTTTACTGCCTAAAGCAACATTTGTTCTGTACCTGAGCTCATAAAACAGTTTTTAAAGTATTCCCACAAAGTTGTCCTTGACTGTCAGAAGTACAGGAAACAGAGGTGCTGAACCCCATGTGTCTATTCAGGGCTTTGACATCTCCTAGCAAGCCGCTGTGGAAACCAGACTCTTGGCTTGCAGAGAGGAGGCAGCCCTCTGACAGCTCTCCAGAGGAATATACCTTATATGCTTTTATGTGCAAATGCTGCAGGTGATATGTTTAGAAAGGACCAAGTTTTCTACCTTGCATAAAGACTGTCTAAAGTTAGAAGTGGGGACAAAGACTATAGTAAGATGGTTATGTCTAATAGCAGTGATTTACAAAATATTCAGGTATGAACTACAGACTTGCGACACTGACATGCAGAAGTGAGGGGAGCTGTTTCGAGGTTATCCAACAGTTTTTTTTACTGGAATCACAGACTACAGTCAAAATGGTGTCAAGAGTTTAGTAAGTCTGGTCAGGAATTTAGGATAAAGCAGAGGGCTGTTGGATAGAGTTGACGTTTTGCTTCACGATCTCTCAGAGGGTGAATACATTTGCCTTCTTGTAAGAGATCTGTTTGTGTGATATGGGAGTTGATTAGAAACTGTACTGAATAGTTTTTAAACTTTGTCCCTCTTAACATTTTTTTTCCCTGGAATAGGGAATGTGGGGAGCATGAGGAGACAGACAGTTATAGCTGAATTTCTATAACTGGATAATTTTCCTCTATTTTTTTGCTAATCTGAATGAATAATCTAACATGAAATGTTTTTTCAGGATTGAAAGTGTTACTCCTTCTAGCAACTGTCTTAGGATTCTCTATACAAGTCCATGGTCAAATGATCTGGCTTTGTGGGAATGAAAAATTTCAGGTAATGCAGGTTCAGCTAGTTCTGCTATAACCTTAAAGGCTTTGCAAGTACAAAAATTGTGTCTTGGAAATAAATTCAAATTGGGCCTCCCTTTCTTTATTTAGGGGAAACCATAATACCTGAAGCTCAGTGAATCTGGGTTCTGATGCTGAAAGGTTGCTGAACAACATCTAAAAAATTCTTTAAGGAAGTGCTTGTGCATAGTCAAGATTAATTGAACCAGAAATGAGCCTAGAGAACTTAAAAAGAAGTCTTTTATAATAGCTTTCTCCAGGTACCTGGGAAATTGAAGTTTACTGTCTTGGAAAGAAGCCTGGTGCAACTACATCTATATGGCTCTGACTTCGCAGATAACTTGCATCAGTTTGACCTTTTTGGAAACAAATGTGCTTTCTTCAGAATGAGGCTTTGCCTATCATTTTTTCAGTCTTGAATTTTTAGGAATTCAGCACATGTGATGCTTCAGGTGGTATTTGAAGCCAGGTGAAGAACCATCCGTCCTGGTATCAGCTGGGATAGAGTTAATTTTCGTAGGAGCTGGTACAGTGCCATGTTTTGTGTTTAGGATGAGAATAGTGTTAATGCATTGATGTTTTGCTGACAGTGCTTACTCTGAATCAAGGACTTTTACAGGGTCCCATGTTCTGCCAGCCAGGAGTGTTGAGTTTGAGCCTATACTGTGACACCAGGAGCTGCACAAGAAGTTGGGAGGGAGCATGGCCAAGACAGGCGACCCAAACTGGCCAAAGGGATTTCCATACCGAGGACATCATGCCCAGTATTATAAACTGGGGGGAGTTGGCTGGGAGGGGCTGGCTGCTCATGGATGGTCTGGGCATCAGTCAGTTTGGGTGGTGAGCAATTGTGCATCACTTTCTTGGGTTTCCTTTCTTTCTCCTTTTATATTGTCTCCCTTTTCCTTACTATGTTTTGTTTTAGTTTATTTCAATTACTTAATTGTTGTTATTTCAACCTGAGTGTTTCACCTTTTTTTCCCTGACTTTCCTTGCCTTTCTCATGGGCCAGGGGAGGTGTGAGCAAGCTGCATGGTACTTGGTGACTGACTGGGGTTGGTTAAACCACAGTATTGTTTTAAGAGCAGCTTAATTTCCAGATGTCTTACTTGGGCAACAGTTGCTGTGTTGAATTGCTCATTGGGCCCCATTTTGCTTGTGAAGGACTTGCCTGGTATAGCTGAGGAACAGGCACACAAAGATGTAAGGGTGGAACAGGACTTCATAAGAAACACTCCTTAGGTTTGTCTGATGACAAAGTGTGACTCCTGTGATGGGAAATGCCTCAGTGCAATGTGATGACTTGTTGCCACTTTGTAACTAGGCTGCTTCCATGACAAATGACTCCACAGTTGCTGAAGGATCACCATGGCTGGATGAACAACACTTTAGAGTTGGCAAATATGTTTGAAGGATCATTTGTTGTGTGTTAAGAACTCGAGATTCTATTTAGATCTTTTACTCATCTGTCCTGCAATTCTAATTAACCTCTCCTACCCCTTTCAGAAGTGATCATTGTAGAAGAGTTCATAAAGTACCATCTACTCTTCATGTCACCGAAACTTGAGATGCAGAAAAGGGTTCTTACCTGGACGCTGTAGCTATAATAATGGACCTTTGTTTTCTTGGCCCTTGTAAGAGCTTTCTTACTTCTTGCCATAAGCTACCACACAGTAGCACAGAGGATTAGGTCATTTCCTTCCCTTGTCTTCTTCCTGCAGATTATTTGATTAGCATTTCCATTGTATACTCTAAATAGCCTGTTCTTGGCTTCAGGCTGGTCCCCCCCCCCCCCTATAATCTCTTTAAAATACTGTAGTATGACTTTTTATTACCAGCGTGACATGGGAACTCCTTGCACAGAGATATGTGACGTAACACAATAAAAGATTAATGGGGCTGGTAAGTCAGTAATCTTCCCTTCTTTCTTCTTCCCTCATGTACCTGAGATTAGGCTTCTGGGAACCCCCTAACAGTGTTAATGCCTTACAACACATGAAATATTTTTGTTATTTGGATATCATTGGCTTTGATCAGAGTTCAACCCCTGGCTTCATGGGAAACAGTTCAGGTTGTGTAGAGTGTATATTCCACATTCAGCATTGAGTGTACAAATATAGCTCCCCTGTGGGATCATTGCATGTCCTGGTCTTCCACCAGGTGTTTTGCTCCTTTTTCTCAGTGTTTCCTTTCCTTCAGTCTCTGTTTTTATATACCCTGTGTGCAGTAATTTCAAGCTCTTATCCTGTGTGGGGTTTTTATTCCGCCCCTTTCCCATTTTGTTGAATAAAATCATCAACAGGTGTTTAGAACAACAGGTGTTCATCAGTCTTGAAATGTAATAGTAATACACTGATAAGGTTAATTCCAGCAAGAAGAGTTTGCCATTCAGGCTCTTTGCCAGTCTGGACACTAGAGGTCATAGTGTTGCCCATCCTTTTAGCTTTAGTGGCTGTCTTTTGAGCTGGAACAGCTAGAAATGCATTCCTCGTCAGAGCTTATGCTGAATGTCATGTGAAATCACGTAATTGTGTCAAACTGTACAGCATCTGTTTGTGAGTCAGATAGAAGAACATGACGATAGAGCCCTTTATTTCTTTAACAACTTCAAGGAAAGAACCTCCCCTGCAATTCAGCATCACTTCATGAAATTAGCAGTGATATCTTGGGCTACAGATTGCATTGTTTTAGTCTGGCATAGTATCTGTACTCCAGGAGAAATCGGCTTGCCTAGTGACAGCATGCTGGAGGCATTTGCTTCCAGTCCTCAAGGCATGGCATGGTTTTTGTGAGTCCGTGAAAACCCTCCTCATCATAAAAGTGGGGGGCAATGTTGACACAAGAACAGCTGAGTAGAGCATGGCTGTGAGTAAACACAGGCAGGGAGACAAAGATTCAGAGGTAGCTACGTAGCAGTGTTCCTAAGGGCAAAATAAACCCTCAAAAAAACTGGTTTAAGATGGGGCATGATTAGCTATAAAAAGGACATTGTGTGGTGTTGCCTGATAGCTCTGGAGGGTCACTAATATGAAGGCAGTTGAGGATTGTTACCTGCAGGAGGCTGGGTGGGATGATAGAAAGCAAATCCACCACCAGCTTCTAAGGTGGCTGCAGCATAATGTAATCTACAAGCTTATTAACCTGAATGCTGAACAGCTGCATCTGTAAAATGAGAATAAAGAAGTTCTAGAAGCAAATTAGTCTTCTAAGTTCTGCTTTTCAGGATGTTTTGAAACAGTACAACTCAAGTTTTACAACTTGTGTGAGAAAGGTAATGCAACGTAGAAGTGGTCATACCAATGTAAGTAATCACTACAGCTAGATACCTGAATACAGAGCACCTTTTGTACTCTCGGTGCCATATCTGTGTGTTAAGTGATACTAATGTAGTCCTGATGTGGTTTTCTTTTTTTTCTTTTTTTTTTTTTTTTTTCTTTTTTTTTTTTTTTCTTTTAAAAACAAAATCACAAAAGTAACCCTTAGTCCTGATTGAAACAGCATTCAAGCTGCCAACTTTGTATAGGCTGGGACAAAACAGAAAGTACTTGAAAGTGATGCGGGAGGTGGGGTGATGTGATTCATCCACCCCAGTAAAAATTGCCATTTTAAGGATCTACACATTACCAGTGGAAAAGCTAGGTTTGTGTGCTAGTAGCATGAGGCTGTTGATTTTTGGCAGGGAGGAAGATTCAACCTAAGTCTCAAGATCTGGCTTGATGAGTCTCTGGTGTTTCTGTTGAGATTGATGCAGAAGGTCTCCATCCCCTCATTTGCAATGGTATAATGGGGTTACAGAATAAATACACAAACAGATAAGCAAAATTATTTGGGTTGAAATAGTTGGAGATTAGTGTGTGGTTTTGGTTTTTCCTTTAGACCCTTGCCAGTTTAGTAATCTGATAGCTGTGATAATGACCATACTATTTCAGAGAAGTGTTCAGTCCTGTGGTTTTTTTGGCGACCAGAAGAGTGGAAACAAGGGAGCACCTGTACATCAGTATTTCTCCAGGCACTTTCCAGTGTTCAGCTGTTGCTCAATCACTTCTGTGGAGCGAAGTGCTATCTTTGTGCTTAATAATCTATGGTAGGAGAAAAAAGTGCCCATGTATAGTTTTATTATCCAGAATAACGTATGACAAGGTATTCTGCAGCAAAATTTTCTGGGTAGGTGACAAGTTCCTGTAACAGGGCAGTTGTTACTTAGGGGAAAGTTTGCTGTGCAGTACTGGTTGAGAAGAGAGAAAACACAGATGTATTCACCTTGTTCTCAGCAGTGAAGCTGAGTTCTCCGGAGCTGCAACTTATGCTGTGTTATGAACAAAAAAGCTGTTTTGACAGTTCTTAGGTTTGAGTGTTACCCAGTGGCTATACTGTGAGGTGAGCTGGAGAAGAGACCCAGCTAAAAAATAACATAGCAGATAAACCAATATTTTATAACAATGACAGATTCAGTCCATAAAATTGGCAAGCCAAGAAGGGAGCAGCAGAAACACGAGCAACAGTCACATGTACAATATGGAGATATGAAATGTCAGGCTGTATCTGTGTTGATTGAGCCAGGGTAACTGTGTACCCCTTCTTCACCCACTATAGCTGTCATGTAAAACCGGATGTAAAGGTTAAGCTGCTGTGTCATATCTTGATTGCAGCAGCCTCACAGCATTTGCATGATCAATTCCACGAGGTAACTTGGGAGCTGTGATAACTTGATCACCACTTTATGGCTCAGACATTTAAATTATCCCACCCACTGGCTTGATGGAGTGATTTAGATGTTGGTGGAATGAGAAATGAGCTCATAACCTGGTCTGGCACATGCAGATTTGCCTTTCTAAACGTGCATCCTACAGGATTGAGCTGTTGTAGAATCATTAGACATGACAGTCCAGTACACACAGATGGCATCTGCAGGTGTGTCATGTGTCCAGTCCTATAGTATTAGTGAAAATAGAGATAGCATGAAGGGTTTCTGCTGGTATAATTCTCAGTGTATTAAGAAATTACTCTTTGTGTGGGAGGTGAGGAAAGCTAGCTGGGCTAATAAATTATGGTTTAAAAAAAAGAAGAAAAGGTATAGCATGCATGGGTACAGTTATGTAAGAGAAGGAAATAAATCAGTTTTTCTCTGAGAACCTCATCCATAGAGCTGCCAGGCAATTGGGTTGCAGTATTGTTCTCAACACACCCTCTGCTTCCTTTTTTCCTTTTTGGGGCCAGGAATGGATGAATTAGTGGAGCAGGAGCAGGATGCTGGTTCTGCCTCCAGCCAATGCTGTGTGGTGCCGTGGTGTTTACCCAGCTTACACAAGGCAGAGCCGGCCCCTCTTGAGGCAGGAGGTACTTCCCACGGCTGAAGTAAAAGCACACAGAGTAGTCACTCAGTCTGGCAGTTGCTGGAGATTTAAAGGAGTTGGTGGATTTCGGCTGATTTTAACAAGATAGAAGGGTTGGATTTTTTTCTTCTCTACTGTGTAGGAATACTGCAAGGACACAAATATCCTGGTAAGTGCTCTGCATGCTGTCACTTTTCCCTTTTAGTGTGCTATTGTTTCAGTCTCTCTACTGAAAGTCTCCTCAATAGCAGTGGTTTTCAGTGATGCAGTGGAATCTGAGAGCAGGCACTCTGTCTGCAGGCTTCCCTTCCACCTCAGAGAGGCAGAGACATTCAAAGAGCACAGCACAGTAAGTGCTGTTTGACTGTAAGAAGTGTCAGTCGCTTCTCATTTCTAGGGTGCAGAGCAAGGTGCCTTGAAACTGCCATTATTGAATAAAATTGTACCAAGGGAAATTTCTCATTTGCTCATTGATAAATTTTCCATTTACCAATGGAGCTGCTGGATATTTCTGTTGCTAAACCAAGAAAAAGGCTTTCAATGTAACTGTAACTCCTGTTTTTGTAAGATGATATAGTATGTTATGTGGAAAGGCTTTAGTGTAATACAAACAGCTATTTAGCAGATACTTTGGTACATGAACTGCCTTATCAGGAAGTCAGAGGCTCACAAAAAGCAAAACTGTAACATTCGGGCATGTAGAACAAGAAGTCATTGTGGTTTTTTTGCAAGCCCAGGCTCCTCAGCCATATATTCCAGTACAGGTGCATCAGACAGTAGATTTTCCTGGACTTGAAAAGCTCCATTGCTTTGTGTAAGAATAAGATGCCTCTGCTTTGGTCTAAACTCTTAGGAAGATTTGCTCTTGTGGCTGACTCTTAAGTAAAAGTTGGTACTGTATTTCTTTTTAAGGTAATACTCTGTAATTTGTCTGAAGCAGTGGAGATGATAATGTTAAAGATTTCTAACTGTACTCTGCAGCAGAACTATACTTCTGTACTAGTAATGTACGAAGTTTTTTTTCTTTTCTGTTTGTACTTTTGCAACACACTCTCTGAAGATACAAATAGATATGTTATGGCTAATGAGCACTTGATGTTCTCCCAGCATGCCTCTATGTAATATTATTTTATGGCTTTTTCGTAGGATTTACAGCTTACAAATAAACTTAATTTGATAATCTGAGTGAAATGGAAATAAAATCAAAGCTATACTTTTTTCAGCACAGTTTGTACTAACAGGCAAAGTGCAGGTGCAGCCAGAACTTCGTGGAGAAAGCTGCAAATTAATATTCTGAAGTAGCTTGTGTGAGTAACTCTGACAGGTAGTTCAGCTGATGGAGCAAGGACAAGCCTGTGGTGTTTGTCCCTCGCACCAGAGGGGCTGAGCCCTGTGCGACGCTCCATGTCCTGTCACTGCTATATCCGAAAGCTGACGTGGAGGAGATGGGGACAAGGGGGTTCAGACTGCGTGTAAATGGAGCAGGTTACCTGGTGAAGAACTTTCTCAGCTAATTAAGGATACAGATAATATTGCAGTGACAGCTTTAAAATAGACACCTTGTGCTAAAAGACAAATGTTTTTGGCTTCCCACACGCAGTCTGCATTACATCATTTATAACCCGTAGGAGGTTATCGTGGTTTCCTTAGGGGAGGATCAGCTGTTACTTTTCATAACTGAAAAAAAATTCTGGACTTTTTCTTCTTCCAATGGAATATTTTCACAATTGATTTTTGTCAGTCTGTTGGAGTGGATCATTATTGATTACATAAATCTTCCAGGTTTAATATACTCAACTGCATTCTCATGTCATCAATGGCAGTTCAGAATGAGAGAACTGAAGTTAGCAGAGGTCTGACTGAAATCAGGCCCTTGTGCTTAGGTGGGTTTTTTCAGTCTTCTGAAGAGGAATGCTATTTTTGAATACTATCATAAAGTACAGATTTTCATATAGGTGCCTATAATAGAAATCCTATTCTAAAACACTTGCCCTGTTCATTGAGCAAGGTTGCTTGTCCTCAAGGCACTGTTCCTGTCTTTCCTGAAATTGCTGAGAACTTCTCAGACTTGCTTCTAAGGCTGGAACAGAACTTGAAGCAGAATGCTAGATGCCAATTCAACCAAAACTGCTCTTTCTTTGACTGGACAAAATTAGCTGTGGCCTTAGAGCAAAACAGCAGATTTTCTCCTCTGTCAAGTTAATGCCCCTTTCAAAGTGTCCACGGACAGTGGGGTTTTGTGTGTGTATGTAGAGGACTCTTGCATGACTTGTTTCCGGGATGACCAGCCCACAAATGGCAGGTGTCCATGTAAAGCGATGCTTTCATTCTGTTTGTGATAATGAAAATCTCCTCTGTTGAGATTTTACAGATGTTCTCAGGACATAGTAGTAGATAGCTGTTGCATTGGTTTATGCTTGGTGTCCTGTGCAGGATCAGCTGCTTGCTCATTTCAGATCTTGGCCTCGTTGTCTTGTTTTTGATATCTTGTTTTTGTCTTGCTTTCATATCACCACTTGTGTGTGGATAGTGGATGACTAAGCTTATTCTGAGTTACAAAAGAAAAGGGGTACAGTATAGACTAAGGAAATAATAAGCTATACTATAGCAAAAGGCTGGGTTGATACTCCTTATTCCTAAGGCTTATTCTTGGGGATTTTTGATGCTGGAAGACTCCCTTTTCTAGAAATAAGAAAATGAATTTTCCTTCCTTAGAAAGGTAGTGTATGGCTATTGATCTAAAGTGATAGGCATTTGAATTACACTAGCAGATGCATTGCTATACTTTCCTTGTGCATCTATAGTGAAGGATGCAAGCTATACACATAATGTGGCTAATCTCAAAAGTGGATTCTAAAATCTGCTGATGTTAAAATTGCAGGTGTGTGTGGGAAGGAAACGTGAGCTTGTTTTTAATTGGAAACTGGGATAAGTGTTAAAGCTATGGTTGATAAACACAATGCTCTTTTTGCCCAGTGATCACTTCAGTGAAAACTATTTTAATACAGGCTTACAAAACAATTCATAGGAAAAACAGTTAAAGGAGAATAACTTTCCAGTGGTGAAAGTTACTTCGCCCATCAGGTAGAAGAAAGTGATTTCTCAACCTTCGTCTCAGCTTTCAGAAACATTGTGATGCAAGGAGCTGATCCCTTGTTGCTTGCACCACTGGACATCGGTAACATTATTGATATTGTTTGTGAAACCTGGCAACCTGGGCTTGGTGGGAATGCATACTCAAACAAGCAGTCTACTGGGAATTACTGTGGGGTTTTGGGTTGGTGGTTTTTTGGGGAGGGGTTGTTTTGTTTGGTTGATTTTTTTGGTTTGGGTTTTTTGTTTGGTTTTAAAAAACTTTCTTGTTTGTTTCTTTCTTTTTATTTTTCCTTCTCTCTGATTACTTATTACCTCCTTCTCCTCCCATGCTTGCAAATATCTTCATCTTGAGAGACTAGTATTCTGTACAGCTTGTTTGTGTCTCACAATGACTTTTATCTTCACTATTCTGGTTGTTTAAATCTGGAAATCAAGATTTTTTTTCTTTGAAGTGGTGAGGTGTAACCAGAGAAGAGAATATGCAGTGCTGAAATACTGTATGTGTATTCAGAGGATTGGGGTTTCTGATCCTGCAGTTGCAGGAGACTTGCCTAGTGGAAACTGGAATGATAAAGAGCTTAAATGTGTAAGTGGATGTTGACAAACTCAGGTCCTACTTGTGTATTGCCAGATATTGTCACACTACTCAATGTGAATTGTTTTTCTGCAGTATGGGATTTTAAATCCAAACGAAGCTGTAGGCATTAATGTGTAAATCTTGAGGGATAAGAACAATCTTGTTTCATTGGTAATGGAGTTACTTATAATTTATGTCAAACTGGTCAAAAGTGCACCTGAAGTGCATATGCCAGTTGCTTGATAGAATTGTGTGGACTTCTTAAAATTAATTGTATTCCTGGCATAATTTAGGCTGGGAGGTTGTCGGGTTCAGTCCCTGGAGTCAACATGGGATTGGACTGCTTTTGTTCAGGCTGTTCAGGGCAGTATGGAGATCTCAGCCTCTGTGGATTGAGGGATTTTCCCTCTCATAATAGCTAATCAGGATTTTCTGTGTTGTAGCTTGTTTGTTGCCTCTTGTTCTATTACTGCATACCTGTCAAAAGGACTAGATTCCATTTTGTCCCTATTCCCTCTGGTTTAGCATAGAATTGCTGAGGGAAGAGCTGGATGTGAGAATTGCAAGGGTATTCAGTACAGAACTGCAAATAATAAAAAAATAAAGCAAAATACATTTTATTTATGTTTTTATGTCTAAAAGCAAAAAAGAACAAACCACATATCCAAACCTTAAAATATGTAGATATAGAACATAAATATATTATAAAATGGGAGGGGAAAATTCCCATTTTTTCATCTGAATCAGCATATTTTTATTTTAATATATTAATTGACAGAGGACTTCTTTCTATACTGTGAAAGTGGTTTTGTGTGCAGTATTTTAGAAAAGGGCTAGTCTTAGCTACAGTTGCTAGCAGCCTATAATGCTGGCTCTGTGTTTAGAAGATGACGGTAATTTATTACAAAGAGACTTTTATTCTAGTATTTTTAGCTTGCAGCCGAGTGTTTAATTAATCTCTGCTTGGGCTCATTGAATTTATGTTCTACCCTCCCCTGCCCCATTTTAACCATTAAAATACTGCTATTCTTGCTGCAGTTCCAGAAGCGGTACTCTGATCTACGAAATAGCAAACTTAATTCACAAGGTGCTGTGTGCCATACTGCAAACACAATCTGAAGACTTGCTGAAGCAACTAAAGACTAGTTCTGAGTGAGTCTGACCAGGAAAGGCAGCTGAATGGTTGCAGATGACTGGCTAAGCTAGAGCTGATAGTTCAGAAACAACCGAAATTTATCTGTCTCTGTCCCCCATGGAAAATGATGCGTTCCATGAAAGTGAGCTCTTAACCTCTTGTATTCTGAAGCGTTGTTTGGGAGGCCTTCCTTCCCAGGGAATAGTGTGGATGCAGGGACCAGTGTTTGCATGAGACAGGAGAGACTAAGATACAACTTCTACTGCCATGGAGTCGAAATCTGTGGCTTGCTTTCTCAGCTACAGCAGTCTTTGCCTTCTGTGGCTTTAGTGAGTACTAGAGAGCAGGAAGGCTTCTAAGACACCAGACTTGTATTCTTCAAACAAATTTTAAATGCTTTTCTCAGTTCAGTTGTTGTCACTTTCCAGTCCTTCAAAACGGTTGCATGTGATAGTGTTGAGCGTTGAACTTTCTTCTGTCCCCAGAGGAACTAGTGTTAAGAATAAAAAGTTCATGAGTTCTTCCTGTTCCAGTTTCCTATTTTTGATACTGAAGGATTTTAACTGGTACCCATTGTGGTTTGGGGCTAAGTGCAAACAGTTTTGCTCTCCTTTAGCTGTGCAAGTTGCTTTACTCTCAATATCTTTTCAAATCCGTAATACAGGACTGTGCAAAGGTAAGCATTTTCAGACTTTGGTCTCTTCTCTTTGGCAGAACCAGAGATCTTGACATGAAATATTTGCTGCTGCCAGTTCTATGATTTTTGGAAGATTATTGGATGAGATGGGATCTTGTAATTGACATCTTATTCCTTATCAGTGTTGAAGGTTCTTGGAGGAGTTGAGAAGAGTCTCTTGCTCAGAGCTTGCTCCAATGAAGCCTGTTCCAATGATGTCTGGAAATGCTGCTGCAAAAAGCAGCAAACATGTAATTTGTGTGTATTTTGTTCAAACGGTTGGTTCCTTAGCTGTATACTGGCCCTTCAGAGCTAAGTTGTCTTTTTAATTTAGCCTTTCCTAATGTTTTGAAGAACAGTAGTACTCTTGGAATAAAAACTGATCAGGTTATGGCACAAGCAAAGGCCCATTATATATTTTTGTGGATCCTTTTCTTCTACTCAACAGTGTTCCTTGAAGTAAGTTCTTCACTCAGTTTTGAATGATCCATAAGTCTGCTCTGTTTCGGGAGTGGAGATGTTATCCCGTGGCAGGTTAGACTCATCTCCAGTGGGACAGCACTTGAGTTTATTCACAGACATGTAATTTCCCTTGGACTAATCTTCAGGACCTCACTGGAAGGATATTATTGATCTTTGTTATTTCTGGGAACAAAAATATTTTCCTTTTGGGTACAGTGCACCAGGCCAATCACACTGGATGAGAAATAATGTGTATGTTGGATTGATTATTTTTTAGGAGTGCTAAATCTTGTATTTACTTAAATTGAAGTAATCTGGGGATGTAGCTGTTGTGCAAGTGGTGTTTGAAGCTCATAAAGGTTCTGAGATGTATTTGAAAAGAAATGAAGTTCAAACATTCCAGCCAGACTTTTGAAAGTGGATGAGCATGCTGTGTTATTAATGATGGCTTTAGATTTCTAACACTCAAACCTTCCTTTAGTCTAATAAGAAGTGGACTTCCATCATGTGCAAAATAAACTCGAGTGGATTTCTTTAAATGTAAAGCAAAAGAAAATGTTTTAAAGAGAAAATGAGCAACAGATGTGGGACATCTTTCCTTATACTGAGATTTTCTGTATAATTCCTTGTATTGCTGAAGTCTGTCTCTGGGAACTGCTTGACCCATTTTATCACTTTTGCACAGTTCTCTGGTCACTTTTGCAGGTAATGCATTAGAGTCTCCTTTAAATGTTCATATGTTATTTTCGTATAACAGGCTTTAAAGTTGATTCAGACTGAGACATGTATTTTTTTTAGTTTTCCATTAAAATTGTTCGTTTGGATGAACAGAGGAAGAGAAGCTGCATCAAACCTGTTCTTGTACTAATGGCTAAAGTTATTTTAAATGTTTGTCTTCCCACTTTCTCTAAGTCAAAGGATTAGCTCTTTAACACTGTAATATGGAGTTATACTATTTAAATCTTTGGTTACCATTTCATGGAACTATTTCTTGTGAGTTGTTAAATGTAAAGGCAGAGGACAACTGTTGGCTAAAATGAAATTAAATAAATAAATAAAATGAAGACTGAATTGCAGGGTAGAGGCTGTTGAGGAGATCAATATCCAAGCAGAAAATAGGTTAATCATGTGGGGAGGAGATGAGCTCTTTCAGAAGACAACTACAAGCAAGTATAATGCAAGAAGATCTTGAAACAAGAAATGCTGAAGTTGATTGCAAAAATCCTTATATATAGAAAATATCTCCTTATTTTTATGTACAGATACATCGTGAAGATTTATACTTGCTTCATAAGTAGAAATACTTCAGGAGGGAAATGTGTCTGAAGAACTGAGCACTGTTAAACACTAGGATCTATATAATTCGGTATTAACGTCAGTAAAGCAGCCCTGAGGTGTGTTCACTGGCACATAGTTTGAGTGTGGTGCTCCAAAGCAGAGTGTGATGCCAGGAGGGCCCTGGAAGACATGAAAATTGTGAACGCAGTTAATGTTGTAGGGCTCTCTTTATCAAATGGGGCAATCTCCACTTCAATGTGCTGTGACTACTGGCATAATTTTAGGTCACATTTTCACGTGATAAGTTTGCTTTAATGTCTTAATTTTAGAATTCTAAAGGCAAAACCTACAACAGTGAGTAACCTCGCAATTCCTGGGAGTTACTGCTACACTTGGGCCAGCAATCCAGAAATGCTTTGGAGCAAATTATATTCCTTGGCTCTCTCCTGTGCTGCTGCCACTGTTCCTATGTAGCAGAGGAAGACTGTTGGATCAGTAAAATGCACTTTCAGCACCAGCTGAGTGATAGGTGCCCTAAGGCTTGAACCAGGACAGTTGCCAAGTGAAAGTTCTTGCTGCTTCCCAGGCAGCAGAAATAGCTTAGTGTCACTGTTCTGCAGATAGGACACAGACACTTCACAGCAGTGTTGTGCAAATCAGGTTTACTGCAATGCACTCATCTCTCCATGGATCAGGGTACTATTGTTGTAATATTTTGTGTACTAGCCACAAAGACAGGCTGCAGTTAACTTGTTTCAAGCACTGTGAAATCAATAGTACCCAGAATTGGAAAAAAACAGATTTTGAAACTAATGAGAAATGAAAGGAGAAACGAAAAGATTTCTATTTATTCTCCTGGTTGTGTTCTGCAAGCATCATAGCAAATGCTTTGAGGACAGTGTGATGTCTTTGCCTGTATTAGTGAGAAGCTCTCCCAAATATGTGGAGTAGCATGAAGGAGCAAACTTGAGTTTTTAGAGAGCACTATGAGCTGATTTCAGATGGCAGTCAACATATGGATGCTGAATATGAACATGTAGATTTGAGAAAACATGTTGAAGGCCAAACTTCTCTGTGAAGACTGGGAGAAGGTGTAGAGATAAGTTCAGTAAAGGGATCTTTGCATCAGCTTCTGAACAAATGTAAGCAGGCTGTCAAGCACTGCCACATCCTTTTCTCTTTTCCTACAACGTAACATGGGAATAGATAAAATCTGTATGATGGCATCTTTTCTGCGAATAACCGTGGTCTAGTCAAGGTAGAAGAAAGCAGAGATAGAGCTCTGTAGTTCTGATCAAAGTTGATGACAGGATTCAAAAAGTGTTGTGTGAGTCAAAAAGTGCATTTGCACAGAAGGCAGAATGTTAACCATCAGTACTAAAAAAATATTAGCAGCTCTTTGAGTTGGTATAAAAACTCGCCTGGAAGGACCAAGTGAATGTTCTTATTTCTTATGTTAAAGAAAACCTCAAACAGGCTCTCATCAGCTTTATCAAGCAAGTGCTCTGCTGGGTAGGCCTTCTCTAGAGGAAGGTCAGAGATGAGCTGCATAGGTCAAAAGTGGAAATGCTACTAATGAAAAGCTGTAAAAAATACAATATGAACTGTTCCTCAAAGCAGAAGTCTGAGTAAAAAACGTACTTCAGTACTGTTTTCATTAGGAGTTACGTGGAATTCCCTCAGGAAATGTCCTTCAAACATATGCTTATATCATTTCTGTCTCTGGCTAAACATGAGAGATCACAGTGCACATCCTAAACTTTTATGGCAGGCTCAATGTCAAATTGTCATACAACTTCCTTCCATCTGCAAATGCACAAACTTCTTGGAAAGCTCTGAATTAGACACTTCCCATGAAAACTTCTGCCTTTATAGCTAATGGGATGGTCTTGCTTTGTGGTTTTTTTCTTTAAATTTAATGCCTATTTGGCTCTATTTCTCAGTAGCTGAACTAAATATAATAAAGGAAGCTATGTGTCATTTATTCTAAAAACTAGCTTGGAGGAAAACAAGTGTGGATGTTTTAAGGCCATAGTGGAATTTTCTAAGTGCATTTTTTTTTGGTGATATGGCAGTTCTTCAAGGCAATTCAACCTTAATTCCTGTGGTTTTATATATATGTTTTTAAAAATTATTTCAGGCAAAACCAAAACATGGAAAACACAAAATATTGTACCTAAGGTATCAGATTGGTGTGCAAGCTTGTGTAATTGGAGTATTTTCTCTTACACCTAATTTTGATTTTATTTTTACAGGAAATAATGAAAAAAGTGTGCCACAACTCTTGATCAGAGACCTGAAGTTTGAGAAGTCATTAGCTAAGCTCATGTTTTCTCCTGATCAAGAAAATCATCCATCAAAAGCACCAGTCAAATATGGTGAATTGATTGTATTGGGGTAAGTGTTTGTGTGTAAGACTGAGGGGTTTCTATGCTGTAATCCTGTGGGCATGTTTCAGTACTGTGTTAATTCTTGGATTTAAGTGTGATTAATTGAAAGTATGTAATTAGTAAAACTATATTAACTGAGAATACTTGGTGCTTAGAATGAAAGTTCTTGTGGGTCTGTATCTCATGAGAAACTAAGTAATACAGGAATGGTGGACTTTGTTCTTTTTCTGTGCTATTTGATAGGTACAATGGGTCTCTCCCAAATGGAGATAGAGGAAGAAGGAAAAGTAGGTTTGCTTTATTTAAAAGGCCCAAGGCAAATGGGGTGAAACCCAGCACTGTACACATTGCCTGTACCCCTCAAGCAGCAAAGGTAAGCTCCATTTCTTCCTTCAAGTCTGTCTGATTTCTCCTGGTGCCATATTAAGAGCTATTAGAAGATGGTTTAAATAGCATAAATATCTAACTGTGAAAATAATGGTTTGTGTTTATCGAAAGTTTTTTAGTACCTGTCAGGGTCAGCAGGAAACAATTTAGCAAAGAAGATTTGGTGCATAGTCTTTTCCGTGGCCAGAGAAAAAATAGTTTTGAAACATGAATATTCTGGGCACAGGCTAGTCATATAAAACAATTTCTATTTTGTTTTCCTTCCAGACTCGCTACAGACATTTGTTCTAGACTTTGTGGTTTTGCACTCACTCTGCTTTAGGACTAACTTTGCTTCATGTGCAGCTGACTTTTAAATGATCCTTTGCCAAAGCTCCACGTGCACTTGGTGGTCCTTCCTGTGGATAGGAGATCCCCAGGGATCAGGACAGATGGGTTTTGCAGGGCATGTTTCGTAGGGCTTATAAACAGAGTTCCCATTAAGAAGCAGAAAAGGAAGGGCTTAGGCCCTGGAGTTTAACTGTATTTCGTGTCAAAACACATCATAACTAAGGTATTACCATGAAATATTGTGACTATTCAAGTATGTGTGCAATTGTGTTCAATAACTAATAGAGTATTTCTACTAAAACAGTGGAATTTGAGGATGCTTTGTGGTTGTTTAGAAACCAGCAGTGACAAGATCAGGCCTTTAAACAAACACGGTAGTGTTAAGTGTTTAACTCACAGAATACCTTGACACTTTAAGGAACTTCGACTTAAATTCAGGGAATAGTATAAAGTATTCTGAAATCAGAAGCATTTTTCTACCAAAATTCTTGAAGTAGAGCTACATTCACAGTAGATCTATGTGAAAAGAGCATTTATTTTTGCAAATTCTTTATGGTCTGGTAAGTGCTGTTTAGTAGCACTTTAGAAGTGTTTGTTAGTTCCTAGTAGGTAGTTGCAGAATGAACATCTAGAATAACAAACTGAAACCTTTGCTACAACATCTGCAGCCTGTGTTGGGTTTCTCCATTTTACCCTATTTACCACCACTTTTTTATCTACGTATCTTAAATCAGTCTTTACTGATTTTTGTATTAACTCAAATCCTGTGTTTAGAATAAAGTCCCCAAGTTTTTGTCCTCACTTTGCTGTCGGCCAAGCTCGTGCTGAGATGGCCATGAAGGTGTTACATTCAGTTTTAGCCTTTTCATTTGGTTCTTTTGTCCTTTTGTGTTCAGGCCAGTGTTGCTTTAACACAAAACATGACTAATAATATCCCCTGGTTATGTTTATCTAGTTGCAGCATGTGGTGAAGAGACCAGTTTGGTCTGTTGCTGAATCAATCCTGCTGCTTTTTTTTGGTGGCCAGGACTGGGTTTTGTGAAGTTTAACTGCAGGTCTGTCATTTACAACCATCTTCCTTAATGCATTAATTAGCACAAGAGGCTAGTTTTATATACATATAGTCTGCTTTGCTGTTGTATACTGTAGAATTATTGTGCGCTGGTTCAATAATACTTGGCATTTTTCCATAGGCAATAAGTAATAAGGACCAACACAGCATATCTTACACTCTGTCTCGGGCCCAGACAGTGGTAGTTGAATATACACATGACAGCAACACAGATATGTTCCAGGTATGTGAAATAATTGTGTGCGTTCTCATTTTTGGTAGTTTCAAAAAAGGCATCCTCTTTTTCCCTCAGGAAATTTTTCCCTCAGGCTTTTTCCCCTCAGACCCAAAAGTTTGTGTATGTCTTTCTGCACTCGGGATTCAGAGCAATTTAATTCTGTTCATTCCCAAGGCCATCCTGTGAACAAGGCTGTGTGCCTATACATCTCGTTTAAACTTGGGCAAAAGTGGAAGTTGGGGGGTTTTGAGACTAATGTGCAAGATTGTGGTTTTGCTTTTGATTGCTGGTCTGCAAGTTGCATAGTCTGTTTCCTAGTCCCTCCTTGCAAAATAAAGAATAAAGGGCACCGTTCTCTTTAAGCACTTGGAACTTTGCTTCTGGCATTTACAAAAGCATTTGGGATCAGTTGGAGACAGGGTAGAAGAAATACAGTGTGGAAACACAGAAAAGCTTTTGGCACAATAATATGAAAAATACTCTGAACTTCTTTAAGCAAATCCAGAAATGTGTAAAGCTCTGGGAGATGTGAAGAGAGGAGCCTCAGTGCTGATGCTGGTAGTTCACAAAAACTTTGCTGCAGTTCCTGTGTGTATGAGAAAGGACCAAAAACGCATCTGCAGCTGTGGTGTGCCCTCATATCTTATTGTTTCCTGTTTTTCTCAAAAGGAAGGGATTTGTTTTGGGGTTCTTTTTAATGTGTGCTTTGTTCTCTCCGATTCCCACACTGTGATCTTGCGTAGTTTTTTCTTTTCCCCTTGTTGTTGCCACTAGTTTATGGCAAGGAGTTTTGCTGTCACAGCATTTAGCTGTGACGCCTGCAGGATCTAAGGAGCTGGGAGGTGTTGGGAAGTGGTGGAGGAAGCTGCTTTGCAACTGCAAATACTTACAACAGAGCAAAAGGACTGTAATGAAATCACTGCAGCATAAGCTATTGTTTGTGTGAGTGTTCTCTCTTCAGGCATGCTCTAGCATGTGTGCTGCTCTGAAATCACCCCTGGCAGTCCCCATGTACTCATGGGATATCCTGCCTAAGAAGCAATAGAAAAATAGATTCTGACAAAGCAGTTTGCCTCATGAAAGCTCTCCAGCCCTCACCAAAAAGCACCTTAAGCTTTTAGGTCTCTTGCTCAGCAGTTAACCAGTCTTAATATACCCACCTATTTTCAAAGAGCCTGAGAGCTGTGAAAGTGAATGAGTAGTAATGTGTAAGGGGGCTTTAAATCCAGCTATGTGGATGCTTGGGAAAGGGTTCTTACTCTTCTTCTTTGCCAGGAAAAGTACAAGATGAGTTGACTGGAAAAGCAGGGATAACTATGCAGTTCTATCAAACTCAGTTCAGTTGTACGGGACTGCAAAACTCACTGTTTTCTGCTGCCAGAAAAGAAAGCACAGCTACCAGGAAAACCTGGTTGTAGTCACATGTTATATTCTTGTGTTGAGTGTGTAAATGTAGCCTTCTGTGACAATCACCTGGTACCTGGTCTTTCACAAAAGGTTTGCTGCTTCTCTGTGCCCACCAGAGCTGAAGAGACAGTTCATATAATCTGGTTTTCATATATCTATACTTTGACTTAGTCTGGCACTGTTCAGAATGTTCTGGGCATACAAAGTGACTACATGTCACTGTTCTTCCCTCTAACTGCTGTTCTCTGGCTGTTTTGGTGCTCCTGCAGCTGGTCTGCCTGACCTGAGTGTAATGTCTCTGATGAAAAGGCCTTCAATGGGAAATCATCTCAGAACTGACTTAATTGCATTATTTTATTTCTCCTCCCTTCATTTGTCTGTACCCAGCTTACAGAATAACTGATCATTTGGAGAAAGAAAAATTCATCAATTCAGATGAGGCTTTGGAAACCTAAATTGATAGACTGGTGGATAGGAGTGCTTTAAACATTCATTAAACAAGCTTGTAATGTCATTATTTTGTATCATTGCTTTTAATTGCTTTGAATTTGAATAATCCTAGACCCAAAGACAAACTTCTGACTATTTGTTTGGATTTTTTAAATGCTTTTCTAGATTGGTCGGTCAACAGAGAGTCCTATAGACTTTGTAGTAACAGATACGGTTCCTGGGAGTCAGAGTAATTCGGATACACAGTCTGTGCAGAGCACAATATCAAGGTTTGCCTGCAGAATCATATGTGAACGTAACCCTCCCTTTACAGCAAGAATATATGCTGCAGGATTTGACTCCTCAAAAAACATTTTTCTTGGGGTAAGGGAATTCTTTTTCTTTTTTCCTACTAGAAGTTCAGTGCAGGCTTATTTTTTAAACTAAACCATAACTCCAGCCAAATTAAAGTTTCTTGTTGATGTAATTTCTTTTAGGAGAAAGCTGCAAAGTGGAAGACATCGGATGGGCAAATGGATGGACTAACAACAAATGGAGTTCTTGTTATGCATCCTCGTAATGGATTCACAGAAGACTCCAAGCCAGGGGTGTGGAGAGAGATTTCTGTGTGTGGGAATGTGTTCAGCCTCCGTGAAACCAGATCAGCTCAACAGAGGGGAAAAATGGTGAGAGGAGTGACCAGTATTTTATGCAACCTGTTTAAAATGGTGCAGCCATAAGGGGTATGGTTTGGGCACAGAACTGGAATCTGCTGGAATTCTGCGTAGTTGTCACCTCTGCAACTAGTTACACTGCCTTTTATGTGTCCGTCTGTGTGCACAAAGATGTCTTGCTCAACCTGAATAACTGACTGAGTTTATCTGCAAACTAGTACTTAATTGCACATCTAGGTTGCTCTCCTAAATTGAGTTCCCAATCTACTCTGTATTTTTGCAAACTCTCCTAGGCATCTGCACATTCTACAAGTATTTTCCCAGTTCTCCCTTGTGAGTTTATGCTTTTAAGGTTTTCTCACTTTTCCTTTTTTATAGAAAAATGAAGGATAATTATAATTTTATTGGATATGCCTTTCCATGTTGGCATTCTGCATTTTCCCTCTTTATCTTGTTTCCAAAGCATTGTTGACATTTCCAGGAGATATTTGGGTTCAGTGTGACTTGGGATGTTTCAGCAGAAAGAAATGCTACATTGAACATTTTAAGTGGCATATTTAACTAGGAATGCTAATGGGAGGAGAGGAAAGCCATGTGTCATGTGTAAAGGGGTGTTTTAAGAAAACAGTTAAAAATATGATAGAGGACTAAAACAGTCGTGTGATACTCCTTCAGGCATTTCAAGTAACATAGTTGGGAGTGCTATAGGAATGGAATAGAGTTGTTAAGATGGGAGAGAAGCTTTTCTTGACTCAGTGTGGTCTATTTTAATGCACATATTAATCTCTTAAGATGTTGGGGTGGGGTTTTTAAAAAAGAAAAAAAAAAAGGGGAGGGGCTTAGAGAGAAGCTGATACTGGGTTCTCTATGATTATCTTACGGAGACAGCCAGAAGCTGCTTGAAACTTGGATGGATCTTCCAGGCAGATCTGTGTTGTGGAAGTGCATGTTGTTTCTCTTCAGAGACCCTTAGGTGATGGCTCTCTGTGTCTGTGTCCATGTCAAGGTTGAGAATGAGACGAACCAGCTGCAGGACGGCTCCCTGATTGACCTGTGCGGGGCAACGCTGCTGTGGCGCACGGCCGAGGGGCTCTCGCGCACGCCAACCGTCAAGCACCTGGAGGCTCTGAGGCAGGAGATCAATGCAGCCAGGCCCCAGTGCCCCGTGGGCTTCAACAC
Organism: Sturnus vulgaris; assembly: GCF_052056855.1. NCBI lineage: Eukaryota > Metazoa > Chordata > Aves > Passeriformes > Sturnidae > Sturnus > Sturnus vulgaris. The sequence goes on along the minus strand of NC_142245.1, from coordinate 9,029,182 downwards.
CCTGGCCTTCCCCAGCATGAAGAGAAAAGATGTTGTAGATGAAAAGCAGCCGTGGGTGTACCTGAACTGCGGCCACGTGCATGGCTACCACAACTGGGGGAACAAAGAGGAGAGGGATGGCAAGGACCGCGAGTGCCCCATGTGCCGCTCCATTGGCCCCTATGTGCCTCTGTGGCTCGGGTGTGAAGCGGGGTTTTATGTGGATGCTGGACCTCCAACTCATGCATTCAGCCCATGTGGACATGTGTGCTCAGAAAAGACAACTGCATATTGGTCCCAAATTCCTCTTCCTCATGGTACTCACACTTTTCACGCAGCCTGTCCCTTCTGTGCGCATCAGCTGGCTGGTGAGCAGGGTTACATCAGGCTCATTTTCCAAGGGCCTCTCGACTAACACAGGTGTTCCCAAGGACTGCAGTAAACTGATAAGCTAAGCGATTCTCATTTTTAAACCAACGGTTTTTCGTATTCTCTGGGCTTTGCTGGTTTGCATTAAGATGAAGAATTTTTTGGTTTTTTTGTTAAAACAGCTAAATCCCTCTCTATTGAGAAAAGTCTGGAAATAGAAGAAATGGGGGGAGAAGGGGGAGACCTCCTGCTTTTTTAAGTTAATAACTACATCTGAAGAGGTGAAGGAAGTGTTGTAGAGTGAACTTCAATACCTTCAGTTTAATGGTTTTTGAATCACATGCCCACAGTGTTTGAAAGGTGTTTAATTCTTTTTGTATATGGAGGGTAAATAGTTCAAAGAACATTAGTTTACAGCTTGGATGCAAACATTGTAAAGTATAACATGTATATTAACTCTTTTCTATTTATCTTTATTATTGAAAATACTTAGAATGTTTAGAGAGTAGCATGATCATAGTGTGCTACATCCAGCAATTGGATGTGTAGAGTAGTTCTGGAACGTGGGATGAAAATGGTAGAAAAATCTTTTAATCTGAAATACTGAGTTCTTAGAATAGTTAAAATGCTTTTCAAACAAAGCTAATGCAAATTACGAATGGCATAAGGTTGTGCTTTAACCGTGTTGAAAGGTAGCTAAGAAGGACTTCTTAAAATGACTTTTTGGTAGGACTGTACTCAAGATCTGATTATGAGGAGAATATTTACCAGACTCTTTGAATATGCAACTTAATCTAGATTAAGGATTTTTTTCTCCCTTCACATTAACACTTCTCTTTATTTAGCATTAGTGGCATTTGTGAAGGTTTTTCCAGTGTTAGTCATAAACAGACCAGAAAGATGAGGCTTGTTCTGTTCCTTGCTGTTTGAGGGTGGGAGGGGACAAGGGGAGAGGTGGATGCACCTGGGCACGTGTGTGGGGAGCAGTTTATGATTTGGCCACAGTCCCAGCCTGAGAGGGGTTTGTCAACTGGATGCTTAACCTTCCACCTGCTGACTGGTGAGGGGCCTCAGGCCTGGCCTTTGCCCCTCTGCCAGGTGCAGATGCTCATCTGGGCAGAGGAGCAGATGTGGAGCCTAGTAACCAGGGGATGTGCCTGTGTCCCTGCATCCTTGGGCAGCTGGGCACAGCTGGCAGTCTGTTGGGAGAGCTGGGGCTGGGCTGGGCTCAGACCCTCAGTGTGGGATGCTGCCGTGGGCTCTGGTTACTGGTCTCTCTCTGCTCTCCACTTCCTCCCCCTCCTTCCCCTCTGTACCCACCAGAAAAGACCAGTGCACTACATGCAGCTCTGCTGCCAGCCCACTGTGCTTCATGGCAACCTGACCTTTTTAGGATTGATTTGAGCTTCTTTGGCCAGCTTCGTACATTTTTATTAAAGTATGTAGTGTATAATTGACAGTAAGAAAATTTCTGTACTTTATAGCAAAGCTTCCATTTTTCTTTTGAAGCTGTTCTAGAATTTTCTTTGTTTAAAGAAACCTGTGTTGCTTAGATGTCATGAATTACTTACTTTGACTGTCAATTATTTCTCCATTTTAAAAAAGAAATTATATATAATGTTTGGTTCACTCAGGAAATGCATGTGTCAGGAAACCTGTACTATAAGTTCTGTTAGCTGTCATGTACAAGTAACTGCTGTTACTCCCTTTCCGTAGAAATATATCTGATTTTGACATTTTTCAGATTATATGCATTAAGTAATGAAACTTATGCAGCAAGAAATCCCTGTATTGTAGTTGTTCTAATCATCTTATTCAAACTATAGTATACTGTAGTTTTAATTTTTATTTGCAAATTAATTTATTTAAACTACGTGAGTAAACACTTTTCAAAAACAGAAGTTCTGGGATTGTGGCTTTGTTTCCAAGAGATGGGAAAGGTGGCTGAGCATGGCCCTTTTGTTGTCACCTCAGGTGACACCTCAGGTGTTCCTCTGTTCTGCACATGTGGATTAAAAGCATAGAGAAGCAGCAGATGTAAAGGCTTTGGGCATTTTCCCTAATCATGGCTTTGAATGGCTCCTTTCAGATGTGTCCTCTCAATGTGTTTTATATTTAACTCTGTGTTAAAAAGACACAGTTAAATGAGTAAGTTGCAAATACTGAAATGTAAGCAAAAAACTGAACTAAATGTCTGTGCTCTTTTAAAATGACAAGAGCTCTTGATTCTGTCTTCCACAAAATCTCATTGACAGTTCTTTGGTCCTGATCTTGTTGGCTACAGGAACATGAAACACCAGAAAAGGACATGATGAAAGGTACAAAGCAGTATGAGTAACACAGAGCTGAACTGTGAGCACGGGATGGTAGGAGGAACATGGGAAGTGGTGTTGGATGCCCAGCTGGAGGCTGGTGTGGAGCCAGGGGTGCAGTTGGGTACATGCACACCTAACTGCATAGAGGAAGAAGGGAGGGTCGTGCCCAATGTGCAGCCCTTGTTAGGGCTCTAGCCCATTTAAGATGATACATTATGCTTACAGTGTAGTTCTCTACCCCACTCCTCATCCCCCCAAAAAAAGACATCCCAGACAAAGGAGTCTGAGCAGAACTGTCTGTGTCTCTGGGGAGCATAAGGCTATGGTCACTCTTCAGTCTGCCCCACATTCTGCCTGTTTTGTACTTTTCTTTGGCCAAGTTGGGCTTGTTAATCCCATTTTTAGAAGGGCAGAACATTAGCATTCAAACACTTGAGGCAGGGAAATCCTACTGTTAAAGGCAGCATAGCAATGGTTGAGTAGTTTGAGGAGCAAGTTCCATCACCAACAAAAGCACTTCTGACTCTGGTAGCCTGTTTGGGTTCCCCCAGGCTTCTGTTCTTTGATAAACGATTGCAATAGTCCTCTATAAATGGTAAAGTGAATTTCAGATTAAAAGTACTCAGATCACTGAAGCACTCTGAACTTTAAGACAAATCCTTTTGAACAAATTTTGGTGCTGCAAGACGTGGTACCTTGCTGGCTTTAATGCAATCACAGCTCCACTTGTGACAGCCTAAAGCAGCCCCTTGCAGCAGCAAAGAGCAGCCCCAGGTGAGATCTGTGGCCTTCACCAGCTTTTAAAGGTTTGCTGGACAGGCAAGAAGCATTGGTGATGCAAGTAGCAGATGGGACAGGACTGTTCCTTGGGAGACCACTGCAGGGATAAGGAGCTGCTAAGGGAATGAATGGGAAAATGACATTAATTGTATTTCCTTTTCTAACCTTAAAGTTCAGTCAAGCTCTGCAGAGGAAATGAGCAGCCAGTGTTCTGGTTTGTGTGTGGTTGCCCTGTTCTGGGCAGTGCAGTGTGTAAAGCAGGTCATTTAATGAATTAATTTGCCTTTCAGCTGTAGGAAATTGCATGGATTTAACACTGCTGGAGGGCAGTAGCTGGCTAATAAAGCCCTTTTCTTTTTTCCCCAGAGCAGAAGTGGGGCAGCACAGGGTGCTGGCAGGAGCATAGAAAGGGAGATTGCTGTGGCTTTCCTGGGGAGAAAAGAGTGCTCTGGTTCCTTTGCTGACTTGGTCACTGGGTTGGAGCAGCCCCACAAGTGCCTGTTGTGGCCTTGAGCACTGTGGTGCAGGCTGGGGATGAGGCCTTCCCATCCCAGTTGTGCTGGGCTTGTTAGACCTGCAGGAATGAGCCTGGTCTTCTGGAAGGTTTAACATGAAGTCACCTCAGGAGACTCCTGTGTTAGAAGGTGCTCTGCAAATCCCATAATGATCCTGCCATGGCATGCTTGATCTCCTTCTGAAGCGACACTTTCCAGGCTCAGTTCTAAAAATACATTTTCAGTTTTGCAATATAAATCTACTCTGATGACTACAGCTACTTGCATGCTGTCTTTCAACCTGGATTAGGCCTGTTTGCTGTTGAATTAGACCAGATTTCATGGTCCTTGTCTTGGCTCATCCGTTTCTGTAAAAACACTGGCAGAGCTCGTCTATTTGTAATTGCAGCACTTGGCTTTAGCATAAGGGTTGTGATCATCCTAGAAATGCAGTTTCTAAGGCTCATTTGTGACTGTAGCAGATCACTTGTACTCGCACTGTTGTGCATACTGTAAAGAAGATCTGGGAAAGCATCTCTGCAGGAGCTGTGATGGTTCCTGTGACTTGGATCGGGGACTCCTTGGCAAGTGTGATCTCTGCAGGGGCAGTACCAGTCCTGCCACTTCCCAGGTGCTGCTTCCAGGGCAGCAGCAGGAGCTCAGGCCCCTGTTTTCTCCCGGCAAACAGCTATACATCACTGTGCTGTTGGAAGGCAGTATCCTGTGGAAACGTGGATGGTGACACAAGCTGAGCTGGGGAAACACTGATAGGTGCTACTGCAGCAGGAGCATCCAGCTCCTTCAGCTATACTAGTTCTTGGTCTGGTCCCATCTCTGGCTTGAAAGCAGAAGGGGACAAATGTAAAGAGCAGAAAAAATGTGCTTTTATTCCCTCAAGCCTCAGGTGTCTCTATGAGAGCAGCCATGCCAAACCCAGCCTTGGGGAACTCCAGCAGGGCTAGTGGCCTTGGATATGCTGAAGGCTGGGATCAGCATTAGGGAATGGCATTAGCCGTAAACTTCAGTGCCTGAATCTTTATGTTCCTGCCTTGGACCCCCCGGAACTGCTGCTGCTCATCTTCCCTGTGCCTTCCAGCCCTGGCAACACAGCCCATTCCGCAGTCACAGTGAGGCAGGTGCCGGCAGAAGCAGGTCCTGTTTGCCTTGCCCAGCACAAGCCCTCTGGGATCAGGTTAGGCATCACCTGGGGCTGCATTCCTCAAGGCTAAGCTCCAGGGAAGATGAGTAACCAGAGGCAAAGTGCCAGCTCTGGCAGTCAGAAGTTCCCTGCCCACTCCCTGCTACTCTTGGGTTTGCTGCTACTTGTGCCCAGCTCTCACACCTTGTCCTACTGCCCCTCTTAGAGGGCTGGCAAGAGAAGATGGGAACCAGCACCAACATCACTCTTGTTTGCTGGCTGTGGTGTTTGCCTGGCTCTGCTGGTGAGGGTGTGTTTGTGGCAGCAGCGAAGCACCAGCAAAACCTGGGTTCTGCCAGCCCTGCTGAGAGCACATTGCTCCAGTGCAGGGCGCTGAGATATTTCACGGGAGTATGAATGACCTCATGATCAACTCAAAGGACTTTTCTGCTGTAAAGACAACTTCTTTGCAATTTGGCAATACCTGCAATATTGTAATGTTTTTATTTTGAATACTTTTGCTGATTTAGTGTCACTAAACAGCTTAGAGGCAGGAGTAAATTATTAATCTGCTCTGACTTCCTTTGCCTCATCTATATCTGTACCAGTTCTGTGCTGAGATAGCTACTGGAGATCTGCTACCTTCCAGAAAAACACCGAGAGTGGAGTTCTTTGGAGTTAGAACTCATGCCAGGATGGTCTACTTTTCCTTTTCGTACTGGAAAGGTCTCCTGAAAAGGCTTCCCCTCTTCCAGCCCTGGCATGGCATACAGACTATTGAGGATTCCCTGTGAGCAATGCACGGAGAGTGAGTGGCACAGAGAAAGGAGGGAGGACATGATAGTTCACCTTGTCAGTCAGATTTTAGTGTGTTTAAATTAAAACAGTGGGAAAAGCTTCTTTATGTGTGTTTTCTTTGCTACTCACTCCCAAGATTGTCTGCTTATTTATATAATTATCTTGACCCTTATATCTGTTTCTGCTTCAACATCCCTCCAAAGAAAAAAATCAAATTCACATTTCTCTGCAAATGTTTTGCCTGAAAGTTTCTCAATCGTGTTTCCTGTGATGATGCCTTTCCTTAAGTAATTCTATTAAAATATATGACTTTTATTTCATTGAACCATGTTGGCCGGAAACAGGCCCTGCAAAATATATTTTGGGGTCTTCTTGGTCACCTAGTTTTCTGCCTAGATACGATTTACCTTCAGCCTGTCCTGGAAAATGCTGGAAAACAAGCTGGTCAAGGATGAGGGGAGAGCAATGGCTTTGCTGGGCTCTTGGGAAACAGCTCAGGAAAGTTGAATCTTGTGGAAAGCTTGTCTCTGGGCTGAAGGGATCCGCTTCTTTCCCTGGATCATGCTCAGTTTCCGAGGACCTCCCTCTTCCCAGCTCTCTGTAAAATAACTTTTTAATGTAACCATCTTACAATTGGGACCTACCCCTGTCATTCCCTTTGGTTGGCTGCAATTTAGGAGCTGGATGAACACGAAGCCTTCAGTGCTTCCATATCTACATCTCTCCAAAATAATATTTTTAGCTGATCCCAGAAGATTTGAAACAAAACAAATGCATACAGCGATATTCTAAACTTGCCTGGATGCAAAGCTAAAAACTGCAGCTTGCTGTCATGTGCTTGATGAAAGGAATTGAGTCAACTCATCCTTTCCAAAAATCCCGTTCTTTTTTTGTTGCTTTTTTTTTTTTTACTGTTGTGAGGGAGGAGGAGAGAATTAGTTATTCAGTAGAATGAGGACAATTAAAAGCAAATGCAACTTCCAGCGATGCCATTATCTGTTTAGTTTGCCCTGAGCAACATAGAGGCAGCCTGCCTGGCTTTTTAATTGGCCCCTTTCCCTTCTGTCCTGTGCTTCCCCTTGGCACAGGGTCTGGCAATTTCTTAAGTCTCCATAGGACTGTGATGCAGGTGTGCCCATTCTAGTTTTGCCTGGACAATCCCCTGAGTTGTGACCTCAAAGGGGCTGAAAGGCTCTAAACTGCCATGGATTGAGAGGTCATGGTTTCTCCTGCCCAGCTTTCCTTTCCCTGGAGTGTTACTCTACAATGGGGACATGTCCAGGGATTCCACCCCCAGCTGAAGCTGTGGTGTCACCTGTGGCCATTGCTAGAGGATAAATGTTGCCTGAAATGGGTCACAGGGAGATGGGCCTTCCCACAGTCTGTGGTCACAGTGGCCACCTGGACACAGCTGGGCCCAGGCTCTACACAGCTAAGCTGTTAAGTGGCTTGCTTCACTTTTGAAAGGGAGCTAAAGCACTCAGCAGGCCTTATAAATGCCACAGAACCACCCAGGGCATGGATGTTTAATACTTTTTCACTTATTCACATTAAAAGTGGACCCACAGCAGCTTTCTTGAGGAAGCAGGATCAGCAGTGCCAACAACCTCGGCTCCACCATTGCTCTGAGGGCTTTCACTGTTACTCAGCGTTTTTTGCCAGCGTCACTTGTTATTGCTTGGAAATCTCACTCCACCTGTTCTGGAGCAGGAGCAGCAGAAGGTGTGTTCAAGCACCTTTGGGCAATGATGAATCATGCTCATGGCAAAGTTCTTGGCAGTTCCTGGCTGCCTGCCTGCCAGGGAAAGCTGTCACTGGAGCAGGCTAAGTGCCTCCACAAAAGTGGGGTTCGCCTGGAGCAGGTACCAGCCCTAAAGCAAAAAAACCCAGACAACTACCCATCCCCTCTGGCCCTACACCAATATTGCCAAATATATGTTATACAGTGGAGTGTTTTTCATACCGTAGAGGCCTGGGATTAGTGTTTCTCACAACAACACAAATATATTTATAGCTCATGTGTGTCTGCACATATTTGTTATACTTTTAACTTCATAGGCTAATGGTTAATAAAGCCAGGCTCTATTTATGCTTCTGCAGCAAAAAATATGTTGAATAATATTTTAGGTTTAGGATTTGCTGGCCCCAAACAATCTTTCAGACTGTAATTTAGGGGCTCATTCACAGAATAGGAGGATAAAAGTGTTATGTCTAAGGTTGGCTTCCACAGAGCATAGCAAAGGAAGAGAAGAGCAGCTATGAGAGTCCCCAGGACAGGGCCTATTTAACCCACCTTTGCTCTTGATACTCAAATCAGTGTGTCTGGAGTTCCTGTACTATTTAAAAGCAAAAAAAACGCAAACAAACAACAACCACCACTAAGAGTTCTGAGGTTGCATCAAACAAGCTTTTTGCGAGTTTGAGATACAACGTTTTTTGCACCAGCTGATTTAAAAATATGTTGTTCATCATGTAACTACAGATCCACGCAAGGTCCTCTCCTTCGTTCATCTGCCCTGTGGCAGGGTCAGTTTTACCTAAATTCTTCTTCCAAGTGTTCAACATGCTTAGTCTTTCAAAATCTGCAGTAATGGAGACTCCACCATGTCTCCAGGCAGCCTGATCCATGGTTCAGTTACAGAACTCATAAACTCAGATCTACAATTAAACTGTAGAACTCTCAAACTTGTATCTACTAAAGTAAACCGAAGAGCAAGTTGGAACCAAATATCTACCTACTATTTGGGGTTTGCTTTCTTAAAGAAAAAGAAACAACCCGAAGCAAAAGCTTTTGTATTCCAGGTACTTCTGCAGAGTTTGGAAATAAAGCACAAAAGCAACTTCCTGCAAAACGTATCGATCAGCACATTCCCGTGTGACACTGGATGAACTTGTCCAACAAATAGACCTGGAAGAAAAAAAAACAGGAGGAAAGGTGTCTACGAAGCCCAGACCTCTGATATTCATTTTATTAAAATGTAACGAGGAGCTATTAATAATAAATGCAGCCAGGAAGATGGGAGAATGGCAGTTGAATGGGCTCGACATTCCTCATTAGCCAGATTTCTCTATAGAGCTGGGAAAGAAGAGGGCAGCTTTCAAAGGACAAGAGGGCTCCTATGAGGGACAGCTGGAAGAAGCAGTCTGCAGCAAGCTCTGTGGGCTGCATGTATTGGTGGAAGAGTATTTTAAGTGTTTTTTTCATTAAAAGCTGAACTGAGAGTGAGTGTACACATGTTCTATAATGAAAAGATGCTCCTGAATTCAAATGCCTTGAGTATAGCGTGGGGAATTGGGGTAATTTCCTCACTGATGGTGATTTCCTATGTGAAGTTAATTCTGTCTCTCTGTGTCTCCCATCCCACGCAGTATTATCTGCACAGAAATCCAGTCTCCTAGCTCTTCAGCCAAATTTTGGGAGCTGATGTTCCCATGGCAGTGGCTGATGTGACAAAAAGAGCTGGGGACGTGACAGATGTTACACCTTGAGCATAAACAACTCCACTGCCTGTTCACCTCACAGCAAAGCTGTCAGGACCGTTTCCTTTGGTGCTGCGTTACCCAGCGTGATTCAAGGGGACATGCAGCACATCCGTGACTTCCCTTTCCCAGTTGCCAGGCCAGCTACCTTATCAAAGAAAGGAATGGAGCTGATTAGACACGGCCTGGGTTTTTTCTAAGCCCCTAGCAGTTGCTTTAAGGCTTATGTGGGTCTTTAAGATTAATTAATGCTGTATTTAGATGTCCCCCTAAATACTGCTAATAAGTTCTCTGGTCCTGTGGGACCTCTTCTGTTACCTGGATTTTATAGTGCCATTCATTTGACAACGATTTGATTTGTTTCTTGAAGGTTCCAGAGTAAATTTTACTTGGACCTGCTGAGTCTGGATTCCTCTCATCTCTCTTAGTTGTTGTTTAAGCTCTTTTCTTCCTCATCTGGCCTGTATTTCCTGTCTCTGGTTCTTACTATGAAGCGTGTTAATAAGCATCTGGATGCCATTAGCATGTTTTGTGAGAACAGAAGCAGGATAAAAAGCAGAAATTGAAACCAGAGCCTGTGTAGAAGTAAATCTATGGTTTTTTGTGTTTCCACCAGGAGCAACCTCCCAGAAGAAGATATCTTTGCATCTTTCTCATGCTTGTGAAACAGACCCTAATTGCAGTCAGGTAGGTGTAAAAACATAGTTTGGACAAGGAAGTTGCTATGTGGCAATAACAAATGCTTCCAAGATCCAGGAGGTATTAGAAGGAGCTTGGCTATGGTCATTTCAAAAACCCCTGTCCTAGTAAGCACTCCTCTCATGAAACAAAAAGGGGCAGGAGAGAAAAGTGCTGATCATTTTTCTCCTTACTTTTCAGGGCTGGGTGAATCCACAGAGCATATCTGAGTCTCTTTTGAAAAGTCACCAGCAGATGAAGTAATTTGAGGCCTCACCCACACCACAGTTTATTCAGCCAGCTGCGTAGGTCTCTTAACAGAGGTGCTTTTTAATACAGCATGTCAAGCACTGAGAAATGTCACTTTAATTTTGACATACTCCTCACCAAGTATGATGTGTTTTCTGTTATGCGTTGTTGTCAAGGTGAAGAAATGTATTAGCATGGATTTTTAATTGCTTCAATGTTGAACTCTGATATAAGCTGGAAGGGAAACATCATCCTAGATGAATAAAGAGGTGGTACAAGAGCTGATTACACTCTGGTGAGAAGCCAAGCTCTCCAAATGCAAAGAGGAGATTTCAGTGTTGTTTCTATCTATCTCTAGGTGCATTGAATCAGTTGCTAGGTTCCTACAGAGGCTTCTGCTGGCCGCTAGCAGACACCAGGGGACAAGAAAAGACTTGATTGTCTGAAATCCAGGTACTCATTTCTGGAAGTCTTGGGAAAGGCTGCCATCTACTGTAATGCAAAGTGGTTGCTGAAAATACATTTGACTTAAATCAAATCCCAGCAGTCGTGTTGAAGCTGAGATGAGCTCAGAGTAGGAGCAAAGTAAAACAAGCAAACTGTGCACTTAAAGACCTGGTGATGCTTTTCACACTGATCCCTCTCCTAATAATGGCTATTACCTAGCATGCCCTTAGAGGAAAAACGATCTTCCCTGTGGTCCCCACCTGCTTTAATCCCTGGGATTTCCAGTCAAGGTCAAAGACAGAACAGAGGCACCATTCAAAAATCTGCTGGCTGGGCTAGCCTGCAGTTGAGGGTGCTGCTTCCTCAATTTAATCTAGGCACCCACATCATTCCACAGCCTCTCAGTCGCAGAGTTTTAAAATTCAGAAAGGCGTGTGGTTTTCCTTTCAGCAGTATGTATGTTATACCCACACTAGCTACTAGTGAACTCGGCTGTACCCTCTACCCACAGGTCTTGCAACCTAGAACAGAGCAAAGTCTAAAAACACCTACAACTCAGGGCCTTTATCTCTGATCTTTAAAATAAAACCTGTAGTGAACCCTGTGGTATCTAGAATCAAATTCTTCTCATTAAAAGTCACTAAGATGCCAGCCCTGCTCCCTCAATACCAACGTGGTCCAATTTTTCTGCACTTTTTTCTTTTTTTTTTTTCTAACCATCACTTCCTTTGAAACTGCACATTTTGACTCACAAGTAATCTCAGAAACAAGAGCTTTTCACTTGCCTGAGGTTCTGCTTGGGCCTGACTGTTTTCCATTACACTTTCCTGAAAGCATCCCACTAGAATCCCTCCTTTGGTAATGTTGGAGTGGCCGCGGCTGCATTCAAAGGCAGCAGTGCACATAACAAAGCTGGCCTGGAAAGCTGACATAAAGAAAGCTAGAGCCCCTGATGATTCAGGTATTAATGTACTCCATCAGAATAAACTGCTATCTGATAAAATGGGCTCACTCCAGATACAGAAGAAAGAGCTTTTAATTTTATGCAACCTCTTTACTGGAGACTGAGAGAACCAAGGACTATGTGAAATGCAGCCACATCTGCGGCATATCTAAGGTGCTGAGGAATGACTTAGAGCCAGGAGGAGCTCTGCTACCCTTGCAGACATGGAGGAATACGTGCTAGGGCATTCAGGAGCAACAGGAGAGACTTGGCATCCCAGTTTTTTGGGTTGTCATTACGTTATGATAGTGTCTTGATGGAGTCTATTAAGAAACTGTCCTAGAAAGAGCCATGTGAGGTGGTGGCCCTTGGGGTAGGCCAGTCATGCCTTCTCTACAAAGGTCTGAACTGGAGTTCTACCAGTTAGCATTTGGTTGACATGATAAAAATAATCTTAAAGATTGCCCTATAAAACTGCCATCTCATTCTGCATGTTCCTAAGCTCCTGTCTTGAAACGTTTCTCGTGCCACTGAGCACCACACTCCATTTAAACAAGGCCTGGAAATATGTTCCCTGCTACTGTCATGAAATATTCACATCACTTAAGACAAGAAGAGCAGAAACTCTCCATCTGCCTTTTCTGCAGTGTTCTTTATTTTACATACTGCTTTTATATCCCTTGCTTCCTCCAAGGACAGCTTTCCCTCGAAGTTTGGTTGTTCCTATCATTGTGTAATGCTGCTCTTTTAGAGACAAGATTACCCACTACACTCAGGGTTCCTGGGGGGCCTGTTACATTTAATCACTATTTTCCCTCACATTCCCTATTGGACTGTAGTACCTTCTTCATTTTTTACAAACTGAGAAAGGGCTTTCTATGGAAAACTGAAAGCTAGTGATACCAGGATCCTGTAAGCAAGGATCTTCTAAAACACTATGACATCTCAAGAAAGGAGGCCAGGTATTCCTAGAGATGACCCAGCTTTTACAATAGTTGGCTGCTAGTTCTGCCACTGAGCAGAAATCAGCATTTCCTTATTTTTTTAATGTCTCTTGTATCTGAGAAAACATCGAGCTACTTTGTTCTTTTCAGTGTTTATTTTCTACAGCACAAAACTCACTGTTTCCCATTTCTTTTCCAGGAAAACTCCACTGAAGACTCCTGAGCTGGCACGAGTGTCGGAAAAAAACCCTGTTATATTTGTTTTGTAAGAATGCCAGTTTAACTCACATAGATGAAAAAGCAGCAGTAGAAAGATTTTCCTGGCTAAAGCTACTTGGGGTTGGAGAGCTGTTGGAGGTTGAATTATTCCCTTTTCTTTCAGTGGAATTTTCTCCCATTGTTATGCTAAGTAATTGTGGCTACACCTTAAAACGACAGATAATGTTCTCTCGTAGGGGGGTGGCTGGAGGGGGAGGGGGGGGAACCGGAAAAGGAAAGGTGGGATGGGGGATCTGGAGCGGGGCTCTCGCTCTTGCTTGGCTCGTGGAGTGGGAAGACAACCTGGGCTCCGCTCTGGCATCTCCCTCTGCCATCCCAGCACTGAGATCCACGCTCCCTGCCTTTGGACATCGCTCTGCTGCTCTCCCATCTCACCCTACTATCTCCGGACACTCTGCTGAGCACCACGACCGACACCGTGAGGGGGAGTCACTTTCCCCATCCCCTCTCACCCCTGGGCCGCGGCCGCCATCACCCAGCCCTCTTCAACTGCGCGGGACCTGCCCTGCCCCCACAGCACCGGTAACAGCACAGGGAGACGGCCTGCGGCCAAAAGGGACTGGAGCGGAGCTAGACTGTTTCTGTTGCCAATTTTTATAGCTGTTGTTTTCTGCCTTGTTAGATACCAGTAAAGAACTGTTATTCCTATCCCCATATCTCCTGCCTGAAGGCGTCTGAATTGGACCTAAAATAATTAAAAGGGAGGGGGGGTTGCACTCTGCATCACAGAAAAGGGGCTCCTGCCTTTCCTTAGACCATACCTGTCTTTCAAACCAAGACAAGAGCCTTTGTGGGATTATATTCTGTGTGCCCAGGGTAAGGGTGTTTGTTGGGCTGAGTCACGCTGCCCTGCAGAGCTGACGTGGCCCTTGGCAATCATCAGGAGGAAGCACAGATAACTGAAATGCTCCCATAAAAGCAGACTTTATGGACATAAGCTGTACATGAGGAGGTAGACTGACAGCAGATCGAGTGAACTATGGTTGACTGACTCACAATTTCCTCACCTCACCTGCTCTGCTGGTAAAGCGATGGCTGTTCTTACCCACAGAGTGCATTCAGGCTGCAGAACACCACAGTTCAGAGGCCCGGCCACACCTCGTGCCTTGGGGAGCTTTCTTATGCTTTAAACCAGCCTTTCTTCTCAAAGTCTCCAGAAATCACCCACTGAGTCTCCTACGGTCTGGAGTCTCCTATGGTCTGGAGGAGAGGAGGTTTCTCAGGCTGGACTGACTGGTATTGTCACTGCCACCACGGCATTTAGCAGAAAGGTGACAGAAAAGCAAGCAGCAGGAGGCAAGCCCATGGCTGTCATCCTTTCCTTCTGATCCACAAAGATGATGCAGCCCTACTTTATCTTTCCCAAGGGGAATAGTGGGCTTTGCTGCTAATACAGAATGCAGCAGAACAGTAACAACATTTAGCTCAGAGATAATGTCAAAGAAGCATAAGGTAGAAAATAAAACAGTTTGCTACTTTCCCTACATGAGCAGATAAGAAGACTCTTTTCGTTACAAATGGAAAACATTAAAGGTCATGGGAGGGTACATGGCTCAAATGTCACTTCGAGGGTGTGGCTTTCGCCTGCATCTCTGACACAATTAATCACTGGCTTTGAAAGCACCTCTCTGGTCCAAGAGAAACACAGACCCGACGTTTTCAGCTAGATCGGGGCTTCCCGGGCAAATGTCGACTGAGGGGTAAGCCAGCTCTACGTAAAAGTCATTTCATGCTAAGCAAATGATGCAAAATTTCTTAAGGCTGCTCTGACCCATTCACTGAGAGGAGCCCGGCAGGATACCCCCCTGACTCAGTGAAGATGCTGTAAGAACAGTGTTGTGAACCTCAGCAGCTGAGCACTGAGGTCAGTCCTGCACAGCTGGACTTGGCTCTGGCTCAGTTTGCTGACCAGGACTGGACACAATTTAGCAGTGAGTGGATCAACCCATGATTCATACACGGGAGGCATGGAAAATTGTATCCATACTGCAAGACTCACCTTCAGTCTCACGCTTACCCATAGGGCTAGAGGGGAAAATTGGTTTACCACTAAGCCTGTAGGAAGTGCTTTCCCCTCAAAACCAGCCTCTGTAGTTAATAATAATGTACAGCTGCTTCTCTGATGGGGATTCCCTTTCCGTTTGGCTTCCACTCTCATCCTATCCCCTCCCATCTATCTCTTTGCTAGTGGAAAGTGGTTATGTAGATACTCTCAGGTCCAATTCCAGAAGGTCAGACTACTGAAAGCAAACTGTGAACTCCACGTGGGCAAATCCAAACTTTCCAACTCAGTTGTGAGTGGTTGCAGGAGCAATGGAGACACACCCAGCCAGCTGGCAGCAATGCTGAGGCAGGAATGCCATCCTCAACCCACATAGCTGAGCACTTTTGTCTGGGTCAACAGCAAGTAACATAAAGCAGAACCGCGGGGAGTACAGGGCTAACACCAACTCCATCCTGCAGCCTCTCCAATTTCCTTACCTTTATCCACATGAGTAAATTCTGCCAACTCAGTCCTTCTGCAGTCTGGATCAATACACAGCAATCAGTTTTACATTATGTTTGTGATCTCTTTGCTTACTTCATTGCTGCTGTGTCATATTTTAGGGCTTATGAGACAGACAGACTCCAACTAATGTGACCCCCAAGGGGAAAAGCCCAGAAAAAGTCCCCAAGCCACCATGTGTAGCCCATGAGGAGTGCCTGAGCACAGCAAAGGCTGTAAGACACAGAGATTTCTGCCAGGTAGGGGAAAATACGCTATGAAAATATTGTGTGTGACATTTGTAGTTGCTGGAGGGAAATCCCCATTGGCTTCCTAACAAGCATTTAATACTTAACATAGTTGCGTTTTTTGGCTGCTTTTGCCATTCTAGCTTCCAACGAAGTTGGTTTGAGCCATGGTAATATTAACTCCAGAAAGCCAAGGATAGAAGCACGAGAAAGTACATCTTTATTTATGTATTTTATTTTACTTACCTATGAAAGTTATAATAGATGGCCACTTACACTGAAGCCTACAGTTATGAAGTATTAGTAATATTAAACTAGCCTTTTTTTCTGGTAGTGTCACGTTTCCTGCTCTTTAAACTCAACTTTTTAAAGGGTGAGTACTGGTCAGGTCAGACATGTCTCTCTCTGAAGGAAATCATCAAGGAGTCCCTGATCCTGGTGATATTCATTTGTGATTAATTGGCTGAGTCTGCAAAACAAACTGTACTGAACAAAACTCTGCCAACCTTAACCATCAAGGAGCAGAACAACATCTTCGGTCCAGTCGGTCTGCAGCCAGCACCAGACACAAACACGAGTTTGTGAGCTGCAAGCCCAGGCATGAACCCGTGTGACCCACGGATTTCCACCCTCGTGCGTTGACACAGCCCATAGCCACAGGCTTGTGTTATTAAATACAGCCGGAATCGCTGCTGTTGATTAATAAGTATCCCTGTGTTTTGTTGACTGGCACAGGTCTACGGCCAAGAACTCAAGCGTATTTAAGGCACCGTCAGGCATGAGGCTGCTACTGCTTCAATGGGACCTAACGCGTCCCTCTATTTCAGCAGCTCCTGTGGCCTGACAGAGAACTACAGCCTTCAATATAAATCTGAGTCAAACCGGCTGTGGAGCCCTCACGGGGGGGGTCGGCGACGAGGGCTCTCAAAAGCCGGCCACGAACACAGCACCGCAGCCCCAGCGCGGGCGGGCGGTGGCAGCGCGGCCCCTTCCGCCGGCCGCGGCTCCTCCCCCGGGCGGTGGCAGAGGCGGGGCCCGGTTCCTCCCGCCGCCGCCCGGGCCCTTCCTGCACCGCCCTGCGCGGGGGCACCGACGTGTCGCGGCGGATGAGCCGCGCTAGGCCGCGCATCCCGCCCGGCGCTGCAGGTACAGCGCGGGGGCTCGCCTGCCGCCGGCCCCGCCGCCTCCT
The DNA here is from genome assembly GCF_052056855.1 of Sturnus vulgaris. NCBI lineage: Eukaryota > Metazoa > Chordata > Aves > Passeriformes > Sturnidae > Sturnus > Sturnus vulgaris. Next base: position 9,012,367 of record NC_142245.1, on the reverse strand, counting down.
GCCCCCGCCCGCCGCTGGGGCTCCCCCAGGGCGCGGCCGGGAAAGTTTAATTTCCCCGGGCGCCCTTTGTGTGGGCGGCCCGGGCGGCCTGGGCCGGGCGGCGGAGCGGAGGGACGCGAAGGAAGGTGGGCGGAGGGGGCTGCCCACGGCCCGCTTTCGCTCCTTCCCTGCAAATCCCCGTTCTGAATTTCCATGGTAACCCCCGGTAGGCAGCGGGCGGTGCCCGGCGGGAGGCGCGGGGAGGGTGCGGAGGTGTCGGCGTGCGGCTGGGCCTCCCTCATGCGGTCACTGTCCCGCAGGTCCCCGGCAGCATTCCCGACGATGCCACGGGGACAGATATGACGACGGCCTCCGGGAGCTACTCCTGGCGTGTTCTCCATAAGGTATGGCCGTCTCGGAAGCTAACGTTTAGAGCAAGTATTTAGTGTTCTCCTCTGGCGCATGGCAGCCAGGATGGACTGAGATGTGGAGCGCTGAAGGGCTTGTTGGTTCTGTAAGCCATGCAGGAATGTGATGGTTCCTGGGTTTGTAGATGATCCTAAAATTGTGTGATGGACAGATTAATTTCTTGCATTTCTTTAATTTTTCAAAGACGGTATGTGATGTTGAGAGAAATTCACATATGGGGGCGTAAAATGCCAACCTTGTGCGATCCAAACAGAAACTTCCCCCTATGACTGGCCAGCTGGGGCCTTAGTACGTTGCTGAGTCCCTTTTTCTTCTCCTATTTTCTCCTTTTTTCTTCTAAATACTTAGAATTTCCGTTACAGGACATAGAGTTATCCAGTGTAAGAAAGTATAGAATGTCTATTTTAAAATGCATAAAAGTAATTATTGGGCTACAGATTTGTATATACTTGTTTTTGTGAGTTTCTAGCATAGGTGGTGCATTGACTTTACTGTCTTACCTGTAGTGATGAAGTCCTGAATGAGAAGTCCTATGGACTTGTGCAGCTGTTGCTGTGCAGCCCTGCGAGAAATTGCTTTCTTACTTAAAAACCCAACTGCACGCTGTTAATTGTTGTTGTGGCTGCAGTAATTACTGTCGTAACCTGAGAGTTAGTGTGACTCTTTGACAGACTTTTCAAGACAAAAGGTCTTGAAATGCTTTGGGTATTAGGTTGGTTTATCTGTTGGGCAGAACAGTGCCTAAAATGGACTAACTGACAGGACATCCATGGCTGTTCATGCAAAAGTCACTGGGCAGCCTCACCAGTGAGGCCAGAAGGTTGCACAACGAGAAGCATCTACCTCTCTCATCCCATTTGGCAGTAACAGGATCTGTCCCAAATGTCCCTCTGTCTTCAGCACCATCTTTCTCTGTAGTGAGAGTCTGGCATGTGTGCAGGAATCTTGCCTTGTTGACAAGCACAAACTTCATGGAAGGAGAAGAAGATGCACATTTCCAACACTGAAGAAAGATATTTTTTGCCTGGAAGATGTCAGGAGCCACTAGAAATGAGTGGAGAAAGCTGACTGCAGGCTTCTCTTTGGCAGTTTGAGCAGGAAGAGGTTGGGAAATGGAATCATGATCTTGTAGGTATTGTTTCTTCTTTTGGGGCAGCAACTCTGTGAAGAAGCCACTTCTTTCCTTCTCCAGAGTTTGGGGAAAATGAGGAGCTGTGAGTCTGAAGAGAGAAGGCTCATGAACATCATGTTATCCTTTCAGTTGAGAGGCTCATAGTTTTCTTTTGGTTTCCTTTTTTTTTTCCTTCACACTTTGTTTATTCCTTGTCTTGTTTTATGAATGGAGCAGAAAGAGTGAGCTGGTGAATATGAGTATGGATGTTCTACATACATATTTCTGTGGCCTCATGTGAGTAAGTCCAAATCATATTTATCCGCAAATCTAGGATTTGTCTTCCTATTTTTAGCTTTTTGCACCCACCTCATGTAGGTGCTAGATTTAAAAAAAAAAACTCCTGAATATTCTCTGCAGAAGGTTAATTGTTAATGTGTTTCCCTCATACTCAAAACTGACAGGTCCATGTACTGATTAAATGTTCCAAAGTATTATACCTAGTAGCTTAAATATACCAGCTGTTTCTCTATCAATCTGGTTCTTACATTTAAAAAGAGGCTATTTTGGATGTGTGAGGGTGTGTGTTAGGGCTAGATTATTAGAATTGGAGCAGCATATCTGCCACTTTGCAATATGTTAGAGAGTTTCTATCATTTTTATGCAGTTACTGTAAGCAGCAGTGTAAGACCTTCCTTTTGGTTTTTGGCATTCTAGGTGTGGCATGACCATACTGGGTTTTATGCCACGGAATTTATGTGAATAGAGGTGATCAGTTTTGTTTGATCTTATGTTGGGCAGGTATTAACACCGCAAAGATCAGCAACAAACGTGGGTGGCACTCTCTGTTGCTCACCAAGTTAAAAGTTTGGATGGTCTTGTTTGCGGAATACCTGCCCTGTAGAGTGACAGTGGACTGGTATCCTGTGTCAGGACTCGATGTGAGGTGCACTGGGCCTGCTTTTTGACAGTCTCTGGTCATAGCTTTATGCATGATGTCAAACTGAAATATTTTATTGGCTCCCTCATAGCTACTTGCAATTCAGGACTTGGGTTAGCTTCAGAAAGACAAGATTCCCATGAAAATTCATATTTTTAGAAAGTTATTTTCTGATGAACAAGTGGAGCCTAGCCCTGCTGAAGATGGCAAGTAGAGGGGCTGTACAGGGAATCGTGCTGTTGACACAAATTGCAGTGAGCATCTGTTGGACTCCTTTTGTCACGTCAGGACCTCAGTGTTGGTATTTTTGCTGGTTCTGGTGCAGTTCTTCTACCTTATCTCCACATGTCACTGCTCTGCAGTCTCTGCCTTTGACAGACTCGTAGGAGGAGCGCATGCTGGGGCTCCTTGGTCTTTGCTCAGCTGTGTGGACCTCTCTGGGGCTCTGCAAGATCCTCATATTTCACTGTTTTCCAAGGTGGTAATGCACACTCTAATGCTGATGCCTGGAAAAAAGGGTACAAAGACACTTCATTCTCATCTTATGTGGTAGTAACTAACCACAAGGCCTTTTCTGACGTATATTTTTACTGCTTTGATGATTGTTTCTGAATGATTCTGACACCTCTGGTGTGGAAGAACTGCGTGCATAATGACCTAAATAGCTGTAGGTAGGTCTGTTTCTCCAGCACAGAATCTGCCTTCTGATTTCAAATTAGTGTTCAGCATTGGGAGGTTGGGTTTCCAGATGAGAGGAAGTATATTTGCTACAGTGGGTACATCACAAGTGTTTCATGTAATCATTTATTTGGTACCTGAATGAAAGTGAAATACTACTTTCCAGACAGCTTGTCTAAAAGGAGATAAATTGCTTTCCAGTTTTTGACAAAATGTTTACACTTGTGAATTATTTTAGATAACAAGACGTTATGCAGTGATGGGACGTTGTGGGGTAATTCTTTTCAGAGAATCTTGTTCATGTGTTTAAAAAAGTGAAGCTTAGCTAAAGCTCTTTTCTTTTCTTTTCTTTTTTTTTTTTTTTTTTTAATCTGCTGTTCATTTGGCTACAGCTGGGAAGGGCGAAAGAAACCAGTACAAAATGTGATAATATGAAAGTCAGGTTTTTTTTTATCCTGGCCACGTAGGCTACCCATGGTGCTTTGCAGTGGGGATGCGGCTGTTCTGTTCTTTCTTTGGAGTCACTACTGTTTTTTCTTGCCTGTTTCCCTGTTTGAGAAGAGTGTTTTGAGATGGCCTTATGAAAGGCAATTTAAGGGGAGGGTGGTGGCATTACTCTTTGGGCTATTCAAGTGCTCTTGCTTTTCCACAGTCCCCATTCTGCAGTTTGCTGCGAAAGTAGCACAGTCTGAGGAATTACAGAATCTGCTGAAGCATAAGAGCATGTGTGGCTAAGCAGGGCTGATGGTAAATACAGATAACTCATACATTGCTTCCTTGTTGGGTTGATTTCATCCCAGCAAGGCTAACCTGGATGGTCATCAGTCATGGTAACTTTGCAGAGAAGGTACACCCTCAGTGTGGGAACATGGGATTGGGGATACTGTTGGGGTGTGCAGAATGTGCTCAAATATGTGTTTGTTTGTGAATTAAATACAGTTAGTTGTATTTATTAGGCTCTCAGAAAGGCCAGGCTCATATGGCCTCCTCTCTAAGTTGTGTGAAGAGGTTTCATGTTGGAGTGCGCTCCAAATGAAAGTGGCTTGCCATGGGGACAGCTCTCCTCTGACTCTGGCCTCGTCTTTCCCTTGAGAGTCATCATCTTCCTCCTCTGAAACCCCAGGATGGAAGTAGGTGTTCAGAAAGAGCTTGGGTCAGCAGAACATCTCCCCACAGCTTTAGCCTCAGTCTCTGCTTAAGTGTTTCTGCTCCAAGCTAACCTTGGCTCCTTTGCTGCAACAGGGATGTCTGTCTCAGGGCACCAGAGACAAGCATGGAAATTGCAGCCTGAGGAATTAGCTAGTTGAAAAAAGGTGAAAGCTTGCGCTGTGCAGTCTGGCTCACATTGTCTTACAAAGGTGTTGTGTACTTTGCTTGTACCGTGGTTTCCCTGTTACAGGGTAGAATCCTGCTGATTTAGCAAAAAGAACTGTGTAATAATACATAGGGAAAGCTTAACTTTTGAGGATAGGGTAACTATATTAGGCCAATAACAATATGCCATTGTCAGCTGTTGAGGTCCTGGAAGGAGTCCCTTGAGCATTTTTCTCTTTTAGTTATGTTTCAGGTATGCTTTTCTTTAATAAGTGTCTTTGGTATTTATCATATCTTCTAGAAATGGTGCAATATCTTGCTTTAGCTGGACTTGTGGGTTGCTTCTGATAGTTTTCTATTCCAAAGCAAGCTGGGTAGCCAGAAGAGTTCTTCAAACATTTTCCTTTCCCTCTGTTGCTGCCAAAGCCTTGACAAGCAGCAGGGACTCTAGCATGCCATTTGTGTTCACAGAGAAACTTCTCCTGCCTTACCTTTGGGATGCAAAGCATGCCCCTTGAAAAGTGCTTGCTGGTGTCTAAATGTGGCTGGTTGTGGATAATGGGGAGTACTTGAAGGAAAGCTTGCTCAGTGTTTTATGTTCAGTTGGAACCCTGGGGACTCTTCCCATTGAGTGCTGAGTGTCTCTTCTTAGGTCTCACTATTTTTGAAGCTAAAATAAAATTTGGAGAACAGATTCGTTGAATGATATTGGAAAAACAAAGCATGTGAATAATTACACTCAGAATACGGGAAGGAAGTTTCTGAAGAACTTTTGTACAAGTGTGGTACTTAGAAAAACAAGCATATTCTCCGGAGTTACAACCACCCTGCACAATTACTTCTGAGTAACGTGCTTTGTTGTTTGTTGTGCTCTCTTCCAACAGCTGAAACTTCGGGTGCGAAACTCAAGAGTCACAGCGTAGTCATCTCAGAAATAACCTCATGTGATTAATGCACTGCTAGCTCACAGAGCTGCTGTTTCGCTGACTATGCAGTACCCAAGTGTGTGGCTCTTACTCTCGTCACCACAGTATTTTGTTCCATGCTGTGTTGTACAGCTGTGTCATATTGTACTTGCTGAGCAAGTTACCGAACAAGAATGTTTTTAAAGAGGAAGCTGTAAGCTGGAATACAACTCTTTGTGTGCTCAAACTGTAGGAATACTGTCAATTCAGATCATCAAAGCTATCTTCATTATTGCCATGGCTGATTTGGTTTAACTTCAGTGGTTGATCTAAACAATTTTAATTGTATATAATTTAAACACTGATGTCATGAAGTTACACAGTTGCATATTCTTACTACAGCAGTATGTTCTTCTGAGTAAGAGACTCAGGGGACTCACCATTTCATAATTCATTCTGCACAGTTAATGCACTTAACTGCATTTACCTGCCTGTCATTCTGCACGGTTAGTACAGTTAACTGCATTTACCTACCTTTCACTTGCATGGAAAACTGAATGAGTTAAAATACTCTGCAGAAGTTTTGTTCTGTGTTAACACTGAGTTTCATTATTTTGGTATGTTTAAATCAGGAAATTGGTATATTATTGGGTTTTTAAATATGTTGATTTAGGGGCTAGTTACAGGTTCATTTGTCTATAAAATGTTTAGTAGTGGAGCACAAGGAGCTGCTGTTCTATTGGTGAACAAATTAAAGTTTTTCAGTTGTGGGTAAGGTTAGTGTACAGAGATGAGTGTACGGCAAGATTTTTGCCTTTATATGGGCTTGGCATATATTCCTTTGTAATGTGGATTTAATTCAGGTACTATTGTCCAATTTTCTTTATCTTTCTGCAGTTACACTTTGTTGGCCAATTTAAGGGCTGCATTTTGAGGAATGCCTAGTTTTGGGCAGTACAGAGATGATTTTTTTTCCTGTGCAAATGTGGTTCATTGGAGTTAATTATCCATAAGGTCCTGACTTTTGAGGATACTAGAATAGCTGCTAGCTATGAATAATTTAGTACAGCATCAGATTGCATCCCACTTAAGAAGGCCTCTGCCTATGAAGCCTTGTATCGTGTTGAAATCCACTCAACAGTATGAAGGTTACTGCTTGCACTGGTATTTTATTGTACTCTTTTCATTCTATTTTAAGATTTGTCAGTGAATATTTTATGGTGGTAAGTAATGAAAATATGTGTGCAAGAGTAGATAAAGCTTGTTTTTGAAATGCTACGGTGTTGAGCTACTCTTCAGTCTTAAACTGTCTTTTAAATTTGTTCTAAATCTTTGACTAGCATCACACAGATAGCATTTTCTCCACTCAGATTTATGTAGTTGAGACAATTCATATCCTGTATCTTTTAGATGATACTGCATTGTGGGGAAAGGAGGAAGACTTAATGAAAAGCTTGCAAGAGTTACAGTATTTCAGTACTTTCTACAAATTGCCGTAATTGCTCCTACATCTGACTAGAGCAGACTGTGTCTCATATTACAGAGGCTTTTTCAGGAGAAAAACTGCACATATAGCACTTTGAAGCAGTTCCAAGTGTAGATAAATTTATTGTATGCCTTTAGGAGACTTGGTTATGACTACATAGCACTGGATATGTTTCTTAAGAATGCTAAAATAGTAAGTGCTTTGTCACATAAACTAGATTTTACATAAAACCACCCCAAAACATTTGGGAAGAACTTAATGAAGAAGTTACTTTGGAATTGTCAAGGGAAGAACATAAAAATATGAAAATGCAGTAAAAGTAGTAGAGAAAAAGAGTTTTGTGGGGCTTTTGGGGGAGAGAGATTAATGCTTTATGATATTTAAGGAAGATCTCTCAGATGTTTGGCAAAGTTTTTTGTCTGGCTATTTCTGACTGTTCCCATTCTCTGTCTTCTAGTTAAGTTTTTCTCATTATGGGCCTCTTCATTGGGATGTTCTGTTATAGCTGAACATCTCTTTTAGAATTGCTTTGTAGGACATTTTCAACTTCGATTAGAAAGTAGAACCTTTTCTTTCTCTTTTCCAAATGAGATTTGTAATATATGTGATGGTGCTAGAAGCCAACATGGTGGCATACAGCCATCCCTTGGTGTCTGCTTTAGCACTTAAAGATAAAATTGGTCTTTAATCTTTTTTGTTCTCCTTCACAGGGTAGTGAGTAATTTAAGTGTCCAGTAAGGGTTAAATGCTAAGATGTTGCTAGATGTGTTTAATTTCTCTTTAAAGGCGAGGATCCGTTTGATCAGGCACTCCTTGAGCTGTACAGTTTTAATAAACTCTCAAACCTCTAATAGTTGTGCAGTGTACTACTGTCTGATACACTGATGGAAATACAGTTTTGTTTACAGATGGAAAGACTTCATTAAGTTCAGCCCTGGTGTGAAATTTTTAAGGCTATTTATTTTCAAATTGGGATCTTAAAATTTAACTGAAAATTAGTGGGGCTTTGCTTACTCTGGAGCTTTTTGATCTATGATTTGTCTTCTCTGTGCAGATACATTATGCTGGAATAAACTATATTTTACTAGGCATCCATAAAAGTTGAATTGTCAGTTTTCCTGATTCAAGTACAAGGTTTCCTGATATTTGAGAGGAAATTCTATTGTGAATGTGTGCACTGTGGTTGCAATAGTTATGGCAAGAAAGGAAGTGTCTGAAAGACTTGCTTTTTTTTCCTAATGTAAAACTTTATTGGTGCTGTGCACAAGAACAGGCTATCCTCCAAACCTACAGGTGTGTGAGGAACAGACTATGAAGTTACATTCTGCCTTTTATTTTTGTGTTTAAAATAAACCTTCTCTTGTTGTTGAAATGTGTCAGTTGAAGTATTGCAGTTAAAAGCAATGCTGGAGTGTCATTCTTTTGTAGAGTGTGTTCCCAGAACTTTATTAAAGTCTTGATATCTATTGTTTCCTATTTAGCTTTTATCAAGTGGTGATTTTATGCAATGGCATCAAGCCACAGTTCTTCACCGGTGCCTCAGTCAAACAGCAGTGATACTTTCTTTAAAAAAGAAGTGGATGCCACAAAGCGTTTTCGCCCTGTGAAATCCCTGCCGGATGTGTGTCCCAAGGAACCCACAGGTAATGCTGATGTGCAGGGAGAGGGAGAAAGCAGCTCAATTTGCTGAACCACTGCCGGCTATCCAGTCAGTATTTCTTGTATGGGTGTAGTGTTCTAAGCCATAGTCTTATTTGCAAGCATGCTGTGATTCTTTTTGTTACGAAGTCTCTTCTGCTGTTGTTAAACCAGATTCTGGTCACGGTTTCAACTGTTGTGTTACACTAAAGCTTAGTTTACACAAAGGAGTAGGTGGGATGGGATCTTAAGAATTATGACATAAAATACTAACAAATTGCAGCTGTCATTCTGATCAAGATCAGCTCATTAGAAGTATGTTAGTGGTTGGATTCTTTTTCTCTTCAGTAGAAGCTAATGTTGAGCTGAATCTGTTTAATGAGTGTCATTACAGCGCTTCTGTGTTCAAAACTTGAGTTGGTTAATCTCATAGAAGAAATGCAAGGTGAAACGTTGCAGAAGGAGAATATCATATCTTGTTTGCATAGATAATTCTAATCTAGTATGTAATTGATAAAATATGATTTGCTTAAGAACCACATTTTAGCAAAAGCTACAGCTTTGTTTCTCACCCTAACAAACTGTCTTGTCTTTTGTGCTGCAGGCAATCCCAATAACTTACATGACAGCCCATCTCTAGTTGTGGATCAGCAAAGATGGACTATTTATCATTCCAAAGTCAATCTCCCAGCAGCACTAAATGATCCTAGGTTAGCAAAAAGGGAATCCGATTTCTTTACAAAAACATGGGGAGTGGACTTTGTGGACACTGAAGTCACGCCTTCATTCTACCTCCCACAGATCACCAAGGAACATTTTGCATTATACCAACAGGAAATCACTCCGGTAAGAGCCCCCAATTAGGTGCATATAGTCCTAAAGACCAGAAAGAGATCCTTTTAATTAGATTGTCCCTGCTAGTAGCCCGTTGTACTGTTAACTGATAATTAATTTCCTTTTTCAGTGTTGGTTGGGTCCATTAGACATTTCTGGTGTTATAATCTCAGAACCGATTGTGTGGAAAATGCTCTTTGAATTTTCTTGAAGTAATTTCATGGTATTTTTAACTTCTGTTTCTGAGTACTGAGCTCTGCACCAGGGCTTGCAGTTCATATTTATTCTTTCTGGTTGTTAATATTTTTTTCCTGTAAGGATTGTTTAAGGATTGGGCTTTACAGTGCAACAGCATTCTTAGACCTTTGGATCAAATGACTATATGCTGCAAGCGTTGGAGATTTGTTTTAGGAGTCTTCAGTCTAAACATTGAAACATTTATACATAAACTTCTTAAACTATAGAGAGGCCTATTATCTTGATGATTTCTTTTGTAACAGGGAAGTATAAACTATATCTAAGGACACCAGGACCAGTAGGAGACTTCTACAATCTCTTAAAAATACAAGTGTCAGTAAGTATGTAGTATTCTTTTTTTTAAAAAACTGAAAGAACATGTAGAAGTCTCCTGCTGTTTTCTGCTTCCTTGGTTTGTAACTTCCTATTTTTTTTTTTAATTTGCTGGTTCAGAATTAGCTGCAGGAAGTGGTACTTGTGTAATTATAGTTAAAGACTGTGGAAGGGAATTATAACCATACTACAACTAAACTACAGCAGAACTATTGCCTTTAACTCATATATTCAGCGTTTAAAATGTTTTAAGATTTAATTCTTTAAAATTAGTATTTTATGCAGTGACTACTAAAGGAAAGGTTTTGAACCTGAGCTGTGATGTAGCTTCTAGTAGAAATCTAATTAACATTGGTGTTCTTTAGAAACATAATTTTTCACCAGTATAATGTCTGGTGGTGGTTAAAATTCAAAACTCTGCATGATGAAACAAGGTACGTGGTTTCAGCAAGGTATTCGTTAGTAATACGTGCAAGTAATTTCTACTTTATCCAATTTGAAAAGAATTCTTTGTGTGTTAGTGTGATTTCTGGATTAGTCAGCAAATAAGTGTTTGTATATGTACTTATACTTCATCTATGATTGTATATCATTATGTATAGAAATTATTATACCTCCTCAGTAAATTCTATGTTTATTTTCTCTTGAGATGTAAAGATACAGGAAAAAAACAACACATCCAGTCTAGGCTGAAGTTTTTGGTATCTCTCACCTGGATAAATTCTGTCTGAGCTTGTTAAGAGGAAGAAAATACTTGCCAGAATTATTTTGCATAATTTAGATGTTCACTGAATGTTTTGCTTCAAATGAGAAAATTCTGGGTTTTAAGCATCAGAATAATTCTTTAATATATTTTCTCCTCCACAGAGAGAGAAGGTTCATGAAAGGTGCAAGAATATTTGTACTCCTAAAGATACCTTTGACAGGACACTATTACACACTCACGGTACAGTCAAAGCCTCCTTTAGTCACTAAAAAGTGTTGTCTTTTCGTATCAATATGTTGTAACATCAGTAACAAATGTTATGAATGTTACTAATCATTGATTCTATAATGTACTAATTGTCTCTCTTACTTGCTTGAGATCTTCATGTATGATAATAGTTGATTATTTCTTTGAAACAATACTTGAAGACTCAGACATGGTAGGCTGAGAAGTAGTCATGACCACTGCTGACATTTTATAGGTCAAAATGTTAGTGATACCTGCTTTTAAACTTTTTCTTGGCGCGTTTGGATTCGTGGTGGGTCATTGTGGCCCTGGCAGTGTTTTCTTTAACTGCTTTTTATTTTAAGATCCATTGAAACTGTTGCATCAGATTTGTATCACCTGTTGGCTTTGAAGTGAAGAATTTCAGTGCCATTCTGTATCTCTGCCATGAGAGTCAGGTCATAGCTGAGGTGGGAAATTATATCTCAAGATGGTCTAGTCTAGACCATCTGCTCAAGCCAGGGCCACCTATGGGAAGACAATATCCAGCTGGGTTGCTAATCTCGCAGATGGAAATTACACAACCTGTCTGGGCAACCTGTTTCAGTGTTTTACCACCCTCACAGTAAAAATACTTTATGTATCAGTTTCTGCCCATTGCCTCTGTCCTAGCACTGGGCACTACTGAGAAAAACCAAATTTGTGTTCTTTGCCACCCCCTCATCAGATCTTTAAACACATTGACCTCCCCTGGGCTTTTCCAGTCTAAGCAGTCTTCCTCCTCGTTTCTTAATCGTCTTTCTGGCTCTTGACACGATTCACTCCAGTCTGTCTAGGTCTGCCTTGAGCTGGGGAGCTCAAACCTATGCGTAAAGGCTGAATTTCAGGATTTCGTGGAAGTAGTTCAAGTTAGAGGAAGATAGACAGGAAGGAAGGCAAGAGGCAAAATATAAAAAAATAAAGACAAGTAAAAGGAAAAGAAACACTCATAGCTTGGAGAAATTTTTTATTATTTATTTTAATTTCCTTTCTCAAAAATGTTAGTATAAAATGGTTCATCCTTGTTTGGTAAGTCTTATCTATGTCAATGTCTACATTTTAATACAGCAAAAAGGATACAGTAGTTCACTCCTGATCCAGTTGTTTCAGTTGGCTTTCTTCCTCTTCTATGCAAAAGGAAGCCTTCTGCAGGGTTTCTCTGTATTGGTGTTATTTTGGAATGGCTGTTTCAGAATGAGCCTGTCTGTGCTGCATACTGCAAAATCAAAGTGCCTTCTTCAGTCTTAGCTTAATCCATTTTAAAAGAGTCTAAGTGTTTTTCAAAATAAAAAATTACTGTCACCAAAGTAATTGGGAGTTCCTTGCGTAGCTGGACAGTTCCTAGTAGAAGCATCATTTGGTAAATTGAAGCTTGATTTTTCTGTAAATTCTCCTGTTACTGTTTCCTGTCTTCCTCAAACTCCATCCCACAAGACTTGGCCTTTCACTCCTGTAAGAATTTGTCTGTCCAAAGGCTGAGGACAGCAGGATGATTTCAAGGTTGCCCTTTGTACTTCGATACAAATGAAGTAAGAAACAAATTAAGTAAAAACCAAAGAGCAGTGTGGGAGGTGATGCTGAGGTAGCACTTGCCATGTTTGTCAGGGTTGAGCAGACTGTCCAGCAGATATATGGGCTTGTTGCTTTTAAATTCCTCAACTTTTTTGTACTCCAGTGTGCCCCCCCTTCATAATGCCCACTAAAGTAATGAGTAAGGGTGGGACAGAGGATTTTGGCTGAACCTCAAAAGTTAGAATTTGCCTTTTCTTCAAGTTTTGTTGGGATATAATGAATTAACTCTCTTCCCAGCTCAACACTCACCCTCTGCAGTTGTCAGGTCAGCATACTCCATGGGAATTAGTGCTGCTGTGCTACTTGCTCCATGCTTGGGACTCTGGCCCGAGCACTTGTTCTTCCTTCTTGCTAGTGTTTGTGCATCCAGTCTCCAAGTGCTGTACAAAAGTGATTATATGGGCAGCTTTAGTCCAAAGCATTAAAAACTGGGATGATGTTAGAAGGACCTTTTTTTTTACTGGCCCTTGCCAGTGCACTAATGAAGGTGAAGTGCTAAGTAGATTGTTTTGTATAATTAACACTGACACTGCCGAAGCAGCCAAGTGCAAGCACCTTTGAGTAGTCTGAGCATGAGACCTGAACTGCAAAGGACAAAAGAGCACTTCAAGGAATCAGTATATTTCAGGTTGGCAGGGACTTCAGAAGGCCTTTGCTGCAACTGCCATCTCAAATCCAGTTCAGCTGTAAGGTCAGGCCAAGGCATTCAAAGCTTTACCAAGAAAAATAGAAATATCCAGAAACTATATACGAATATATACAAATATATATCCAGGAAATCTCCAAATCTGGGCAGCCTGCTCCAGTGCTTCATTGTCCTCATGTTATCAAAGTTCTCATGTTTAGTCAGAAAGTTTCATTTCGGTTGGTAAGCCTATTCCCCCTCTGTGAGGAACATTACATCGCTGTCTTGAAAACTTCCTCGTGGGATTCAGTTGCTCAAGGGAATTGTTTCCCATTGTTTGCTCTTGATTGACTACCTGTGTTTTGTTTAATTTTAGATAAATCCAGGACAGATCTGGAACAAGTACCTAAGGTATGGCTTCTGTGCACTCTGAGCTGTTGTAAGGCTTTCTCACATGAAGTGTTGGATGTGTGCGTGTACTCTGTTCTTTGTAGAAATTTTGTCCTTGATGATGACTTGGGTTGATTCTCAAGAGGGTCTGTAGCACTCAGAATTTAAAGACTAAGGATGATTTGCTTTATCCTTTTTTTTAATTCTTATTTCCATGGTCTCAGTTTTTCTCTTAAAGTATAATACAGATACCATTATTTTTTTCATCTTTAAATAAATGAAGTTAAGACCTCAGAGTTGAGCAGAATCAGCCAGTCTAGGAGGGAGGGAAAACTGAAGAGGTTGAGAAAAGCTTGAATATTGCTTAGTGTACAACTCAGCATTAGGTTTAACTACTTGAATCCTTGATCAGAGCTCTCTTGCATATAAGCATGGAGCATGATGTGGATTTTTGTGTCAGATTGACAAAAAACACAGCTCCAGATAGCATTTTAGTCTGAATAATTTTTTATAGGTACAGTAAGTAGTCAGAGTATTAATATGGGTCAGCATCTCTGTACTAGTTGTGTAGGCTGTGACTTGAGTAGCTGTTGCTGTACTGTTTTAAGTCCAGGAAACAAGAATGCTTGAGTGTAGTGTGATGTGCAATCTGTGTTGAACCTCTTAAAATTACACTTCATAAATAAAAGAAGGAGGGTCCTACTGCTTGCCTGTAAGCTCAAAGTTTTGTCAAGTTGAATAATGTTATCAGAGAGAGTTTTAGATTCATAGTTCTCCAGGAGGTGTGGTTAATGTTAGATGTTACTGACTCTTCCTGCACCAAGCACGGTTGCTACATCCTGCCTAAAGGATGTCAGCTTGAGGCTCTTGTTCCCTCCCACGGAACACTTGCTGCACCGTGACAGCTGGCTGGATCGTCAGCCTCGTAGGAGCTGTGGCCCCAGGAATGAGCAGATTAGCAGCAGCAGAATGCCCTTGTTAGTGAAGACATTTTGCTCAGATCCTTGAGAGGGCTCACTTGTACTTCAAAGCTGCCTATGTTTGCACACTCAGGGTGTTCAGGTCATCTCAGGTGGTTGAATACATATGTAGTTTTGGAGCTGTGACTTCCACTTTCATGAAGATAAGATCTTGTCAGATCACACAAGCTTTTAAAGTACATTGGTTGTAAGGTCTGGAATTAATTTGTTTGCCTGGATAAATGAAAATCTGGATTTTGAAATCAACAAATAAGGTCTCTGTTAGCTTAATGAGACAGGAGATGTGTTTAACTGAGGCAAAAAATACAGGGGTGAGTGATGCACATATATTTCTTTTGTTTTTCTGTTTCAGATTTTTATGAAACCAGATTTTGCCTTGGAAGATCCCCTAACATTTAATGCCGTTTTACCATGGTCTCATTTTAGTACCGCTGGTGGAAAAGGAAATCGTGATGCAGCTTCCTCCAAGTTACTTCAAGAAAAGGTACAACTTTGACACAAGTTGTGGTTATCCATCAGTGCTGGTGGATACTGCAAAGGAACTCCATGGCTGCTGCTGTGTAGTGCTTGAGACATCACTGTGGGCTTTGCTATCTCATTTTACCTCAGGCTGCAGATTGTTAGTAAATCATGCAGGAAGCATCCTACTGAAAGAGAACATTTTTCTCTGCTCAGTAAATCTATTGAATCTGGAAAAAAAGAATTTGTGTATGATATAAAAACTGGTTCTTCACGACAGCTGTAACTTATTGAAACAGCTACATATTGAGACCTTCAGAGGTGTAGAGGAGTTTTCTTAGGGAGAAAGAGCAGTTCCGTGAGAAGGGAAAGCTGGATTGCACAGATTGTACACTGTGTAAGACTTATTTTCCAACATCTCAGGAAAATTTCAGGTTCAGGGCACTGTGGTTTCTATGCTAAAAGCAGTACTAAATCCTATGGTGTTTGTCTTTTGGGAGATTCTTCTTAATTTGTTGTTGTCTGCACTGATCTGATTTTGCATTTCACAAAGGAGGACATGAAAGCAGAGCTGTTTCTTTCATATGGGAAACGGAAGTATTTTCATGGTCGTTTTTATCTTTTTTTGCTAGTTATGTGGTGATACTAGAAAAAAAATCCCATAATAAGTCATCTTTACAGTACAAATACCCATAAAATACTTTTAGAAAATCTGAGTCATTTTGGAGTCTGTGAGGTACATTAAGAAAAAATAACCTGAGATCGTCTGGAAAGTGTTTGCAGATTTCTGGGAATTAGTCTTCTTGCTCTCCTGCCAGCTCAGGAAGAAGAGACAGGCTCTGCTAAAGGCTAACTCAGAGGTTCATAAGGTTGTCCTCCACACCTAAACTTGGAGGAAGGTTTCTTTGGAGTTTTTTGGGGCAGTTGCTGTCTGAAGATGAAAAAGCAATGTCTGGCATATGCTGTGAACTTCCAAAATGTTCTGGCAGCAGCAGTATGGACACTCAGAACTTGTGTTGAAGCAGACCCAGAGCACTCACTGATGCCAAGGAGTGAAAACACTACTTCATATGACTGAAATTAGCCCAGTTTTCTTTGTTTTATTTTTTAAAGCCTCTGAACTGCATGAGGCTTACACTTACCACATGTAAATATGCACCCTGCTGCCTTAATTTTGCCTAGCTCCAGGTACCATTTTCCAACAGGGTTTTGAAAACCATGTCTTAAGCAGATCTGCTTACAGCCTTTTGGACTGCTTTGATCTACTTCAAAAATTTCCTCATGATGTTTTCTTCTTTATCCTCTCCCATGTGTTGCCCTACATTGGGACTGTAAGATCTTTGAGGCAGCTGTTGTTTGCTTTGTTTGTTCTACATTGTTTAGCATAGTGTAGGGACCTGGGGCATTTGGTTGGTTACAGTCACAATTGTTTGTAATAGCCCTTTCCCAGATGCCTGTGTCAGAGTCTGTCTTAGCTTTCTCTGTGGCTAGGTGTGTCACAGCCGATTGGTGGAGGATGTTTCTGATTAAATTAGATGTGGACAAAAAAGGTGGGTTTGTGTATTGTATAAATCCCTAGTGTATCCATAGGAAGCAGTATGAAAATACCTCTTAGAAGGAAACGTTCTCCAGCTGATTTCCTTTCCATTTCTGGTTGGCCTTTTGGAATTCAGCAGGAGGTTTGAATGCTTGGTACCTCTGAGAAACCAGGTCATCTGAATATTAACATTCAGGTGAGCATCCTAGAGCCTCAGTCCTTTCAGTTTGCATATTCAGCATAAGCCAGAACACAGAGCTTTTACAGTCAAAGAATCAGGCCATCACACTGGTCTGGTAACTTGGACAGAGAATTTGAATTTCAGGTTCTGAACATGTAGGTATACTCTGTCTCTAGGAATCCCACGGTGCCAGCACACAGGAAATAGGCTTAGTACTAATTCCTGCTGGTTGGCAAAAGTACAACTGCAGCCAGAGATACCTTGGAGATTTTTCTATAAAGGTATTACAGCTTTTTAAATAAGCAGAGCCATTCCAGTGGTGTGTCATCAAGTATAGTGGCTGCACCTTTAGCAGCTTCAGTGAGCCAAATTTCATATTATATCTGCATGTATGTACTGTTGCTTGCAAGCCAGTAGCCAGAGCTGTCTCCTGGCTATTGTCCCTATTCTTTGGCCACTGTGCAAACAAGTGGTACAAAACTTAGGGTATTTTAGATTTATTTGGTTTTCTAGCTTTTTATTTTCAAACAGGAAAGGCATCAAATCAGCCTTCCCACAGTGATTTTGAGTTAATTTCAAATGAAGTTATTAAACCACAACGACAAAGGGATTTAACTTCTATTAGCAAAATTTCCTTGTGATACAATGAAACAAATACTCTGAAAGTGTATTTGCGTGGTGATAAAGCTTCCAGGTCGTAAGAATAATGTTGGTTTTTCCTCTTCCTAGCTGAGCCATTATCTGGACATCGTGGAAGTAAATATTGCTCATCAGATTTCTCTCCGCTCAGAAGCATTTTTTCATGCAATGACTTCTCAGCATGAGTTGCAGGACTACCTCAGGAAAACCTCCCAGGCTGTAAAATTGCTTAGAGAGAAAATAGCTAAAATTGATAAAGTAATGTGTGAAGGATCACTTCGAGTTTTAAGACTATCGCTCACCAGAAATAACTGTATAAAAGCATACAATAAACTGAAATTAATGGCTACTGTACACCAAACACAGCCCACAGTGCAGCTGCTGCTGTCCACTTCGGAGTATGTTGGAGCTTTGGACTTAATAGCAACAACGCAAGAGGTGTTACAGCAAGAGCTTCAAGGTATTCACAGTTTCCGGTAGGTAATCATGTAGGAAGTAAATAAAATGCAAGCAGAGCTGGAACGTGTTGAGCACATTATGTTGGCTGAAGGGATTTGTTCTACCTTTGTTCATTCATTCGTTCTTAGAGGACCTAATACAGAAGGTATAAAATCTTAAGTGTGGCGTAAGCAGTGTGACTAAGGCCTTTGCCAGCGATGGGTGTTTGGTTTTTTTGTTTTTTTTTTTCTGGAGTGGGATGAACTTCTGACATCGAAATGCTTTGTCCTCTGTTCTGGTTTACTGATGTTTTAGGGGTACAGAGATGAGAGCAAAGCTTGGCTGGACTTTGATCTTGCATGGCCCATAGCTGAGAGGTGTTTTCCATGTGGGGGTCTGCAGTCTTCCTGCAGGCAGCACCCCAGGGATGGGTAGGAGTATTAATACAGTGGAATCCTTCTAGCTGATGTAAAATAAGCTATCATAAGATCTAGATAGTTTAAAAGTGGTGCATGCAAAGCTACCAGTATGGCATGATCCTAGCAGAAGCAGTATATGGTTAAATCAGCTCCAAGGCTTGCATCAGCCAGCTGAGGAGCTGTGTGCTAAGTTTTCTAAGTTGATGCTGGGTGAGGGGTCGTTTATTTAGAGGTTGTGTGGTTTCTGCAGTCTAATGGTCCACAGCTTGCATAATGGAAACATGGTTGCTGCTCAGACTGCAACATGAATGCTCAGAACTTTATATAGTTACTGTTCTTGTCCATCTCTTCTGTTGAGTTCCTAGCACCCCCTTCTCACTAATTTGGAAAAACACTCGAATTTTATAGAAAAGATCTCATGAAAAAGTAATAGAAAAAGTATTAAAAATGAAAAAAAAAGAAAAGCGCTAATAAATTATTGGGATAAAGTTGCTGTAAGTGCTTTTGTTAAAAAACCTAGAAATAGAGTATCTAGAAAGGGTAACTTGTCTCTCTTCAGATACTTCAGTGCAGTTTGTCCTCTTTAGTGTTCCTACTATTAACCACTTGATTCTGATGCACAGCTCTTGGCTCTTACCTTTGTATTGCCCTTCATGACAAGTCAGTATAGCCCTGTGACAGCATCACTCAGAATCAGCTGTGTCTTGCAACTGGGTAACAGGTAACTGTTCTCGTGTCATTGTGGTCGACTGGCATGATGTCCCAAGAATGTGCCATTGTTTCAAAATCACCCTCAGGTGTGGAACATATCTGCAGGTAGATAATAATCTTGTTTGTAAAGAATAATTTCTATGAGTAAAGCTTATCTGGTTGTTTTGCTCGTTAATAGACAGTGATGTGAGTGGGAAATGTCCTCTCTGCTTTGGACAGTAAAGGCTCACAAAGCTAAGTTAGGAGCTGCCTAAGTCATGTACCCCACCAGAAATGCAAGCACAGTTGAGAAGCCCAGCAGTTTGCAAATCTCACAATGGCCTGTGTATATCGCTTGTGTGAAGAAATAATGTGCAGTGGAAAGAACTTCTCAGTAGAATGTTGTGTTTTTAAAAGTAAATAAAATTTAAAAAAAAAATCTAAATTGGTGGCAAGCACATATTCTTCAGTTTTTCCCAAGAAATACCGAAGGGATCTTCTTGCTTTATTCTGAGCAAGAATGATAGAGTTGTCAAGTGAGTTAAATACCCGGTTTATTTTAACAAGAGGCTTCTAAAGCAATGACATATTTTCTAAATAATTACTATTTTTTTACTAAATATCTGATGGAAAAAAACCCCAACATCTTGTTTTAGTGTTTCCATGGCAGCTTGTAAAATTTCATGTTTTCAGTTGAGTCATGTCAGAATCATTCAATATAAAGCAGTAAGAAAACTACTCAAACCATCAATTAATTTTTCCCTTGTCCTACTATATGCAGAGAAAAATGTAGTTTGTTTCTAGTTGTAGCAAAAATTGAAAAAACTTTAAAGGTTGTGTGAAGTAACCCATACTAAAGACACCAGTGTATTAATGTCACTAATGATATGTGTCAATTGTAACAGCTTGCTACTACTCTAGGTTAGAATTAAAGTTTTAGAGCTCTAACCTTTTCAAGTTCACCCTTTTAATTTTACAAAAGAAAGCTAATGTGTTAACTAACCTAAAAAGTCTGTGAAAACACTTTCTGCATCATTTTCACAGTCCTTGTTGGGGTGATGGAGATACCTGATTTTGTTTGTCTGTGAGGGGCTTGGTTTGTTTTTTTGTTTTGTTGTTATTGTTTTTTTCCACAGGTATGCTGGCAAACCACACTTTCATAGTATTTTATACAGTAAAACACAGATATGTGGAAAAATAGTTCTCATTAGTGTATTTTAAAAGAAGTTTCACCCTGCAGTCATCATTTCACATGATAGAGTTGTCATATTCAGTACTCATTGAAGGGATCTGATGTGTGAGTGGTACCTGATAAGAGATGATTACTGAGGTGTTTTGCTGGAGTGTGAATTAAGGTTTCCTGAATGTTTCAGGTTGGAGGGATTTTTGTGTCTGGTAGAGACTAGAACCTCTTGGACAAAGTGGTGAGGGCAGGTGCTGGGAGCTGTTGTTGGATGTTTCCATAGCTGGGGTTTGAGAGGACAGGTTTTGGTGTGTTTCACTGCAGTTCAGCACAGGTACAGAAATAATGTACCAAGGAACATCTTCAGGCTTACCTCAGTAAGAGCTTTTGTGTTGTGGCTCCTAGTTCCTGCTGTCAGTTTTGCAATTCCAGTTATAATAATCTTTAGGGTGTTTTTCTGTTGTGTTTGTTCTGAAATGCCCATGATGCAACTGGGTTGGATTTTCTACAGGCTATTTTTGCTTAAGTTAGATATTTGAAATATGTCTGCTTTGTCTGTTCCAATAAATTATTTAACAACTATTTCAAAAGCAGGTACATGCCTGGTCATCTTGAAATTAAAATAAATAAATAAATCTGCTCAACTCAGATCCAGCAAGATTCATGGACTTCACCTCAGTGCTGGCCACGTGGGTTTCTGCAAGGAGGAGGAACCTAGCATCATTAGCTATGACAGCAAAGTATCCAGCTAAACCAGCACTGAATGAAATCCATGGTCATCCCCCAGTTTTGTATCTAGCTTATGTAAAGTTGAAAAGCCTGGAGTGTTTGACATCTCTGAAGTTCCCACTTTTAAAGGGTGGTTGATATTTCTGATGTGAGAAATTCCCTTGTAGTTCTGTATGACAACAGTCTGCAAAATATGGTTTAAAATCTCCCATACGTGAGAAAAACATTTTTCATTTAGAGCAGTATAAAAAAGGGCAAATTTTAAAACTCTTGCGTGTTCTCTGAAAGCCATCCTGTCATGTGAATTTTATCTGTGACCACATCAGAAGCTGAAATGATTTAATTTAGAACTTGTGGACTAATGATCTGAGGAACTCAACAAGCAAAAGAAGTATTCCTTCTTTTTAACACCCTTTTACTGACAAACACTGAGTAGTCTCAGTTCTCATTGGTTCACTCATTGGGAAAAGAGGTACTTGGCACCTTCCAAAAAAAAAAAAAAAGCCCTACTTCCTCCACCAATATTCAAGTCCATATGTTTTGGCATAAGGTGACAGTGCCTCTGAAAAATGCATGATTTCAGCTGCTCTAAGGAGTGAAAGATTGGAGCCTCCCATTAAGCTGGCCGTTGATTGCATGGAAATTTCCTGCTGGTGGTTATTTTCTTCAACTGTGAACTAAGGATTCGTTTTCAGGTTGATTATTTAGCTCATACCTCAATGGCTGTTTTTCTTAGGCATCTTGGCTCACAGCTTTGTGAACTGGAAAAGCTGATAGATAAAATGATGATTGCAGAGTTTTCAACTTATGCTCGCAATGATTTAAATAGACCCCTAGAAGATGATTGCCAAGTTCTAGAAGAGGTATGTCTGTTATTGAAATAAACTGTCTCATGAATATGTTTGCACTTTAACATACTTAATTAGTACCAGCTAATTCAGTCAGGTCCCTAATAGCAACACTATAATTTTAGACTATTTATCTTCTCATCCACACCTGTCCCCGCCCATTTATTTTTGTGCTTGATAAGATTAAATAATTCTAATTAATTCTGAACAGCAATCCAGGCCCACTTTATTTTTTTCAAAATAATCAGTTTTCTTTTCTCTGATTAAATGTATACTGAGTTCATTTCATGAACCTAAGCATGTAAGTGGAAAAGAGCATGGTTGTAAAATTTTAGTTTTGCAGTGAAAGCTGATATTTGCATGTTGTTCTTATTCTGTTTCCCCATGCTTCTGTGCGTCCTTATACCAAGCATATGCTTGCCCTGAATGCATGCTTCACTCACAGTGTATATATAGATATATATTTCTCATTCCTCTGAAGATCATAAACTTATGAAGATGAAGCTATTGTGGTTGCTTTCTAGCCTGGAAAAGATTTTTTTGGATTTTGCCTGTGGGGCTCTTCAGTAATTGCTAGAGCCTATGACCTGTTCAGCCTTGTTTAATCAATTTCATGAGAGGTAGTGGTTGGCAGTAGCACTGCAGTGCTCCCATTTCTGCCCTGCGGTTTCTTGCCCTCTGTGCTGCAGCGTGCCAGCCTCTCACTCGGGCTGTGCTAAGCGTCAGTCTTGCTCAGGATCAGGAAACTCACTTATGGTTAGAAATATCCACAGGTTTAAGCACTTGTGAATGAGCCCAGTTGAGGAATTGGCAGGAAAGAGGGTGGGAGAAAGAGACTCAGCTGGTATTGCCACAGGGAATTTTTTTTGTATAGGCAAAGCTTGGCATTAATCTGGAGGAATTGGATTGACCTAAATGCTGTTCACTGTGTGCTTGATCCATGAACTTTCTTACTGCTGTGCAATTTCTTAAAATTGTTTCTTGTCTTCACCTTGATATTTTTCATGTGTTTGTGTTTTGTTTGTTTTTTTTTTAATTTTCTTTTTTCTTGGTAGGAGAGACTTGTATCTCTAGTATTTGGACTTCTAAAACAAAGGAAGCTAAATTTTTATGAAATATATGGAGACGAAATGATTAATACTGCAAAGAATATAATTAAACAGGTAAGACAAACATATCTGATGTATATGACAAGCTTTTCTCTACCCCTTGTAAATAATTTTTTTAGTCATTAAGAACAGCTCTGATGAAGTTTTCTGGTGGCTGATGGTCTCTCAGTAAGAGCAGCTGAGCTTGCAGACACGTAAAGGGCTCCCTGAAGCACAGAGGTGTTTACAGAATAACTTTGGGAAGGTGTAGGTAACATATGCTCCCCGTTTTCTCTGTAAAATTAACATTGTTGTGAACTTTCCTTTCTCTTAACACGTGACTCTCTGAAATAGTAGAGTTGTGTCATAACACTACATTTCATTAAAAAGCCTCAACAAAACAAACATTCCAAAACCCTGCTAAAAACCTCTCCCTCCAAACACACTGTAAAGCAAAACCCTCAAATTCTTGGTGTGAACACGTAAAGGAGAATCAAAGAACTTGCCAGTTTAAACAAATTAATTCCCTGCAAATGGTACAGGAAAATATTTCTTGCCTTAATGTTAACACAGACCTAGCATAGGCACATGATAAAAGGTTGGAAAACATCCTTGCCTCTTTCTGAGAGAGAAGTAATAGAGAAAGTAGAAGTGCTTACCTTTAAAAAAACCTTAAATTAAGCCCCAAGTCCTTTTCTGCATTGGTGTGGTGATTTGCCATTTAGGGCAGAGTATCTTTCAAGCCAAAAAACCTTATTGATAATACCTGCTAAAACCACTAATTGAACAAAATTCATATTACTTCTTTGAGGAAAATACATTGGCTAATTTGGATAGTGACACTAATTTGGATAGTGATGACTTTGGTTTGCAGAGAGATCTTAAGCTAAACTTAGGGTCTGTGTTTGGTACTTTCAGGTTTACTTGTTTGTTTGCATGCGTGTGTAAGAATATTGTGTAAGAATGTTTCTTTCCCCTTAGAGATAGGTGATTATTCAAAGAGTTATGCTTTATGTGCTATGAACTCCTGATTTGTATATCAAAGGCTTGGAGATAGGTGCCGAGTTGGGTGTCTCCTGTTCTCATAGGATAGTCTGCAGTCCACAGCTGCGTTGTGAACTGGGCTGGGAACCTAGCCAGACTTGGCTGTTCCAATCCCTTTAACATGGCAGCCCCATGGTTCTGTTGGTCTGGTTGTACAAGGTGGATAGGCCCATATTGCTAGTAAATTTAAAAAAAAAAGGAGTTAATTAATTACACCAGGATAAAGTTGTTAATCTGCCTGGCAGTCTCCACTGGCTTTTCACTTGGCTGTATCAGCAGTCATAAGGAGACTTTTTTTCCCCTTCAGATTCTTTGTTTGATCATATAATAGATAGCACTCCCTATTTTTCTGCTCATTCTCAGTCTCAAAAAGCTTTTCCCATTCTGCTGGGAAAATTTAAGTTGGGTTTTTCAGGTTTCCCCTCTGCTTAATAGTAGACAACATTTAATCAAATTCTAGTGTAAATTTCTGTTGAATAAGGAAAACAGGCAGGATTTGAGTATTCCTGTGTGGTTTGTGCAATGCTTTTGTATGGTGGCCCATTATCTCAACTCTTAGGGGTACTTTTCCTTAATAAAGGAAACTGTTTTCTTGTCAACCTCAAATGTGCTTCCTCTTCAAATGCATTGCTGGGCTGTTTTGGTCAGTGAATTTTAGTATGTTTTTATTGCCAGGCAAGTGTAAAAGCAAAGGTTTGTAAGCACTGAGCACACTGCCTGGTTGAAGAACAAAGTTCTGTTGTTCTTCTGAAGCTTCCGTACTGATCACCATTATTCGGAGCACAGGTAAAAACCCATGTAGCTTGCTTAAAGCAAGATGAGTTCACACCCTGCTACTCATTTGTTCAGTTTATTGACTGGTATTTGGGAGAAAAGCCCTTTCTCAGTCTGAGTGGAGTTGATTTGTACCTTGGGCTTACAAGTAATGGAAAAAGAGATTAATGAAATGGCTGTAAAACTGTAGATGTGTTTGGAATGAAAATTGGTTGTACTGGAGACCTGAGGAAGCTGGCCAGTTTTGTATAGACCAGTTGCTTTGGGAGATTTCTTTTGTTGTTTTTTGTTTGTTTGTTTTTAGAGAAACAAGTTAAGTGATGCAAGTATATATTTTTCTTATTTTACTTCTTATTTTACTTCTTATTTAACTTCTTGAGGGTTAATGTAATGTTTGTTATGAAACTCAAGCAGTGGTTAGAAAGAAGCTAAGATCTTCTTTTGTTTTTTTTCCCCTTAAAATTTGACAGTGTGTGGTTAATACGGTATCGCAGATAGAAGAAATAGATACAGAAGTGGTTGTTAAGTAAGTATGCAGCCAGATTTTTTTTTTTATGGTGGTGGGTGGGGATAGTATGTTTTTTAGCACAGATAATTTTTTTCGTTCTAATTTTTGCTTAAATTTCCCTATAACTAAGGATTATGCTTCTCTTGCATCTTAATACTCTGCCTTTGTCCACCTCTGGGTGGATATTATTTTACTTCCATTCAGATTCTAATGTTACCTTAAATCTACCTTTTAAATAAATACTAAAATTCTGTTAATCTCACTACATGAAGCATATATCTTTTTGAATATATGGAGATACCTCCATTCAAGAAGTATCTCCACTTTAAAGCATTCCCTGTTGTCATAACCTGGGACTTTGTATTAAAACATGTCATTAGTTTAAGTTCCTCCTCCATAATCAAGAACAAGAGCTATCTAGACAGGAGAACAACTTTAGCCCTAGAAATGGTCCATCAGGAACCTCACCAAGCCCAGCAAAGGCAAATGCCAGAGCAGAGATGGAGATGGAGCCAGGCTCCTCTCAGAGTTTGCACAGAGGGCAGTTGGCACAATGTGGAAGATGAGAAATGCCAGTTGAATCGTAGGGAGAATCTGTTCCCCATAAGGCTGGTCAAACACTGGAACACAAGCCCAGAGAAGCTGTGGGATCTGTGCTCTGGGGCTCAGGCTTTAACTGACCCAGAGCAACCCCATGCAGTTGGACCTGCCTTGAGCAGGGCTTGGCCAAGGCAGCTCCGGAGGCCCCAGCTCCAGGGGTTCCTGCCAACTTCTGTTTTTTCTATGGCTTTATGATTCACTTGAGTCAGCAAAGTGTTAGCCCAAGATAATAAAAATAGCCCAGGAGTTAAAGCAAAGTAAGTTGCAAAACCTGTGTCTGTTTCATACTCAGATTGGGAAATGACAGGGCACAGGGTCATTGTTATACATTGGATATTTGGTCCCCATTCTCCAGTGTTTAGTCTTCTGCTCTTGGGTCCAAACTGTGAATTACAGGGTTTAATTTTTGTTCTGTCAGTGATTTTTCTGCCCTTTTGCCACAAACAGCTGACTTGTACTTTAATAGCAGAAGTGGTCTCATTTCAATGTAGTTTTTTTTGTAATTTTTTTTTTTCTCCCATGTGGTTTGTGAAAATGTTATTAACCCCGTCCCTGGTTGGTAACACATACTTATCCCACGGAAGAGAACATTATGCCCAGGAAAGAACTAAAGAGCAAATGTGAAGCTTTTTTCATGCATATCTAATTCTATATCGCTCCCCCACTCCCCTTACATTGTGTTGATCATGACTGTTGTTTAGGTCGTGTCTGTTGTTTGCCAGGTAAAAATCTACATAGTTTTCCTTATATTTGCAATTCCATTTAAAGCATGTTTTCTTTTCCTTTATGTGCCAGTAGGCATCATGGCCAGCAAACAATTGCTGTTTGCTGAATACTGCTCTTTTTTTTAGGCTTGCAGACCAGATGAGGATGATGAATTTTCCTCAGTGGTTTGATTTACTGAAGAATATTTTTTCTAAATTCACCATCTTCCTCAAGAGAGTAAAGGTAAGACACTAATTTACAAAGAACTTCATATAGTTCAGGCATGAGAAGGAATGAAGTTGCTTTTTCATTTTAGGTCTTAAGATGTTGATTTTGCTTGTAGAGTTCAAACTTCTGATTGAAAGGAGATGTGAATATTGGCATCCAGGGCAAAAATGATTAGTGCTAACAAAGAGAGCAGTGGCAAAGCTATAATACCTTTTTTGCTAGATTACTTCTATTCTAAGCTGCTGGGGATTAGGGTAGTACTTTTGTACATGTTAGATTGCTCCAAATTATGTTTCTTCCACCTATCTCAGAAACATCAGATATTGGTTGCCATCAGACAAATGGGTCTGCCTCTAAATACTAACTACACGCTAGAAAATAAAGACAGGGTTTAGTTTAATTTTGTGGGCAAAAGAAAATCTCTTTCTAGCACAAGCTTGTGGCACTGGGTTTTGGGGTGTTTTTTTGTAATAAAAGTTATATTTCATTCTAGGCAACATTAAATACTATCCGTAGCGTGGTTTTCTTGGTTCTAGACAAGAACCAAAAAAACAGAGACCTGGAGGACACATTACAGAAGAATTCCGCTAAGGAGAGCGTGGTGAACAGCGAGGTGGCCTACCTGACCCATGAGGGGATGTTCATCAGCGATGCCTTTGGTGATGGGGAGCTCCCGGCCGGAGCAGCCAACTCGGCCTCCCAAAGGAACACCTCCCCCAACAGTGAGCCCTGCAGCAGCGACTCTGTCTCAGAGCCCGAGTGCACCACTGACTCCTCATCCAGCAAGGAGCACACGTCCTCTTCTGTTACTCCAGGAGGAGTAGAGATGATGTGAGTGAACACCCTGCCTGTCTCCACCTGGCAGCGTGGCCGGAACAAGGGGTGAGGTGCAGGCGGTTGTTTCTGATCACACAGTACAAAAATGACTTTGGAGGAATGTGCGTTTTAGGTAGGTGTAGTGTAGTGCCTCTCCCCCTAGAGACTGCGATCAGAGTGCACTGTTACATTTGCCTTTTTTTCACCTCTGTATGTAGTGGTACAGGGACTGATTTATGTCACTTCTTCCAGAAAAAAGCCCCTTCTCCATTAATTTTTTCTGGAGAGGCCACTTGTGTAGAGAGCAGGAGAGATGTGAGTCCCTGAAAGACAGATTGTTTGTCATGCCTTTGGCAGGCAGAAGCATTTCTGTTCCCTGTGTTCCCTATGGTTATTTTTCCTGATATGTTTGGTTTGGGGTTTTTTGGTTGTTGTTTTTTTTTTCTTGTTTTGTTTTTGGTTTTTTTAAGATGGCTTAATGGAATACACCTTGATAAATTCTAGAGAAAATTTTTCTGTTTGTCATCAACTATTTGACCTGCATAAATAAATAAATAAATCCATCTCAGTGCTTTGGTTACATAGGCAGTGCTGCCCTGAGGTGTTCCAGTCTCCAGAGTTCCAACCTTCTGGCTTCCTTTTATGCACCCCTTACTTGTGGCTGCAAGTCAGAGCTATCTTTTGAGCAGAACCAGGCATAATGTGTGTGGAACTCGGGCATGAGCCACTTCAAAAGCCACCATGTCTGGATACAGAGTTATATGAAGCGAAACTGAAATACTGCTTGTTACCCTGCTGAGAGATGGAAGACAGCAAGTGGCCTGCTCTTGCTGCTTGATCCTTGAGTATCTGTACTTATGTGTTGAAGCAGCTGTTAGTTTTGATAGAAACCTTCCTCACCAAATGACAATGCTGGCTGAAGGAGATAGATTTAAAAGAAACATGCTGTGCATAAAACATAGACCTTTGTATATCTGAACATCTGTTGTGTTCTGGAGGAGAAATGATTTGTGAAGAGGAGTCCAGGGTTACATGGAAGAGCAGGGAAAGGGAAGGGGATTGGATCCAAACTAGTCTAGAGCACTTTGCCAGGTTTGCTAAAAATGCACCATCTAGCCAGAGCTTCTCAGGAATAAAGTTGTTTCTGAGGCTGGTTGCATAACTTTGTTCTAAAATGAACTTACTTCATTGCTCTTCTGCTTTTGTTTGCACCTTTGCTCTGTGTTTGGATACACAGGGCAATGTTAGCCCAGTTGCTGCTCTTTCATGTCCCAAGTTCTCTGCTATCGTGCTGTCAGTCCTTGGGCTAACCCAGAAGATTGTCATCTTCACTAATGGCATGAACCACGAACAGCAGAGCTGTGCTGAGTGCCGGCCTCAGAACAGTAGACAATTAATACAAGGTTTTGTAAAAAGTACCACCTTAAGAGCCTGGAGTTTAAAAAGGTAATGGAATGAAAGCTAGATAGATCAAGGCTGTGGAGAGTGCACACTATCTATTTTAAGCCTTCCAGTTGCATCGGAAGAAAGGTGCCGTGTTTTATCTATCATATGCTTGTGGTGCTGAAGTCTCACAGGAGCTGGGTAAATTTTAACTCAGTAAATTGTTAATTACATTTATGTTATCAGTAATGGCTATGTCATATTTACTCTTAGATCATTAATAGCAATTAGAATGCAGAATCAAAAAGAAACCAGGATGTGCTGTTACACATTTCCTTGTTACAAGGGGCTGACAGGACCTTGACAGCAGCTTAGAAGATCCCATCTGTATGACTTTGGTGATTAACTGACTGCATTTGACAGTTGCTGCAAGGCTCTTTCCTTCTGGGTGCAAAAATACTGTTTGCTCCATAAACTGATGTTCAGCCAACTGGTTCTGTCATTTGTAGGATCAGCGATGACATGAAACTGACTGACCTGGAGTTGGTCAGGCTTGCAAATCATATCCAAGAGTTACTTTATAATGCCTCTGATATCTGCCACGATCGTTCAGTCAAGTTCCTCATGGCAAGAGCAAAGGTGAGGAGCGTGGGTCAGACTGCTGTGGTGCCTCATGCTTGGTGAGCATTTGCTTCCAGGTTACTGCTTTAATGAGGGGTCTGAAGCAGCATCCATGAAGGGAATACAGGAACTGTTCCTGCTGCCACAGGCTCTGCATGGTCATGCTCAGAGCACGCCAGTGTTAACATAAATCATTACAAGGCAGCGTTGGTTTCTTCTACCTGTTTCTTTCTCTTTTTGATATTCTGATTTTTTGTCTCTGCTTCATGCAGAGAATGCGTGTCTGTGACAAGGTAGCTGCTTGGACTGGCAGTCTACCCTGTCTGTCACATGTAGGGTTAAATAATGTGCCTCTTCAAACTGTAGTGGCCCTCAGACATACTGATTAGTTATATCTGTATGTCTCTGAATTTTTGTGGTGTTATGTCTCCTTACGGTGGTTTTCTTTGCATGCAGGATGGCTTCCTAGAGAAGCTGAATTCCAACGAGTTTGTTACTCTTTCTCGCTTGATGGAAGGCTTTATCTTGGATACTGAGCAGATCTGTGGCAGGAAAAGCATGTCCTTGAGAGGAGCTCTTCAGAGTCAAGCCAATAGATTTGTGAATAGGTTTCATGAGGAGAGGAAGACAAAACTAAGGTACATCTGGGTAGACAATCTTTGTGTTCTTCCATTAATAATTTTTTGTATCATATGCCAGCTGAACACAATCTTTTATTGCTTAGAACATCAGTAAGCTTGTTATACTTAAAAGCAGGGAGCAAAAAAACTGTATTAAATCCCAATTATTTCCACTTGATTTAGACTCTTACTGTTTTCTTAACTTGATTTCTTCAACTGGATTGTTCTACAGTTACTTAAATAAATACAGTAATGGCTACAGAAAATACGCAAAACTAACATTGAAGGGCAGGATTGCTCTGTTTCAGGGGTTTAAGAATAATTCACTTTCATCTGTTTTCTAAAAATACCCAAACTGCTTGGAGGAACGGCCTGGCCAGTAACATCCGTGAAGTCTGTTTGCTCCCATCCATCAAAAGCTGTTAAAATTCCAGTATTTATACATTACTTCATTGGTGGTGATCTCATAAAGACCTTTATTGCCTGGTGTAGTTTTTGGTTCCCTATGACAGTTTGAACGAACAAACTCTGAGATATCTAGACCAGCATAGTGTTGTTCTGTTTTACTGCTGGCAGTTGTTGGGCACCTTCTTCTCATGAAGATGGCTGACATAACATTTTGGGCCAGTATATTTTTTTAAAATTGTTTTTCAAAATTACAGGCAAGAGAAGTGTCAAGACAAGGTATTTCTCTCTCATCCTCCTCTCTTTTGTGTTTATAACCAGCTTGCTTTTGGACAATGAGCGCTGGAAGCAAGCTGAAGTTCCTGCCGAGTTCCAGGACCTCGTTGATTCAGTGTCAGATGGCAGAATTTCTCCCCCTGAAAAAAAAACAACAGGTGTGTGTCTTGCAGTCCTGGAATGAAATGAATTTATTATCTGTGAATTCTGCTGTTGAATATTGATGGACCTATTCTGATGACACGCTGAATCTGTGTTTGCTTGCTGTCCTTTGGGGCAGTGAGAAGAAAATTGACAGCTGTTCTCTTTTCTTTTTTTTTTTTTTTTTTTTCCTTTTATTGGTGTTGAAATGCCTTGTGCTGAAAGATTATCTGTTTATTTTTTGAAAACGCTCAGAAATGTTAGCATAGTGAGAGAGCTGCCTTTATATACAAATATTCCCAGTGTAGAAGTTTGGAGTCTCTGCACAAATTCTGTCTTTTCCCACAAGGTTCTGCTGAGGAATTGCAAGGGATTGAGGAGCACGTGCATGTGCTCAGCCCTCTGTGTGTGAAACAAAGCCTCCTCCTTCCCACTACGTCCTCTGCCAGTTCAAATGAAAGGCAGCATGCCATGTGGCTCTTCATGGAAGAGAAAACTCAAGTTTATTCAATTATTTACCTTGGCACAGAAACCTCATTTGACCTCAAAGAAGTCACTTTTTTCTCCTCCTGCCCCACTTCCCCATGTGCACCATGGGAATGCTTAATGTGTTCTTGTCTTGTGGGGATACTCATCCTGTATTGCAGTGATGGTTGAGGGAAGTGAATATCCAGAAGAGGAAGAAAACATAAAGAGAGGGGGAGAACAATGGCAAGAGATTAGAAGGAAGAAAATACAGTGATGTCATGGTGGAGAAACCCCGACCTTCAGGAGGAACATAGCAGATAACAGTGTACTAAAGCAGTAATCACTCCAGTTATGGAATATGACACCAAAATATGTTTGTCAACCATTGCTCGTAAAATAACCTCCTGCAGCCTCCTTCAAGTGGATAATTTAACATGAAAAACTCCATCAGTAATAGCTTCTGTTATAAAGCCTGAGGAAAAAGTAATTTGAAACTAAAATATTAATATACACAGCAAATCACTTGAGAATGTATAGTAGAAAACCTAGTGGCTTTTTCTGCCTTTTTTCTATTTGTAACCTGTTGTATTTAGAGTTTTTAAGTCCATAGTGACTGTGGGAGTATGAGATTTTTTTGATCTAAAATCACAGCAGATAATGAAGTAACTTTATGGGTTGTAAAAATTTTGATGGGTGATCAGCTATTTAATAAATCTTGTAAAAGAGAGAAGTGCTTGCTACAAAGATTGTGGGTTTTTTCAAACCTTAACACTGAACACTGCTTTTTTAGAAACAGCATTTTTTGCACTTCTTTTTAGTCCAACTCACTCCTTTTCCTGTCTTACTAAAATAGCTACTGAAGAAAGAAAGCCAGCTGAATTCCTTATTGTTGAAGGACAAAAATATGCAACAGTTGGGTAAGATGCACTCTTTTCTCTTAGCAGTGGGTTAGTTGGCAAGAACTTTGAGTAGGACTGTGATGAATGCTAACCACTTCAGCAATCTTATTTAAATTAAAAATCCCTCTCCTTTCACAGACTAGTTTTTTTTGGTTCCCAACAGTTATAAAATACAACAAGCTCTTTGCTACATTAAAATGCTGTTTTTTCTCTGAATAGCTAGGTTTTAATTTATAATTTTATTTGAATTTTTTTCCAATTATTTCATGAAAACACACATGAAAATACAGGTTTGTCTTCTGAGCACTGTTATTTCTTGCAATCTTGGTCATATCTGGCAAAAATTGTAGACTCTTAGAATAATTTGGGATGAAAGAGACTTTTAAAGATCATCTTGTCCACCCTGCCTGCTGTGAGCAGGGACACCTTGCACTAGGCCAGGTTGCACAGAGCCCTGACCAACTCGACCTTGAATGTTTCCAGGGCTGGGGCATCTACCACTTCTCTGGGCAGCCTGTACCAGTGTTCCACCATTCTCGTTTTTAAAATTTTCTTCCTTATGTCTAAGGTGAATCCACCCTCCTTTACTTTAAAACTGTTTGTTGCTCCTTGTCCTATCACCAGCAAACTAGAAAGTTTGTTCCTATCTTTCCTATAAGCTCCCTTAAGTACTGAAAGATTGCAGTAAGGTCCCCCCAGAGCCCTCTTCTCTCCAGCCTGGACAGCTCCAAAATACCTGAGTCCACTACTGAATGGTTGCTTATCTTATTCAGAATAAGGTATGGGCCATCTCAGAAGCTGTATACGCTATTTCTTGGTATCCTGGCTGATTTGGATTGGAAAGTGGTTTCTTAAAGCTGGTTATATCAGAGACATTTTAAAATGTATGATACTCATTTATTTCTTTCATATAAAAGCATGCTGAGTTTCCAGAGATTGTGAGGCATAAGCATCAATTATGCATGAGAGTGTTTTTGGAGAGGGAGTAAAGCCTGGAAGATCTCACTCCCCAGAGTTCTAACATCAATTTGTACCAAACTTAAAAGGTGTGATGTACAGGATGTCTTGGACCAGCTGTCATTTTATGAGTTGCTTCATGATGATGTGTCATTATTCAATTGGAAGCAGAATCTGATGGCTGAGAACTTCTGTGCCAGGCAGATGATATCACTGCTGAAGAGCATTTCAGGTCGAGTAGGAGCATTGCTCTAAAGGATAAAATTTGCTTAATGTATGATGTGTTTGATAATATACCTCTGCTCACTTGAAACTTATATTTAGCTCTGTGAAGCAATTGAGAGCTTCACAGTGCAAATATTTGTTTCATTTCTACTCACTTCTACATCTAGTTTCATTGCATCTAATCAAATGAAATGCATTCATCACAAATGCCTCATGTTCACAAAACATTCTGCAGGTGTTTATTTTCAGTTGACTTGTCATCTTTCTGCACTCTACTGCCTTGAGGAAGAAAGATTTAACTTTTTGAAATGTTAAAATATCTACTCTGAACGTTTGATCTTGCGTCAGTTTTCCTGCCTTCTGTGTATTTGAATTCAAAGGAGCATGCTTGCTCTATGGGGAGCCTACTTAATTCCATCCAGTAGCTCCCAAATTCTCCACTGTCTGCTTACTTCAGAAGAAATTACAGGTTTGAGCATCTTTGAATATTTAGTGCTGTTTCTTCAGAGCTGCCATCTGTTTGTGGTTCCTTAGCATTTATTATGTGTTTTTTAGAGATTTTCTTTCATATAAAATACTTCTTCCACACACCATCCTGTGGAATGGGTATTGGTTGTAACTATATCTATGTAAATCTCCTTTTATGTTTCACTTCTGCTCCACATCAGTTAGTGGATTTATTCAATGCTATAATCTCTAGCATTGGGTACCTTTCTATCAACATGAGTGGCTTGTGTTTGATTTTTCAGTATCTTTTGTGCACTGTGATTACATATTTGACAGTTTCCTCTTTCAGGACAGTATTGCTGCTAATAAGAATAATCCTGGAGTATTGCCAGTGTGTGGATAACATTCCTTCCATCACCACTGATATGCTGACCCGCCTGTCGGATTTACTGAAGGTATGGCTTCAAATGTGCCCCAGTGCCAAGCAGGGGCAGACAGGGTGCAGAGAACATGTCTTATTCTCAATAATACTCATGTGTTTCTGTGATTTCATCCAAATTATAAATATTATCTAAGATCATTGTGTTTGCTACTGTGCCATAACGAAACCTTTCAAGCCAAAGACATCAAAGATGCAATTTGTTGTGGGAATTAGCTCTGGCTGTTCACACGGAATATTGGAAATCCCATCCAGTAGTATTTGACATAGCTCCCTGTCCTTCAGGCTGGGTGTAGGATTAATGCTGCTGAAGGAAAAGCAATTTGATCCCAGATGCCACAGAAGTATATATCTATATTGAAGAAGGAAACAAGTTCCTTGGTTTTTACAAATCAGTAGAGGTGTAGTCAGTAGCAGCATGAAAAATAGTATGGGGTGAAGGTTCTGTTGTAAAATGTAAAGGTGATGAAACACCAGGACCTTATGGTCATTTATTTCTCTAGAGAAGAGGAAAGCTGGTAAAGCCCAGACACTGCAAGGTAATATAAGTAATCAATAATAAAAGCAGCACATTAGCGCATTAATGTATCTTAAAACCGTCAAATATATATATACACACACACATATATATGTATTTATATAGGCTCCAAAGCCTAGCAGTTAATTTGTGTCAAGGTTTTCACTTGTATCTTTGTCCACAAAGGTCATATCAGGTATCTGAGTTCTGAAC
Source organism: Sturnus vulgaris (assembly GCF_052056855.1). NCBI lineage: Eukaryota > Metazoa > Chordata > Aves > Passeriformes > Sturnidae > Sturnus > Sturnus vulgaris. The sequence goes on along the minus strand of NC_142245.1, from coordinate 8,977,449 downwards.
ATGAGCATAATCAATGAAAAATAAACAGATTCAATCTCCAAAATGATATTTTACATAAGGTGGGGGGCAGGGGAGGGGAAACAAACTCTAGGAGATGGACCTTTAAATATTTGTCCTATTGGTAGTTCATATTTGAATAACCAGATGCAGGAAGATTGCTCCCTGCAGTTGTCATTCAGATTCGTCCACAAATATTCCCTTTTAAAAGCACTATCCAAGGCAAATCAGTCTGTCTAGCTTGCCCCTATTCAAGTCTCCTCCAGCTGCTGCTTCCCTCAGGAATTGCAGCACCTTTTCACAGGTAGAATAGCAGTGGATTCATCAAACCTGGCCAGATTTGCATATCTGTGTTACTTCCTTCTCCTTATCTTATCTCATTCTAGCTCTATCATTTGTGGTTTATTTCTTGGTATTCAAACATCATGTGCAATTGAATTACTGTATTTTTTTATCTGCCAGCAAGGTACCATCAATTGGAGAGATGTCAAGAACAGCTAGGAAAACAAAAAGCTCATTTATTACACTTTGAACAAAACAGAGCCACTCCAGGTGTCCTGGCACTGTACTTTTTGTTTGACAGCTGTCAGAGGCAGCAAACTTTGAGAGTAGCAAGAGCTAGATTTGATTGTGATGGAAAGTGGAAAGCATTCCCAGGTATTGAGATTCCAGGCAGTTCTGAGCTGCAGCTGCAGCCTGAGTGAAATGACACCTGTGTATGGGAGAAATCATGGAATCCTTTAGATTGGAAAAGACCTCCAAGATCAATCAAGTCCAGTCGTTTTCCCAGCACTGCCAAGGCCACCACTAAACCACGTCCCCAGGGCCACATCTACACACCTTTTAAATACCTCCAGGGATAGTGACTCCACCCACTCTCCTGGGCAGCCTGTTCCAATGTTTGATAACCCTTTCAGTGAAGAGATTATCCTTAATATCCAAACCCTGGTGCAACTTGAGGCCATTTCCTCTTGTCCTGTTGCTTGTGGAGGAAGAGACTGACCCCTACTTGGCTACACCCTACTGTCAGGGAGTTGTAGAGAGCAAAAAGGTCCCCTTGAGCCTCCTTTTCTCCAGGCTGAGCACCACTGGCTACCTCAGCTGCTCCTCATCAGACTTGTGCTCCAGACCCTTCTCTGGACACCTCAGTGTTGTGAGGGGCCCATACTGAGCACACGTGGCTGTAATTACTGGGGTTGTTCAGGTGGTGCAGACAAGAGAAGGCTCCTGCCCTTCCTGCTGGGTGCAGGAATGCTTTCCTCCCAGCAGGCACAAGGAGGAGGTATTGCTCTGTTCCAGGCAATCTGCTCCCTCACTGCTCTGCACCAGGCCATTTGGGAGCAGTCATTACCACAAAAGGCAGGGGACAGTATGTATGTCCAGCACCCTTTACAGACCAAATTTTTGATGGTTTGCCTCACAGTTAACACTAACCTGAGCTAAATACCTCAGAGGAGCTTGGGCTGTGTGAGATACAGCTGTCTTTGGCTCAGTGATTCTACTTTAAAGTCCACACAGAGGTGTAGGAAAAGTTATTGCTTTTCTGGAGAATATGAAGTGAATGTGAGGCAGTTTCAGCCCCTGCCCTCTGTCTGAGAGCAGTGTAGCTTATGCCTCTCTCAGATCAGGAGCCCATAGCTGTTGTTCAGTTGTGGTATGAGGTCTGAGTTGCTTTTCTGGCCCTGGATGCACCATTCTGGCAGTCAAGAGTTGGAGGGGGCATGGTTCATCGTGGCTCTTTGGGCCTGCATTTTGTGACTAAGACCAAGCAACAGCCAGAAAATTATTTCTGCTTTTTACACAAAGAGGGTTGCAATTTTGGATTTGTTCTTGAATTATTGTGAAGAAAGACCTGTGAAGCAGAATAATGCCCCTGCCCTCAAAAAGGAAGTCTCTGTGAGGGCAGTCCTGTGTTGCAGACACAAGCTGCAGGGCAGCCTTGTCACAATTTCTTCTACATCTTCAGGTGTATGACAAAGTGTCAGATCTCTCTAAGTTTTGCCTCTCAATGTCAACAGACAGTTCTGTTCAAATATGAGCCTTGGGACTTCTACCTTCAGTGCAGGAGTTGGGGACAACAGCAGTGGCTTTTCTGCTGCATCACCCAGGCCCAGTCTGGAATATCTGGTGTCTCAAATTGGGTGAGGAGGCAATGTAAGACCGAACATACTGATAGCAACTGTCTTACTGTCCAGAGGCTTTTTTGGCCTATGTGCTTTTAACGATAACTTTTCTTCTGGAAGTAAGTTAAGGAGATCTAAGCATGAGCTGTCCACAGTACCTGGAGTTCTTACAGGATTAGCTTTTCATCTTCTGTGCATCGTTTCTTAAATCCAGTATTTCACAATGTTACAAACATAGATTCAGTCACGTCAGCAGGAGGGAGTTTCAGTGCTTTCAAGTTTTCTTGAACATCAGCAGTGGAGAAGCCTGAGCAAGAGCCTGAGCAGAAACCTTCTGTCATGATGTTTTCCACTGATATTATGTGGCTACTCTACTGAGGAAAACTAGTGAAACTCTGGAACTGGCCTTTATAATAAACTTATTTAGTCTTGCAAAATTCTGTTGATGGTGTTTCTAAACCGTGGGTTTATGTAGTTGACAACAGAGAGTAAACATGTGTTTTCACTGTCCTGTTTCTCACAGTATTTCAACTCTAGAAGCTGCCAATTAGTGCTTGGAGCTGGTGCATTACAAGTTGTTGGCTTGAAAACAATCACTACGAAAAACCTAGGTATGGATTTCTGTATTTAAAATCTCAAAGCTTGTTCCCCTGCCTGTTAAAAAACCCAAGTGTAGACAAGCCTTAAGTATCTATGATAGCTGTGTTTGAGTTGTGGGGCTGTGCATGGACACAGAGTGCTAAGACCTTGCCAGTTACCTGCCTGGAATGTAGTTTTTGGTTGATGGGTCGGAGCAGGTGTTTAAACTAGAGTTCTGTATCTCAGGATGAGAAACTGGTGGGGTTACCAGGCTGTATTTCCCTTTTCTAAAGGGAGTAGCCTGATGAGAATGGGTTGAGAGGCCGTGGGCCACAGCCCGGTCAGGTTTTTGCTGCAGAATGTTCAGCCAGTGTGTGTCCTGCTGCTGGCTCAGATCCTATTGGAGCTGGGAGAAGCATGGTTTTTTGGGATCCTGTTGGCACTGAAGCAGGAGCAGTTTCAGGGCAGGTCAGTGCTGGCAGGGCAGAGTATTTTGTACACCACTGCAGCAGAAACACTGCTGCCTTGGGAATATGTTTGCTGAGGCTAAGTAGCTGATGAGTCAGGTCTTCAGAGATCCCTCCAATGTCTGTGTGCGCTCAGGGCTCAAAATGTTGAGTAACACTCAAAGCCTCTTTTAAATCAGTCCCTTATCCCATCTTACCACATCTGGGTGTGAGCAGCCAGGTACCAGTCTGGCATCTTCACAGGGTGGGGGTTCCAGGGAAACAAACATGTACCTCCATGCTTTTAGAACAGACAAAATCCCACCGTGTGAAATTGTGTCAGATCTGTTACTTGTGTCAAAGGAGACACAGTCCATACAGAAATGACACTTCCTGTGTAATAACTATGTTATTTCTCTTCCTGGATTCACAGCCCTTTCTTCACGTTGCCTCCAGCTCATTGTACACTACATTCCCATTATCAGGGCTCATTTTGAAGCTCGGCTGCAGCCGAAGCAGTTCAGCATGCTCAGACATTTTGACCACATCACGAAGGTAATTCTTCTGGCATTTCCTGAAATGCAAAGTTTTGCTTTTCAACTGTACTCTGAAGAACATGAATACCACTAGAAAATGAAACCTGCTTTCTTCCCTTACAGGATTATCATGACCACATAGCTGAAATTTCAGCAAAGCTTGTTGCCATAATGGATAGCTTATTTGACAAACTATTATCCAAGGTAATTATTCATGGAAATAATTATAAACTCTCTAAATTGCAACTGAATGTCTTATTGTATACAGTCTAGATGTTTCAAATGGAGCCTTAAAATTTCCTAACCAGGACTTGTTTGAACTTCTTTTAACTATATAGATGGAAAACTCTGTGCTGTTCTCATGAATGTGTCTTGTGTTCACATTTGCCACCTGGGTGTCAATCACCTTCACTCCCAGAAAAATGTTTTGTTGGCTGCTTCAGCAGGAACAGCAGTGCTGTGGCTGGCACGATGCTCGGGTGTTCAGGAACTGAAGTGCTCTCCCTGCACTGACAGCTCTTGTCTCCAGCCAGGCACAGCCAGTGCAGTTTCCCTCTCTTTCAATGGCAAGGGTGGCATTTCTGGTACCTCTCAGCAGGAAAGTGCTGAGAAGGGAGAGTTTTGGAGGGGAAGGACCAGCCCATCTGTTGGGCTGCTGGCCTGGGGACTGGAGGTCTGTGCTCAGCAGTTCCTGCTCTGGGAGCAGCATTAGTACTCCTGGTATGTTTTGGTGTTTGAACAGTGCTGCAGTGTGGTCCTGGGCTGGATCTACTCTGACTCGCCTCAGGGTAGAACACACTGAGACATCTCTTTGGCCCACAGGTACATAAAGTATCGTGACCTTGTAAAGCTTAGCGTTGTGCTTTGGATCTTAGGGTTTTGGGGGAAAAAATAACCTGTTTCATGACAGGAAAAAATTAATTTTTTCAAGTGACAGATTTGATTGATTGGCCTGGGCCAACATCTTCTTTCAAGGAGCTCATGAGAAGCACAGTAATAGCCTGGGAATAGGCTGATGAGAGCTGTAGTGGGGCAGTTGCAAGAGGAAGCATTTCTGTCTTCCTTGCTGTTTCTGTTATTGTTACTTTATGTTGTGCTTTTTCATTTCATCTGTTTCTTTGGTCTGTCAAGTAGTGCTGCCTAAACTTAGGGTGAAAAAGAACAGCGAAAGCATTTAAATTGGGATTTCCCATTCCTATTGTGTTTATTTTTTAAGAAATGTGTTTATGCTCTTCTCTAAAGACCAAAATGGTCTGCTGGTTTTTGGGGGTTTTGTCCCACATAAAATTAGCTGTTATGTGAATTAACATGGCTGTTTGGCCCCTGTATCTTTTGAGAATAAAAGACAAATGCAAGAATTTACATTATTGATGCTAAACAAGTGTAGCCCACAACAAAGCAGGAATACAGTTAATGTTCTTGATGGCAGTTAGTGAGAACACATCCCTTACTCCCTCCGTCTTCACAGCCCATTGTCCTTTTTGGAGCTGGCACAGGATATAAACTGGGACTATTCCTGTCCTTTACAGTTCTTGAAGGCTGAGTGAAAGTGCTTGACCCTTATGAATGCGGTCCACAGAGTCCAAAACCAAAGGATGGTTGATTTGCTTCCATTCCTAGCGCATGCCATCATTTGGCTCATCTTGTTCCTAAAAAATGAAATCTTGTCTGTGAAGACAATAAACCCAGAATAAATATTTGCAAATAGGCATGTCAGTACAACCTGCCAGTGTGTTCCTGGATTCAGGTGTTTTTCTGAGTCCAACTATTTCAGCATCCTGTGGATGAAGTGGTTACCTGCTCTGAGGTGTGTAAATCTGGACAAGTGAGTTCCATAGCAGTGTGTGCCCAGCACACTTCCAACCCAGAAATTCCTGCTTTGTAGGAGATGAACAGCTGGTGCAGTGGACAGGATGTTGACCTGGCACTGGGTAATATGAGCGAGTTACTTCTGCATCTCCAAGCTGTGCTTTCCCTGGGAATTCCATGGCGTGGGAACTGTCCTCACCCATTGCCACTGGGACAAGGCAGTTCACAGCAGCATGGACACTTCCCTACAGCTATCTTTGGCAGGGAAATACAGCAAGAGTTGGGTTATTGAACAGTGGAAATAATAAAATCAACAAATGAGAAAGGCTCATTCATTACCATGAATGGAAAAAATCCAGTGCAAGTTCTGAGCTTTTCTTGGAATTTGCTGTCTTGTGGCTGTTTGGACAGAAAGGCAGTGAAGTTCTTTCTGATCCCTTGTAGTATTAAAGCTGTTGACCTCAGCTGCAGATAAAAATAGCCAGAAGATCTTGGGGTTCTTCCTGGGGCTGTTTTTCCCTCAACGGTGAAGAGTTGGGTGTGGCTGTAATCATGCAAGTGTCACTGCTGCAGCTTCCCAATTCCCTCTGGCTTAACAATGTGCTGGGAAATTGGAAATAATTTCTTGCTTAACTTCCTTGTCTTGAGGCACTCTCGATCCCTCAAGCTGGGTGGTAGTTCCCTGGAACAGAAAGCATTCTTTTTCTGCTACTTCTCCTGTCAGAATTGGGTCATTGGTTTGGATTTTCTGTAAAGACTCTCAAAACTCCCCATCTTTTTTCTCTCTTGAGCTCAGACAAACTTTGTTCTCTTTCACAGTTCAGGCCTGCATAAAAGCAGGCATCTCCTCCAATCCATTTGTAAATGATGTAGTTACAACAATTTGTTTCTTTCCTGAATTGTGCAAGGCTCTGTGGGAAATGTCACCCTCCCAAAGGTGACCTGGCAATGTGTCACCCAGGCCTGTGATGGCACAGCCTCTCCACCTGGAATTGCAGAGGTGGCTTCACTGTTTCTGAGACAGGTTTTCAGTGTTTCTGAAATCCTGTTCAGATCTTCCCTATCCAGAGTAGGGACATAAAAATTTTGTTCCCTTTGTAGCAAATCTCTTGCCATCTGGTGTTTTCCAGTGCCTTGTTTCTTGGATTTCAGGCACCAGGAAAAGGGACTTGATTTTTACTTTGCTTCCCAAGGTATTTCTGCAATGTTCTTATGGGGTTTTTTGTATTGTGATGTGGTCTGGTGGGTTGGTTTATGGTAAATAGATGAGATTTCAGGAATTTCCATTTATTTATGATTTCCTTTCTTTGATTCTTCAGAAATTTGGATGTGCATGATCCTAGACAAGCAGTTTTCTTTCAGAAAGTACTCAAGGTGCACATTTCTCAGATGCAGAAGTGCTTGTCTGTCATTGGCTCATACCAGTTTGAAGGAGAGGGCCATCTCGCAGCCACGGGACCTGCATCTGCAGTTCCTGGCTGGATCAGATCATGCCCAGCCACCCTTTTAATTTGTGGTGTACTAAATGGATCTTGATTCCTGATGTTATTAGCAAAACAGAGCCCCAGGTGGCTGTTGAGAGCTCTCCTACATAAACCATTTTAAAGTGGCAGAAAGGAGTTAACTGGTTGTGTGTTTATTTCCAGTATGAAGTGAAAGCCCCTGTTCCTTCAGCATGCTTCAGGAATATCTGCAAGCAAATGGCAAAGATGCATGAAGCTATATATGATCTCCTTCCTGAGGAGCAAACTCAGGTCAATTTTAATTTTGAGCTTCATCTCACAGCTCGCCTGCAAATGCACATGGACTTGGAAACAAGAGAGACTTTATCTGGGGAGAGGGGAATTCTTTTTTGAGTCCTGGTGAAACCCACATGTTAAAGAGCTTAGCAGCAGTCACATGGACAGCTTGGGTTGAGCTGAAGGAAGTATTCCAGTGTGTAGGGAGAACGATGAGGCACACAAAAAGAATGGATTTCAGGATTTTGAGCTGCTTTTTAATGTCTAGAGATGGCAATCCAGGAGTTAGTGCTGAAATGCTGTACAAATGGCAACACTTCGGGGCTTGAGTGCAGCCCTCTGAGAGGATTATTTTGTAACACTGCTCAGAATCAGTGGCTTCCAGAAGTCCCTAAATGTATGATGCACCCAAATTGTACCAGATGTGTTTTTGCAGTATTTTGCTGCAGTCATTGCTACTGCAAAGTTGCAAATCTTAAGGACAGGAGGGACTAATCCAGTCATTGAATACAAGTTGTCATTTCTCTTTCACATTAGATTAAATGGTCCCTTCTAGCACAGGAAAGAGATTTGTTATCTTCTAGGCTTAGTACAAGTTGCTAGATACTTCAGACAACAGAGGAGAAAAGTTGATGTTCCAAAGAATGCGTCCTCTAAGTGCCACATGTAATGAGTAAATGAGGGTGTCCTGTATGTTACAGACTGCATGTGGCCAGAAAGGTGACGCCGAAGCACTGGCAGAAGGAAGAATCACATGAGTTGCAAAAACAAAACCAAAAGTCAGTGTTTGAGGGTGTTGGCAGTGTTTCCCGTCTGGAGGCAGTGATGTGAGCATGGGCACAGTTCCTTACTCTGCTCCTGTCGTTTCTTCCAGATGTTGTTTTTACGAATTAACGCAAGTTACAAGCTCCACCTGAAGAGGCAGCTGGCACACCTCAATGTGGTCAATGATGGAGGACCTTTGAACGGGTGAGTTGGGGCTTTTCTCTTCTTTCACTCTTTAAATAAGCAGACGTCTTCTGCAAGGAAGTCATGATTACAGAAGCACAGCTCCATGTTTTAGTATGTCCCATTTGGAGCTTTCTTAGAGTAAAGGACATGACTTGTGCCATTCCACGGTAACTAGGAGTACAGTTCACTTGGTAACAGACTGGGAGCTGGACATTGTCCAACTGGAAACTTGCTTGTAGGTGTCCTCAGCTCATGGATTGCTTTCTCTCCCTTTGTGTCACAGCAGCAGCCACAATTTAACTGGCAGGAATTGTGTGATTCCTGAAGCAGTTTTGAAACGTGGATGGTGACTCATGATGCTGGCAAAGTAAAAATAAGAGAAAGCAGAATTTCATCTGTGCAGTGGGCAGCTCTACAGGAATGGTTTTTAGAGCAGAACTAGATTTGAAGCAGAGCTTATGCCAACAGAGCTTTTTCCTTTCCCTGACACAGCCCACTCCATCCCCGAACAGGTCAGCAGTACCTGTCCTGAGAGAGGGTTCCTGGCTGTGCCTGCTGTCCCTACCTCCCAGGAAAAGCCTCTGCAGGCTGAATTCTGTTGTCAGTTGGATTGTCTCCTGAAACAGTGGACTTTTTTAAATAGTTCCTGATGACCTGGGGGCAGTGATGTCATTGCAGTGTAGCAAGGGTGATTGAAACTCATGGGCCTACCCACATGCAAGAAAAGATTGTCTTAGGTTGCAGAAGTCAGAGAATAAAGTTGATAATGTTTCAACTGGAATGAAAGTTCTGTTCCTTTCCAGTTTGCTGTTGCTTCTCCTGCTTATGTGCATTCCTCCTTGTACTTTGTGCAAGAGTTTGTCTGAACTTGTTCTCTGTGCACATGGTGCGGTCACAAGGTGACATTTCATTGCCTTTGGAACTTATAAAGGTGTTTGTAACCAAGCTCATGGGGTATCCACTGCAGCCCCAGGTGAAGTGAGAGCCCCAGATGTGCTTGGGGTATCTCTCACTGGGATTTCCAATCCCAAACACGATGCTGTGCTGTCTTCATCCCGTGCTGTTGGTTTTGTTCTGTCCCTGTCGCTGTGTGGCCTGGATCCCTTTAGGATAGGAGGGTTGGGGCAGGTATTTTGCAGCAGTCAGGAGGTCTCAGCTAGCCCAGGACTATCTGATGGCAATAGTTTTGTACTTCAGACCTATCTCTTAGAGAGCTGGGGCTGTTTGAGAAGAGGAACATCAAATGCTGGATGACACTTGCTGCTGTTCCAGCAGTCTTCACTGACCAAGTTTTTAACATGGTTGTCTGATCCTCATTCTGTTTAAACTGCTTGTTTCTGTAATAATAGTAAAAATCCAGGCCTATGACTCCTGTTTAACTTTACTATGTAAGTGCAGCTTCTGTTCCTACATCTTGCTAGCAAGAACCATCATGATCCCTGACATGTTTCAACAGTATCTGAGGGGTTTTAATTCTATATAAACTGTTACAAACAATACGGCTGTTGTGCTGTTCAGTTGCTTTTTACATTAATTTTAGAATCACAGAATCATTACTCTAGAATACAGAAGTTAATGTTGCAATAATTAATATTCTTAGTTGGAATGGAATTGGGGGTTTAAGTCTAGATAAGCCCGGGATTACAGCAAGAGAATAGAAGTTTTAAATGCCTAATTCCTGCTGAATTTCTGAACTCATGGTTTCATCTCCCTTCCCTAGAACTAGTTTTACACCCAGCAGTAATCCTGTTATGGATGATCACTGCTGTAAAATAAACCACATCCATAGCATTGAGTTTTGAACTGATAGTTAAAATACCTAATCCAGGCCTAGGATTTGAAGATGTATTGTAGCAATTGTGTGCCAAAGTCCTTGACAAACCCTGTCTGCTTGTCCAGGCACTCCAGGTGGATGTGATGGGGTCACATTCTAATCTTCTTGTGTGTTTCATTGCAGGCTGGTTACTTCAGATGTGGCTTTTTACACTGGAAACCTTCAAGCTCTGAAAGGCCTTAACAATTTAGATCTAAACATGGCTGAGATCTGGGAGCAGAAGAGGTGATAATCCATTGGGGCAGTCACTTGGCTCTGACAACAGACTGACTTTCTTCTAAGCAGTGTGATGTTGGTGAGGTGAATACTTGAGCCCAGAGCCCCAGAAAGGGCAGGATTGAGAGTCGGGGGAGCTTAGACTCAGAGGGAGCTGCAGGGAGAGATCCTTCCAGTCTCCTTCAGCAAGAAACAAGTGATCAGCTGTCTGTGCAATGTTTTTTCATTCTCTCTGGAAACAGGCTCAGGTTTCTTTGGACCAAATCCAAAAGAACACATAGCTGTAACACAGCTGTAGTTGTCTAGAATGCTCTGTATATCTTTATATTAAAAAGATGCTTTGCATTTCTTCTAGTGCAATGAAATTCACATGGTCTCCCACCTTATTTAATGATGGTACAATATACAAATCTTGCAGTTGGAACGCTGTAGAAAATGTTTTTCTCTATGAAACTATGCTGTTCTAAAATTTATTTTTTTACAGAACTTTATATAAATAAATGTCTTTTGATTGCTTGCCTATAGGATTCAGCTTTGTTAGGGAGCAGTCCTGTTCCAGGGGATTTCTCAGGACCTGAAATCTGAGGACAAGATTTTCTAAGCAAGGGCCAGTTCCTTAAAGCCATTCCCTGTGAGAGAGGAGTGACCTGACCCTCGTTAGCAGTGGCAGGGTAGTAGGGGCTCCTGAGGGAACTGGAAGGTGGAAAAAAGGCTGGTATAAGGATGGCCAACTCCAGCTGCCCCTGGTCCCTGCCAGCAGGGAGTGACAGGGACACAAAGAACAGGGCAGGAAGAATTTTAAAGATTTTAGGCTGCTTATAAAAGGCAGCACCATTAAGGAGTGCAGCTGTTATCCATGTATTTTGGAGTTTTTAATACTACCTTTAACAGACTGGAGGCTGCCAGTACTCAGTACAAGTGCCTGTGTTTCTCACCTCACCCCTCTGTACCTGATCCCAGTCGAGTGCCTAACCCTGAGTGGATCATGGCTGATGGACTGGTCTGCTGCAGTGTGTGTTTGCCTGTGGTGCCCTCAGCCAGGCATGCTGACCAGCATAACACATGTCATTCATTGTCAGTCAAAATAAAGCTCTAAAATCACAGTTGTTTTTAAAGACCAACTTCTTTAATGATATATACCAGTGTTATACTAAGCTTATAAAATAAAGTTGTCTGCATGTAAATACAAGAGAAACATTAAGAAATCAATAGTGATCAGGACAGGTATTTCGATTCCTGTACAAATTTAGGAACTCAAGAGAAGATAAATTAACATACATGCCTGTGACAATATGAACAGAGGTGTAGTCAATGTGATCCATTTATTGAAAAAAGAGGGCAGATCAAAGATTTGGATCTTAACAGGAGATCCAGTCTTAAATGGGATGTGAAAAAGCAAACACCACACGTGGCTACTGAGGCATTTTTCTCAAGTATTGGATTCTTTGGGCAAGTTTGGAACACGGATGATTCCCACTCTCACAATACGGAAATGGAGGTATTGACAAGCCTTACCCCAGTACCTCGACATACAACTGGGATAGGACATCCCACTTGTAATTTGGGGGGAGGGGGTTTGAAGAGGGCTACAGGTTGTGAGCACATGAAATACAGGGTTTTAAGAGCCTGTTTAGCAGTAGTGAAACTTTTGGTTTTCAACTGTGCCTTCCTAAAACGTCACAGGAGCTGCCAACCATGTTGTCCCACATGTATTGCTTCACAGCTTTATTTCTGCAGTTATAAGCATTCAAAACTACTGCATGGTTGAGGCGAACCTCTGAACTTCTTATCAAAGAAGATCTGTCCATCTTCCCGCAAGACAAACAGTATTGCACTTCAAGGTTATATTAACTGAGTTACAGAATCTCTTTAAGGACTGAAGCATTACTTACGCATATCCATGGCACTTATGTGGCTGCTTAAAGACAAGCAAGAGAAATTAATTTTAAATTAATACTGCAGGGTGCTGTGAAGATGACAAAGCATAGGCCCTCTGTGTACTTAGATTTCTAATGCTTAAAAGGTTCTTCCACAATGAGGCTGGTCTGGCACAGCAGCCGCAGCCCTGACTGTGCCCTTTCCTGGACTCAGTGGTCCAGGATCCGCAGGTTGCCAGAAACAATTTTGTTCTCTAGTAGAGCTCCAGCTGGGATGTCAATCCTGTCACCGTGGTTTGCAATGATGATGACTGTTCCCTGGGGTTACAGAAAAGAAAACAAGGGTTCAGAAACGTGTTACCTGTTGATGTGGAAGGAGGGAATAGGTTGTCTGGAGGAGCAATCAAGTGTCAGCTGTACCACAGCCAGAGCCCAAATGCAGTTAGTTGCATTGTTTCTGCATACATATTTGGGGGTCTTTTCCCCCCAGAACAAAAGGTTTTAAACAAGCACTTCTGGAACCTCTGTAATTACCATGCTATATCCTATAGGCCTACAAGCAGAACTGCTAATTTAATTGAAGACATGGTTGCTCTAAGGGCTCTTGTAGTGTCTGCTTGCTTTGAAGTGGAAAAACGTTACCCCCACCCCTGGGTGTGTCCCAGAAAGGACTTGTTCCAGCTGAACAGCAAATGTAGGGACAGAGGGACAGCTCAGAGCCCAAGGTATGCTGCACCACCTTCCACCCCTGTCATCTGCCAAACTGCCCTAGAGAACTGCAGATGCTGCCAGGACTGGCAAGATCATAAGGAAGAATTTGAGAGAGAAACTAGCTTGCTCAGCTCCACCATGTACTAATAAATTGAGAACCCCAAAACAATGCAAAAGGGCCCAAAAAGGGGTGGTAAGGCCAGCCTGGGAGGGGAGGTGGGGACTGAGCTAAATGACACAGATGGCAGCAGTGTTTGAAGAGAGATGTCACGTCTATGGTGCTTTCAAGGTTCATAAATAAACTTCCTCTCAGCCTGGGCTGCATGGAGCAGCAGCTCTGGCAGTAACATCCTGTGCTCCATCACAAGGGTCACTGTCCAGCCATGGCTTCTGCCATCTTTGGGCCAGTTACCCAATTCCCAGGACTGCTCCTATGGACCCTGTGTACAGGCACTGCCTCAGAATCAATTGCCAAAGAGCAGAGATCAGTCATGTTTATTCCAGCAGCATCCTCACTGCACACTCACCTTTAATGAAACATTCTTCCCAAATGTAACATCACCTGAAACTGTGAGATGATCCAGCTCCAGCATATCTGGAATACTTTCAAACCTTCGCAGGTAATCTTGAACCTTTTGGAAAGAGGAAATATTAAAGACAGTTTTAAAGCCATCTGTGGATTAAGACAAGCACGGGAGGAGCCTCTTGACAGCTCCCCTTCAGGAACCTTCCTATAACCTACATCTGAATCAATATAAAATTTGCTACTTTGTAATTGTGATTTCTTTCAGAAACAAGTGTTAGGAGCACTAAGGGGGCTGCCCACTAGTGCTGGGCCAGCTCTGGGGAGCACACACAGACAGCTCACCTCCCATTGCTCAGCTGAGGGGTGTAGGAGCACCTCATATGCATGGTAAATACCTGTATTCTCACAGCCTTTACCAAGAGCAAAAGAGAAGACCGAGGTGGGCAGAGGTAGATAAAGCAAACCTCACTTTTCATTCAGTTACTGCTGTGAACTGTATCTTTATTCGAAGAGGTGAACACCAGGTGTTTACCTTTGTGAAGGAGCTTCCCAGTTTGACAAGAGGCACTGTTGGGAATTCACGCTTCTCGCTCATCGTTAGAGACCCCGCGTTAAGGCTGTACAGATTGGACATCACGAGCAAGAGATCCGAGGTGGTCTTCACAGGCAGGAAACGACTACGAGGTACATTTATCCCCAGAGAGTTCTCAAAACTCTTGATAGCAGCACCAACTGCAGTCTCCAACTGGATAACATTCAAGCCTCCATCCAGAGTCTGGAAGAGAAAACTCACGTGAACACATGGAGCAGGTCCTGGCACTCAGAACTGAAGCTCAGCTTCAGCCAGAGCTCCACCCTCACCCTGCAGTCTGGCTCTGTGAGGCAGCAGTGCCTGTTACCCACCCAGACACTAAAAGTTTGTTTGGGTCAGTGTCCTCTAAATCCTTGCCAGCTGATTACCTTTGGGTTAACAATGATTTCCATGTCAATGGCGTTTTTCTCTTGCAGCCTTTTAATTGCAGACAGAGCAATCCACAAATTGTTGGTGTTGAATATTTTGAATTTCGACACAGACTTGAATTCATCCACGTGTGCTTTAGGGACCTGAGCTATCTCCACCAGCCTCAGCTTATTCTCGTACTGCGTCAGCGTGCCACCCTGCAAGGGGCAAATGAGAGGGTTTAAGTTCATGAGAAGCCAGAGAAATCCTCCCCTCAACACAGGCAGATGCACTGGTCAAAATTGGCATTTGAAGTTGAACTCCAGAGAAAACACATTTCTTGTTTTTAGTAACCAGCTACCAGGTTACTAATTATAGAGCATGTTTAAAGTACAGTCAGGACCATCCACTGATCATATTTCAGCACTCCAATACAGTTAATTCCTTTACTGAAGGTTGTTGAGAATATTTTGCAAATGCTGCTGATGACAAAAATCACCCTCAGCAGTACTTTGTTAGATGATGAAGCAAATGCTAAATTAAAGTAATCTTACAGTGCATTATGCTTTTATAGGGCTAAATCAGAGCTTCCCTAATGAATACAGAGAAAATCCAAATCCTCATTCTCACATACAAAAGAAGAGAGCACAGTTACAAGACAAATTACTGCAGGCTACAAGTATTTGATACACATCATAAACGTCTGAGAAATGTCACTACTGGACTTTGTACAAAGCCAGGCGTTAGGGCAGGAACAGATGGGCAGCTGTGCCACACACTGCTGTGCAAGGCAGGGTTGGGAAGTGGCTCAGGCAGTTTTCTGTGAGACACAACTGCTGCATCCCAGCCCTCAGTGCTGTTTTCAAGCTTCCACCTTCAAGCGTCTGCCCCTGTGTATGTGACAGTTTGGAGAAGGTGCAGAGGTTGTGACCTGCACCCTACACAAATCACTTGTGCTTCCAGTCCAGCCCAGACTGTCCTTTGCTGCTGCCCAGAACACAGATGAGATCTGTTCCATGGATTAGAACTCCCTAAACTTGCTGATTTTGTGCATCTCAAATTAGATCCGAGCTGATGTGTTAAATGGTGCCTAAAATAGCTATGAGACTGGGTGTATATCTGAATCCATGGATTCAGAGGAGGCTGGAGATGGCCACCAACACACTCAGTCTCTCACCCATCTCCCTTTACCTTCACATCTGCCCGGGTTTTGTTTGTGACTTCCATGACAAATTCGCAGCGTTTTCCATTGGGTGGGTTCATGAGGTGGTTAAGAATGTAAAGGTCCACAGTGGCACCCAAATTATCTATATTGGACACAAAAATATATTCCTTCCCCTCTGCGATGAGGTTGTCCAGCAGTCCAGAGTTGTAGAAGCTGGCATAGATGTCTCCATGGCCTGGAGGGTACCAGCACTCCGTGTTCTCTCCTGAGTAAGAGACATCCTTGGCTATTGGCAGCAGAGTTTCCTTGTTAATTCTGGGATACCTGTGAGGACAATGGGTCTTGTTACATTCTCACCAATGTCAGACTAGCATAAAATAAAAATACTACAGTTAAGGTGCAGCTCCATGGGCTTCTGGAGGTGTGCTTTTCCTGAGTATTCTGAAATGGAAGATCCACCCAAATTCTGAGCTGTCACTAAGAAGCTACAGAATGAAATCTACTCAAGGATTTAAAGCTGCAGTTCTCAGACCACACTGCAAACCAACTTTCCTCTGACAGACACATTCAGAGCATATCAAACACACCTGTGACCCCAGCAGCCACCTGGATTAGAGTTTGTTCTTCATAAGGAAGCATGGTCTGTCTCCCTCCAGAGCCCAAGGATACTAACAGCAAATTCAGGAATCAAGTGGCCAGCATCCAGTACACCACTGTTTGTACATTTCTTATAAACTGGGGCCCACACATCCCCTTCTCCCCAATTTCAACACATTGCCCTTGACTCTGCCCAACCCCCTGATGTTTCAGTCTCTCCACAAGGCCCAAAACAGACTGAACATGGGTATAGAAGTCACCATTGCTACCCCAGCACCTCAAACTCAAATCCACCCCATTTGGAATATGGAGAAACAAGCAAGTTTTTCCTTCTACCACAAGTGGAGAAGTCTTTTGATACCTGCTTTGATTAAAAGTATATATCTTCACACGGCTGTGACTGTATTTCTGCAGGATTTTCTTTGTGTCGTCGTCCGTATTGAAGGAATTCATGAGAACCAGAGGAACATCAGTGTTGTAGGATTTGTTCAAGTGCTGACATGGGAAATAAATGGTAAATTCAGCATGTATTATTAGCTCTAACTCCTGACACGTGAGATTTTGGGAGAAAGAAATTAGATTAAATGGACTGGAAATAATGAATGCATGAGGAAAAAAAAAAGATACACTTATGCTACAGAAAGTATAATAAATCAGGTAAAGGAAAATAAATACTTGTTAGTTGTAAAGATAAAATACATTAATGTATCTTTAATTAGTGAGGTCTGAAATTTGAAATCATAATGCCACAAAATGATCATTTCAAGTTTTAGCTACTGTTGATTACAAAATGCATGTTTTCCATCAAATTATTGCAGTCTGTCAAGGTGGCATTTCCACACTGTCTCTGCACAGGAAGTACTTCCAAGTTTTCTTGGCAGACAGAGATGGACAATTTTATCAAGAGCACATAATAAATGAAACATCACCACATTAATTATTTGGGAATCTATAGGATGGAGCTGAAATACATAAGAGCATTTCCACGTGCACAACAAAGGCAAAAAAGTCAGATCATGGTAGTTCCACTGAAAATAGAAGGTGCAGGGGAAAAAGAAATAGACCCTTGAGTTTTAAGCTTTGTGTATCAGCTCACCCTCCTCTGCTGGAGCATTTGGGATCATTAAATTTACGTGGAATCAGAGACTTCCACAGTGATGCTTTCGAGAAAGGGCTGCACCAGTCGGATATAAATTTGAGTTTGCCATAGAATTATCTAATACACATGGGGGAGCCACTCCAAACAACATCACACTGGGGCAAAAACTGTTGGCACTTCAGAAACCATGGAGCAGGCACACCCCACCTCCTACTCTAATAACTGTCTTCATTATCTGCTGTAAGAGAAATATTCAGCATTAAAAACATAAGCCAAACTGTTCTCTCCCAACATCAGCAGCTGCTATTTTCTTTTGCTCCTCTTTCTTCAGAGGAAAATGCCAGCAATCTTTTCCAGTGCAAGAGTTTAAATGAATCAAGGAACTTGGAGTTGCTGTGAAAAGCTTTGTTCTAACGCACATACCCCTTTTTTGAAAAGATAAACTTGCAGCTGGAGGAGTCAGAACCAAGCCCAGGAGCTACCCAGACCCCACAAGTTCTACATTGTGACTACTTGTGTTCCTGGACACAATCCCCCTGTCCAGCCTGGTGTGCACAGGCTGGATCACACCTGTGCTAACACGTGGGGGGCACAGAGTTCAGTCGCTGACTGCACTGTCCCTTTCATGTCCATTCTTCCCAAAGGAATTCTCTGCTTCACCCCCAGCACCGTGACCACACCTCATCTCCCTCTCTCTCCTGCCTCTTTCCTTTGGCAAACCTCCACTTGATCCCTCTGAACAAGCCATGCAGGAGCACTTCAGTGTGTGTTGCCTCCTCCAACACAGCAAGCAAAGCTCATTAAACATTATTACCTCGATCTGCTGCACTGTCAGGTCCAGGAAGGTGTTCTCATTCCGCACCCCGATGAGGCTCTTGGGACCTTTGCAGCCCATGCTTGTGCCCAAGCCACCATTGAGCTTCACCACCACCAGCTTGTTCAAGACAGAAGCAATGTTATCAGGCAGGCCTCTGGCCTTGATCTTCTCATAGGGCTGGATCTGGAAAAACAAATTAAAAAACCAACCAAACAAACAAAAAAATACCCAGGAGTTAGATATTCAGAAAGAAATTGCTTTCTCCTAAAAACTTTGAAAACTTAGAATCTGATGATAAGACCTACATTTATTCACATGCCTAACAACACTAAAGAACAACTGCAAAGTGAGTCTACAATGACAGTTTTGTAATGATACAAATAACCTGGTTTGTTACTACAATAAAAAGCCTCTTTTTCTCAAGAGATTCTACACACTTGGTGACACCAGGCACCATTAGCTTCTTGCAGATGAGAATTCGGGCCAGTTATGCCACTTGTCACAACCCTGTTCCTGCCCTGCAGAAGGGGAGGGGGTTTCGTTGGGAACGATCTAACTCACTGCCCCATAGGATGCCCCTCTCCCCCTTCAGTCAGGCCACAATTTAAGAACCAGGATCTACTTGCAAGGCATATAACTTTCCTTTCCTGAGCAGCTTCAGCTATTTTTTTTTTTTGCACTCTGAGGTTGTCAAAGGCAACACTCTTGGGAAAATGTTGGTTCTTTAACTCAGTCTAACTGATTCTTATTCCAGCCAGTACTCTGATACAATTCATTTCTCCCGACAGCATGATACAGAGTGGAAGAGAGTTCCTAGTTCTTCTGCAGTTTTCAGAAGGTGTTCATCCAGCTCATAATAAACCTTACAGAAAGTCTTCTACCTCACTGACAGCTGTTTCCTCCAGGTTTAAGAACAAAGTCTGGGCTACATTTGAGGCTCGTGATGGACAGCAAAATCAGGCTCACAATGACAGTATGCCTCACATTAGGTACTGTTGTCCCCTAATTCAAAGAAATAATGGTAACAACGCCACAGTAAGAATCATGCCAAAACTGTTCAAGCAGAATCAATACAATTATCCTTTAGCCTGCCCTTCTAGAGATTTTCTTTTGAAGAAAAGCCCTGGTGCTCCAGTGCTGTAGCATTCCAGCTGCTAGAAAAATATTTTAATTCTGATAAGGGGTATATAAGATCCACAGCTGGTTTTCAAAACCAAATATATGCAGAGAGTTTTCAGAGCTGTGTTTGCTTTGGGCAAGGGCTGGGGTTCAAATGGAAATTCACACTGCTCTGGAACAAGGGTCATATTTCTTACTGGCATATGCGGGGGCAGAGAGGATGGCTTGCGCAATTCCAGCATTCTGGGACACCATGGGTAGCAGATCAGGGCAGATCCCTCACATTAGGGAAATTCTGCCCCATGGGATCTGGAAAGCCTATAGGATGTATTGCAAGATAACGCAAGTCCACGTGGAGTTCTCGTGGCTCAGACAAAGCAGCACCACAATCACTGCCATTTCATGAGGACACAGGCAGGAGCTTCCTTCCAAACTACCAGGAACTTTTCGGGAACAGAAGTGCACAAAAAGCAGACTCTTGCTGTGCTTTGTCAAAAACAGATTATGTTCAGGCTGAAACACTCTGAAAACAACTGCTCTTCTCATTAACAATGAGATGATAAATCCTGGGTTTAATATCTTGGAGGTACATCAGGAAGATCAATGAACATTCTGCTACCAGTAGGACCTACAGAGATTTATGCTCAGATTTACTGCTTCCCATCCACTCCAAGGTCAGTAACACCCTCCATTAGACTTGTACATGGATTAAAAACATTTCATCTTGAGCTTTAGCTGGGTGGGATGCGAGTCACATCCATGATGTTCTGACACCATCTGAACATCCAAAAAAATTCTCAACTTTCAAGTCTCACTATGTCTTCTTGCATCACTCACAAAAAGCAGGAAGTCTGACACTCAGTTCAGGGCCAGACTTCCTCAAAAATCTTTTGCTAAAGTGCCAATTACCTTTTGAGGCTTTCGCTATCATGCTTGAAAACAGCTTTTGCAGAACGTTCAGAGTAAAAGTCCTGAAGAAGGTAACAGTTCCATCAGGGAGTCAGTTCACTGGATGTTGCACCAGTTACAACACAAAATTTATGACTCAGCCTCGCTAAATGTTTCAGTTTCTTCTGGCACAGTCATTGGAAACGTCAGCTTGGCAATAAAGCCCTGGATCTTGAAGGGTCTTTAATTCAGAGAATAACAAATGTTGAAAAGTCAAGTTCCAGCAGGAATACTGCAGCACCAGGAATGCTGGATGCCAGTCCAACATCAATCCAACAGTGCCAGCCATGTGCAGGCACTAATATGCACAACTACCTTATCACCTACAAGCTTGCACAAAACTGGAAAAGCACTCCACAGTAACAAAAATCAATTCTTGCTCGAAGGGTTTGGAACAGTGTGCTTGACAAGTAAGTAAGTGCTGATGGAGAGATTCTACAGGAAAAAAACAGGGGCAGGAATGACATGTCTTACAGATGCATAGCTGCAGTGTTACTTGCTTGAGACACATCTGGCAGTTTGGGACTGCTCTAAGATAACATATGCAGCTTCTTTTGTTTTGCAGCCAATGTCACAGAAGTAATTTCTTGGAACAGCCTGGATGAGGCAACGTTTGGAGTTTGACTAACAGATTCCAGCAGCCTACTCCTACTACAAGGAAGCTTGCAAGAGTTTGTCAGAGGCAGACAAAATGAGCATCAGGGCTGTCATCATGGGCAGACCAGAAAGGAAGACGCCCCTATAAGTTAATGTGTACTTAAAGTTCAAGGAAACATTTACTCATCACGAAGGGACAGTTCTAGAAATAGCACCAAATGAAGAGGTCTCTGCCCTTGTGAGACCCCACCTGCAGTGCTGCACCCAGGTCTGGAGTCCTCAGCACAGAAAATCTGTAGACCTGTTAGAGCAGTGCAGAGGAGAGCCACAAAAGTGATCGGAGAGAGAACAGCCCTCCTGTGATGTCAAGGTGAGAGTGCTGGGGGTGGTCAGCCTGGAGAAGAGGAGGCTTTGGGAGATCTTACAGCAGCATTCCAGCACCTAGAAGGGGCTTACAGAGGAAGAGAGACTTCTTACACAGGCTGACACTGATAGGAGAAATAGTTTCCAACTACAAGAGGAGAAATTTATATCAGATCTTAGCAAGAAGTTCTTTACTCTGAGGGTAATAAAGCAGAGGAACCAGTCAGTCAGAGCAGCTGTGGCTGCCTCATCCCTGGAGGAGTTCAAGGCCAGGTTGGATAGGCCTTGGAGCAATCTGGTCTAGTGAAAGGTGTCCCTGCCCATGGCAAGGGGGTGGAACAAGATGATTTTTAAGGTCCCTTCCAAATCATTCCATGATTCTATGAACCCTTAAAACCTGTTTCTAAAGTTGAAGATTAAGAAGATATTTAGCTTTTGAGTAAGAGCATAACATTCATTCTTTTCCTTCATGATATAGCTCACTGAGATGACAACATGAGCAGCAGACAAGAATCCAACCACTGGGGAAGAAAAAAACAAAGGCTCTAATAGACAAGCTCCTTTCACACTCACATTGCTCAGATGCTCTCTTTACATCCCAGATGAGGTTCTGCACTGCTGTTCTGAGGTTAACTTGATCACTGCAGTTCTCTCAGAGGCCTCCCAGCAGGACTTTGCTATTGCTTCCAATTCAAACAAACAGATTGCTGTAATCTACATCGAGGGGATTAAGTTACACTTGCCATGTCCACATTCTTTACCTCCTCTCCCTGTTAACTGGCAATCCCAGTGTACTTTCTTCTCTGGAGACTGTAACAGTAATGAGTCCTAACTATGCGAGCTATCACTAAGCCTTTGGACATATGAAAGCAAAGCATCTGGAAGGGAAAAAACAAGTCAGAAGTTTACCAATATAGTGTGAAATGGGTTCAATCTTCTGTTACTGGCATCAGTATTAAGTTGTTACACTGAAAACATGGAGGTCAGGGATGAAATCTCCCATTGCAGAGAAAAACAGAAATACTACAAAGCAGTAATTTCTGTTTCAATTTCAACTGAAAGGAGCCTTTAGTTGTCTTCGGGAAGAAGCAGAAGCTATATTTAGAGAACAAATACAACAGATAACACACTAGATGACCTACAGAAGTCTGATCAGAAATTCTGTTTCTGCACAGCATGGTCCCTTGGCACTGGGCAAAAGCCTGAAACACTCTTCCCTCTAACTCTTCACCTAAAAGCCCATAAATCCAATAAACTATTCACGAACTTTTTTAAGCTACTAAATAAATAAAAAAGCAACAAACCCACACTTGGACAGATTTTTTGTGTGCCTCTGTTTACAGATACACACGTATGTCTGTGTGTTTATACACACAGAGGCACATAGATACCTCAACATATGCTTTTTGCTGAAGATTATACGTCAGCTTTATTATGCCAGAATTCCCAGCAACAAAACAATTCTCCAAAACAATCACAGGCAAATAAATTTACACTGCAGAGAATTTGATGCTTTCTAGGCCATGATCCTTGTCATGTAAGATTCTCCAAGCAGCCAAGCATCCAACCACCTCATAAAATAAGATCATCCCTACAGGCAATTATAAATCACTTGCAAGATTACCAGCAAACACTTCATCTATACACCAATCTCTGTGCTGTTCTAACGAGAGCAGGAAGAGAATATGCTCCGAGGAATATAGCTAGGATAGGAAAACTCAATTGGAACTGAACAGAAGCATTCAAACACAATATGCATTCACGGATGGATACCTGTCCCAAAGAACTCAGCACTGCAGCCCTTCAAAAGTTATCCCCCTTTACCCCTTCTAAAAGCTCGTACCAGCCAGACTAGTAATTCTGAAAGTCTGGTCTTCAAGAAATCAACTTTTATTTAATAATTCCACAAGTCATACTCCTCAGCAAAAAACAATCTGGGAGAAGGTCCCTTGGAATGTGTCTTATGAGGAACTCTTTTCATTTTCCACAGTATGTCCCTGACATGACTGACCCATTAAAAAGGAGGGAGTGGTCACAGCAGGGAGAGAGATAGAAATCTTATGGTCAGCAAAAAGGAGAAAAAAAAAAAAAAAGGGGAATTTAACTTTGCTTTCAGTTTTCATAAGCGCTCAAACACTTCCTGTCAGATCAGGAAGTCAAAGTATCTCTCAAGAAAAGTGTATTTACTATAAAGTGAAGAAGGCACGGAAGGAAGCTTGTTTTCAGATATTTTGCCCTAGCTCTCTTATGTGGCACTTAACAAGCATGATTACTTGATTCAGAGTTTATGCTAGAAAGCAAAATTTCATTTTCCATCATGCATGCATCTCATTGGACCAGAAGTGACCTGATTTTGCAGAATTCTTACCTTTCTCTCCCTCACCAAAAAGTTGCTACATAGCACAGCAACACATTTGAGAATTAGATTACAGGTCATAAGGAAAAAGAGATACTCTTTCTAAGAAATTCTGCCCTTCTCCACTCAGTCCTCTGTGACTTTAAGTTAGGCCTTTCCTCTTAGTTCTTTTTTAGCAGCTTGCCATGCCTGGGAATATGCCCCCAGTCTATTTCAGAGCCTTACCACAACCTCCAATTTGACATCTGCTCCAGATGTACCACCTGGGTACTTTCAGACCTTTACAGAACTTGTAAGTTTTTCCTCTGAAAGTGTGCAAAACTTGAAAAATAGACAACAGCTCTTCCTCTCCACAAAGCAGCCATTCACTCACATCAAACTTCCGTAATTTAGTTCCTTCTCTTGGCACAGAGAACAGTTTATTCCTTTGATTGTCCTAACTACCTTCTTACATATTTAAAAGGCCTATTGCCCCTCACCAAAGTCTCAGCCCCCCTACACTGAAAGAAATCCCCTTTTCTTCAGCCTTCCTTGTAAGTCATATTATCTAGAACTCCCATTTCCCATCCTGGCCTCTTCACTCAGGGCAGACTTCTCTCCCCAAAGCAACACTTCATTCAGTGTTACAGTACAGAAAAGAGACATCACATGTTTTTGAAGTTAAAAGAAAACACTCAACCTTGGAAAAACCCTAGACTTGCTCTAAAACAGCATCATTCTTCAACGCTTTATAGAGCAGCCCTGCATCTGTTCTGGAAGTAACTAGACAGCCTGCCTTTCATGGGAAACAGAGCCTCGATTGAGGCACACAGAGAGCCTCAGAGAAACCACAGGTCTAGGAGCACACAGAATTCCTGCAATATGCCAAGATCACTACGCTGGGAAAAGCAAGAATTTGTAGCACAACTACACCATTTGTTACACAAGAGTCAAAGGAGAGCCTAAGGCCACTGACAAATCAGTAAAATGAAGTTAGGTTTAATAGGAAGTATTTATTTCAGTACTAAACAGTGCTGAAAAAAATACATAGTGCTTTTTCAGCAGCAGCTCAAATTACAGGTAATAAGTTACAACAACACAGACAACATTAGAAAACCAGACTCCAAAACCTCCCACAATCAAGTCCTTGTTTTGCTGAGCTGCTGCAGGTTACAGAAGTTGCTAAATGAGCTCTATTACCCAGCCCACTTGCCATATGTCCCTTTTAAATTATTGAACATAAAGGACTGCTGAAAACAGTCTTATCTGAGACGTGCAACCTCCTTCTACAGGCAGGAGGGAAATGGGAACAACAAGGGTCCTCCCTATTTATCCCCTAACACAAGTTTACTCCATAGAAGGCACCAAATGGTGAGATAGCATCTGTCCTATTTTGTTCCTCTGCTTCCAGAGCAGCTAACAAAATAATACCAAAGAACTTGACACATATGGTAAGCAGAACCTGATGTTCAGGAAGACGTACAACATATGTCAACAAATATTTCTCAGTTAGAACCCAAAGTGTTGTCCTACATTGTTTTATAGAACCACGGCAGATAGACCCATTTGATGGGTGAATACATCATTTGCCTTAAGTAGCAATTACCAGTTTTATTTTTCCTTACAAACTGTCACTTAATCACAACTTACGGAATCTTCTGGAGGTCTCTGAATCTTCCCCCAGTCCACAGATGGTCCCTTTTCTTGTAGGAATCTATGAAATAGCTTCTTAAATCCTTCTAGGTCCTTTTTAGTGTGCTACAAAGAAGAAATCCATTAGTTAATGCTGGTATTCAGTGCACACCTACTCAATCACAGAAACATTTCTATGAATTGATGTACAGTCTATTCACAATAGTAATTTCATTGGCACTGAAGTAAACATGCTACACTTTAGGTAGAATTCCAGAAGTTACCAAAACCTCATTTTCACTAAAACTCAGAGTACAAAACCAAAATCATACAAAGACATACAAAGTCAAAATCATAACCATTATAATTTGGCCCAATACTGAAGATAACACCTGTACCCTCCCCTTCTGTAATCCACTGAAGACTACTTAGAACCCTTAATAACTAAAGATGATTAAACACTAAGTAACTCTGTCACCCAGTTCAGAGGGAACTGAAAGTCTGCTACTGACATTGTATCCTGGCTAGTCTTCCACACAGAATCAGAGCAGGTCCTAAAAATAAAGATCTGGAAAATTTATCTCTTTCCTGAGATTTGCCTCAGTATCCTGCATCCCATTTCTCATGCTCAGAGTAGAATCCATTCCATGCTTCTTACCTCTCTCTCATTTGAGTGTGCGGTCGCAAGTATCTTATCAAGTTCTACTTTCATTGAATACTCCAGCTCCTGCCGAATGACTTCCTGAAACTGTGAGGAGCCAGCTTGAGACATTGCTTTGCTGAAATCTTGAATAAAAAGAAAATTATTTTTAAAATGAACTAGCTTAATTACACTACAAATAGCCTTCAATTTTCTTTAAAAAGACTGATAAACTCATAAAATCTAGTCTTGTTTTATTGCTGTGCTAGCATTCCAGGAATCTAAAGTTTTTGTTCCTAGTTACTTGGGGAATAGATCTTAAACTGGGCCCAAAGAATAATGACCCTTCTTTCAAAACTCAAAAGTACCACAAAGGGCCAATGGTCCATGTCAAGAAGCATCCAAAAATCTGCAGCACCGCACTTTTTTGCTAGAGAAGTCATATCCTACCACATCAACACACTTTAGCAAGTGTGAAAAATAAGAATTTTCTTTGTGAAAAGTTATGTAGAACATTGTGATTGATGGTATCCCTCTGTTCCACAAGCAAATAAAAACATAAGCTTTAATTATTTATACAGTGCACTTTCACAGGATCTTCTGTTTGTTCCAGGAAACATTCCCTTACTTTGCCATGAGCATTTTCACACTACAGCATGCATTTCAGTTACTAAGCAACCTAGGAAATTGGGCTATCACTTTGTTTTGTTTTTGAAAGTGATAAACTCCACAAACGTGAAAAAGAGTAAATACACAAATATTCTGTAAAGTCCACCCTGTAGAAAGAACCAGGAGAGAACATGATTTTCTTTTCCAACAGAAAGCACTGGAAGTGAGTGTATTCTCAAAAGACATTCTGAGTATGTTCTCTAAAGACCTCAGTTAATTTAATTTCTGCCAAATCCCTTGAGTGATCACTTCCCTGTAACACAGAGAGTGATGTTTTGCCAAATATAGCTGGATTTTAGAAACACTCTGAATACTAGTGCAAAAAAGGGACAGGAGGGAACTTTACAAGAGAACAGAGGAACACTGACAGAAAACATTGTTAGAAGAGGAACCTGCATTTAAAATCTACTTATTGAGATCATGCATTAAAAGGCTCTTCAATTGAGAATGTCTAAGAAAGCCAAAGACGGTTAATTTAATGCAATTTTGATTTTATTTTTCTAACCAAAGTATTCTACAGCCCCAGCCTCAGTGACAGTATCTAATCCTTGCTTTGAAGCCCACAGAAGCCATTTTCCTGACTGCACTGTTTTGCAGGTAGGGGAGGGAGAAAAAAAAAAAAAAGACAGACAAGTGCTGCAGTGCACATAGTATGTGTGGTGCAACACGGGAAAACACCAGCTCAAGATGAACAGTACACTGAACAATAGGTCCTCTTAAATCAAATGCTTCATTTAGTAGTAAAAGCAAGTGGGAGTTAAAATCCTGGTAGGCATATCTTTCCAGGTCAAATGTGTAAAAACACAGCTCTCCACCAGGAAGCACTTTTTCCTACAGAAAAACAAGGTGTGTACCAGCCTCATACTTAATACCTAACTAACTGCTACAAGTGCTCCCTTCATTCCTGCCCTTTGGGGTGATGCACAGGTAAACAACTGCCAGGAGATGCTTTCATATGTTTCTGTTCCTCCCTGCAACATGTTACAATACACCACTTCTGCTACAGCAACAACAGAGGCCATTTCTCACTGCTTGCTGGCCTGTAAAACATCTGAACCTCCCAGTGTGATGCAACACATCTCGTAAGGAACTCTGCAAATCCCAAGTCTCACCAGAGACCTTCATGCCATGGAACACACTGGGGCTGAGGGAGGCACAGCCAGCCTCCCTGCGCTGCCATGTGAGTAGGAAAAGCTTGTTCTGCTCATATTAGCCAAAAGACTTGTGTCTACCAGAAAAAAAAGCACTTAGAGACTAAGCAACATCACAAACAAATCGAGATTAAAAGGCATCATAAAAGTAAACAGATGAAAATGTCCTAGTTTAGGGTTCTTTTTTTTTCTGTAATAGTCTAAGTTCTTTACAAACTGAATGAGAAAACGCCAAACACTTTTGACCACCAACATCCTCACAGGAAAGCAAAGCAGACCTGTTGCTTTTTCCAATACCAGGCATCAGGCACGCAGAGCAGCAGGTGGATCGGACAGCTCTTACCGAACCCCAGCCTGCCAAAGCTGCCAGTGCCGTACCCTTCATCAGCACTGTGGGATATTTAGGCTTTACATTTAACATTTTTCAACTACTGTGACCCCTCAGCCTCACCTAGGCCCAGTGTGTCAGGACACAGTTGCTGGGGCAGAACATTGCTAGAGCTGTTAGTCCAATTATTATTATTATTACAGGGAAAGAGAGAGGAAGGACATGGCTGGAGTCCATAAAAACATGTGCTTGCCTGGTGCAAGAAAAGTATCTATTCCGCATAGGTAAGAATGTGAATACTGTAACTAAAGGCCGAGAGAAACAGCAGGCAACAGCTCTTCTCCTTTTAACATACCACTGTGAGGCAGAGGCTTTGCAGATTTATCTTGGAAACGACCACCAGGACTTGGGCTGCACTTTCTAAAGGCTCCCCAAAGCAGGATCGGTGCATACTATGAGCGAACTTGGCTCTAGTCGCTCCTGCTGCCCCTTAGAGGTTTTGGGAAGAAGCGGGTATTCACGTATCTCAGCCTATGGCTGTCAGAAAGACAACTGCAGCCCTTTAACACAAACTACAGCTGAATATAACAGCCTGGATGAAGACTGATTTCCCTTTTCACCCAGCAGCAACAAGGAAGTTGAAAGGCCAGTGCAACTGCATATCTGAAAGCAGTTCTTTCCTGCAGGCAACTAAAATTTCCTAAGGCCATAATGAAAAGTAGTTACTGTGCCTCTAAAAATCAGATAGGAGGCTGAGGTGCTGGATAATCACGGGAAGAGATTTCCAATGATACACGTGGCCATAAAATTGCAAATTATGGTAAAAAAGAAATGCCTCTTCCCAGCTATTTCGTAACCAATGCATCATACTTCAGCCTAAACCCACTTTTATGAAACCAGTGCTCTTGAACACTCATCAGACATAAGAAAAGGGTGGGATAAGGTAGTGGAAGACTCTTGGGGGACCTGCCCACACAGGAAATGAACAAAGACCAGAAGAGCATGACTAAATAGTTGAGCCCTCAGAGAACACTGGCCTTTGAAAAAATGACCACACAGGCTATCTCACTTTTAACGCCTTTGCCAGAAAATGTCCCCCCAAGCAGCAGAGACAGGATGGCACTTCAGTTAAGTTCATGGTGGTGTTTGATGCATGGAGAATTTCACTCCAACCCTCCTGCTCCCACCCACTGTTATTTCTAGCAGGCTTTTGTGCTCTGCTCTGACTGCTAACCTGGCCCCTGCCCTCACAGCACAAGCTCCAGCACACAGAAGAGTATTGGTGGGTTTATGATGCCTAATTTTATAACTGACATATGAAAAAACTAATCATGGTACATCAGAGCAAGCCAATAGAAAGAAGGACTTTGTACACTACCAGAAACAATATAAAGGGCAGATCTCAAGAAAACTGCAGAAGAACAGAACAGTGGTTACCTCTTACTGAGGGGCTTGCACATATTTCCTTTCTGCTGTCCTTCCTCTTATTCTACATTAAAAGCAGAGAAAATGCTAAGATTGATTAACTTCGTTCATTAATCCACTAAGAAGAGAACTTCACTGCCTCGGTACTGTGTGTACAAGGAGGCAGCACAGGAGGGAGTTGTGGGACAAGTCAAGCAAGGACTTTTCATGAAAAAGTAGGGAATCTCAGGCTGAGGGTTATAAATTGTGATTACTCTTGCAATCCAAGTACATATACAGAAAGACCTACAGCAGAAAATAATTTAGGTCTCCCTGGAGACCCTGGAGCCAGACTAATGCATAAAACCCAAGAAGGGCAGCCAGTAAGTTACCATACTCAGCTAAACTTTAAATGCTCTACCCTTGAACTCTGTGATCAGGGTACAGAGTGAATGCCTTAACTTCCAACAATTCCGCTTAAAGTTCAAGGCAATTTTTATCTCTGGCAGGGATAAAAGTCTCTTTAAATACCCACACTATACCATGCAATGCTAACAAATACTACTTTGAATTTTAGAACTGAACATACCCACTCAGCATCTACAAATATTTTCCTACTACTAGAGGTAAAATTTGCCAACACATGCTGGACTGAAGCACACATGAAGTGAAAACTTTATGCTCTAACTCTTCTTGACGGATGAGCAACCTAGGAAGCTGTTCTTACCAGCTGCACATACCAAGAGTTTAGGTGTTACACAGCTGAATTTCCCAGTTTAGCAGATGATCCTCATGCTAAAATATCACTTGATATGACAGCATGTTTTAGTACTATTGGCCTGACAAGTGTCTAAACAGTGGATGGTTTTGGGGTTTTTTTACGGCTTTCAGGATTGTCAAGTCTCTGATAATATTTTAAAAACCAATTATGATCTTTACATGGGTTTCTACAGCTTTCCGTTTCAGAAATAACAGCACTTCTCTGCAAGATGGCTACCTTCAGCAGAGTCTGAGATAAGCCAATTCCACTTAAAAAACAGTTAGCAATATATTTTCCTAATCAACTTCACAAGCATTTATCTTGATAACTTTCAGAGTGGCCGGCTGAGCAACGTGCTAGAAACACTTGCCTCCTCCAGCTGCCTGCTTTCTGCCCAGGTGCCACAGGTCATTTGCAGACAGGTGGTGCCCTCACACAGCCAGCATTGTCCAGCCCCGGACATCCACTGTGTGAGAGACTGTAATTTCTCTGAGGCCAAAGTTCCCAAGTTTGCACAGCAAACGACCTCCCCGTGTTCCTTCTGCAGGCAGAATAACATTTGTTGATAGGCCTGCGAGCATTTATATTAAGGAACCCTATAGGCACGTATTTCATTACAAAAAAGCACACCCTCACCATGAGGAATATAGGGAAACAGGGAAAGAAAACTGCAAAGACAATGCACCAAAGTAATTTTTCTTCCCAAAATGACCTTTTGTGGTCTGGTTCCCTGTTTTACAGGGAATCCAAAACTCAGACCACGTACACACAAACACTCATACATGCGGAGAGGAGTAAAGGAGAGCGTTGAAGCCTACAGGGACCAAAAAACGGCAAAACATAATCAACCTTCAAAGAATGTTTAAAATTAAAAAAAAAAAAAAAAAATAAAATAAAAAAATAAAAGCAAAGACGTTCAACCTCGGCATCTATCCTCCCGCAACTTTACCAGAGGACTAAGTGGAGAATGGCGATTTGTGCTGGCGAGGTCCCGCAGGATACCCCAGCCCCTGGCAGCACACAGCCCTGGGCGCAGCCCCGCCGCCCGATCCTGCCGTGCGCCCGCAGAGCCAAACCGAGTCGGGCCGGCCCCGCCGCCAGATCACGGCCAGGGCTCCGGGGCAGTCCGGGCACATCGCAGCCCAGCTGCTACCCCCGAGCCACGGCGAGCGCGGACCAAAAACACAGCGCAGCCCCGCGTACGCAAGGCGGAGGAGCCGAGAAAAACAAAGCGCGTCAGCTTACCTTTCACGAGAGCCGACATTTTCGCGCTTTAATAAACAAACAAACCCTCGCTCGGGGGGTTCCGCCCTGCGGCGGGCAGCGAAGGGCCGGAGCGCGGCTGCCGCCCCTGCGGAGGCTGCAGCGGGAAGAGGCGGCCACCCCGGCCTCACTGGGAGCTCCCGCCAGCCCGCCGCGCTGCCCCTCCGCCGAGCAGTCCCACCCGGGCCGGCGGGCGGGCGGGCGGTGAACCCCGAGCAATTTAAATTTCATCAATGGAAGAGGCGGACCCGCCGCGCCCCGGGTTTCACCACCCCCGACCCTCCCCTCCCCACCGGGCCGGACCACCCGCCTCCCCGGGGAGCTCCCGGCGCGGCTCCTCCCCGCTCCGGGACGCGATGGGGTGGGACGGGACAAGCCAGGACAAGCCGGGACAAGCCGGGACAAGCCGGGCCGGGCCGGGCCGGGCCGGGCCGGAGCGGCCGCCCCACGCTCCGCCCGCTACGCGCGGCCGCCAGGATGGGGGCGGCCCCGCCCCGCCCCGCCCCACCGCCTCCCCGGGCCGGGCCGCGCCGCAGGCCCCCCTGCCCGGGCCGGGTGGTGCCGGCGGCGGCCGCGCCGAACCCACCTCGTCCTGCGGCACCGCGGGAGGGGGGCGGGGACCCGCGTGCTGCGCGCGCCCCCGCCCACCCCCTCCCCCAGCGGCGGGGGCGGGGCCCGCGCCCATCCCGGCGGGCCCCTCGCGCGCGCCGCCTCCGGAAGTGGGCGGGGCCCGGGGACCGCGGGGTCCGCGGGAAGCGGGGAGGGAGCGGCGGCGCGGGGCCAGCCGAGGGTCAGGGACACGGGTGCTGTGAGCAGTGGCTAGGCGTGCTGCACCCGCTGCAAAGGAGGCTCAGGGGCGACCTTCTCGCCCCACAGATCCCTGGCAGGAGGCTGTAGCCACGTGGGACTCGGCCTACTCTCCCTGGTAAACAGTGGCAGAATGAGAGGACATGGCCTCGAGCTGCGCCAGAGGAGGTTTAGGTTGGACAATAAGAAGAACTTCTTCACAGAAGGGGTGGTTTGACATTGGAATGGGCTGCCCAGGGAGATGGTGGAGTTACCGTCCCTGGAGGTATTTCAGGGAAGACTGGACATGGAACTCAGTGCCATGGTCTAACTGACACTGTGGTGTCCGGTCAGGTTCGACTCAGTGATCCCAGAGGTCTTTCCCAGCCTGATTGATTCTGTGATTCTGTTAAGTATTTATGATTTATGGAGTGAGTTAAAGCATCTCCTCCCATGGTTTTGCGTCCCGAGTCCATGGCCACGTTCAGTGCTGGGGAGGTGCCGTGCTGGTGCAGCAGCCCTGGGAAGGACACAGGTGCTGGAGGCCGAGCATTGCTCCTGAGCTAGGCTGTGATTTCCCTCTTTGTCAAATATTTTCCCTATTTTTGCCTGCAGACACTTCACAGCAGTGCTTGGCCTTCCCTGTGCACTGTGGTGACACCCAGTTACAGGAGAAACCCCCGTGACCCTGCCTGCCATAAATCACTACCCTGGTTTTTACTTTCTCATTTTTTTAAAAATCAGCTCTATATGGCCTTGCAATATATGCTTGTATATAAAATCGTATGTAATACATCATATCCACATCATATAAATCCTTACATCCACACAGAGTCAAGCTGCAGACCAGACCAGTGCCCTATTACCATGAGGAGAGGGGTGTGGGAATTGGCAGGGTGCTGCTGAATTCCAGTTTTAAGAGGTGGATGGGTGCAGCCTTGCCTGGCAGGGTGGTCTTCATCCCTCCTGGCTGAAGCGCCCTATAAGTTCTCTGGGATAAACCAGATAACCACCAGGATAAGCCAGTCCATTTGGGGGTGGGATGTCTTATTTCTATATCTGCCTGTTCCTTGGCTTTTTAAGAAAACCACAAATGCAAAGACCCTTTGAATTTAACATCCTAGTCCACTGGACCTGGGATCATCCCTTTTCATTTTGTACCACCAGACAGTACAGGGCTCACTGCATGCTGCCTTCTTGACACCAGGGAAGATGATCCTCTTTATGCCCTGGATCCACTAGGAAAAAAGTCCAGGATTCACTCCAGAGCTTCAGCAAAATCCTGATTCTTTTCTCTAGACATTGATGGGAGCTTGCTGTTATCTTAAATGCAAGATCAGCCCCACTTCTGTCCTTCCACTGTTAATTAAAATGCTTTGGTTTAAATCTGTTGCTCTTTTTCTACAGCTCAGCTCTGCTATGAGCCTACATCAAACACCTGCAAGCCAAGTACAACCTAGATAATCTCTGGATAAGGGCAACTTTTGTACAGCTATCCTTCGAAAGGATAATTACAGGCATGACTTACAGGGTAAGAAGCAGAGATAAAGGGTAATAAGCAGCAATAAAACTAATTCCAGTAACCTGTCTCACTGTGGTGCAACCAGGGGAAAACACTCCCTCCAATGCATTTCATGGAAGGAAGGGAACAGTCAAGACTGAACACTGGTGGTGTCAATTGGTGTCACTGAGGAGGTAACCAGAACCAATCCATCCAAAACCAGCAAAATTTGGTAAAGCTCTTGAGCTAGATTAAACTCGGGGAGAAGTTTATCTCACAGCACACAGGCAAGCTGCTTGTGCAGCCTCCTGGTGCTGCTGCTCCTGAAACACCAGCTGGGGACATGCAGGGAGCAGCATCCTGGCAGCCCATGCACCTGCACCAACATTTTGGGTTAAGTAGACACAGGAATGCCAAAGAGAGGTCTAAATGTCCCAAATGAAAAAGAACCTTTTGCTCCCCCAGTGCCTGATGTCACCATCTCAGCCAGGGAGTTCAGCGCCTTCCAGGAATCTGAGGCTGTTCACAAAGGAACAATGGGATAGAGGCCTTGAACCCAAACCACTGCCTGGTTTTATGCCTCATAAATAAACTGCCTCGTAAATATGCCTCGTAAATAAAATAAATAAATACAGTAGTAGTGATTTCCTTTGGTTTCGTCAGCTGAGAGACTCCTACCAAGGAAAGAGGCTGCCAAAAGTACTGCCCCCCGCCCCTTACTCCAGCCCTTCTCCCCATCTCAGTTTTGGCTTTGCTCTGGCAGTTTTTGGCTGGGAGAGTTGTCTTTTGGATGGGCTCATTCCTGGCTGGCAGGTGGGTGGTGACATGGGGAGGTGGAAAAGCCGTTATGAAGACCCAGCATCACACTTTCACTCATTTATTTCTTCTTTTGCTCTCCTTATTAAGTTTCCCACTGAAGACATTTATTTTCCCTCTCTTCTCTGTTGTTCAGCCACGTCATTTATTGCCAACTAACTGACTTGTTCAAGCTGAGAAGGGTCAGCAGATAGTGGAAATCTGTGCGTTTATGGGGAAAAGACAGTACAAATGCCAAGGAAATATGGCTGGGAGGCAGCTGGAAAGCCAATGTGTGAACATTTTAGTTTACTGACTAGGGAAGAATTAAAAAATCTCTGTTGCTGTTGTTGTGGTGGTCCAAATAATATAAATAATAACACGGCTGCTTTATAGCCATTTCTTTGTTAATTATATATAGTAATATATAGTATTATGTATTATATATAAAATATATGTATTATATATATAGTAATATATTCTATAAATAAAGATGTGTGTATAATATACATATTATATCAATACATAATACAAATACATATTGTACAAATGCATAATATTGTAACGTATATATGTAATAATAAATATATATGTAGTGATATGCATATATGTAATAATATGTAATATGTAGTAACATGTGATTTCTATATCATATATGTATTATATACATATATTTTTCTATATTATATGTTAAGAACAAGTTCCTGTTTGTTCTGTTAATGTTCTGTTAACTGTGGAAAACACCCTGTTTTTATGTTAATTGTTGCTGTTGTTCTGTTCTGATCCCCACTCCCTGGAATTGTCTTGTCATTGTGCCCTTTCCCTCCCCGTCGGTAACGCCTTTGCTGCTCCCAAAATTATGCCTAGCAAATGAGAAGACCGCAAGTACCTATAGGACACAACTCAGTAATAAAAAACCCCTAAAAACAACGAGCCAATATAACATCGAAAACCAAAAATGGTACTCCCAAGTGAGAAAAGCAGTGAAGAAGATGAAATCGCCAACCAGGACCCTCCTGCCTTGTCACCATGACTTGAACAGCACCCGATCGACGTGACACCCCTGGACTACGAGCCAACCAGTGTCTTCTTCTGCAGAACTCCTGTGAGGACAGAAGGCCCAGCTGTGCTGCATAGCAAAGCTGAATTCCTTCTCCTATGTATCGTCCATCGGGAGCAGCGGTGGTGCCCGTGACCCGTGGGGCTCCCACCCAGAGCTGATTTCTCAATAAAGGCATTAAACGGGAGCTGGTCTCCTTGCCATTATTCATTTCATTCTATAAATATGTATTTACACCTTTATCTACAATATAAATCCAGGAATATATATTATATGCATATAATTCCAGGTGCATCCAGGCATTCAGCAAAGTAGACATGGTACGCACATGGACCCCCAATGATGTGTGTGTATATATAATATAAATCTTTATTACTTAAAGATTTATGTATATTTAATCTATATACATTTATATTATGGATGTATGTATTTACACAGTCTTTAACACCTGTATAATATATAGTTATATATTGTAATTTTTCTTTCAATTTTTTTCATTTTTAAATCTGAATTTTGGGCGAAAAAGGCAGTGAGTGACTGGCAGCAGTAAAAGGCCTCCTCTGGGCCCCCTTGGGTAGGGCACACGGAGCACGGTTGCACCTGAGCTCTGCCGGCTCCTGTTTGTGCAGTGAGTGCAGCAGCCGCCCAACACATTCCCGGTTGCCCCAAGCTTTGTTTCCTGACCAACACCCATTTGCAGTATTTCCCAAACAAGCGGAGGCTCATCAGCGGCCATCATCGCTCCCACTCCCTCTTCGCCTTCCAGTTGCCCCTGCGGGCTGGGGAGCACTCGAGTTCAAACAGTGCTCGGGCATCAGCCGGAGAGGACGTAAAGCATTAACGAGTTTAATAGCACCAAGCAGGTCAAAGGTTTCAAAGTGCATCATGAAAAAATATCCCTGAGGCACCGATCTCTGATACCCCAGGGCTTCAACATGGGGTGTAGAAACCTGTGACTGCTTCTTCTGAAATCCTTCCCAAGTGTTTAAAAAGATATAAAAATCCACATTTCATTTCATTTCATTTTAGTTTAGTTTAGTTTAGTTTAGTTTAGTTTAGTTTAGTTTAGTTTAGTTTGGTTTAGTTTAGTTTAGTTTAGTTTAGGAAACAGAGTTCTCCCTGCCCATGCCATGCTCACACAGCCATTGTTCAACTCCACCTGGTTCAATGATGGAGCAAAATAAAATATGAAGTTAAATTAATTTAAAATAAGAGACTATTTTTAATTCTATAAATCTGTCTCTTTTCCATGTTTAAAGCAAGGACACACACCACACCTTTGAGGCAAGAGCTGAAAGCCACTGAATCAGAAATAAGCCTGGTTGTGCCTAAAAATCTGTTAACAATGTGATAAATGTGATTCGTGCTAATTAAATTGTAACTATATTAGCAAAATTGTATTTAGATCAATAGAAGACTATTGTTACCGAGTGAAAGGGGGGGAGATGGGTGAGACAGGATAAAAGACATCTTCCAGATGTTGGGAGTCGAAGAAGGAGGTTAGAAGAAAGTCAAATAAGAATAGTAGAAGGACGGAGGTCTGATAAGCAGCATCTAGAAATACAGCTTCAACCTTGAAGCTGTCAAAAATGGAATAATTCCAAGCATGGGACTTAATTAGAGTCATGTTATGGAAAACATCTGCTCAGTCACACAGGGCGCCTGCGCTACCTGCAGGTCACACCTCGGTCACTGATGAAGATGATGAGCCTTCACCGGAAATAAGACCCTCAAAAGGATGAGAGACCCCTAACCCATTAGTAGAGCATGCACCATGCAGTATAGTTAGGTAGATTTTAGGAATAGAAACTAGGAGGAGCTTTCTAGAAACTTCTGTAGCCTACAGTATATAAGTGGGATTGTTAGCCTGGATGCTTTGATACGTGAGGAATGGCGAACCACTCCCCGTATCCCCGGTCGGAGGGGGGCCCCTCCCCGGTCGGTTTTGCTTATGCTTTATACGAACCTCAATTATACTAAATTACTTACTGCCAAATTTTGTATATTCTTAAATATATGCACTTTGATTGTTTCATCTCCAATACTTTAATTGTCATCTCCAATACTTTGATTGTATTCATTTTGTTACTATTAAAAACTTACTATTAAATTTAATCTTGTTGCTTGATAAATTGGAAAAAATAGAACATCATTCATAACAACAACCTCAGCGGGGCCCTGTAGTGGTTTTAGTTTGTGAATTTGAAATTTTTTGGCTAATATATTAATTATTGTGGTGGGTTTAGTGTTGGCTAAATTGTTAGTGTACTTATTAGAATTATTTATTAATTTATTTTTTTTGTTGTGAGATGGACAAAAGGTCTGGAATAATTCAGGGTTTATTTTTACCTCCCGTCTTGCAGGAATTTTTTGGCTGCTGGCGCTTGGTGGCACGTAAACCGCGCTCCCAGAGCGGGGCTGGGGAGGGGATGTTGGGAACAACGCAGCCCTCTCTGCTCTGGAGGTGCTGGGGGGAAGACAGCCAGAGGGGAAGGCAGGGTTCCTATAGGTCCTGTCCTGCCAGCTGCTTCTCTGCATGCTGGAAGTCTTTCTACGTTTTTTTCACAGAAAATAAAACCCTCCCGACAAGCCCTTATGAGAAAGGACAGATGAGTCTTGTCCTTATCGCCACTCCATTGTCACCCCTTCACATTTGCCCCTGCACCTATTCCCACCGCTATAATTAACGGCAAATCAGGTGTCACCTTGCTCTGTTGGACACAGCCGTGGAAATTCTTGGCACGGTGCTCTTCCTTTCCAGGCTGGAAGCCAGGTGCTGGAGACATGGGAAAAAAACTGCTCATTACGCCTGCAGTGGGATGAGAGCCTTCCCCTTCCTCTCCTGCATGCCCAGGGCTGGATCCAGGACCTAGTTCTGACCCAGTGACCATGACTGGACATCTGTGTGCCCACCCAGCAATCCCAGGTGGGGAGAGACTTGCAG
Source organism: Sturnus vulgaris (assembly GCF_052056855.1). Lineage (NCBI taxonomy): Eukaryota > Metazoa > Chordata > Aves > Passeriformes > Sturnidae > Sturnus > Sturnus vulgaris. The sequence continues at coordinate 8,939,192 of NC_142245.1, read as the reverse complement.
TGCCATGCCAGGCTCATCCACCTCCCAAGGTTTGCACTCGTGGTCAGGTGGGTTCCCAGCAGCCAGGAGCGTGGTGGTGGACCTTGGAATGCTGGTGCCGAGGCCTGCCCTGGGCCTGGAGATCTGCACGAGATGGGGCTCAGCCACTGGGTGATGAGCCTCCCTCACTTCCCCGCTGAGGCTGACTGGGCTTGGTGACATCTGAGCTTCCTAGCCCCGAGGATTGGGGACTAACACTTCTGGTGACTCCTCCTGTGGGTTTGGTGAAACATCTCAGTAGGATTTTTATGCCTGTCTGGCAGCTGGAGGCAAGGGGAGAGAGATGGTTTCCAGGTCACTCCACTTGGCCAAGCAGAGCATGAAGAGGTGCTTGACCGGCCAGTAATTGGGCCTTAAATGTTGGACATACAGAAAGAAAGGGCATGCACTGGGGCATGGTGAACCTGGCTATGAAAAGCACCAAACAGGTGAGTTAAGAACAAGACTAAAGGAGTTACTGTAATTTTTCAGGTTTCTCTACCAATAGACCATGGGGTTTTGCTAATGAGTCATAGCTCTGCAGAAAAACAGAGGCAAGGAAGGAACTCTGGATCTGGGACCTCTGGAGGCCCCTCCTCCAACTCTTGCTAGATCAAGCTGCTCAGGGCCAAGGTTTGCATATCCCAAGACAGATATTCCACAGCCCTGTTGGGCTCCATTGTTGGATCATTCTCATGGAAAACACGTTTTTTCCTGATATCCAACTGAAATTTTTAGGCTTCCACCTTGTGCCCACTGTCCCTTGAGCAACCTCTGAGAGGAGCCTGCCTCCATCCAACTCTCTGCTCTGGCATTGGCCTGTGCTGGGCTTGGTGAGGTTCCTGATGGACCCTTTCTAGGGCTGAAATTGTCTGGTTATCCTCTCTGGATAGCTCCTGTTCTTGGTCACGTGGGAGAAATTTAAACTACTGACACCTCTTAATACAAAATCTCAGATTATGAAGACAGGGAATATCTTCAAGCAGTTAAGAAAGACATGCCTAAATGCACTAGTTTATGCTTCATCCAAGAAGATGCGGAGAATTTTAGGGTTTTTTTAAAGTTTAATAGTAAGTTTTAAAGCAAGGTAATTTAAGGTAACATTAGAATGTGGATGAGAAGGGAAATACGTAATATTTTCATGGAACTGAACAGCAACAGAGGCTTAAGGTGAAAGAGAAGGTTAACCCTTATTTACAGGGTGATTTAACCACAAATTAGAACTGTAAATTTATCTGTACTGAAAATATCCCTCTCCTATCCCCACATATCACAAAAAATAATTTGGATGCATTCTTACTTAACAACTACCTCTATATCTATTTCTTCCACCTGCAATTCTGTATTAACCATGTGCTATTGAATATGAAGAGGAAGAAAACGGAACAAAACGAAATCTAAGCTTCCTTCTAACTGCTACTGAGTTTATTAACATACACATATTAATCCCCGAGGCAAACAAGGAACAGAAATGAACAGGAAAGACCTACTGGCATCATTTAATGCTCTGTTTGTCCAGCAGCCCTTCCCTCCCATGTGCTATGATCATGCCCAGGCTTCTGCAGCAGCCCAAGCTTTGCAAAACTCTCTTCCCACCAATGTCCCCTCTAGAGAGATGACTTTTTTCCCCATATTCATCATATTTCTGAATATTTTTTCTTGCATAGTTACCCAACCAGTTGGTTTCTGAGACAAAATGAAACCTCTGCTCACAAGCCCACATGCAACAACACAACAGAGTTTGTCCCAGAGAGGGAATGGTACTCTTCAGCCAACTCCTAGTCCTGCAATGCTGCAAAACCAAGCAGAAGACCAACCCCAGTGTGTCCACGTGATCCTTTTTCCTCCCTGAAATGCATAAACTAAATTAATTTCCATTTTATTTCTTGCAATGGTTGAGCCCCTTACTGGCAAATCACCAGCCAGGTTCACTGGCACGTGCAGGATTATATGCACCACTGCTGGAGTAAGGAGAGAAATATCACCTGTTTTCAAGAATCTAGAAACCTTTCAAGGCCACCAGATCTTTTTCTAGGCCCATGGTTCAACTGGCAGAAACCTTCCCCTTGATGATGGTGCTACCAAGCACCCTGAGAGTGGAGCAGCCCAAAGGGTCAGTGGTGACCTCCCGGTTTTCACATGTGCACATCCTCAGGGCTGCTGCTGAAGGACCCAGCAGGAACAAATGGAACTCACTTCTTTGCTTTAGTGGGATGCAGACTGGAGTGACAGGATTGGGAAGATCCAGCGGATAGCCATGACCGATAGCTGCATCCCAAAACTCCACTGGTGACGGAGGGCTTCCCAGCAGCTGGATGCCTCTCCACAGCTGCTTCTCACAGACACAACACATGGTGTGAATGCCACCTTCCTGAGGCCACACTGCAGCGATTTCATAGACCAGGTGTCTTGGTTTGAAAGACAGGTATGGTCTAAGGAAAGGCAGGAGCCCCTTTTCTGCGATGCAGAGTGCAACCCCCCTCCCTTTTAATTATTTTAGGTCCAATTCAGACACCTTCAGGCAGGAGATATGGGGATAAGAATAACAGTTCTTTACTGGTATCTAACAAAGCAGAAAAACAACAACAGCTATAAAAATTGGCAACAGAAACAGTCTAGCTCCGCTCCAGTCCCTTTTGGCCGCAGGCCGTCTCCCTGTGCTGTTACCGGTGCTGTGGGGGCAGGGCAGGTCCCGCGCAGTTGAAGAGGGCTGGGTGATGGCGGCCGCGGCCCAGGGGTGAGAGGGGATGGGGAAAGTGACTCCCCCCTCACGGTGTCGGTCGTGGTGCTCAGCAGAGTGTCCGGAGGTAGTAGGGTGAGCTAGGAGAGCAGCAGAGCGATGTCCAAAGGCAGGGAGCGTGGATCTCAGTGCTGGGATGGCAGGGAAGATGCCAGAGCGGAGCCCAGGTTGTCTTCCCACTCCACGAGCCGAGCGAGAGCCCCGCTCCAGATCCCCCATCCCACCTTTCCTTTTCCGGTTCCCCCCCCCTCCCCCTCCAGCCACCCCCCTACGAGAGAACATTATCTGTCGTTTTAAGGTGTAGCCACAATTACTTAGCATAACAATGGGAGAAAATTCCACTGAAAGAAAAGGGCTTAATTCAACCTCCAACACCAGGTATGAGGCATCCTGGTGGGATTTGGCTGGCTCTTCCTGGACCAAATTCAGGATGGCCTCAAGCCTGGAGCCATGGCTCCATGGGACTGTCCTGCCCCTGGGAGGAAATTGCAAAGAATATGTGGTCCTGTTGAGCCTTCACATGTCCCTTCAGGTGCTCATATTTAAGGAGATTTAGGAGGAAGGCAGGGAGTGCCAGCTGCTAACCCATTTCAAATCATAGAGTTGTTATCAATGACTTGTTGCTTTCATTTTGGTTTAATTTTAGACCTGCTCATTTTGGGAGCGTTCTCTGAAAAGTTTATAATAGAAAGAAAAGATGATATATTTATTGCTACAAATGGACATGTTTCTCACCTCTTTCTGTTCTAGCCAAGTCATCCACTGCCAGGCAAGCTCCCTGAAGCCCCTTGGAAATTATCTCAAGGACTTTTGTGGTAGGACAGTGACTCCCCACAAAGCCTTCCCTGCTTTTTTACCCATTCTCCAATAGAAATAGATGGATTTCATCCCTTTAGTTCTGGCCTGCTCCACATCGGACTTCCCAGCCCCATCTCTGTAAAACAACCTTTTTCACAATTTCTCTGACACAGAAAATCCTTTTATTTAAGGCCACATTTGTTTCCCTTCCTTAGTTAGAGAGAAAAAAGACTTCAGCTAGAACCCTTGCTAAAATGTTTTCTTCATGCTACTAAATAGTTATGGAGAAGCCAGATGAAAAATCAGAAAACAATTTATTTCTAGTGTCCACACCACCACACATCAGTGTGCCCAATGAGGAGGGTGGGGTTTGGAATTTCAGGGCCCCTTCCAATGCCAGCCATTCTAGGATTCTATGATATTCTATGACATTCTATTTTACAGAATATTCTATTCTATTCTATAATCCCTTTTCGATGGCAAAGTCAGAATCTCAGATGCTTTTGGATGACCTCACAGCTGTTCAGGCTTTGCTGGTGGCAGTACAAATCCTCTCAGAGCACTATCAGCTGCCATCCTTTCCAACCAAGCTCAAGGTGCGGGGGGTTGAAGTTTGCCCCCAGTACTGTTCTTTGAGTGTTGGATGATAAATCTATCTGTTAACTGTGAAACATGCTTAACGTTTTATCTATTTTCAAGGACATGCTTGCCAAAGTGCAACTCATGCAGTGAAACTGTGCTTTGGGTGCAGCCATGAAGGGTGAAACCTCGCAAATATAAAGCCAGACCCTCCTGTCCTGGGTACATTTTCACAGAGGAGATGTCCTAAAATTTTCAATCCTGATCAAGTTTCCACTGGGGTTGGCATACAATGAACCCCGAAAATCCTTGCCCAAAAAGCTTTATCAAGGGAAGCACAGTGAGTGATTCCTAAGGATCATTGCTCAGCACCTCAGAAATAGAGGTCAGAATAGGCAACCAGGTCTCTAAATGACAAGATAAGGCCAGTGAGGAGCCTGAGCAAACAGCCTCATTCCAGCAGCAGACAGAGCCACAGCTGCTGAGGGACAGGAGACCCAGGGTGCCTCCACTGCCATGGGCTATGCTTATTGCCAGGAGCATATAATGACATGTGCTCCAAGAGCTGCATTTTGCCTCACCAACTCCTGAAAGCCAACAGCATTTCTCATTCTGCAAACGGGTCCTGATCAAATTCCCTGCAAAATATTTAATGTTTGGACTCAATGACCTTAGGGCCTCTATGATCTTTTCTGTGATTGTGTGATTCTGTATGAAGGTGGCTGCTTCAAAGTCAGGCTTTTCTCCACAGCTAAATCACACCTGACCTGTTCAAGAGCACTTTCTCCCTTTTTTTTGCCCTAGTTTTGTTAAGCTCTGGGGTAAAACATGAGCGAGTTTATTCTTCTGCTACATGTCTTTGCTGGAGAAATCCAGAAACAACCAGAAATATTTTACAATCTTATCAAAGGCAATAAATGTCCTCTGCTTGAGTGAAGAGGCCTTCACAGGAGTTTGGCTGTACTAGCTCCACAATACAGGCAGGGTCTCCGAGCTTTATGGGCAGCTGTGGGAAACTCCCTCACGTGCTGCCAAGTTCAGGCTGTGCAGAGATGGCGACGACACCGCCGCATCCAAGGGTGCGAGGAGCCGGCGGGAGCGGGGGGCTCTCACTGAACACAAACACCACTGAGAAGCCAAATCCTGCAGCTTTCAGCAGAAAACTTTGGGAAACGATTTGTTAGGAAGGACACGCCACTGGAGCTGCAGTGTTGCCAGTTGGAAGCCTCAAATAAGGCAAGCAACGAGTTGATTTACTGTGATAGCCAGCGTGCTGGGCCACATTCCAGTGTGTGGTGGGAGGGGATGGTGCTATTGGCCTATGGTGCTATGTGACTTTGTCAGCCACATTGATTTGACCCAGTGCTGGCCCGGGCAGCAGATGAAAATGCTCTGCATTGATATGTATATACAGCTACATGTATAATATGACCAAGCTAGTCTGAGCTTTGGAATCTCTCATCCATGCTCCACAACACTGGGCTTTGAGACAGGGTTTGTCATTCTGTCCCTTTGGGAAGCTTGGGACTGAGAAGAAAGTTTTAAAAAAACAAAACTAAAAAAGCTTTCTTTTCATGCAAAAGGAAATAGGCTAGAAAACTCAAGACCAAAAAGTCAAATGGCCATGCAAGAGGTTAAGCTGGCAGGTACTACATTTCCAGGGGACATGGCATTTTTGCTTGGTGCTGTTCCTGCTGAGCCTGGAGCTCAAGGGGCTGGTCCTCAGCTCGTGGCAGCTCTGCCCAGCCCAACACAGGTGCCAGCTGTCCTTCTTGCCCTCTGTCCCAGTGTCAGTGATGAGGTGGCTCTGCTCCGGCATTACCAAACCCTGCCGCCAGCTGCAGAGACACCACCCTCCCTCACAGCCACCTCTCCCTGCCCCCAGTGGCTCCAACCTCCCAGGAATGCAGTGGGTGCTGCGGTCCCCCAGCATGCAAGGATCCACCTGCCAGACCCTTTGGAGAGCTCATCCCTGAGCGAGAGGTGCCCTAAAAGCTGGTATGGCAAAGCAAGAGCTGGATAGGGTAGCCTGGTTAAGGCAGCTGGTTAAGAGCTGTGAGAGCACCACTCTGTGCCCCTGCTTGTCCAGGGTCCCTATTTTAGGGGCCTCTCATGAGGAATGCAGTTATCACAGGCAGTATTTATGGGTAGAAGGGGGCTGCAGCCCCCACCACCTCCCAGCAGCCCCGCTCAGCCCTACACGCTCCACATGGTGCTGCAGACCCAAAGCTGCAATGTCTGCATTGCAGGGCTGGGCACAGCAGCACCCTTGCTGCTACAGACAATTTTTTACCTGCCCAGCAGAAGAGAACCTTGCAACAGGCGTTAAAATCCTGAATTCTCAAATGAATGACACCTCTAGGATTAGGCTGTAGCCTCTAGAGTCTCCCCTGACATGTGTTGGTTGCAGCTCCATGGGACAGTAGATTTCATCTGACTGTCTGAGAAGTGGGGACACAAAGCCACTGAGCTGGGAACACGACAGCTTGTCAGGAAATAAGCACAGGACTTTTTTCCTGTGAGATGCAAGTTTGATGAGATCAGCTCAGGAATTCATGTGAAGGCACAGAGCAACTTCTGCATTTTTTAGAGTCCTGGAAGATTAGAAACTCCCATAAACGTTAATGAGATACTTCTGCAAAACCATTAGTAGAAGCTATTGAAAAGCAAATTATAGCCATTTATGGCACCCAAGAAACTCCTGCAGCTATTTGCTCAACCAGAGCTGGCAAAGCAGGTTTCCTTTCAAATTTCATAGTCCTTTTTGTCAAGAACTTCCTCCATTCTCTTGTCAGGCTTTAATTAAATTTGGACTTACTTCTTCTCCCAAGCCCCTTCTCCGTGCACCAGCCAGGAGCTGGATTCAGCCAGGCTAATCACCCACTGCACTCCAGGTGCCACAATTCCCTGGGGAGAACCATGGTCCTGAACAAACCCAGGCCTCACCCGATGGATCTGAAATGATGATGTAATAGGTAGCTTCCAGGAAAATGATAGGCAATTGTATCTTTTAAAGCTAATTTGGAGAGACTCCTGATCTGAGCAGAAGAGAGGTAGATGTGGCTTTTGAACATATCAAATGGCTTTTAATGCCTTTAATGAAACCTGTGGAGAGGGTAAATTTCTTAGCTGCTCAACTTTTCTTTTAAAAAAAGGCACATCTCAGCTTTTTGCAGATAAGAGAGCAACTCCATCATGTCACCCTTCACCTTCAAGATTTTTCTGCAGGGCTGAGTCATTAATGCAGCTAATTAGAGACTTCAAGCTGATTATGAGAATTGCAGTAAGTGGAGTTACAAAATCCCTGGGCCTGATACTCCTTAATACAAAAGCCACTTTACAATGACCCAGCCTTAAAATAACCTGGGACCATATAAAATGCTCTTAAAGCAAATGTGATCTCCATATGCATTCGGAGGGACTGGCACACATCACAGACCACCAGCAGATGAGGCTGACGGGGTTCTCAAAGGCCCCATCTGCCCCAGGTGAAATGTAAGCCTCTTCCTGGCCAAAGAGAGTAAAGTCTTTCACCAGAAATGAAAACGAAACAAAATATATTCAGGCAACTACCTGAAGAGCTGACTGATATAGATTCAATAAAAGCAGAATAAAAATGTTGCTGAGTCCATTTGCAGGTGCCTCCAGGGGTCTCTTAACCTTAACAAGCCAGTAAAACTCCCCTCAGCATTGACTCTGACAAACTCCCATCACTGAATACTCCCTAAACTTCAGATGTATTTTGAACTGGATACAAACCTGAGAAGAAGAGCTCAGCTTTTCCATATTGGTAGTACTGAGAAAAGAAAGGATCTTCCGATATTGTTTTCAGATAATTCAAGGCAATAGATTGTCCACAGAACAACTTTCGAACCTAAAGTGCCAGGGATGCACTTGTGGCCTTGAAATGGCCATTTGGGTGCGAGGTGCCAGAGCTTGGCCTTTTAAGAGGGAAGAGCCACCCTCTCCACAACAGAGAGGACCCCACCAGCCCCAGCAGCCCAAGAGCTGTTCCTGTCCTCATGCCTCGGGATCTCCCAGAAGCTGTGTGGTGTGTCCCAGGGCAGAGGACTGCACATACTTGGCCATGATCTTTGCAGAGAAAGGAAGTTGCAAGGGAAGCCTTATCTCTGAGCACAGCTCCAAAAATACGACAGCAGTCATGAGACCCACGACCCCAGTTACCCGATGTAAGGTTACAGCTCTGGTGACATTTGGATTACAGCATCATCTATCACAGCTTTGAGTCAGCAAATAAGTGCAGCCAATGGTTTACATTTTCCTGACAGTAAAATAATGCAGGAAAAGCGTTTTGCTGGGAAGTGTGCACCATCCCACCCCAGCCTCCCTGAGCCTGTAGGGCAAAGAAGGAGGGAGCTGGAATCTCTGAACAGGTGGGAATGACACCTCTACTTACCCCAGACACCTCGAAGTCCTGGGTACCAGCATTGGGGTGGCAGAGGAACTTAGACAGAGGAGCCAAATCACTGCATTCCCTCCCACTCACTTCCCAGTGCAGATCAGCCCTGTCTTGTGCTGCACGGAAGTAACCCGTGATACGTAAAGGAACATGAAAATCCAGCTAAACCAGTGTGCCTAGCTGGCAGTATCAGGGACCTCGACCCTGGTGGAAAGGCTGGTGAAAACTGGGACTCCATCTCCATCACACCAGGAGTCCTGCCCTTTCCAGCGCCAGTGCTTCAGGCAAAGAGAAAACTCCACGGCAGATTAGAGATCTTAGGAAGGACTTTTCTTCTGCAGTGGGAGGTTTTGCTGGGGAACAGGTATGAGCTGTGGGATAACACATTTCCAGCCCCACACCCAATGGGTTAGTGGAGGGAAGGGATCAGCCTCACCCCCTCCATAGGCAGAGGGAGAGCTCCATCTAGCTTAATTGCTGCCAGGGCTCTCAAGGGAAAAATTATGGTTAGTGGGACAAAGAGCTGAGAAGCAACCTGTTTCTGCATGGGGGGAAGAAGTGCTTGTATATAAGCAAACACATTTAGGTATGTGTAATGTTTAATGTATGTGTTCCCCAATTTAAATAAAAATACATGTCCACATGACATAACAATCTCAAATTAAAACAAATAAAAAGATGCAAAGATTTCTTTATGTCCTGAAACCTTCCTCTAACCCTCACCTGCCCAAGTATTTGATCCGGAAAAAATGCTGTTCCAGAAAGAGTCAGAGTAGGCCAAAGGACAGGCACAGCTGGATCTTGGAGCATTTTTGGATCATCCCCTGATCACAGCCAATACAAATGAAACACATTTACAGACCTTCCTGCAATCACTTTGGTGACCTTTGGTTTCTTATTTTCTCACATTTACCCCTCACTTTTCTCCCTAGGACTTCTATCTATAAATATTTCCCACTGTAAACCTAATTTTACCCTAACCACTGTCCTCTGCCATGATGTTTTCCCACCGCTTTCCTTCTGTTTCCCCTAGGTAGCTTCATCTTTTTCAGCTGCAATGCCTCTTCTCTCTCTGTTTCCTCTGGACCAGCTAGAAGGACAATCCCTTCCTGGTCCCAGATGCAAGAGGATCATTTTGGACCATGAGCAGCTTAGGGAGCACTTCCAGGTGTGCTGCACCTTTCCAGGAAGGCTGTCCCAAGCAAGCTGGAACTCAGCTCAGCTGTCTGTCTCTCTGCTTTATGCAGAGCAGCAGGTCTAAATTCAAATCCATGTTTTTCCCATATATGAAGTGCTCTGAGCCTGATCCGAGGTTTCTTTTTCTTCTAGAATAAGGACCCAGCTGCTTTTTTTCTGATGCAGCTCCTCTGAAGTTCAGGAGGGCTTAGGTGGAGACTCCAACCAAACCAAACCCAGAGACATCCAGCAATGTGCAAGTTAGCAAGCAGAGACCAAGGAAACAGAATTTAAATTATCAGGGCTGTACCTTCCACTGTTGTAAATCCTGCAGCTCTATTGTGATTATGTCAGCAGCATGGGGTGTGGATCACTCATGACTTCAGCACATCCCAGCCCACAGCTTGGCTGGTGACCTTCCTCCAAGGCAACTGGGATCTGCCTGGGGGCTAAGGAATGAATGTGTTTACAACTTGCTCTTTTTCACTTGGCCCCCAGTACCAAAAAAAACATCTCAAATGGATGTTCCCAGCTGGACAGGATGATTGTGGAGCCTTGTCTAACAAAAGCATGAAGAAAAGGAGCTGCAGAAATATTCTACAGCTTTACGTTTCCCAAGATGAGAGAATGCAAGCTTCCAGCTCCCCTGGACAAGAAAATGCTTCTGCAGGAGGAACAACTCCATCAACCCAGTCCGGACCCTAAATCTTAAGAGGAAACTGTCTAAAACCTCTACCCTGGACCTATAGGCTGTTTTCACACCAGCATATACTAACTCACACCACAGAGGAGGCCAGGGATATTCCCAAATTATCACCTCTGTAGTTATATTGTACCACAGCCACAACAGTTTTGGCCAAGCCAACCCACCCTGTCCCAAACCATTCCCAGCACCTCTTCTAGCTCTGTGATGGAAAAAGGGGTGTCTGAGTAGAGGGGGCATCTTACATAGACAAGAGATCCTTGGTGCCTTTGGTGAGGGCACCCAAAGAGAAAGGCAGACGGGACTGGAACTGCCACAGAGAGAAATGTGCTTTGAAAACAGTCATCTGCAAGTGCCAAGGCGGAGCAGAAGCCAAGTGAGAATTGAGGCATTTTTCTCTCTGGTTCAGTTGAATCTCTGCATTTGCTCCCACAAGTGTACCAGCACCCAGCTGAGCTGCCATGGAGGAGCCAGCATGAAGGAAAACCAAGCAAATCTCTTCCCCAATAAACCCTGTACATGGCAAAGTTGCCACTGTGAATGCACATAAATAATAATAAACCAGCATGGGAAAAATATCTGTGGTTGCCAGGCAAATTAATGTTCCAGCATAAACAGCAAATATAAATTAGGCTCGTAACAGCCTTTGTGGGGGCATTGGATGCTTCAGAGCTAAACACTAGACAAGGCAGCAATGCTTGTTGTTAGAAAAAACATGCTGGGAAAGAGGGGTGCTGGCATGGGAGGAGTTTGGCAGTGCATGGCTCCCATTAAATCTTTCCCACATATATTTTGGGTGGAGCTGTAGCTAGCTGGGCTTCCTTGTACCCTTTTTCAAGAATGTAATAAGGTAATGACTTGTAATTCCTCATGCACAGCTTTCCACGTCTTCCAGGTCAATCCAGAACTCCCATTTTGCTCTCCTGGAGCAGACTCTGTCTGTGTTTCTGTGGTGTTTTGAAGCCAGGCTGGTCCCATGAGGAGATGGTTAAAAAGTACTAAAATAGCAGAGGCTGTTGAAAAGGCAGCTCTGTGCCGGGAAGGCTGCAGACGGACCTCGGGCAGGGAGGGAAAGTTGGAAAGTTGCATTACAATCCTGGCATTGATGGCCCCTCCTGCTGAGTGCGCCTTTCATCTCTGGCTGCTGCGAGGGGAGACAGGGAAGGGTTACTGAGCCATCTCACATCCCAGTCCCACCGGCTCTTGTGGCATTGGTCTTCCTGTACCCCTTTCAGGTGGGGAGGAGAAAACAATTCTGCTTTTTTTCCCCTTTAAAAATACACACTTGTTGGACTCAGCAGCATGCTAGGACTTCAGTGGGATATTTTCAGTGGCTGTGAATTGTCCTGTGGTTAAATAACAAACACAGCAGTAAAACACCAGTACATTTTCCTAGTGCAGGAGACAGAGTATCATATTGTCATCAGTCCTTAAGAAGTGCTATTCTTACTTGCAGTCCCTGACCTCCATTTTTATCCAATTGTCTGTTCCCCAAATGCTTTATTGGGAGCAGATACCAAATATGTGTCATTAATCCATACCATATATTGTTCTTTTGATATTCTGCAGTTGCTGTCTATGAAATGAGAAGTGGAAATTAGACAGCCAGTGCTATTCAGTTAAAGAGATTTCATTTCCCAATCCTCTGAAGAAGGGTATAAGCAGGCAACTGTACTAATATAAGCAATACTTGGACTGAACCTGTAAAAGTTGATCCTTCATAATTAATTCTGTGCCTAAGTGTAAACTGACAAAACGCAAGGAAAAAAATTGAACACCAAGAGGAATTTAAGTTTTAAAGTTCTGTGAAGATTAAAATTCTACATTGTCTCTCTGAATTGTACAATCATAGAGTTCAATGCTTCCTTCCAATAAATCTATGAGGAATTTTTCCTGTTAAATACAACTTATTTTTCAAGACTGACCTGTAAATTTGGACTATAATGAGACTCACTAAGAGATTCACCATTTTCATGGGAAATAAGGGGGCTAAGCATATCTGGATTTAAAGTACCTACAGAAAACTGCAAGGGATGCTAACCAAAATCTGCTCCACAGGGGCTCCCATCCAGCTGGTATTAAGGAACTGTGCGCTTCTACCAAGGGGCAGCAATTCCTGACGAAGTAAATAAATACATCTGTAGTGTTCTGGGTCCCAGCTCAATGACAGCATATGTGTCTGACTACACAGATACAGAATTTGGACTTTCACTACGATCACATGGAAAACGACTTTCGTATGATGAATGTGTTGATGCCATATCCAGACAGACGGTGACTTGTGTTTAATTTCCCCAGCATAACTCAGCAAACTTCTATCCACAAGACCCCACATGACTTTTTTCATTAAGCTGTACAGCATGTACCAAGCCCCCTGTCTTTAAGGTAACATTTCAAACCCCTGTGGAGGAGGGACAGTTGTCAGGGCTGTGATTAAAATAGATCCTTGTTTGTTGGCGTGACTTTTCCTCAGCTCCCGGGAGATGTGGCAGTGAGCCCTGCCACCTCTTCTGAAATGAGAGATGACCCAGATGGAGGCACATATAACACCCTGCTGGATGCTCTCTTCCAACCTGCCCTTGTTTGTAGTCAGTGTTTGGGCTGGCCATCCCCTTCAACCACCTTTCCACCTTTCCCCCTTTCCATTCCACAGGCTGCAGGCAGGAGTCTCTGATGGGTTGGCACAGCCCTTCCACCCTCTCGGGGCAAACCTAAAGACCTGGTATCACCCAAGGCCAAGTGCAGTGATTTTGTGGGAGTGCCAAGAGCAATAATTTGAGGTCCTAAGGGTGCATTTTTTGTGCTTATGCACTTCAACATCTTTTGGGGGACTGCAAGGATTTGTAAGGAACCTCAGGGGATGACGTCCCACAGCGTGGACATTACTCGGCACAGGCCCGGTGGTGAACTCAGCTATAAATAGAGCTGAGCCTCTGAGGCTGAGCCCACTTAAGCAGCTCTAATGCAACACCTGCTAATCACTGGCCGTGGGGCAAGACAGGCATGTGGAGCTGCCCTGCCAGAGTGGGTTCCCAGAGCTAATGCTGGAAGACAAACCCTTTTCCAATGTCACTTTTTCAAATGGAACAAAAGGTATGAGGCAGAGCAGCTGTGGCATTTGACATGTTGGATACGGAGACTCTGAAGATGCTCACATGCTGGCAGAGGCAAGGCAGAGAAGACAGGAGTTTTGCAGGGGAAAATGAGACAAAGCTATTTATAGACGTTTAGCATCTTCTTGAAAAAGGTCTGTAAGAAACTCAAGCTATTTTCTGAATTAGAGATGGAATAACATCATAAATTCCCTAAAAGCAACAATCCAGGATGTGTCCCACACTGTAGAGTGGGTTGTTCCAGGGCTGTAAACTTAAAAGACCGACTTCATTGCCATCTTCTCCATAGATGCCTTTTCACCAAATTTCACTCTGACTTCGGTAGGCTTCTGGCAGGGATGTGACATTTACCATTGTCCAGACCTCATCAGCCTGAAATTGTCCAAGTGTCTCAAATCTCCTTTTTTTATCTCGTCATGTGTCCCCATAGGGTCAACAGCTTCCTTGGAGAACAAGCTATAAAAATACCATCTCCTTTCTAACATTATATCTTCCACCTGTCATCCACCCCTTCTCTAAATCCTCAGAAGTCAGGACCAGTATTTTTGGCTGGGGTGGCAGCAGACAAGACCCATGACTCTGTCGCATGTCTCTTCTGAAGGTGAGAGCTGACGATGGCTGGGCAAATGCCAGTGCTGGAAACCAAGCTTGGCTCAACCCCAGCTGATCTGCCTCGCCCAGATGGCCTTGACTGACCACGTCTGCCCATCCTCTGGTAGCCCTGCAGAGTGGGAGACCAGGTGAAATAAATATTTCTTTGAAATTCATTAGGTGGTTAGGAAGAGTGAGTTTTTTACTCTTTGTAACCAGGGAAATCACTGTTTTTCTTCAAATCCAGGTCATTATCAAGTGGGACAACTGCAAAGAAAGCAGAACTAACTTTTATTAATGTTTTTTTCTGGGAACAACAGCTCCCAGGTTGACTGAGTTTCTCTTATCAAAGGGAATTTGAGAAATTTAAGATTTCATCCTCAGGATTTCATGCACTGGGGCAGTGCATGTTCACTGTGAACAGAGGACGTGCTCCTCAGCTCCAGCTTGTGCCAGAGGACTGGAAAACTCCTAGTGATTAAATATTAACAGTTATTTCAGTGCCTCCTCCTTTGTTCTAGATCTAATGCAAGCTCTTTCTCCCAGGAACGTGGTGGTTACGGTGAGCTGAGGGATGTGGGAGCTCAGTTATTATGCACAGTACTGATGGTGAATAAAGCCTTCAGTGGAGCTGAATCGATTCTGCCATTTTGGGTAGGGTGAATAGTTACCTAAATTGCATAACAGCATCTAATCTACTCTTCCAGCTCTAATTTAACCTTAAGATTGATTTGTAAGCTCTTTTAAACTACAGTTCTCTGCTCTATGAATGCTTGGGAAAAGTTGTTTGAACGAAATTCTCCAGGGAGAGAGACCTGAATCATTCCTTTCTCCTGAGCTGGCGTGGTTGCCTTTACAACTCTAACAAAGTGCTTCATTGGAGCATCACTTCGGGTTTTATATATAGCAAATAAAATCTGGGTTCACTTGTGAAATGGTCATTTCTTAAATGATGCAAATTTGGAATCAAATCATAAAAACCAGAAGGAAACCACATGAAAAGAAGGGCTGGTAATTACTGGATGCAATCATAGTTAAGGTCTTTCTATCTTATGGTCTTCTTCCCATTCCTCTGCTTGGATGAAAATTGATGACCACTTCAAGTGCTCCATTGTAGTGGCAAGTACACAGCTATAAAGAGAAGATGTTAAAACAGTTATTTCGGGGGAACAAACTGACCAGGATTGTGGAAATTCTCCTCACAACCCCATAATATCTTCCATGACATGATAAGAGAGAGGTGGGAATGATGTGAATTAATAATTAGCTTTTCCTTCTCCCCCTCATGTAACTGTGATAAATCTCTGAAACTCCTGTCCCTGTGTATAAAATCTAAGACAAATATGTTCACCCCAGGGAGTCTGGAAGGGAAACAGTGGTTTGGCCAAGCAGTTTCTGTTCATAATATTGATTCTGTCAAAGCAGCAAATGGAAGAGAAGACTTTAAGTCTGAGTACCAAAGTGCAGCCTCCGTTTGATGTAATGAGCACATGTTTTCTGGAACTGTGGTACCCTGGGAGCCGCCTCCTTCCCAGTCTTCTGGCAGGTCAGCTCATAGGCTCAAATGAACCTGGCTAAAGGATGGTGGCCTGAAAATTATTGCAACCTTTTGCTTCTGTGTACCCAGTGTACCACAGCAGGATATGAGTCAGGAGAAAAGGTGAGGCATGTCCTGATTGCTCCATGTTAGTTAGGTGCTCAAGAGCATGATCTGCCTTAGAAAATCAAGGGTAGAATATCACACGGGAACAGCATGGATGGCTTGATGCTACTTTCTCCAACTTGAACTCTTGCCTCTTCTTGCATTGTCTTTTTGCCGCAGATGGGGGTTTGGCTGGATTTCCAAGCAAGCCACAGCCCCAGGGTTGCTGCAGGACACGCTAGGCATTCCTGTCTTGGAGAAGGCATCCACTCACCTCCAGCATCTCTGCACACCTGGGTGGAACTGCCCATGAGGTATGGCCAGCTGGCTGCTGAGACTGTGCCCAGTGGGAGAAATGCCTGTCCTCTGCCTCTCCAGACTCTCACCTTGCTGGACCCCTGCTAGGTCCAGAGGAGAATCCTGCTGCAGAAAGGGCTGGATGGGAATAAGGACAAGAGCCTTCTCCAGCACAGAGGATCCCTACAGACCCCATGTGCCCCTTACTGATCCAAAATAGCTGGCTTAGTGGGGATGAGAGGAACATTCTCTTTCACGGAATTCTGGGAAAATTTCATAAGCCCTGCTCCAGCTCTGTACCCAGGGACATTTCCAAGTGCACTCCTGCTGTCGCTGCCTTAGTCCTGCTTTTTAAACCTGCACAATTTCCTCCTCAGCCTTCCCTGCAACCTTATTGCTGGCTTTTGCCCAGACTTCTCCCTGGGAGTGTTGATTGGAATTGTCTGAGCAGCACTTTTCCCTCTGTCTCTGCTCTCGTGCAGTGACTCCAGTGAGGCAAAACACTGCAACCCACCCCCAGCCATGCTGGCTGCCATCTGCTCTCTGCGTCTTTCCTGGTTGATCTCGTTTGCCTTGCCAACGCCAAAGCAAACACAGCAGAGGCACCGTGCTACACGGACATTTCCCCTGCCACGTGCTCCTGCAGCTGTGTCCTTGTGGCCTTTGCTGGGGCTTGGTGACTGCCACGTCCCTCAGAGACATGCTGGGTGTGACGCTGCTGCTCGTCTCAAGCTTGCCCAAGCAGTGGGCTGGGTCATGAGAGGGACAGCATCCACCTGACATCTCCACATTCTGACCTTTTGTCTGTCCTACTTCCACCTCCCACCAGCACCTTCTGTCCTCTTTCATCGTCTGCTTTATCCCTACCACAGGGTTAATTCATCCTCCTCTATTTCCCCTAATTTCTGTCTATCTCTGCCCATATTCCCCTTCTCCCACTTTCAGTAGCTTTTGGGATTATCCTTCAAACCAGTCTGGCTCTCTTCCCACTTCTCTCATTTTCACTTAATCAGCTCCTCCTAAGCTGATGTTCTCATCCTCCTGTTCAGGTTGTCTTTCTAACAGTGTCACACATTTCTTTTTTGTGTCACCTCCCCTTGGGATTCAGCCTGTGTTTTTGTGAGCTTCAGTCACCAGTTTCTTTGAATACATCTATTTGTTTTCTCCCATCTCTTGAAATCCACACTGTTAATTGCTGTTTCTGACTAGCTTCCTTCACTTTGCTTTCAAAAGGTTCGTTAACCTGTGCTAGAGCCAAAAACATACCTTCTGTAGCGAAAAAACCCAAGGAATTCATAAGCTCACACACACAAGATCATTCTCAACACATTCTAAAGTGGGGAACAAATGAACAGACCTTTTATCTGAAGTAAATGGAAGATGATGGATGCAAAAAGACACATGTAAAAAGAAAAGGAAGGGTGCTAAAACCAAAAATGAGGGATGTCATTACAGATAAGTTGTTTGGAGAGTACAATGTTACCTACTGAAAGGCGAAAAGTATCTTAAGACAAAGCTCATGCACAAACCAGGGGAAGACAAAAACTTGTCATGATGAAAAATACCAGGTGCTATCAATAGCGTATAAGGGACTGAAAAATACATGTGAAAAGCAGAATTGATTTTGTGTCTGGCCTCACTTTTATCAAGGTCCATAACCAAACCCAGTCAAAATCAATAGCAAAAGTGGCGGGGAAATCACAGGGCAGCTTTGATTAGACTGCATCTCTATGGCTTTGATTTTAAGGTTGAAGTCACTCAAACTGCATTTCTTGACCTTTTTCAGTCTGACATTCTTAAAAAAATGTATCAAGAAGTCGCTTTGTGCCACGACACCCCAATGTTTGCCTTGCCAGTGAAATAAATAATAAAAAAAAAAGTAAGATAAACACTGAGTAATCTTTTACTATTTTTTTACTGCTCTTTTTTCATTTAGTTGTTTGCCTGAGGATATACGTGATTTGGGTTTTTGTACTTGTTTCCCTGACCTTTCTCTCTCGCTTCCCAGCAGTGCTGCCAGAACCCCAGGCAGAGGAGCACCACGTAGGAGCCACATGAATTAGGTGACAGATTATTTGTTCAGGTATCGCTCCCTTTGACAAGAAACATTTTATCCCTGAGTAGGTGTGGGCTTCATCACCTGCCCTGTGAGCACACCAGGAACCAGGTGACTCAGGACATGAAGGAAATGTTTGCAGTAAGAGTTGGGAAGTGGCAGCCCTTCTCTCATGGATGAAGTGTTCGGACATTTTATGACGGGTAATTTTCATAGTAAGGAAAACTTTGAAGGCAATATTTCTGACCGTTTTTTTCCCCTGTAGAATTCAAGCAGTTTTTCTATGATTATCTGTATTGATGAATGTGTCAAGGAAACATATCAGTGAGGTGCTTCAAGAGGGACAAGTGTCAACTCCCAGAGGTTTGACTGTGTCACTTGTAGCCTGGGATTTGGAAGAGGGGCTGCAGTTACCTCTCGGCTGTGAGATTCCTCCCCACAGCTGATACGGGACAGCAGTAAACTTGTGTGCCCCCTTCAGCTCCTGAATTCTCTGTCAGCATTTTCCATGCCAGGAGCCAAGATAAGCTCACTTATCCTGTGGGCAAGGTCATTAGCCGGGTACAAAGTTATGGACTTTGAGCAGAGGTTACTGTGAGTCTTTCTCAACACAGACAGCTTGTAGGTCTGGAGAGACCCTCCAACAGGTATTTTTTTTGTCTGTTTGACAGACTTGCCTTCTGTTGACTTCTCTAGCCTGGAAGGGAAAACAATCAGTGCTGAAGAGCACCATCATCAGCCAAACCCTGTGTTGTATTTTAGCATAAAAGCCTCATTCAATTAATAGCTGGAAGGGTGGGAGGCCCAACAGTCAAGTGCAAACGTAGAAACTCTGAGACACCTTCTTTTCCCCACTACTCACCAAAAAGAAGTGAAATCTCTGGGGTTTTATTCCATCATCAAAAGTTTCTCTGTGCACCAAAATGAAGCATGTCATCTTTGTGCTTGGGTGAAAAGTAAAAGAAAGAAAAGGCTGGTTTCACATCAAGGTGGTGTTTTTGGTTTTGTCTGCCAAATAGCTCAGAGCTTCACAAAGGCTTCTGCTGTCCTCTCTGCCCAAGAAGATTTGAGCTGCTCAGAAAAGGGCACAAAACCGAACACAAAGTTCTTTTGGGACACAAAAGGACTCTTCTTAATCTCACCTTGTAGAAATAACCATACAGCAGCAAGAACTGGTACCCTCAAGATGCATTTGCTGTCATCTCCATAAGGTGTTAGTTAGCTTTAAATAGCCCTAATTAGCCCTTTTGCTGTCTGGATGAAAAGACCAGGAACTAGGATGAACTCTTTTTTGGTGCTAAAATCACTTTCGGGGAAGTTACTGTTGGGACAAGAAGCATCATTTCTCTAGAACACTTCTGTACCTCAGTCTGGCAGGCAAGCTGAGAACATCAGAACAGTGGGACCAGAGAAGGACAAGGAAAATGGAACATCTACTTTCCTCTATACCTACATTGCACCTACTGCAGCTAGTGGTCCCCAGGGAGACTGGGAAACATTGGATCTTTTTCTCCACAGATGGAAGAAGAGCACTGTTTCTAGCAAAAAAAAAGAGGAAAAATAAAGAGTCAGAACTTTATGCCCAGCACTGCACAGTTGTGTCTTCTCCCATGGCTCCCCTCAAAGTCCTCATAAGGCCCTGTGGGGACGACTTGTGGCTCAAGTGGCACCTTTGGTTTGCCTTAAGAGATCACCTCTTCATAGCACCATGACCTGCACAAAGTATTTTAGCTGCCAGTGTGACAGCCGGGAGGAGAGACATGAAGTCAAATTTGGAGGTAGGAAGTACAGGGGACAAGTCTAGACCAACTCTTCTAATGATTTCTTTAGCATCTAGTGAAATTATAAGTGCCTGAGTTTGAACCCCCCCACCCTTTCAGATGCCCTTGACCAGCAATGCTTGGCTACTGTCTTCTCCTGCTGGCTGTGAACAGCAGCCCAGCCCCAGAGGGCAGGAAATGGAGGCACTGGGGAGGTGCTGCCAGGAGTTCATTCATGAGGATCTAGTTTGTTACAGATGAGATCAAACACTTCACCATATTTCACTGTTACCAGGCACTAACAAGAAACTTAATTTACCCCATGTCTAGTTTCACAGCAATGCAGCCAGATAGGAGTATAGCACACTGAGGGTTTATATTAATTATTTCTGTGTTTGTGCAACATGCAGAGAAATGCCTGGCACCTGCCAAGAAAAGCCAATCTAATCTCCTGTGGTTTAGCAGAGACAAATAGGAATGCCTGGTAACCCGGTCTGGCTCCTCCCTGCCCCAGGTATTTCCATTCAGTGGTATCAACTAGCCCTAAACACACAGAGGTGAGGTCTGGCTCATCTCCTCCACCTCTCCTCAGGAAGGCAGATCTCCTGGTTCTCATAAGAGGCAGATATTTATCATGCTTTGCTCTGCACCAGCACAAGCACCAGATCCCCCCAAAGAGAAGTTACCAAACAGCATTTGGTTTTCTCATGATGGCATTTTGTAACAAGGAGGATTTATGCTTTTCTCTTGAAAGCCCACAAAAGTAGCATTGCCATCTTCACCTGGATTTAGCTTCTCCAATTAGAAGTTAATGGGTTAGGATTACTTGTCTTGTGATCTGCTTGCTGATGAAGAGATAGCTGTATTTCCTGCTCCACTTGCCTCTCAGGCCAGTATTACCTGGTGCGCGGCCCTCCCACCTTCTCCAAAGCACGTGCAAAGGAAACTCTGACCACACCCTGAGTAGCATCCTCCAGCCGGGGCTTTCAACTCATTTTGCAAAAATCTGCTACAAGAAGCTGAGGGGCAAGGACAGGTCATCTGGCCACTGTGGGCTCCTGCAGAGCCAACAGCAGAACTTGTTTCCTGAATTTACAACTTGATCTCAAGTACTGTTTTTATTGGGGAATGGAAGAGAGGGGCACCTCTCAAGCAAGGGTAGTGCCAAGTGCATGCAAAAGTTATTCTCCTTGTCATGGAGAAGCTACCTTCCATGTAGACATCTCAATGGCATGGAGACAGGTGTGTCCACCCACACTGGTGGGAATGTGAGTATTTTGTAAAAACCTTCTCTCTCCTCTCCAAGAGTTTTCTGGGCCCCCAGTCCCTCGCAGAATGGGATGTTTGCTTTCTCATGGACAGGTATTTATTCTCCAGGCTTACAGGCTGAGGAGAGAAAAATTTTCCCGGTCTGACTCCCTCTCTACTAGCTCCATCTGGAGGCTCCAAGAAAACTTGCACTGTAAAATTACTTTCATTTGTATGTCTTTATTTTACAATTTATTTAGGATTTAAGGTGGTCTTGGCATTGATGATTATGGTTAGCAAACTTGAAAAAAGAAAGCATCTGTGCAATTAAGTTTTTAGTTATAAATTAATTAAAGATTCTGTAAAATCAAAACAATGGGCTTACTTCTGGCTAAGCTGAAGATTGCATCTCTATCTGTTCACTTCTCTATTTACCTGCAGTTAGACAGTTTTATTTTAAGCAATTGGCTGCTCAGCCTCTGTTCTAATTCAGTAGCATTTATAATGCTGCTATGCAAATCTGCCACTTGAAGAGCTGTTGGAATGTTTGTATTTTTTTAAAAAAACCCGTGATACTTAAAATATCTGCTGTTTAAAATGCAAATAGTTACATTTATGTAACTTGATATTTTATTACTACTGAGGAATAGCTATCCTCTAGGATTTGCTCCTTGGAATTCAAAATGTGTCTATAGATGTAAAAAAGACCCCAAACTACAGGAAATGGGGGTTGGGAGGTGGGGGCGGGAAGGAATTAAAAAAGGAAATAATTCTAATAAGCTCATTCAGGACATCTTTCCTGTTTTGTAAATCCAGTGCTCTGAAAGCACTTGCCAGAGAAGTTCTCCTGCCTTCCCTTGAGGAAAGTGAGATTCAAACTTATTGATTGGATATGATGTGATGTCTCACAACTCCACCCAGGGGAGAAGCTCTGTGGCGAGCATCAATAGAACATTGATTTAGGTTAATTTGTTAGATCTGGAGTTTCCAACTTCACCTGAGTTACTGTATGAAATAGCAGGAACAGCTGTACTGGGAGAAGAATGATGATGTGAGACAAACTTGGAATCAGTTTTTTGTTCATTTGGGGAAAATCTTTATTTCTTTTCCCTTTCAAAACAATTCTTGCTGGGAATGGACAGCTGTCAAGAAAGCACCAAGAGATCAGCCTACCTTTTGCAGCTTTCAGGAGCACGAAGGGAGGATCTGCGATGCAGGGATTTGGCGCTCCATGACAAGGCATGCCAGCCAGGCAGAACAATTTCTAGCCTTCCTTGGGAGCCTTTCTGCTGACACACAGACTCAGTTAGGAGCCCTAATACTCTCAGCTGCTCCATCTAGAAACCTTCCAGAAGTGGATCTGACAATTCCAGCCCTAATTTCCCCCAGGATTTGTTTCTCAAAGAATGCTTGTATGTACTCACTCAGGAGTTGCTGCTTGAAGTCCTAGCTTTTGTTCTGTTGGAGAAGTAATCAGCAAGTAAAGAATGGATGTGAAATCCTTTCCTGCACAGAAAGTATTTATGTCCTGGAAATACCTCATCAATAGCTGGAGAGTAATTTCCAATACAAAGAACATCCAGCACGTGGTAGTTTGTAAGTAGCAAGATAGAAAAGCGTTTGGACAATGAGCAGGTGAGAGATTTCCTGTTGAACTGATTCATGGAAATGTGGAGGGAACAGAAACAGTGTTCGAAACCCAGCATGAAGAGGTAAATGTCAGTGCAACTGTTAACTTGAGTTCAGTGTATCAGGATCAAGAGACACTCTATCAAACACTGAGGTGAACTATGCAAGTCTTCTGATACATTGTTAGAAGCATTATTTTACAAGAATTGACTTGTCTCCTGCAGAAGGCTGCTTTAAATCAGACGTCAAAAAACCCTGAAAAGCCAGATCTTCCAGATTTCCTTTCTTAAAGCTAATTCCCTATGTGGTGATGCTACAGTAGGTGTGGTACAGAGCACACTAGCAGCATTTATCATCCCTTATTTATATTTATCAGGCATAGATGTGCATTTTTTCCTTTACTTAGCTTTTTTATACCAAGTAAGAGTGTACACTGGAGCCATCTCCTATAATGTTCACTGCAAACACCTTAATTTAAAATAAATTGTAGCATGGTAATTACTGCAATGAATTCCTTTGATCCCTAAGCTCATGTTAAAGTGAGATTTTACTGACTTTGCATGGAACTGCCAGAGGACAGTCAACACATTGGCAGCCTTTTTTCCCTCCCTAATTTCTGCAGAGGTGCCCAAACTGTCATGAAAAGACATGTGTATGAAATTTTTTCCTGAAAACTAAACTCCAACGGGCTCAGAGGAATAACAGTGAAAAAAAAAAAACAACCCAGAAAAAAAGGACAGAAACAGAGATAAAGAGTGAAAAAAATACAACTATGTATACTTCCTGTCTATTTTTAAGACTGCAGAAATGCATAAATGCTTGCAACAGCTGCTTCATAAGCATTCATGGTGTTCACTCCCTGTGCCTTGTGCTACTGTACACTCTCATTTTCTGAAATACTTCTCTCCCCTTTCTAACATGTAAGTCCCTGCTGCATCATTGTCACCATACTTAAAAGGTACAGTAATATTCTGAGACCAGACTTATTTTTTATGGATAAGCTTACTGATGTTTGCTGATTTCTTTTATATTCTGTCTGGTAAATTGTCAAAGAAACCATTCAATTTACTTATAATTCAGTTTAACCTTTCCTTTTCTGGTGAAAGAATTTCTGTTTTTCAAATCCTCCTTAAATGAAAACAAACCAAAAAGAAAAATGAGATGATTCCAGATATGACAGACCAAGATTTACTTTAGTACAAGGCAGAAACTTCTATTAGAACAGGACAGACACCAACTCAGACAAAGGGAAATGTTAGTCATTGCGAAAGCTAGTAATGCTTAAAGTTTAAACTAGTTTCCCTCAGTTTCCTAAAATAGGCTTTCAGGGCTTTTTTTATCTTGCACTAACAAATTGTGTTAGTTACATAACTAAAATATGCAAATAAAGTGCAACAGACTACTCTTAGCCAGTATCTGATTGAACAACTTTTAATATTTCTATTGACAAACACTGTAAGCATAATCAGAGTGAACTGTATTTACTTGAAGTCTGTTCAGTGATAGACTTGGGTCACTGAACTAACTACCAGTTCAAGGAGAATTACTGGCATTCATTTTCAGTTGAGACAGAGGATGCTGAAGTGATCATGGACTAGGGCATGTTCCAGTAGTGCCAAATTCTAATCAAAACTCAGACTGTGAATTAGTAACCAAGGCCAAGGCAACAATTATCCTGTACCATACACAGAAAGCAACCAGTATTGAACAGACAAAGAGTTTGGTCAACAAACTAGTTTGACTTCTTTAATAATATTTTGCTAATAACTCAAGAGGCACGAAGTACCAGTAAGCATATGAACCTTAAAATGCACAATGGCCACAGACAGTTGACTTGGATACAGCAGTGGTGTTTGGTAGCAGACCTACAGACGGCTTTTCAATTCGTCCACTCTTAAATGATTTCGTATTTCCTCCTGATCTAGTCATGCACTGGAGAGGAATTCCACAGCAGTCTCCTTCTCTTCAGCTAACTCCTTAGCAGTAAGATCCATCTTCTCACGGGAAAAATCATTAATAGGAAGACCCTCAACAAACTTCCAGGTCTTGTCCTGATTGAAAACAAACAAATAAAAAGCCCTCCATGTAAGAACAGGCTTCGTTCAGTCTGCATGAAAGAAACTTGGCAGCGTAAGAATAAAGCTTATGGCCCTAAGAACCACACCAGGCAGCAGTTAATTTTATTTCAGATAAAGAATGCAATCAGCACCAGCTAGTCATGTCAGATTGTACTTGTCTACCAGCACTTAGCTGACAATCAGGTTAACTTGGTTAGTAAGTCGTCTCTGTGAAAGACTGCTAAACCTCCACATTCCAGCAACTGCAGTCCCACCTGCTGTTACCAAGCTCAGTTTAATAGGTCTTGCAGAAGATATATTAATTTAAATATAGCCTAGTTACCTTGATCACAACAGGGAAGGAATATAGCAGGTCTTCAGGAACACCATAAGAATTGCCATCAGAAATTACTCCCATCGAAACAAACTCCCCCTGAAACCAGAAAAGTCAGAGATAAATACATTTTTCACTACTAGAAGCAAGCAAAATTTTCTTAATTTTTAATATCCTTTATCTCCTATGACACAACTTATTCCAGGAAAGGACAGATTCTTTCCTCTAAACACACATACACTCGAGGTCAGTGCAGTGGGCACAGAATCAAAGCATTAGGCAAACAAGCACTTACTCAATAGCCACATCTTACCGCTGGAGTGCCAAACCAGATGTCCCTCACATGATCACAGATAGCTTTGGCAGCTGACATAGCACTGGACAGCTTCCTGGCCTTAATAACAGCTGCTCCACGTTGCTGAACAGTCTGCAATTAAGGAAAAAACCCAACCATAACTAAATTGTAAACCCTCAAAAATCATGGCTTGGTCTACATGCTGTTGGTAAATGCCATCAAGAAAGACGTTGTATATACATTATTTAATTTTTATCAGTGAAGATGCAGTTCTTTCATTAAACAAATATGGCATACAATCCCGAAATACAATGTAAAAGAGTTTTGCCAACAAGAATGTAACAAAATGTTGCAGAGGCTCATTCCTTAGCTTTAAAGCTAGTTGACTTCTCCCATTTCAACCAGATGTCTCAAGCTTTTCCCACCAGGAAACTTTGTGCTTGTCAACAGTAACAGATGTCTCGAGCAACACACTGTCAATTAACGTCTTGTGCTGAACACCAATGTGAAACACTTGCTGGTCTCAATCCTACAATACTTAAGTCATACAATTAATTGAATTCCTGAAGATAGCTGAATCTACATCACCATACGCAAGTTTATAGTTTTTAAATGTAATAGTTTTGGTAAAGCTTTATTAATCTAGGGCTTTAACAACCCAATTCCCTTCATATTCCACTTAGGTAGCCTGTGCTCTTGATCAATTAACACCATTATTTTGTTTTACTAACCAACATTATTGTTTAATACTACCCTACATTACGACATTTGCAGGCATTTTCTAGATGTTTCAGATTCTTTTTCAGAAATGGTGCTGATGATGCCACATATTTAGAATTGGAAAGTCTGTATATGTGTGTGTGTGTGTCTGTGCACACGCATGAGCAGAGAAAGAGTTGCTGACCTTTTCTGGTGGGTAGGGAGAAGCAAATGGATCATCCCACTTCATCTACAAAACTGCCCTAAAAAGTCACCATAGTGAAATGGCAATGGTGCTTCTGTGTCACACAAGTTTCACCTTGTGTTCACCAGCTGCAATAAAAACTCTTTGCTGAATCATTTTAGCATTCCAGTTGGATTTTTCCAGTGGAAGTCACAAAGACTTTCCTGCCTTGAATTTTCCAGGAAAAAAAACCTGATAGCAACAAGATATCTGCAGATGTCTTATTCTAGTGAGAGAAAAGAGCTGCTTCAGTACGTCAGTTACATTGTTTACAATTTCAGATGAGGTGAGGAGAAAGCACAGGCACAGAATGATCACTGAAAAAAAAAAAAAAAAAGAGGAAAAAAGAGCTATCTTACCAGGATAAAGTCTCCCTTCAGCCAGCTGTCATCTTTTATAGCTTCATAGACTCCAACTTCCTTTCCTTTCACATTTACTTTTGCATGGTTAACATCAGGATATTGAGTGGAAGAGTGGTTGCCCCAGATGATGACATTCTTCACATCATTAGCAGTCACACCAAGTTTCAGAGCAATCTAATTGGAAATTAAAGATGTCCATTGCATTGACTTCAGCTTCTCAATTCACAGGCTTCTTTGAAAGCATTGCTTTGTTTGTATTTAGCAGAGACAACAGAATAGGCCCTTTTTACCTGAGATTTGGCTCTGTTGTGATCCAAACGAGTTAAGCAGCTGAAGTTTTCCTTTGGTATGGATGGGGCTGACTTTGATGCAATCAGACAGTTGGTATTAGCTGGATTCCCAACAACCACAACCTAAACATGAAAAAAGGAAAGATGAAGTAGATATTTCTGCAAAACACCTTCCTCCAGTGAAATACATTACTTTGCCTTTAAAAAAGCTGTCTAAAAGTTAAGTTTTCTAATCTCTTGGCTGCCTTGAATAAGACTGTTTTTTAAGTGTGTCGTTCGTAATCACTCAGTCTTCTATAACTGCACATAAAAATATTTTCCAGGTAGATATTTTCTTTAGCTTGATATCCAAATGTGAAAGGGAACAAGATGTCTAGGAAGATCTGTACACTGATCTACAGACTGGCTTCAAACCTCATGCTAACAGATATAGTGAAAGACAGACACGTGCACACTTTTAACCAACCACTTTTAAACGCTTTCTGGACTGGCTGCCACTGCTTTATATAATTGCTTTATAATTAAGAAAGCCAGAACAGTGACTTATCTCGATGTTCATAGGCAGTTAGAAGTAAAATACTGCCTCAACTTTGATTTATTACTATGCAAAACTGATTTTTATTCATCCTTCATTTGTGCCTCAAATGATTTTATGTCAAACTCCATATACTCTAAATCACACAAGCTGATCTGCAAACCTCCCTTTCTATTTCCCCTTTTGAAAGTGAGTTCAGTAAATTTTCCACTACTCCGCAATAGTTATATTGATAGTTTTTATTCCAACTGGATAAAGAAGTAAACACATCTTTAGAAGCTGTAGGAAGTTCATCAGCAGACATTAGAAGTCAGTTACAAAGCACAGTCAGAGTCTGGGTCTGAGATTAAGAGCAGTGGGAGAGCAGCCACATGATCCCATTAACTGTGCTGAAGGAATCTGAGAGAGAACAATTAAAATCTTCTACTCCAAAGAATAAGATGCAAACAACCTAAATAAAGCCGATTTTTGTGCAACTGTAATTCCATACTGAAGCTGAAGCTAAGGGTCATTATGTTAAAGGACACAGACGGATATGAAGTAGGCAGCTGCATGTAGTTAATTTAGTTCTCCCAGAGAAGAGCAATAACGGGCCAAAGACTGCTTATTTTTTTAAAAAACAGTTTGATGGAGTTGCTTTTCAAATTGGTGGTAACCAGTTCAGCCTATGTGTGGAATACAGCAATACATTGTAAGACTCACCTTTTTCACCAAACAAATTAATGACTAAATCATCCACCTATTTAACATTCTGTTTCTTATCTACCCTTGACTGTGGTCTATTTTCCAGGGCATTAGAAAAGGAATGCTGTTACAGAACAGGCTCCTGCTTGCGCAATATTCTTCTACAATATATCCAGATCTCTACATAATAGAGAATTAATGTTTTAAATTCAGTTCCTATATTCACCTTGACAGTCTTTTTGGCATACTTGTCCAAGGCTGCACCCTGAGACTTGAAAATTTTCACATTTGCTTTGAGTAAATCCTTCCTCTCCATGCCCTCTCTCCTTGGCATGGAGCCAACCAGAATTGCTATGTCAAGGTCTTTGAATGCAACTTCCTCCTTGTCTGTTGGAATGACCTCTAAAAAAAAGGAAAGGGGGAAAAGGATTCAGCAAGATAAATACTCATGGCATAGTGCTAATGGGAATATTCTCTTGTGCAAAAATAGTATATAATCTAATCTGACAATACCACCACCTTCCCCTTCCAAAAATACAAGTACAGTCATTTGGCCCTACCTCCACAAATTAAATACTTGCCAGTAAATGGATTTTATATACAAATATTTATCTAAAGTGGAAAACACAGGAGAAATCTATGTAAAAAGATACATTTCATTTGCCTCTAAAAATGTATATATAAGTACATATGCTTTTCTTTACTTTTACAATAAAATTTCAGTGGCAAGTACCAACACAAGTGAAGTTTTGCTGCCCCTTTAACAATTCAAATCAGAGAACATTTGATTTGTACAAGAGTTGGTACCTACATGTTTTTTTTGTCACGTTTTATAGTAACTACATTAATACCTACTTGTTCCCTTTCTTCTTCTTGTTTAAACTATCAGAATTCAGCTTGTTTACATGGCTTGAGGAGCGATTTTTTATTTTGTGTCTTTATACAGAATATATTTTTAAGACTAAATTAGGGTTTTTTAAATTTAGCAATAAATATTATATACACAATACAGCGATTATATATTATATATATATATATATTTCACGGCTGGGCCAGAATACAATTCACATATGCACAAGTATCTGACAATTTCTTGTCCAGGCTGAAAGCCCAGGACTAGATGATATAAACCCAGGTACCTGCATTGCCAGTTCTGTTCACAAAACCTATTTGATGTCATTTTTCTTAGTTTACAGGCTAAGCTAAATTGATTATATTCCACAAAATACAAAACCAAGGAAGGATCATCTAAGACTTTCTTCTGCCTAATCTCCTGCCAGCTACATGGACTCATAAATGCAAGAAGTGTACTGCAGCATCTTGTAGGTATAAGAAAAAATTGTTTTGGCCACCTCTGAGCAGTGGCAGAGCACAGTCCTGCAGCTCCATCACCACACCTTCCAGAACCGTCATCATAGGAGTGATGTCCAGCAGCACAAGAATAAGAGGCTGGAAAGAAAGAAAAGGTTTAGTGCAAGCTGGGCAAAATCTGTTTTGAAAATGAATCTGTCTTGTACTCTTTGTATGCTGTTACCTTGTGCAAGATTTAAAATCCATTTGCAGAAAACAAACAACTTCAGCACAACCAACAACTGACAACTTGCATAACAAAGCAGAACTCCCATTTTCCCCATTTAAAGAAGAAATTACTTGCGTATTGGTAAACCATTCCGAGTGTCTATGAGGAAACCAGTCTCAGGCACTGCAGTTCTGACATTCATTCATTCCTGTGCAATTCAATGTTACCTGGTCAATTACCTACTGCAATTCAATTCAGAGTTACCTGGTCTTTGCCGAAGACATCACCCTTGGCAATGCTGTAGAGGAGGGAGTAAGCGATCTGCCCAGCTGCTCCAGTCACCAGCACTCTGACAGGTTCACCCTGCAAGGAAATGACACAGCCTTACCCACAGCTCCACACCTTAGCCTCACACCAGCTAAAAATTAAGTTACTGTGGCAATAACTTCACAATTGTTTAACCCGGATGAAAGTGTGTGCCTAAAAGCACAGCCCCAGTTCCTGGGATCACACTTCTGGTTCTGCTAGAATCACCAGCAATTTCTCTACTTGCTTTTACAGAAACAGACCACAATTGCAAAAAGATCCTTAAGAATTGCTCCTGGAAAAGATACAAAATGCCAGGAATAACGATGTATTTGAAAAATTTCCCTTTAACAACACTAAGACAATACAACATAAGACAATACAACATACACCCCCACCCATTTATACTTGAAATTTACTACAGAAGTTTTATGAGCTGTCACACTCGACTGGTTTTCAGATTCTTTCAATTTTGAAGGCTGTTCCCATTAAGGATTTTGAATGCTTATTTGTAACCAAAGACTTATTGAATGCCAGAAACCAAAGAATCTAGTGGACTTCAAACTACTGCCTCATTGAACTGTTAGGCAGCAAATTTAACTAATCCACAGACAAAAGCTACATTATGAACAAATACAGACACTAATATTCATAATACAACTGTCTATTGTCAAACTGACCCAAAACTCCAAAAGACTGGGAGAAGACTCTTAAAATGTTACCATACTGCAAGTAAGAGGGGAAAAAGGGCTTGACCTGTAGCAAAACACCACTTTGTTAAGCAGAACCAGGATTGGGAGAAATACAGAGGTTATTCAATACTGAAAATTAAAAGCTGCAAGAGTTTGGGCTGCTCAGCCTGGAGAAGAGAAGGTACCAGGGTGGCTTTTCATTACTCAAAGGGGGTCTTACAAAAAAGATTAGGACAAACCTTTTAGTATGACAAGGGGCAATAGTTTTAAACTAAAAGAGAACAACAGACTTAGGTAAGAAATAAATACTTCACAATAAGGATGGTGAAACACTGGCAGAGATTGCCCAGATAAGTGGTGGTTGCCCCACCCCTGGAAACATTCAAGGTCAAAACGGACAGGTCTCTGGAAAACCTGGTTTTGTTGAAGATGTCCCTACCAAATGCAGGAGGTGGACCAAGGACCTTTAAAAGTTTGTTCAAACCGAAAGCATTCTATAATTCTGTCAAAATGGGCCACATGGTAAAGGACATTCATAACCCAGCATTTTGTAAAACTGTTATTTGTATTTCCCTTTTTCTTAGAGACAATAGGGCTGGGGCAGATTGTGCTAGGACAGGAACAAGTAGACTGACCCACCTTCTGGAATGCTAAGCCCACTTCTTCAGAAAATTGAAAGATGATCACTTGAGATACAGACCAACCATAACTGAATGTGAAAGAAGTGACTGAATTGCATTCTGGGCTACATTACAAAAAGTGTAAGCTGCAGAGCAAAGACAGGCCTTGCACTCAGTGCTGGTGATATTGCAGATAGAATACTGAGTCTAGTTCTGGAAACCTGAGTTCATGGTCTGTAAGAGGAGGCTGAGGGTGCTGGACATGGTCTGGAAAGGTAGAGAATAAGGGGGATCTAACAGCAGACCATCACTCCTTCATAAAGTATTAGAAAAATAACACTGCCCCCAACCCCTCTCAGCAGTGGCAGAATAGGGTGCAACAGCTACAAATGAAGAGAAAAGCTCTTGATTATGCTATATTGCTGCAGCAGAACAGGATACCCAGAGGATCTGTATAACCTTCACCCCCGGCAGTTTACAAGGCCCAGAGCAAACACCTATGACATAATTTATCAGTGGCAAAAGTCTCACCATCAGGCTGGACTGGACAACTTCCAGACATGGAGTAAGAAAGAGGGCAGACTCTGACCTCTACAGATCCTTTCCAACCAGCAATCCTGCCACTGATATTTATAGGAAAACCATGTGAAGCTTCAAGTGAATGCTCTCTGTAGAAGTGACCAGCCAAGCACAGCTGCACCACACTAGTTAGATAAAAAATTAGGCCACCTACCCCATTTTATCACATACTAGATACAATCAGAGCATAAATTATGAAGTTAAACTACTGAACTTGCATATTTAGACCTGGCCTAAATTATGGGAATGAATTCTTTACAGATCTTGCTACCTAGATACCTGTCACACTGTGTTGAAGTGCTTTATTCTCTTTTGAACGTGTCCTACTATGAGTCACATTCCTCCAACTTCATCAAAACTCCACTATGAGGGGCAGGAGAGCAATCAAGTCTTGCTGGTTTAAATATCAAAACTAGTTCTGGTATTCTATTCTTGAGCAGGGAAATGTACCATAACATCTGAATAATGATGGGCAGCACGGATTAAGATGAGTATCAAATTTTAAAGCCAAGTTTTTAGCATGTTTCTAAGAAGAATCTACGTTTTATTTACATAAATGGAACAATAAACACTCTTTTAAGGCAACCAACCACACTACTTAGTAAAATAAGTACTGGAAAGTAACAATGCTGCAAAACCTTGACCTGGCAAAATCCCCATCATGTAAAAAGTGAACCTGTGCTAAACTATTTTAGAATTCACATAGGTAGTAGCAAAACTTGTTTTCTTTATATTATAGGGTATCTGAAATCAACTGTGAATTGATTTCTGAATTTCTAGGGAACAGAAGAAAGATTTTAAGGCTCTTTCTTCTAAAGCAGTGTCACAAAATGGAGAAAGGAAAAGAGATTTTTTTTCCCATTCTATGAACTTTATAAGCCAGTCTGATTGAAACATAAAATATGCCAACCTATCCAGTTGCATTGTGGTGAGTATTCAGCATAACAAGAGGAGAGAGAAAGAAGATAAAAAGGTAAGAAATAGGACTACTTATTATTTTTTTACTGAGACAAACTTAGCATTTAGCCTCTAAATAAAACCCCAAACCTTCTGTCATGACTCAGCTCCACCTTCTCAACATAATTATGTTTGCTTACTACCACTCTTTCTGTTGTCCCCCATTTGGGGCTGGAGGAGGAAAACACATAAGCTAAAATAAGGTGAGGAGTGCTGTCTACTTGTTTTTCTTTTCCAAACCTTCAGTACATTGGATTCAGGGCACTTCCCAGACCCTTTTACCCCTGTATCAATTGTGAGCATTTAGCATCAAAGAAACTTTCATGCTCTCTCTTAAACCCAGAAGCTGGATTAACAAACCAAAACCATTGTACTTCTTACAAAATGTGGATAACTCTCACCAAAAAACCCTTACATCTCATATTAAAATTAGTCTCACTGAGTGTCTGAAGCTACTTTTAGAGAAATGAGAGGCTCCCCAATAGAAGTTGTAGCTTCCAGACATTCATGTTCAGGCGCTTTAACCCGTGACTTGGCTGCTGCAGGACTTTCATGCTGTGGTAACTGCAGGGGTGACCTTTACTCACTCTCAGGTATACAGGAACTAGAGGACAAATTCAGCAACAACTAGCTGAACTATTTTGTTCCAAAGCTTTCTCCACTCCACATTCAACTGATGTACAGTTAAAAAGTTTTAGGAAAATAAAAGAGTAGCAAAAGCAATGATAAAAAGGATGAGAAAAAAAACCCCAGCAACTGAACATTGCATCCCCAGGTACCCTTCTTCATCTAATCCAGCAAATGTAGGATCTCTTCCCCTCCTAAGCTACCACAGATAAAAGCAAAGCCTCCAGTATCAAGTAAGGAAGTTGAGGTCTTACCGTCTCCCCACACACTTTGGTTTAAGAAGTCGGTGCCTCAGTTATGTCTGTGATTACAACTGATATCAGCAGACCTAAAACATTAGTGCCATACCTGCAAACAGCACTGCAAAACTGATTGAGGAGGTTACAAAGGTAAGTAAAAGATAACTCACAACCTATCAAATGTTGTGATAGGAACATCCTGACTATACAAGTGACAGACTTTGCATTGTTAATTGCAGTTATGAGAGATCTCTATAAAGATTACTGCTGATAAACTTGTCTATAAAATACCATCAGCTTAACATTATTCCTGAATATTACAGCCAACTAAGCTACCCCGCCTTGCTTTACAAGAATTATTTAATCATTAAAATACATTTTTATCTCTTCCAAAGTCTAGAGTCTGCCTAATAAACTTTCCCTTTGCTCTCCATTCTTTAAAGCAGAGCTGTGGAAATAATAAACGTTTGGAAATGTAGTAAAGTCTCAGCAAGGCAGCTGTGCACTTGAAGAACACCACCAGCACTGTGGTTCAGAGACCAAAGCAATTCCAAAGCCATTCCTTCCTTAAGAAACTACCTTGACACAGGTGCCCTGTAAAACCTTTTCCAGTTCATTGAGCTAGTGGTGGTTGCACTAATATATGACTTTATTTCAGAAATTTTAAGCTTCTGCCCAACACCACATGCATAATCTGAACAGCAAAGGCAAGATAAAAACAGTGACGTTCTGAGTAGTCTGGACATCAAAGTTACAATCAGCAGTTTTCTGTGAAACCAGCCCTTCTATGTCAGCCAATGCTTTGAGAGCTCAAATACAGACCAAAACTTGCTGTCGTGTTGTCACTCCTGCAAATCCACATTTTAAATAGAAAGAATGGAAAAGTAGGATAAAGTTTACAGATTTTGGTATTTTTTTAGGGTACAGCTGAAATAAACCACGTTTCAGAGCATGTAAGCATCCTTTCTACAGCAAAATACTGAAAGTGAAGGTTTGAATAACAGTATTGAGTCTAGAAAAAACGGAGATGTTTTCATGACTAGAAAGGAAAGCAAGATCTCTGTGCAGGTTTGTATATCAATGTACACACACTGCAGAAAAGCACAGCACTGCAGCTCACCTCTGTAACCTCAGTGCAGAGCTAGAAGGACTCCTTGACAATCTAGAGAGTCTGAACAAACAGCTGGACTTCCGATAGCAGCAGGGATGAACCAATAAAGACATTTCACAAGCACTTTCTCTTGAGCTAACACAGAACCGCACCAAAACCTTCCATGCTTCATGAACGAAGGCGCTGACAACCCCTATCTCCCGAAGGCAATGTCGGCAGCCGCGGCGCCGGGAAAAGGCGCGATTACCCTTCCGGAATGCCAGGTCCAGGACAGGGAGGTTTGCTGCATTCCGACGGGGCACATACCGCCCTCCCCCGCATGGACCTGGGAAGATGGAGAGCCCAGAGCCGCTACCAAGCCTGCACCGACCCCACGTCCCCGCCTGGAAGGTCACCCCGGCGCGGCTGCGCGGGGGCTGCGGCGAGACCTGGGGCGCCGGGAGGCCAGGTTCCTCTGGGCGCCACGACCACCTCCAGGTCACCCCTGCCCTTCATTCCCCGGGCCCTCCCGGGAGCAGCGCGGCCAGGCAGGGAGAGCGAGGCCATTTCAGGGTCACCTCCGCCTGCCGGAGCTCCCTGCCCCGAGCCGAAGGAACCCGAGGGGCGCGGTACCGCCGCGGGCCCGGTACCAACCATGTCTGCAGGAGCGGCGGGTCCACCGGCTGTTCGGGGTCACCTCTGCGACGCGACTGCTGCCGTGGCAGAGCTGCGCCGAGTTGCCGCTGGGGGGCGGGTCGCGCGGCCACGCGCGGCCGCCTGGGGGCTGTAGTCGTGGTCGTCGCCGGTCCGCACCGCTCGGCTGCCGGAGAGAACTACAACTCCCAGCGTGCCTCGGAGTCGTCGCGCCGCGCCCCCGCGCGCCATTGGCGGTTGCTGCTCACCCCTCTCCCCATTCATCGAAGAGCCGCGCGGCGCCCGAGAGATTAGGCCGTTAGAGGGCGACGCGCAGCTCCCTTCGTTGCGCATGCGCAAGGTTGGAAGAGGTGGGGGCTGCGGCAAGTGCCGGCTTCTCAGACCGCGCATACGCGGTCAGCGGCGAGGATGCGGAGGGCGGTGGGGCGGCTGCAGCGGCGCATGCGCGAGGGGTGGCAGGCGCGGTTGGTGCAGTGATGCGGGGGACAGGCCTTGGTGCTGGCGGTGCCGCTCCCTTGCCCGCCCCGCGAACTCGGAGCGCTTGGTGGGTGCGAGTACGCGGCCGGGCCCTGCCCTGCCCTGCCCTGCTCGGCGGGGCATACCCCTGGGGCATCCCGGAGCAGAGCGTTCCCCTCGCGTTTCCCGCGCGTTTCCCTCCTGCCTGGCCTCCTTTGGGGAGCTGCCCGCACGTCCCCGGCGCTTTAGCGCGTTGTCCCAGGGTGTTCCACACTTCATGAAATCCTGCTGTCCTGTTTCTTGGTCCTTTCCATTTTATTTTCAGGGAAAGCTGAGAGCTTACATGTGCTATTCCGCTGGTAGAATTGCGTGGCTAAACTAGCGATCACTTGTACAAAAATAAAGCTGCTCGTTTACTTGTATTTCGAATTGTTGAGTGAAGTAAATACCTTTGGCTGTAAGGGAGTCTGGTACTGGCATAAATGCATCGGCAGAATAGAGCTTCATAAACTGTGTTGTTAAGGTGTAAAAGAAGGTCTTGGTTAACACAGTTGATTTTTCTTTTCCTTCAGATCCTGACAAGATTCCCTGTTAGTTGAGGTCTCATTGTTCCCAGTATTTTTCTCCAGGATTAGTTTTAAATCTTACTCTAGTCCTTATGGTAGGTAGTATTATTTTTAAAAAAGCAATCTAAGGAACATCTATACTAAGGCAATTTCTTCTTCGGTCCTGCGACAGGAGAGGGAAGTTACTCCTTTACGGCAAGGAGTATAAACTGTGAATATTGATACTTGTGATGCGAAGTGTTCTCGTTTTAGAGAGTCCTGCTGCCAGTCGTGCTCCTGCCACAGCTCAGGACGTCCCGTGGCTTGGAGGAGTATTTGGGCACCTGGCAGCTTCTGCAGCGTCAGAGTGCAGGACGTGGTACAGTCCTGCCGGCTTTATTTAAATTGTCGAGGGATACTGATTTATATCGGTTAATAACCCTACGTTTTTAGTATGAATGAAGACTGTACCCAAGGTCCCTTCTGTGGACGAGTTTGAAAGCCAAATAGCTGCAAACAGAGCTGAGGGCTGGCTTGCTGTGAAGTGTAGGGAAGCTTGGTAAGGAGGAGGGAGCTTGTTTAACACAGCGTTTTCCAGAGTGTCTTAAGATGCTTTACCCTGGTGACTTTTAACCTTTTCTGCACCTAGACGTTGTACAGACTTAACTAACACTATTTAAAATGGTTTAAGATTTAAATACACACCAAACCTGATGTGGACCCACATAAGGCAATGTCCACTGACTATAATTGGTTCAGTGTAAATTGATTTCTTATCAATTTTCAGCAGGCTGTAAACTGATTTGTCTGTATCAGCATAGCAGATTGTATTGATTTAGTGGATTTCAGTTAAAAGCTTAACTTGAAACTTTCAAACTTTCTTCTGTAGGTAAGACTCTTCTTATTCTTGGTCCTTTTTTGCCCAAGCTTGTGCTCCTGGAAATATTTGCTGTTGCAGATAACAGCAAGTCTTGTTACTTTGTGTTGAAAGTAATTTGCTGTGATGCAAAGCCATGTGTAAATGGTTTTGTTTGTCAGAAGCATGTTTATCAGTTTATTTTCAATCCCAGTATTATTAGTCTGAGATGGACTCAGTTGTTGTCTGTGTTGATTTAACTAAAGATACTGTAAAATGTTGCCTTTTATGAAGGTGGTATAATTTTTAAAGTCAGCAAAATTTAACAATTCTAGTATTTCCTTCTTAAATTTGTTTCTAGTTATTAAGTTTTAATGTTTTCCAAGCAAAATTTAAATGTAATTTTGAAAAATATTCTTTAATGCTCCCCAGTGTTTCATTAGTATCAGTCCTTTGTGTAGCACTGTAAGCCAAAAAGCTGCATAAATGGAAACATTACATGCAAATGAAGTAATGGAAATTTAGTGTGCGTGTGAATTGGGCTCTTGGCTAACTCTTCAGACACGCTTTGCAATTTTTGCACTCAAAAGATACTGAATTATGTGGAAATCAGTAATTAAACAACACATGGAAGTATTAAAATGTTTTAATCTCCATTCTCTAGGGATTAAATATTATTTTTCAAGACAGCTAGTAGTTTTGAAGGGTAGTCTGCCAGAATTAGCTCTTAATTTTTAAAAAAATATTTTAAAATTAATTATTCTCTGTTAACAGCTGGCTGTGTTCTTTAACAGTATTTTCGATGGGATTTTCTTTTCCTTCATTGCCATCTATAGAAACTGATGAATATTTTTAGGTAAGTTTTAACACTTAATTTTCAGTAATTTGTGAAGTTTTCTTTTTATCATCTTCTCTATGTCTAATACAGTTTTTTTTGATGCATTCACTTATGGTTGTTGTTACCAAGTCTTGTCTCTTGTAGCTAAGTGTGTGTGATATAATTAACATTTAAAATTCACAAGACTATGTCGGAAAATATGACATGAATGTGTCGGCCAAGTTCAAACCTAGAAATGCTAGAATTGAAGTCGTTTTGTAAATCTCCTCTGCATTCTGGTCCAAAGGAATAATAGGAAGAGATTTTTCAGAAATAAGGTAAAACATTACAAAAAATACTGGAACAGAATTAAGATGCTCAAAAGTTATTTTGTAAAGTATGTGAGAAATCTAGAACAGCTTTTTATAAAGGTACAGATATGAGCAAGAACTACTAAAATTGTAGTTTAGAAAATTAATACAGGGTTGGGGACTTTTTTTATTCCTAGTGCTAATGTCCCAAACATAACTTTTCACTGTTCATTTCTAAACTTCAGTCATGTAATACTGCATGGACATTAAATGTCATGAAGAAACTATAGATTATCTTTAAATTCCATTTATAATCCCAATTTTCTTTTTGCTCTGGTGAAAGCTTTCTTTCTAAATGAGAAATTTTGCCATCTATGGAAGTGGTTTAATTATTTCTTGCTTATTTTTAATTTCTTAACAGCTTAGTTGGTTTTTAAATTAATCATTAATTGATTTCTAAAATCTTCAGCATGTTTTTAATACATAGCTAAGATGCAATAACACATCCTATACTCACGTGCCTGCTCCTATGAAGACACAAATAATCTATAGCTTGCATGTAATATGTATTAGTAATCCTTATGAACTATTCATGAGTCAAATACTAATAAAAAATATGAACACAAAGTTCTTTTTTATTTGTTTTCCCCTAGGTAGGTCAATAGCACAAGCAAGTATTGTAGGTTTGGCAGGGGACACTGAGAGTTCAGGCCTCCTCTGGTGTGGGTCAGATCTGAAGGGAGTGCTCTGATGCCCAAAAGAGTTCAGGGCTCCATCACTGACCAGAGAGGGTAGTGGCACAGTGGCTTCATAATGGCACCCCCAGAGCTGAGGGGGTCCTCAGAGCTGTCCTCATCCACCACCTGAGCACCACTTTTGGGGGATTTTCTTCTCACAGTTGTTACAAGGTCCAGGATACAGAGAATCCCTGTTTAAAAACAAAGCCAAACAAAACCAACCCACACACCAAACAACCATGACAACAAAGACTTTGGCATATTGGCTGTAAATTCAGTGAAGTTGATCTCTGAATTACTGCAAAGTTCACAGAAGAATTGTGTTCCTGGTGCAAGGAGAAGTAGCATTACTGGATTCTTCTACCTTAACACAAATCTGTCTTTCTCTTGGTTAAACAGAGACTTTGTGACAGCAATATGTGGGTTTTCTACTTACTAATGTCACTGTGTGGAGGAGAAGTGGCAGGTTGGTATTCTAAAGAGATGACCTGTGTAACAATTCAAGTTCTACCAAAGCAAACCTTGTACTCTTGAAGTTAATTCATTGCAACATTAAAAAAAACTCAACCTGAACACCAGCACCCCTTCTCCCCACTAGATGTAAACATTAAGCTGATGTCCTTGTGAGTTTTTAAAATGACATAAGCATTTAGTCAAGTCCTACTGAAAATAAACGTTTGCTATTTCTCTTGTATGACTTGCTTTTGCATTTGTTCATTATAACCTGATAATCAAGTAATACATTTTGAACAAGAAGTTAGCAACCATAATGATGACTTTCTGTTTTCTAGGCTCAGTGCAGATAGGTGAATCCATCTGCTTCTTTTATCCATCCTTTCCATGTCAGAATGACTGATGAATGCTCTTCCATGCCAAATCTCTTGCATAATTACAATAATTTTTCTCATTAGGTTTCATTCTGTGAATTATGGTCACATAGTTTGCTTAAAATATTACAGCTTGTTTTACAGCATCTTTGTGAATTTATTTCTTAACCAGATTCTTAATAGCTGCTACTATACAAACTAAATTTTTC
The DNA here is from genome assembly GCF_052056855.1 of Sturnus vulgaris. NCBI lineage: Eukaryota > Metazoa > Chordata > Aves > Passeriformes > Sturnidae > Sturnus > Sturnus vulgaris. The sequence continues at coordinate 8,898,881 of NC_142245.1, read as the reverse complement.
TCCTTTTTCCCCCTGTTATGAATGATGTTCTATTTTTTCCAATTTATCAAGCAACAAGATTAAATTTAATAGTAAGTTTTTAATAGTAACAAAATGAATACAATCAAAGTATTGGAGATGAAACAAAGTGCATATATTTAAGAATATACAAAATTTGGCAGTAAGTAATTTAGTATAATTGAGGTTCGTATAAAGCATAAGCAAAACCGACCAGGGAGTGGCTCGCCATTCCTCATGTACCAAAGCATCCAGGCTAACAGTCCTACTTTTATACTGTAGGCTACAGAAGTTTCTAGAAAGCTCCTCCTAGTTTCTATTCCTAAAAACTACGTAACTATATTGCACGGCGCATGCTCTACTAATGGGTTAGGGGGTCTCTCATCCTTTTGAGGGTCTTATTTCCGATGAAGGCTCATTGTCTTCATCAGTGACCGAGGTGTGACCTGCAGGTAGCGCAGGCGCCCTGTGTGACTGAGCAGATGTTTTCCATAACAAGACTTTAATTGAGTCCCATGCTTGGAATCATCCCATTTTGGCCCATTTCAAGGTCAAAACTTTCTATTTCTAGATGCTGTTTGTCAGACTTACGTCCTTCTACTATTCTTGTTTGACTTTCTTCCAACCTTCTTCTTCGACTCCCAACATCTGGAAGATGTCCTTTGCCCTGTCTCACCCCTCTCCCCCCTCACTCTGTAACAATTGTCTTATATTGATCTAAATACAATTTTGTTAATATTGTTACAACTTAATTAGCACGAATCACATTTATCACACCCCCCTATTGAAGGAGGGTGATTTTTTGAAGTTAATTGTATAAAATATCATGCCTTACGGAAAGAAAAGACTGATAAATTTTTATCTTAATGGCATTATTCATATGTGAAACGTAAGTTTCATACATGAATTTATCAGTAATAAGCGTAAGAGGCAACTAAACATTTTGTTTCCTGTATGGAGGTTTTTCTGCAGTTTAACAGATTCTTTTTGGTATCTGGCCTGCTTTTGGAAACCTTATCCAAACCGATTTTTAGGCAGCAGCAGAGTCTATGGGTGGCTTTAGTAGCATATATGCTTGTAGTACTGACCATATTCAGTGTCTACTGATACTTGAGTAAAGAAAGAAGAAATTGTCTTTATTCATTCTGCTCACATAACCACAAGTATTCTGCACATGCCTGTTTTCATTCAGCTGCACACTGTAGGGCTGAGCTATGGCCACTGCAGGTGGATCAGCTGGGGAATCTCCGTGGTGTGAATATATAGAGGGAGTAGAAGGATGGAGTGGCCTCGAAACATAAAGGCTTTGAATGTAACAAAGGTAACAACCTTAGAAGCCGCAGGACTTGAAGGCACACATCCAAAGACCTCAATCGGAAAGCACAGAGGTATACAGATAGGGTGGAGGGCACAGGATCCAATCCATAACAAGGACAAGGAACAAAACCATATATGTAACTGGCAGCCAGCCAACCATAAATCAAAACCAAGAACAACATCTTATTTGTAACAAATTGGTTAACGTATTTATTCCCATGCGACAACTCTTCTTTCTATTCTTTCACCACGATGTCAAAGGATGTCGTTTCTCCTAGCTAGATGTCTCCCAGAGTTTGAAGTTGAAGCTATCTATATCTGCAGGTGAAGCCAGCTCCCTATCAATCCTGATCTCCACACCAAACTACCCCATTTGTGAATAAAATTATAGGCCCTTGATTCCAGCTGTGTGGACTCTATTGTCCATACCAGTACTGCATAACTTGGAACTTCCTGTTGCTCATAAATAGGCATGCATATATTTTTTTGTTGTTTTTTTTAGTTCAGTGTTGGCAAGGGTCTGTTGGAAATCATGAGAATGGTCTTCAGGCTCATGCACAAAGAAAATGTTAGAAACTTTTGGGCCTGTCTTGAAGTCATTTAGAGTTGTCCTGTCAGGCTGGGATGGTGTTGTAGAATTAGTTAATTCGAAGTCAAGGTAGTCATGTGCCCAGTATGAATGAGAAGGGGAGTAATGGCCATAGAAAAAAACTGGGAAATTGACTGCTTATATCATGACACAAATGATGGAAAGGTGCTGTGTCTTTGGATGAAGGAGGCTTCTATATGAAGTAATCAAGTAACAGGAATCATGATTACAGTTTGTGTTTTTCTAGTTTCCTTTTGAATGATACAACTATGCCTTTTTGCTCTACTTACCATCTACCCTTACCTGTAAAGAGTACCCATGGTAAAGCACTAATATAGGTATGATGAAAAAATTGGACCTTAATTGGATTAAAGCCTTTTGAATGTTTTGAGTCCTATTGGAAAGGTGTTACTCTTGTCTGTATAATAGAATATGCATTTGTTTCATGGCCTGTAATCCCATTTATTTACAATAATGGGCCAGATACTGCTTTTCAAGTTGCTTACTGTCTGATTTGGGAGAATATAAAGTATTGCTCTGAAATGGCCTTTTCCTTTTATAGTTGCCTGACATACAGACTCTGGCCTCAGTGTGTATTAGGCAAGAGAGCTAGAAATACACCACAGTTAAATTATAGGTTTGTATCTCCAGGTGGTCCGTGAATTCATGGTTGAAGACTGAAGAAATTAATTTTGCTAAAGCAAGAAACAACAGGACATTAAGCTACTCTACCAGCTTTAGATGTACGCTTCAAAAATTTTTTGCTGCTCAGCATTACTCAGTAATCTTTAACTCAAATTGCAGGAAATATTTGAAATTCCATTCTAACAATATCCAACAGAGAATATTAAAGAAGCATTAAATTTCAAATGCCTGAGGGAAAATGTTCTCTTGCAACACTGTGGGCATTTGGATCTCACTAGTATATGCAGTATTATAGTCTAGTATTATGCTTTACTTAGTCTAAAATGAAAGTCCAATTTTAATTCTATCTCCAAAAACTTGGCATACTGCAGTGAAAAATAATTTATTTGAATGTTGTTTTTGTAATATACTGCAACTAACTTTAAAGCTTCCTCATATAATACTCCCACTATGGCTTTTTGTAATCTGACCCTTTCATTAAGACTTTAAATATATTCCCAAATACTTATCTCAGTGCTTTCTTTGCTAATTTACAAGTTAAAAGATTTCAAAGCTATCTAAGAAGTTTTTCTTATTCTATGCAATTTTTCTCTTAATAAGACAAATCTTCTGAGTATCTTTGTAAATATATAAAACAAACCGAGGAACTAATAAACTCTTAAAAACAGATAATATGCAAACTCAAAATGGGGTTTAATAATATATATATGCACAATCCTGGGCTGGGTAATTCGGCAAACCCATTAGTGTATTTATGTTAAAAAAAAAGCTGATTAAACCTTCGGGTTTTATAACCTATATATGCTGTATTTGATAGGAAAGCTGTTTTGAAAGTGAATCCTCAGCTTACAAGATTTGGGGAATGAATAAAAGTGTATCTAAAAGGTTTATAAAATCACTAGCTTGAACGTATTTCTTACCATCTAAGTATTTCAGTGTTACCAGAGCAAGGACAAGTGCCATGTTTCTGTTGGAAAAATAAGATCTGTGGTCTTTGGAGAAATAGAATAGGCTCTTCATCTGCTCCTTACTTTCTTTCTGCTTGTACTTTACTGTCATAGAGTCATGTCCAGGAGAATGCCAATATTGTGCTATTTCATATCTTCATGGAGTTTCACAAGAGGCATTTTTTTAACAGTAGTGGGTCAGTTGCCTGTGAAATTGGACTACTTGTGGCTTGCCTGACAAACTATATTGAGGGGGGAATATGATTTAAGGACTTGAAACCTGCAGGGAGAATTCAGAAGAGCAGCATACTGCAGATGGTTTATTTGTTATAAATCAGTGAAATGTCATTAACAGTACCATTATTTTTAACTGCAATGCTAGGCTCTGTCCTTGCCAAATGAATGTCACTGATTCCTGTAATGGAAGCTGGGACTTCTCTGCAGTGCTGGTGGAGATCAGCTTGCCTGCTGAGGGCCAGCTGTGGGCTCTGAGTTGCCACATCCTTTTCATAGGAACCGAGACCGCTGCACGTTGATAAGGTGTCTTTTTTTCCATTGTAGTTGGTCCCAGGCGGTTGTACCCAAACTTCTGCATGAGTAGAGTGATACATTGTCCTGTATTGAGTAAAATTTGAGAGATTATTATCTATTTGAATGTGCCTCTGAGAAGGCAGGAGTATCCACTGCAGTGTAATTACACAGAAATTACTAAACTTTTAAAAACTGCGCCTGTAAAGGACAGTCTGCATTTTTGGAGAACACTTAGTTGGTTCTGTAAATGTTGGGCCTGTCTTGCTTGAGAAATGGAAGGCTTGTAAAATGCATTAGAAATACGTGTTGGAAAAATAGGTCTGTATGGACTTCAAAATCATGGCATTACATGGCATTATTTCCAATTTCATTGTCAATTAAAAAGGTCTTTCTTAATGGTTATATTGACTGTTCCTTAAATGGTAGTCTAAAGAAAAGCAGGCACAAATATAAAGCTTAACGTACAAAGCTGTTTCTGCTCTTTCTTACCTGAGCTGTGTATTTAAGTAGATGCGTCCCAATCTATTGTTTTGCCAGTTTTTGTTTCAATAGCTTGACCAGATGTAGTTAATTGCAATGAGTTACCTGTTTCTTTTATCACAGAATCACAGAGTGGTTTGGACTGGAAGGGACCTTTGAAGTCCAATGCACTGTGGACACATTCCACTAGACCTGGTTGCTCAGAGCCCCATCCAACCTGGCCTTGAACACTGCCAGGGTTGACGCATCCACAGCTTCTCTGGGCCACCTGTTCCAGAGTCTCACCCCCCTCAGAGTAAAGAATTTCTTTCTTATATCTAATACAAATCTACTCTGTTTCAGATACGACCTGTTGCCCTTGGTCTTGTCACTCCAGACCTCATGTAAAAAGTCTCTCTCCCCTTTTCTCATAAGCCACCCTTCAAAGTATTAACAGGCTATCATGAGGTCTCCCCAGAGCCTTCTCTTCTCCGGGCTAAAAACCCCCAAGTCTCCCAGCCTTTTTAAAAAGGGAAGCTGTTCCTTTCCTCCAATCCTCTTTTGTGGCTCTTTTTCTAGACTCGTCCCTAACAGGTCCATACCTTTCTTTGCTGGGGGCCTCAGAGCTGGATTCAGCACTGCAGATGAAGTCTCAACAGGGCAGAGTAGAGAAAAAAGAGTCCTCCCCCTCGACCTGCTGGCCATCTTTCATTTTACACAGCCCAGGATACTGTTGGCTTTTTTTTTTAGATATTGGAAGATTTCCTTTGTAAATGTAATTAATAAGTTGAAATTGAGACAAAAATCGTAGTGATGTAATGTTAATGAATGAGGTACAGCTTGTGACACAATTTATGTGAAAGCTTGGTATGTTCCTTGAACACTGCTGGCGAAGTCCCCCTCTCTTAGGAGTGCTGTTAACTTTGTTACTCTTCAACATCTGGCAGAGGCCTCTTCCTGTGGAATTCAGTCGAAGAAGACTGGTACTGGAAAACTTGTAACAGTTCCATTCTTGTGTTAAAATACACAATCAGGACAGCTATGAAACCGTGACATTGATGGCAGTTTCATTTGAATAAGTACTCAGGTAGTAAGCAGACCTTACTCCTTGGGACTGTTGCAGAATAACTTGATTAATTGACTTTTCATCAAAGAGCAAATATTTATATTCTATAGAGATCTTGCTAGAGTAGCTTCTTTGGCTTCTGTCAGTGATGATATTTAACTTTATCAACTTTTTCCACTTGGAGGTATTTTGATTTGTTTTCTGGGTAGATTTTTTTTTTTGTATGTGATGTTGGGAAACCCCTTAAGTGTCTTTTTCTGTCTGTCTTATTTGTAATATATTAAGTTGTATCTCTATTTAGTAAATTACTTAAGAGATGAATTTCACTCTGTCATGCTTGAATCCGATTACCAAAACTGCAACACATTCAGCTTCAGTATGTGGCTGAACTCCAGTGCAATGACACACAATGTGCAGGTGGTTGAATATTCCTTAAGAAGCAGCCTGCAATATATGCCATCCATAATTCCAGTGAATAAATGCCAACTTTAGCATGAGTGTTCTTTGAAAATGTGCACGTTGCTGAGGTTATTAGTCACTCTGAATTCAAGGTCATGTGAGTGCAGACTTTGCATAATGCTCCAGGAGTGGTCTACATGTGAAGTGTTGCTGCTTGATTTTCAGAAGATGGCATGCTGTGAATTTTAAAACTCCCTCATCGTGGATGAACTGCAGCAAATGTCATTTTGTAATTGAGGCCATGTAAGTTAGTTATTCTACATGTGTTTTTAACAATGAAGTTTGAAAAATCTCATTGTGGGGATCAAAGAAATGTTATCATCATGAAAGGAAATGCTGCAGTATTTGCTGAATAGGGCAAGGAAACAGAAGAATGAAAATTCTGCATCTTTTTTAAGATATATATATAATTGTCATCTGTTTCATGGATTAGTATGAAGATCATGCTGTTGGCCTTCAGTTTAAAAGTAGAGAAATAATGATAATGGTGAAAATATTGCTGCTTCCCTTAACATGAATATGGATCACCACACAGAATTCTAACAGCAGCTGTGACTTTAATTTGAGCAAACCCAACTCAGACAAAGATTTTGGAAAAAGAAATCCACAGATAAAAGTGAGACAGACCCTAATATTGTATCAGTCCTAAAAAGACTCAACATAAATAAAGGCTTGTTTAAAATACAGAAATTACTTAACTCCCCCAGCCATTTAGTAGTTTTGTTTTGCTCTGCTACTTGTGTAGATAAGTTAATTTAATCGTATCTTTTACATCTGTGAAAATGGAAGGAGCCAAATATTGCAGCTAGTTAGAATGGTCAATCACAGCTCTCCTTGGAGAGAAGATGCCTCCACACTGCCTAGAATAAATGCATTTTCAAACAGTGTTTATTATAAGTGAGAGATCCCGGATGAAGTTGTGGTGGGGTGACCCTGGCTGGACACCAGGTGCTCACCAAAGCCACTCTCATTCCCTTGCTCAGTGGGACAGGGGAGAAAAAATACAACAAAAAGCTTATGGGTCAAGTTAAGGACAGAGAGAGCTCACTCACCAGTTACTATCATGGGCAAAACAGACTCTACTCAGGAAAATCAGTTTAATTTATTTTCAGTCAACTCAGAGCAGGATAATGAGGAAATAACTGTGTTATTCCTGAGGCAATACTATCATCCCTGATGGCTCAGCCTTGTCCAGCAGGGGGTCGGCCCTGCTGGATATAGGGAAAGCTTCCAGCAGCTTCCTCAGCTTCCTTCCCTGAAAGCCCCTGCTGCCAAAACCTTGACATGCAAACCCAAAACAGAAGTGTTTAAAATTTTTTTAAAAAGGGAGAAATATGAACTTTGTGCTGGGAATTGTAGTCCAAAATTTGTAAATTATAAAAGTTTCTTTGGAATACATAGGATTATAGGATTGCAAAAGTTGCTCTATAATATAATCACAGAAATAGTACTAACGGGCACCTGCTATGATTAAAAAAAATCAATCCTCATTTTTCTAGTATTTTTTCTTTTTTTTTTTGAAACCTCATGAAAGCAGGTTATTTGCCAGTGATTGACTGATGCTATAAAGTCATCCTTTATGTCCATCTCCAGAATAATTGTCAAGTACTAGTTTGTGTGCTCAGTACTACTGTTTCCTTTACATTGCCATTTACCCGTGGCATAAATTGGAGCCATAAGAGAAATGGGTTGGTAGAAAGAGGGGATTAAACTGTGAATTGATTAATAATTAAAAGACCCAAACACACCACTTGAAATTTTTGGTGTTGTCTGATTCCTTATTATTTCAGTTTTTAAATTTTATTACACACCAAGGTAGTCAAGCTTCTGTGAAATCTTCTATTTTTGAGGAAAGGAATAGAGAGAGTATGCACCATTTAAATGGCTGTTCATAATTTGGGGCTGCCAAACCAATGCTATTCATGCTGACATCCTGCCTTTTCAGACAATTAGGTAGTATATATTGAGGTAATGAAAGACAACTGCTTATAATAGCAGAGAATTATTATAATAATTTTGTTTTCCAGATAATGATGCAGATTTATAATTTCTGTGACCACGTCCAGAGTTTTACTACCAGAATTGACAGGGAAACCATAAATAGTTGTTATTCCATTATGCTAAATGTCAGGGTATAAATTTAACTCTGTTTTATTTAAAAATCCATGAGGACAGGTTATGATCCTTACATTAAATGGATCCACAGCGGTTAAACCTAAGTCCATTCTTGGTTTTCAATAACTTTTTCATATTTTGTCACACCTGTTGGACACAAATCATATACACAGCTTGAATGGGAATGAACACTTACTGAAGGTTTTAAAATAAGATGCAAGTTTCAAAATGCTTCCACTTTGCAATGATTTCATCAGGTAACTCCAAGCCTATTAGCAATTTTTGTTGTTGTATGCTATTCCCTTGTGTTCTGCGAAATTTACAAGATTCCTATAATGATTTTTTCTCCTCCAAAACTCGGAAGGCCTTTGCTGGCAGAAGCTGTTTTAAAAAAAATTAAAAAATAAAATAAAATACATCTTTCTTTCAACAACGTAACCCGGGTGTGATGCAGTCATGAGGTGTATTTAATTGTCATTAACCTGGAAAGTTGTAACAGAATGTGCAACTTGGGCTATACAGACAGTTTCTGTTCAACTGGACTTCCTTTTTCTTTGTTAATGATTATGGCTGAAAAGCTTCATCAGGGTGTAAAGAGCAGTCATTCATACGAAGGACATTCATATCTATGTTTGTTGGTCTTTGATGATGTTCTCAATTTAGAAGTCAACATAGATGTAGTGAAGTTATAAGCTGTGTTGAGAATTAACACAGATTATTCTGATGCCATTCACACTAATTGTACCATTTCCAGTTTCTATGTTATGTTATGTTATGTTGTTTTCTCCCTGGACTATTGCAGGCTATGTCAGTGTAACTTTTGTTATGTACATAATACTGCCTATTTTAAAGATATTTCACACATTACTTTAAAACCCTGGATTTTTAAAGTGATGTAAAAATATCTGTATTTTCTAAGTATAATTGCAGGGGTTTTATTTAAAGCATTTTAATCATCTCCAGTTTTGCCTGTTAGCAAGATCGTTTTTATCCTAAGAAACTAAAAGTGAAAGACAGGCAGATGGTTTGAGATTATATGGATAATTAAGATAATGGTCGTGAAATAGAACCTAAGGAATCAAAAAATGTGGTAGAGGAGCATCAAGATGGTTTTCTAAATGCTGAAGGGTTTTCTAAATGCATGAAAGACATGCAGCAGAGTGACTGAGGGAATCACAGCCTCGGGGACTTAATCTCTTAAGCCAAAGCTGAAAGTACAGCAAGGAGAGCCCCCACCTTGGCCCACTGCGTGCAGCCCTCCCATCTCAAAGGTAGTGCAGGTCATTGGTCTCAGAAAGGACCTATACTGGAAATATTAAGCAAATTCAATTCCCGAACTTATGTTCCTGTGAGGAAGCTGCTTCTCTGTTCTCATTTCTCAGGTTTCCTGCTGGGCTTTTGATGCTCTTTTTGCAGGGGTTTAGCCATTCATGGGGCCGAGTGCTTGTGTTCGAGTCTTGGCAATAAGCCACAGGACAACCAGAGTGGGTGTCACTCAGACAACTCCTCCTTCTTTTGAAGTTATGAAAGCATAAATTGGGTCCCCTTGAAAAAGGAACCTGAACGTAGTAGATGCTCTGACAGAAGTTGCTTAGTAGAAGAAAGCAAAGCCAAGAGCACTGGGAATGTGGTGCATTAACATCACCAAGCACTAGAGGGCCCAGCCTGCATATAACCATTTCCCAAGAAGGAAAATGGGAGTAGGCTGAAGGAACTTGTGAGAAATTGCAGTGATATTAGGAGGAGAAAGAGCTGTCTGAAGCCAACAGGGCTCAAAACTGGACCGAATGTGGAGAAAGGTGATAGAGTGACAAATGCATTCAACCTGAAAATGTAATCAGACAAGCATGTTCCCCTGCTGAAGAAGGGATTTAGCAACTTTGAACTCAAAATCATGTGATTTTTCTTCCTCCTCCTGGCTAAATTAAATAGGGGAGTGATGTTTTTAATATTCTATCGTGCTTAACAAACCATTGCGTGCTGTGTCAAGTTCATTTTCCCTATCTGCTCTGGCTAAAACCCATTGCTATCTGTAGTCTAGCCTGAAGGTGACAAGAGATTTGAATCATTGTAATTAGGCACTCATCATGCTGCAAAAAGATACTACTATCTTGATGAATCAGCATGAAAAAAAACTGGGGGGTTTTTTTGGTCTTTTTTTTTGTTTGTTTGTTTTGTTTGCTTTAACTGCAGTTGGTGCCTGGGAATGTGAGAGCAGGAATGAGCTCGGCAAGAACTAAGGCAGCTGAGGCAGCATGACAACTATTGTCCTGTTCTTTGTGCAGAAAAAGTTGAGTGGTTTTTGCCCTTCCAAGTCCTGTTGACACCTTCAAGTGTTTTTGGATCTCTCCCAGGTTTCACTTGACAAACATTTTCATGTGTGCCGCTTCTTTCTGATTCTGAGAAATACATAAGAATTCACTTTCTGCATTTAAGCAAGAGCTATGAAATGAGTTACTGTTTGCCTTTTAGGATTGTTGCTCCAAGGCACACTTATGCTATGAAGTATAAGTGATGAAAAAGTGGATCTGCCCAGGTTTGTGGTTGGCAGAAATGGGGTATGAGGAGCTTTATCCCTCTGGGGAAAGGTATATCCATGCACACCAAAAAGTAGGTTTTGTGACACTTATTACAGCTGCTTTGTATTAATAATCAAATTTTGTTCTCATTTGTGCCTATGTTTTAGAAAAGGTGCAGAAAAACATCCTGAAATACATATGGCTGTCACAAGGTAGAGGTGCATTGCTATTTTCACCTTTTCTTTCTTGGAACAACGAGTTACCCTTCGTTCTTTTTATCTGAAGATACTTTATCTTATCACTCCTCCATGCATCTTTCCTCAGAGCTTGGATAACATTCCTTTTTATTATTAAGATGTTGCATTGGTCTAAGATGAATCAGGGAATGGCATTTATTGCCCATAGCATGCATTATGTACAGTGGAGTTTTGTCATAATCACAAAATGTGATTAAATTCAGGGTTCTAATTCCAATTTATAAGTACTCTAGTTTTCAAAAGTGAAATGTGACTATGGATTTATGTACTTATTTCAGTAGTGGCAGCTGAAATGGGATAACATACTTTGGGAGGAGCAGAGAGCAAGCAGTATGTTGCTCACCCTACATGACTATCCTGTAGTAGATCTTTCAGATCTTTGAAGAGTGGGTGTTTTTAATGACTGTGGGTGTTTTTAATTATGTTGTAGCATTTAATGAATAATTTTTAAAAGCTACACACTTTTGCTAGTCAGTGTTAAAACTAAACAAATTTGGAATGTGCCAAAAATAGATTTCAAGCTGGGGTTTGTAAAAATTTGCTCCTCTGGAATGAGCAAATACTAATTCTGTTGGTCCTGGAAACTGTGCCTTTGTCTCTATTGAAATTATGGTTTAAATCAGTAAATATGGAGTGCTAAAATATTAGATAGGTAGATACTATAATTAATTTGGCTTTGCAACCTTAGGTATTTAACAAGAAATATACCTGAGAGTTTTCCTATCTTCAAACGATGAACTAAACACTTAGCTCAAAGTAGCAGCCCTAATTTGCAGATAGACAACAGATGCATCTATATTCAGAACATTATTATTGCCCTTCTTGTTTTTTTTTATCATCACCTGACTCATGTAAGTAAAATCTGCTGAATAAGGACACAGCTGGTTTTTTTTGTTACCTGAAGGGACAAATTTACACAGTCTACCTTCCAGTTCCCACATTCATTTTTGGAGCTTGTTGGCTGACATGATGAATTTGGTGGATAAGGTAGAGATCTTAAAAACTTCAAATGTGAATGTGTCTTTTTAAAATTCAAAGGAATGCAAATTGGTGTTCCCTTTCCCAGACTGCTCTAGAAAAGACTGTGACCTGAGCTCAAGGATTTTTTTCAGTTTGGCCTTTGATATCATTGATTAACCAGGTCCTGGTTGCTGAGAAGCCTCCAAGAGCAGACACGATGTGCTGCTTTGTGCTTGGCTGGCACCAGAGCTGCATGTAGTGGCAGAGGAGAGGAAGAAAAAAGGAAACTGAAGGGCATGGCTACAAAGAAGTGAACAAGCTGAATGTAATGCAGCAGGAATTTGGGAAACTGGAGGGAAAAGTGAGGAACCTAACATGGAGGTTTTGGGAATACCAAATTGGGCTTGTACATCACCAATGCATAGAAAATCAGACAAGTTGCAGTGCCCTTCACTGTTTTGTCTGTCCTTTGGATTACAACCTGTATGTGTCGTGGCATACAAGAACACTGAAAATAAAATTTTAAGTAGTGAGTAATCCTTGTTGCCATTTTGTTTTCAGTTTGATCACTTATTCATCATGGGTGATGTTTCCTTTGTTTTCTGCTGACAGAAGAATGCCTCCTTGTTCTTACATGTTGATATATGGCTTTGTTTGAGGGAGAATTTTGGTGTTGCCTTTAGCACAAATGATGTATGCATTTGCATTTCTGGAACACTTTTAGGGTTTCCCATTTGCTTTTATCTTCTTTACAGAATGAGCAACTGTTTTCTAGTTTATCTTTTCTGAAGATCAGCATAGATTGTTGATTACAGGGTGCAATAAATTAGATTGTCGACTTTTGCCACATTTCATGTTTATGCTATATATCTGAACAATGTTGAAGATTTATAGAAAACTTTAAAAATTAATCTGAGATGTAAATGCTTGAGAACAAAATAGTTTTGTTTTTTTTTAAAAGCTGGATTGTATTTTTATAGCCTGCTACATAAAATTGCATGTCTCTATCTAGAACAAGCTTTTAAATTTTAATTGCTAAAGGGGTTTTCAAGTAATTTATTAGACACCTGACTGCAAAACTGAAAGTATATCATTGTAATCCTATTGTTGTCTTTATTTGCCTAAACCAGAAAAACAGGGAATTTGAAAATACAGTGTTCATTAGAGTAAAAAATACAGTTTTTTTTATCATGTTGTGTTCTTCAGTTTGCCTTTAAAGGAATTTTTTTCTTACTGTATTTTAAAATAGACTTGAAAAACATCATCCTAGTCACAATGTAATTATTAATTTTTTTTAAATTTGAAATTACTGAATGGGTGGGAGAAATTTGTAAATGTTACTTTTCCAGTAGAGTATGATGAATGGCTTATCCACTTATGAGCAGAATATTTTATTTTCCAGTTGCAATATGTAGAAGCAGTTTAATTCTTGCCTCTCTATTCCATTTTGGCCTTCTAATCAGAACTAACACTTTGAACACATCAGTGTTTTGAGCTGGAAATATTACTCAAACTAAGCCTTTTTTCCACAAGTTATTGGGAGTGAATTCTTGAATTCCACAAGAACAGAATTAGGCTAATTACATTTAGCAGACAAATTTTTATTTTTCATAAAGAATAAACCAATCAAATCACTCATTTTCCTTTTTTTTTCAAATGTCTTGGTTTGAGGTCTTAGAGGAAAATCCATGGAGATTTCTTTCATGGTTTAAAGGGATCATAAAGTGGTTTTAAAAAAACAAACAAACCAACAAGCATTTAATTCCTAGTTCGTTTTTTTCCTGTGTCAGTTTGTTATATGTAGAATTTCAGTTTTATCCTTTTAGATTTGAATAGATCCCAAATAAATTTTTCTTCTTGAATTGTGTTAAGCAGTAAAAGACCCTGAATTCTACCAAAAATTGAACAAGGCCTTTTAACAACTTTCTGAGATGAAAAGGTAAGGGTTCTTCACCTGGTCTCCCCATGATCCACTGCCTTCCCCCAAGCAGGACCTTCCTTTTGCCCTTGGGCAGTTTTTTCCCATTCCTTTACCATATAAACATGATTACAAGTCTCTGAATGCAGTTTAAGGGATCCCTGGGCAAGGGGCAAGCCAGAGAAAGGAATAAAGTTCTTGCTCCCTAGAAATGAATTTGGACGTTTACCTATTTTCTCAAGGTAATTTTTGTCTTTTGAAAGCAGCATCTAACTTTTTCTTTTTGTAGTATTTCCATTTCTTCATTTCTTCATTCTAAGGAATGTTTATTCCTTAATACCTCATAATTTTCCTTGCCTGTTGAAAGTTCAAGAAGTCTGCTAACTGTTTTTTTTGTCAGTGGTGTTTCTTTCCCTATAGCTATTTTTGCTTAGAATTTGTCTTGAATTCAGACACATTCTCCAAGAGCTCAGTTATTGTTTTTTCACTATGGCTGAGATTGACAGCCTGAGGTTCTTTACCATAATTATTTCTTGAATTGTCCTACAAGTTGGAGTTTTCTGTGGCAAGGATGTGTGTTAGTACCTCTTCTGCCTGTTCTTTGGGTTTGATGTATTAGAAGCTATCAAAGACCAGAGTTTATTGTGGTAGTGTTAATGATACAAGCTGAGAATTCAGCCTGTTTTGTTTTGTGGCTGTGGTTTTCAAGGCTTTTAAGTGTTTTTAAGGGTAATTCTGTGTTGTAGAGAAAAAAAATAGCAATCACCTTGTAATGAACACTGGGATCTCTCCTCCCTGTTTGCACTGAATGTGAGTTACCACATGCATGGCTCTGGAGACTGGGAATTACCAGCAAAATCCCAATGATGGCTGCTATGGAAGAACACAAGTATGTGGGAACACATTTAAGAATTATTTCCTTTTCATCCATAGCAAATGTCACAAGTTTCATAAGTTACGTCACTTCCCTGAAGTGATGGTGTTCTTTTTTTCCCTTTTTTTTTAAGTGGCGTCTGATAACTCAAGTTGAGCAAAAACCTGGGCCTGGAGGAGAAAATTGCAAAGTCCTTTACGATGTGATAGACTTTTTCTTCTTCAGCATGTAAACTCTATATACTCTTGTCGGCTTAGGATTATCTTGATAAGGAATAAGCTGTACAGTTCTTGGTAATCACTTGGGAATCTTCTTTTCAATGCTCTTTTCTTGTACCTCGCTTGCTTTATGCAGCCCCTCTGTCACTCTGTGAGAGAATGACCATGATTATTTTAGCAAATTTCTAAACTTGTTAAGGGTAGACTCCACTATGCTCAAGGTAAGACCCAGCATTTATTACAAGTCCCTCATTTGGTACATCCTCTTCAGGACATTGCTGATTAAGTACAATCCTAATTCTTTGTCTTTAATATCATGAGCCATCAACGCAGTCTTTGTTCTCCCAATGCTGCCACATGAGAAGCCTTCCCAAACGTAGTGCTATGCCTCTTCCGACAAAGTGGATTTTTGGAGGGTTTTCCCCACTTTCTATCTGCCATCACAATATTTTCTCCCTCTTTGTATTAATGATTAGTGAGACAAAGAAAGATTTGAGCCTTATGGAGAGGGAGTCAGGTTGACTGCAAGTGAGAAGTAACATTTGCATTTGCAGTGTGTGTTTAGTGGATTGGGATGACATCCTGAAAGTTTCCCATCTCAGCATGTTTGCTGACATATGTACTGAGTTTGCTTAAAGAAATAGTAATAAAATAAAACTTACTTACACAGGTCTTTTCACTTCAGGTAAGTTTTGGTGACATCGATATTTTTGCTCTTGTTTTGGTGATAACAATGTTAATATGAATGTCATTAATATCAAGGGTTACTGGATATTGATTATATTGGAATAAATTTTAAAGTTATCTTTGTGTTGGGAATAATTTCTATTTAAATTGCATAAAAGTCAGTCTTCATTGTAAGTAGGAGAAAAAAATTATAGATAGATAGATAGATAGATAGATAGATAGATAGATAGATAGATAGATAGATATAGCTTTGAACAGGCTTTCTGATGCAGGGTCAGTTATGTCAGTTTGTGATTAGATGAAGTTCCATAGATTTATTAATGGGACTGGTAAGAGGAGTATTATTATGGCAATATTGAATTTAAACTTTTATCTCTTTGTTCTCATGGGGCAAAAAATTATTGTAGTGGATTTGAGAATGGGAATTTCATCCCACGATTTTGTTTTATATAAGTATAAAAGCATGCAGGTGTTTACAGGCAAGCAAATGGGTCTCCATAAAAAATGCTAGTTTATATCAAGTACTCCGTAGTATGAACGGGTGCTTTGAGGCTTAAACTGCAACCAAGCAAAAATGTGCAGCCTTCCCCTTTTGTCTATAATAGGGTCGACATTGGGAACCACGGTCCCTTTGATCTTTACATAAAACAGATGAAAATGCATAAATTGCTTCTAATCAGAGATGAATTAAAGGAAAATAGCCTCCCGGAGGACAAAGCACCCCAGGCACCCATCAACAGCCGTACCAAATGACAGACCTGGAGGAGACTTCAAAGCTGCAAACACAACTGCCAGTCAAATCCACCAAGAATCAAGATGCCATTTAAAAATAAAAAAAATTTAAAAAAATCACAGTTTACAAGTGCCCAGAACTCTCTCTTTAAGAAGAACTGGCAGAAACACACTACATGGACTTGCTTTTTAAGCCACTAAATGTTCTTTTTCTTTTAGGGGCTTGATAAAGGCAATACTTGCTTGTTTAATTTAGTCCAAAAATGTTCTCAGACATGACAAACATTGGTAATTTTAGTGTCAGGTAGGGTTTATTCTATTTGAGTGGCATATTGTATAGAAGCTGAAGTATGTGTTTTAGTGGAAGCCGATCAGACATTTTTTGTAATTGCTTCCTTGGTTGTCATCTTTATTTGTCCCTGTGAACACAAGCATGGTTGACATTCCTCAAATTGCAAAGAAGGAGGTAGTGTAAATATCAGGTTTGATTTTGGAGGGGAGGGAAGGAAAATTTGAGGCAATAATTTTATTATGAGCATTTTCTCTGTGGAACAAAGAAAATCCCAAGTTAAATCAAAATTCAGATCCTTTTCTAGCTCAGGTAACTCATTTAAATATTATTTAGATACTAATATCAGTAATGTTAAATATAAGAAATAGGCTTGAATAAGGACTATTAATTGCTGATTTGTTTCAAGAGAGGTAACCTAAACATAATTTTTTACATTTTTGTTAGTATTCTGTTTATGAGAAGATATAAAAACTTAATGTTTTTAAAGATAGAGACTAACCACAATTTTATGGACTGCTAAAATTCCATTTTTGATAAAGACTGATGTAGTCCCTACAATATAAATATTGTTTTAGGAGGGATTTTACCTGCTGCCAATTTTATACTTTGCTTATTCGTTGTGTACAGCATAACATCTATATCCAAACCCACATACATTTGAGAGTCATTTAGTGGCATAAAAAGAAAAAAAGTCATTTCCAAATACATAACTGACAATGAAATTGTTCGGTAGTCTGAATGATTTGCTGCAGGTGAGATCAGAAAGGTTACCTGATTCATTTAGTAGGAAATTCTTTTCAGTTGCTTCTGACCTTAATTGTTATAACTGAAGTATATTACATCTACAGCTCAATTTTTGGAAGAAATAAAAAGATTTTGCTAGTCTGTTTAAGGATGAAGCTAGGAAAAATTGCTGAACACTTTCTTTCTCTTAACATTTTTAAAGGTTCTCACCCTTCCTGAAGACACAGGTATCTCTACTCCTTGGAGCAAACATTTTAAATAGGTTTTGAAAAATTGGACTTTGTCTATGGCTTGTGAGACCTTCACCATTTAGCTTTCCAAAGCTTGCATCTTCAGTGAATGCACTTGTCTCACTTTTGGGCCACTGACCCACTTGCACGTGAATAAGCAGAAACTGACTTCTGGCACAACAGACATAGATGGACTTTCTTCACAAAGACTGATCCTGACTGATCCTATCAATAACTGCACTGAAATGGCAGAAGACTGTAAGACAGAGCAGGAATTCTGCCTTGTTCTGTCAAGTGGGATAAGAGCTAAAAGAGAAGAAAGTGAAGTCTGAAAATGAAGAAAAGAAAAAAATGTCATGAATAGAACTTGATGGCCTGTAGCAGTATAGAGCAAGAGCCTCTTTGATTCTGAACTTTTTCCCAGCATGAAAAAAGAGGTCTTTGCCACAGCTTACACAGAAAACTGCCCCCTTTTCCTTAGTTTTTGCTCTGTATCTGCCTAACAGCAAGACCTCCTCTTATATTGAGTCATACTGCATTGACTGATCAACCAATAAAGCCTGAAAACAAAGTCAATCATTCTTTCCTTTCATGAGTACCTGGAAGATTTTTACACATGATATGCTTCACCACTGGTATTTGTTTCTCCTATCTTAAACTTTTTATCATTTTGGATCCTTTGAATTAGACAGGGCCTTATGCTGTTGGGACTCTCATCTGTGTCATAGGTTGGCAAAGAGAAATCTCAGTTCACCCTGAGTGAAAGTGGGTGTTGGAACACAGTAGTCGCGTTTGCCTTCTATAGGATATCAAGTGGCACGGGTGCAAATTGCTACTGCAAGGCAACACAACAGTTTAACAGGCTTTTTCGGTTTTTAAGAAGGAACTCATTTTCTTAAATCCCCTCTCCCGATGCAAGGGAATTTTTACTATTTCTTTCATGTTTACTATGTAAATCTACGTGGAAAGGAAGGATCATGTGTGACCATCTGCATTAAGCAATCAGTGTGATGGATCCATCAAACTCTCAGCAATATCTTCAGGCTCCCTTAAGGTGGATTGTATGTGTTAATCAGCCAGTGAGTGCCAAATGCTGCTGCTTCCAAACTGAGCTCACAGGGGCATGAGGTGCCTCAGGGATCTGATGCACAATCTGGGACTATTTATCTTGGGATGATTGTTGTGGTTCTTGCGCTGCCTCCTCTTTGGGAACAATTCAGCTGCCTATGCAGCAGGTCCGCAGGGTACAGCTGGCAAATGAAGGAAAACTGAAACTGGTGCAAGTGCACCATTGGCATTGAGCTGCACCTTGCATCAGTGCAGGACTGTGAAATCCAAATTTCACAAGCAGCTTAGCAATTCTGCAACAGGGTGAGAACCCCTTTGCTGACAAGGAAAAGAGAATTAGGGGTACAACTGGTACGAGCTGTTGCATTTGTCTGGTGATAATCTGCCCTGCTCAAGAACTGGCACACTGAACTAGAGCAATTGTGTCCTCTAGCCTTTCCCTCAATCTTTCAGCATCCGTACTCAAAAGCAATGTAGACAAGGAATAAATGATTTAAGGCCTTAAGTACTGCAATGCTTGGCTGTACAGAGTAGTCTGGGTCACGTTCTAGATACACCCTCCAGAAACAAAGGTATTTTTAAAGGAATTTATGTACAGGATTTCTCTACCTGCACAGAAATCAGGGTCTTTGCAACTGGGATTTTTCTGCTTATAAAGGACCCAAACAAAGAGCTCTCAATAACTTTAAAACTTCTTCTGATCTAATAAGTTTGTTTGTGTTGAACGGGAGCCATGGCTCTGACGTGCATGCAAATGCAATTGCATTTTGCATGCAATCAATGGCAGTTCTCTTTGATTATGATAATTTGATCAAGAGTATGTATTCAGATTTTCTACTGTTCCATATTTATTTTAGGAATTGGGTGGTGGTAGCCTAATGTGAAAGGCCTTCATCCTCTCAGGGATGGGAAGTGTAGTGACTGCCATGCTTCTGGGTTTCATTGTAGAGCCCAGTCTTTAACAGCTTGTAGTATATCTGCTTGTCAGAATACCATTCTTCTTTATCATTGTCTTTGTCATCATCATCAACTTGGTTAGGAATTTCTCACCTTTATGGCCTCTCGGTCCACAGAGATGGAGTTATTATGTGGGCTTGTGGGCTTCCCTAAATTTGCCTTCGGATTATCATCTGATATAGTATACCTCATTTTTCAGGGCTGTGACCAAGCAATGCAGTGGATTTAAATTTTCAGATTACCTAAAATCCCATTTTGTCCAGGAAGGACAAAGGTGTTTGTCAGAGTCTTCAGTTTGTTCACTCCTTTGCCTTCAGTAGCTGAACAGATAACTATAACCATTGATAACCATGACCACTGATAACCATTGCTCTGTCCCCAGCCTTTTCTTCAGAGAGAAAAAAAACTGGAAAAAGCTGCTGTTTACCTGCCTATAGCTCAGTGCAAGATATTTGGGGCATGCTGAGGTGCTGCTGCTGATTTGGTCTCCCAGAGGAGTTGGCAGTGGCAAGGTTGTTTCCCCTCCTGTCCATATGGAGAGCAGAGAACAGGCAGAACAGAAGAGCAAAGCCTGCAAGCATGGCTTACTCTGTGAGGAACATGTCACTGTGAGATGCCTCTTGTTGTTCCAGCCTCTGCTGCTTTTAAAAACAAGTTGAATCATACCAGATTATAGTCTGGCATATTAATGTAAACTGTGACTGATTTGGGTTACTTTTAATATGCCAGGCTTGTGTTTGTTCAGCAACTCTTACGCAACATCTGTGGTATTGGAGCGCGGGGAGCTGAACAGTGGGGAAAAGGAATGAGTACAGATGTCACAGGGTAAATAATTGATAGAAGATAGACTTGCTAAGTCATACTGTCCACTCAACTTCCACTGCTATGCTGGGGAGAAACAGGACTGTTCCAGGCACATTCTGAGGTATCCTCTCCTTGTGCTGCTGTTGTACCCAGATGACTCCAACTGAAAAAGCCTTGCCCATATCAGGTGTTCCCATTATATCTCTCCTGAGAATGTAGTTTCAAGAGGCATCTTTTTGGCAGCCATGCCAGCTGACACAGCTCTCGTTCTGTCCTTGCATCACTAGCATAATTGCCCTGGCAAACTGCTTCTAGGGTTGCTTGGTGTGCCGGTTCATGGAATTGAACTGGTTTTAAATTGAACATTTTCCTTTGCAGTTGTACCAGCATAGCTGAAGGAAGATCAGCAGTTTTGGTGTTTATTTTAAAGAGGTCTGTTGTCAGGACCTTCACACTCCTGGAGGTCCTTTGAAGGTATAATGCTAAAACATTTTGGCAAAAGGTGTGCAGAAGCCTGCACAAGAAAGTTCTAGAAAATTGATGTTTCCATTATATTGGTGATTCAAGGAGGATGTGTGACCATTATATCAGCAGGCTCAAATACTGTGCAGTGGAATCCCTTGTAAATATCTGAGGAAATACGTAGGGTTTTTTCACAAAATTTACCTTTTTTAATTCTGCCTTTATTTATATTGAGCAAATATGATTTGATTATAGCCAGTAATATAAAAGATAGAAGCTGGGGTTTTCTCGTTGGTGATGGTGGTTGGTTGGTTTTTTAAAATGAATTACATTAAGATGAAGAAGAAAATAGCAGGTGGAAGAGTAGAATAAGGAGAAGGACTGCACCGGAAGCAAGGGTTAGGTTTGTGAGGAGGAGCATATGAGATATAGGAGAACCATTAACAATTTAGATTGTGAGAAGTTGGTTATTCTGCATCCCGAAATCCAGTATACATTGGATTAGACCTGAGAATAATAGAATGATTTTACTGGAAATGAGGAGCCTAAAGGGCATGGCGTACAATGCCTTTAAGAGAGGGGCCTCAAAGGATTACGTACTGCAAATTCAGCATTGAGAACAGGGACACTGGAGCATCTTAAGTAGAAATGGAATTTTTGTGGATGTTATTTAGTAAAACTGATTTCTTTTACTGAGCAGTTGTGAACAGGATGGTTGTTTTTCTCAAGAAAAGGTCACAGTTTTTTTTTTTAAGGTCCAGCCTAGGTATGGTAGTGAGTGAGTTTCAAAGAAAAGATTAATGCTGTAAAAGGTAAGCAACCAGACCATTTTTTTGGTGCAAAATTACCTCACTTTCCACTTCCAAAAAAGAAAAGTTAGCCTGGTGAGGACTTACTTGTGTTTCAGCTCACACAGATGAAGATTTGCAAAGTTTTTCATAACTTCAAGTAGAATTGTAAGATTAGTAAGGTGGTTTGCACTTCTAAATGGCAAGGCTGCCACTCTGCCCAAAACAATAAAAGGTTGGGCACTGGATGACACATTTCACTAATACTATTATGTCTGCCTTTAATCTTTTAAGCAACCATTTTTTTCAAGAGTTGTATTTTTGAATTATCCATTTCTTGGATAATGGTTTAAGATACATGTATGTGTAGCTTGATTTCCATTTAACCAAACGGGTAAATCCTGCTTTAGAGACAATTTAATAGACTTTGACCCCAAAATAGGTCATCCATCAAGATCTAAGAATATCTTTTATATGAAAAACAGCCAAGGACTAAATTAAAAATATACTTGCAGAGGTTTTATTGTAGGTAATTTTGGGTATGAAAGACACAAATTTAAACTGGCAGAAAATAGGATGAGTCTCATTTGAAATAAATAGTTATATTGTATAATAAATTTATATATTACAAAATAATACATTAAATTTTTAATTACCACATTTGATACATTTGTATTAAAATAAGTTTATTTTTCATCCTCTGTGAGGGAAAGGCATGAAGTTGAGGTCAGCGCAGGAATTGGAGATTGGTATTTGGAACACAAGGTGGTGCCATTGTGTAAAGTTGTGCTTCTGTAGAGTTTCTGAAGGCAGTGAAGGGGAAAACGGTGTTTAAAAACTTGTGAGAAATGTGTGCAGAGAAGTTAGCAGTTTTAAATGAAAGATCTGTAGCATAGGATGAAGGGGAGTGTGCCTGGAGTTCTGGTTTTGTGATACACAGAAGGCAAAGGGATCTCTCAAGAAAGCTGTGTGATAAATTGATGTTTTACTTTGACTTTAAGTCTGCTTGCAAGTATTTTCCTTTTTTGGTTTCAAAGCGGGGGAAAGAACTTAACTCACAGTGTGGATCTAGGAACCATCTCCCAGCAGCTTTATATTGTGAATATATCAAAACAAGCTTCCCTTGTGTTACTTCAAATACACACTAAAATGCCTTAGGATTAAAGCAATCATCTGTAATACAATATCTGTGGCTCATCGTTGATTGGTTCAAAACATGAAATACAGCTTTTTTTCTTGGAAGAGTCAGTGTGTTTCCTTCATTGTCTGCTTTACCAAAATTCTACATTCCTTGTCTAATCCTGAGATATTAAAATAATTAAGTGGGATAGTCAAAGTTTCACTAATGAAGCATAATTGAGCTTTGGAATACTTTGATATTCAAATTTAAAAGAAAACATAAAAATGCATTTGCTGAGCATGTGCACATTATTCCTATATATTGCTCCCTGGTTTGGGCAGTAGCTGGGGATCTGGTTTGCCTAAAGACATTTGGGCTGTCCTACTAACAATTTTTTTAGCAAATCTTTATCACAAAGTGTGTGCAACTCTGCTTATTGCATCTGTGAGAAGAGTTAGCTCTAACCAAAGTAATCATTATAACTTTAAGGTGTGAAAATTTGGTTGCATCAATGTTTATTCTTTTAGATAAAGTGGTCTAAAGAAAATCAAAGTTTTGCAACAGCCATTCAAGATCTGGTTGCTGTATGTAAATGATACACTTGAAATTAACTTGTTGGCAGAAATGTTTGACTTTATTCAGCAAATGCTATAGAATGATTGTTCCTATTGAGTCAGATAAAAAATTATTTAATGTGCTTTGTTACTTAAATATATCAACTCCTAATAACAATTTATGTGACCTAGAAAACACCAAAGAGTTGGCGTCAATTTTCAAATTATTTCTTTCTTTCAGACCAAGAATCCTGTACTGTAATGTCTTACACACAGGGTTGCTTATTATTGATGTTGCATACACTTTAACTGCTGTGCAAAGCACCTCTCCCATGTAATTACACAAACATATTCTTAATATGACTTGTGTTAGCGTGATCGAGCAATGGAATATTTTTTAGGTGTGTGTTTTGCAATCCTGAATGAAGGCTGACAAATGTGGAATGTAGTTACTAAATATCGCACATCTCATGAAGAAATCCTTGGAAAGGACAAAGGCCAGGACAGCTGTGAGACTTCATGGCAATGAACTACCTTTAAAAGTCCTCAAACATGTATTGATGCAGGAATTGCAGTATCCCAGGCTATTCCGGATCCTTAAAGATCTATATAGAAAGGTGTTGTCAGATATGAAGAGTACTTGGGGGAACCGGAATAGTTTGTTTACTCCATGTGGAGCAACTTTACTCTGTCAAAGTGAAATGCCTCTCTATAACTTCAGCATGCTGGAGTGATGTATTTTGTGTTCCCTGCTTTTGTAATTTCACCACAGGGTATCCTGGAGGTAGGGCCTATCGTGCAATGTTGTGTTACTCAGTTCCTTGCTGTGGATCAGTTGCTTTTTTTTATGTGTTTGTGCAATTCTTCATATGTCAGTACCTGTAATACTTGCAGAAATTTTGGTATTGGGAATGAAGCTGGAAAATTTATGGTTCGTCTCCCCCTGTCCATTAATTTTGCCATTTCATTTTGAACTGCTGTAAGGCAGCACTGAGCATATGTCATAGATCATGATAATCATTAATAGAAATTAGATTGCACATGTTTAGTCTTGTGGAGAGATACTTTTGGGTCTGTGATTTTATGAAACTTTTAAAGTTGTGGCCATACAGCTACTGAAGAAGCAGGAGCAGGTAGATTAAAAGAGTAATTCCTTTCCCAGGATATTTATTGGAAGCCACTTTGTTTGATGGAGTGCTGCTTTAGGGATAGATCAGCTGGTTACTGATGTACATGAGGAAGCAGTGTAGTGATGCACAACTGGGATGACCAGTGGTGGAAGCAAAAATTAGCAGTATAACATAAGCTACTGACCATCTCTGAACTCACAGGGGACAGACAGGGGGGTTCCTGGCAGTGCCAACAGGCATTTTGTCATTCCCATCTGAAGGTTCCCTCAGTTGCAAACTAGTTGAATATTGGGAAACAGCTGTTGGGACTGTTGTGGAACTTTCTGATGCTTTTAGGGAGGAGGCTGCTGTGAAATGCAGCGGCAGTGGGGATGCTTTATAGAGTGCTCAACACATATAAGTAATATTGGGTAAACAAAAATGCCTATCCTCTCTCCCCTTCTCCCATTACCCTATGAAAACAAAAAATCTTGATGGGAAACAATATTTTATAGCATGCCACAAGCAGACAGCATCAAGTATGGACAAATATACTTAAGGCCTCCAGCTGATGCTGCCCATGGGAGTAGATCAGAGGAGAACAGATGTCAGCAATTTAGGATTGCTACTATGAGTATGATGGCAACTATGGATAAGCCTCTGCGAGGTGTCTTGTCACTGCAGTATGTCTTAAGGCAGCTTCCAGGAGATGGTAAAGACTTGTGTTCCAAAAACCACTGGACAAAAAAATTGAGATAATACTGCTGCTGTTTACCAGGATGGCATCCCTCTGTGGGGATGCTGCAGTGGAAAGGGAACACTGAGTGTGCATCACTGGGAAGGAAACACTGGACATGGCAGTAGGTATGTCAAAGTCTTTGCCTTTTATTTTCTTATGAGATGAAGGTATGAAAAAGATGTGACTCCTGTAATGTCCTGTGTTTCTCATAGCATTGAAAAGGTGCATTCCTGGTTGTCTTTAAAAAGAGGTTTCAACAGGTCTGCATAGTCTTGGAGGGTACACAAGTATGGATGCAAGACCTGCTCAGATGTGAAGCAGTGCAGTGAGTGACAGGCTGCCTGAAGGGTAGGTAGGAATGTGTCTGTAAAACCAGAAAATCAATAAACATGCTCTATAAAATTACTCCTTTTTGTTTACAGTGACATAAAACATCAAAAATTTAGCTCAATTAAAGTATGAGGACATCACTTCAGGGAGGTCAGCTTAAGTGCCCTATCTGTTTGAATGTCTTTTTTAAGACAAACCCTGTGTTCTGCTGACTGCCCTTCCTCATAGATGTGTGGCTTCACTAGAGCCATACTCATTTGGTTGAGTTTTCCCATGACTGCTCAATAACAGTACAGAGGGAAACCCACAGAGAATTAATCCAGTCATGGTTGTGCTAATTTCCAAAGAAGCAACTGAAAATAAGGGGAGTTAGTAATAAATGCAATATAAAACCTGTTTACATGACTGATTCTCCCTACCAGTTTGACCTTACCTCATTCCAGATTTCCCAGTTCTAGCTGAAAGCATTTTTGTGAAGAATGCTACCAGGAAAATTCCCTTTTTTTAATCTTGGCTATGAAAGACTTGTATGAAAGACTTTTCAATGGAAAGGGGGAATCTGTCTAAATATGTTGCTATTGAAGGAGGATTGGTTTATGGTCACATAGTTTGATATTCTTAGGAGGACTATACATTTAATCTTTGATCTAGAAATTATTTCAAGAGTCTGCTCATAAGCTAAAAGAATTTCTATCTAAATGTGCCATCTTCAGCTCCAGGTATAACCAGAAGAATTGTGCTATTTTCTCAAATATAGTTTCACTGGACAATTTCAAGGGGTTTCCTCTATCTTCATGGCTCCATGTAAATGATTTTTTGGTTGTTTCAGGGAGGAAGTAGATTCTCCTCTTCAAGATTGTAGTGGTAACACCGACGCACTGTTTTCAGGACAGATATATAAAATTGGGTACTAGACCTGATGTATTCCAGTCTGATCTCCAAGAAGAATAATTTTAAGGAAGGCAAGGTAAATCTTTATGTATGAAAAGAGTGTAGCTGAAGATTTATTCCAAATTTTAGCAAGTGAGTATGATTTGAAGCACTTGTTTTGGCACTTTTTTTTTTTTTAAGCTGTAGTGGAGCTTGAAATGATGAGCTTAACTGGAAAAGTAAGTAATTCTAAATTAATATTTTAAAAACAAATGGGAGGAAAAAATTGTCCCCCACCCCTGCTTTTCAAAAACAGGAGACAGCTGCTGATTTTAGTCCTAGAAGCCCTTTCCACCTTCATGTTTTCATAGTCATGGTAACAAACATTGCTCCCGATATTTACACAGTGCCTCAGTCACTGCTTGCAGAGACTCCTGTTGACCCAGTTGTGTTTTGGCTTTTTGGTAGGTGTATAGGATAATTTCCAATTCTTTCAGACTATTGACCTTCCTTAATACTTATATCTTCAGAAATATAAGTATAAATAGATGCTCTTCTCAATGACAGTGAATACTGTTCAAGAACTTGTTGAACAAATTAACAATTAAACAAACATTAAACATTAAACAAATTAAACATTTGTTTAATGATTAGAAAAATCCAATTCAATCTATATATTATTTCTGTAAAATATGCAATTAACTAAACTCAGCCTTTATGCAGTAAACATGCACTTTGGATAATCTGTTCAAGGAGAATAATGCAGACATTACACCCATCCTGATATGCAGAAGATGATCCATGGGGAGAAAGGATACATGTGCATAAGTCCATTATTTGAGAATAGAGTCCTTAATTTCTTGAGGCTCTATAAAAAGAATTTTGGCATCTGTACCTATTTATTTTAGAAATATATGGGTAAATCTTCAGCACAGAGCATGGGGAGTTAACTATGAAACATTCATTAATGTTAATGGGATTTCTATGGGTAATTCCCCACACTGAAAATTTAGTCCAAAGATATTTGAAAAGTGATGTTGAGAAGCAAGTTGGTTGGTTAGTCTCATTACTCTCATGTTATTAACTGCTTTATCTGCCACTGGCTTTGTATGAGCATTGAGATATTATACTTAACTGTTAATAATAAAGGCCTATGCTAAGTACACATTCTAGTGCGGTGGTAAAATAATGCAGTTATACCAGCAAATTTTGGATATTTTCATTGTAAAAACCCCTGCTAAACCATAGATTAGAGAGGGAAAATACCTATTAAGGATTTTTTTTAGACAGCAGAAATGGTTTACATTTCTAGTACAGCTTTAGCACCAAAAGGATTTTTATTTTCTTATATAGTATTTTACTATTGGGATGCAACTTCAGAGCTGGCCAGCTTGTGCAGGGGATTGGACCCACTGACTTCCACGTTCCTTCTAGCATAAATGATTTTATGATTTAGACTTAGTATGGCATTTTTCTTAAAGCAAATTAACGTTTTCTTTTGTAAAAGTTAATTTAGATAAGAGAGGAAATTCAGTTTCTGTTTGTCTTTAAATGTTGAAGAATGGTTAGAGCCTGGGAAAAGGTAAAAAGCTATTTTATATACTAAGTGGAGAATATTGTTTTAAAAGGAAATACAGGCTCCAGAGAAAAAAGTTTGTCAGATTTCATGATGCTCTTTTTCTGTGTTAAGGATGTGCAAGAGACTGCATGTGAAATGTGAATATGTGTGTGTGTATACATATATTCACATTTCCCCTCCCTTTTTTTTTGTATCTTAGCAGTTTCCCTTGCTTTTTAGGGGAGCTATTAAATTGCTCTTCGAGTTGTGATTCAGAGCAGTCAGGAGGCAGCCATTAGAGGGTGCTTCTGCACCAAGGAGCTCTCTTTCCTTGAAACCCAATTTACTTAACTTTAAGTATTTGTAGATTTAACAAGGAATCATTTTATGTTTCCTGGAATTATCCATTTTCTTCTTTAATTTGCATTTCTTCCTGAACTACTATTCTTGGAATTCAGAGGATTAAGATGCAGATAACTAAAGGTGATTGAACGAAGTTGGAATGATTCAAAACAGCAAAATAATTACATTTCATAATTGTTACTGTAAAAAAAAAAAAAAAGGAAAATATACACGGACCTCATGCAAGTGAAAAATGGGCTGGTCTCTTACCTAATTAATGAGAGAGATGAGCACCTGTATATTATAGCACTTGCCACATTATTACTGCCTTGTTTAGAAATACGTTTATTCACTATAACTCCACTGCATATATTTGCAGCAAGAATAGTAAAATAGATGCAGTTTGCAAATTTCTGCCATTGCTAGTAAAGATTTAAAAATAAAACTCTCAGTGCAATACAGCTGGGTGGGTTTTTTTTCTCTAAAATCATCATAATTCCTGATTCAGTAGCAAACTTAAAAATGCTATGTCTCTGCTTTAAGAATGTGCAGGCAGCAGAGTAGGGAACAGGATTTATAGTCATTTGTCTTAGGAATACAGATTTAAAGCCTGCACTTCTGACCCAGGACATTGGTGCAAGGTGAGTGAAGGAGAATGGAAATAAAAAGATTTCTAAGAGAAAATTCTGCAGTTATGTAATCAGTTCCTAAGACTGATTGAATAAAAGCCATTAAAATTCAAAAGTGGAACATAGCACAAAGCAGTACATCTCAGTTCTATGCCCAGGAATGGTCACGAGCACTCAGTAAAGAAATCTGCCACCTGCAAGTCTTTGTTAAAGCCAGCTCTTGGAGATGGTGATTCTGAAAATACGCCTCCTGGAGAAGTTGATACATCTTTGCAATAATTTTCAGATTCAAGGTAACGATTTCTGATATCCAATAGCTTTTGAAAGCTGCCCAAACTTCCAAAGACCATCTTGAATAAAATGTTAGTTGACAGCTGTAGGAACTGGCACAGAGCTTAGAAAGGAAAGAGATCAAAACCTTCTTCAGGAGCTTCTTTAGGAGCCATATAGCCTCCTAAGCTTTAAAAAGGGTAGCCAACTGCCCCTTCAGGCATAAGTGTCCACATCTTTATTGCACCAGTATATGCTGATATGCTCATTGCAGCATATTTGCACAAAGGGGTGCTGGTACTGCTGTCTCTAGTTTTATATGTACAGCACAATATCTTTCCTGAGATTGTGAGGACCTTTCTTTTTGAAAGGCAATGTTTACATTGCAAGAACACATGGAATTAAAATGGCTGAATCTTCCTGACATCATATTCACTAACAACTCAGGAATTTAGTATTTGCATATGTATTTAATGTGAATTTCAGCATCAATGGGTGTGCTTTTTGAAGCTGACATGCATGATTGTATAACTAATTTAATTCTAATTCTTCCAAGAGATTGTTTGATACTCATTTATGTATTATGTACTCACTTACTTCTTTTATCTGTTAAAAGGTGTACATTTTTGCTTTAGTGCCTGCACTGTCTAGTTCTGACTCAAGTATTTTTTTTTAAATTTGAGAGTGAAACGTAGGCAAAAGTAAAACATATTTCTTTAGCATGGACTGAATTATTGGATACTGTGAATTGCTGGATATTGGCTATCCTGTTGTTTCTATATAAAATTTGGATCTTCTAAATAAACACATAGGTAACTGGAAATGTGAATGCTTTGAAGGTATTGGGCATTGAGGGTTATGTCATGTCATTATAAAGGTAGTTGTTCATAGATTTTCAAAAACATTTTTAGATGAGACTTATAAAAACAGTATAAGAAGATACCAAGGAAATCTGTAATGCAACAGTTTATAATGTTTGCCCAGCAAACTTTAGCCCCAATCTGATGTATTTGGCACTATCCTTGTGCAAATCAGAATAGTTATTGTACCTTAGAACAAAATATTTGTGTGCACACTCCTCCCACTAGGAGCTTTGACCAATTGACCCAGTAGTAGTTTTTCTTCTGAGCTGAATGATAACAGAATCCAATTTAAAGTTAGAAACTCTTTGAAAATGAGCTACATGGATTTTTCTGCTGGTAGCATATTTGAGTAGCTGTTGTAAATCCCTGGTTGAATTCACAACTGGTATTTTAAAATTAAAACCAGGTAACAATGACTGATTAATTTAAACTTACTTTTGTAAGTTAATTACACCTTCTGATATTATGCTTTATAATTTTAACAGGATTGATTCCTTCAGTAAATATTTCTTGTATTAACAAGAGCTGCTTCATATGACTTTTTTCCAACAAGTACCGTAAATCCATTAGGTAATGATGGGACTAGAGCAAATAATTGCATTGTAATGAAAAGAAAGGATAGATGAAGAAATATACTTGCTACTCGTAACTCATGACTAAAGATAGTAAGGAGACACATTTTTTTTCTGTGTATCTCATCTCCTTCAAATCTGGCCACTAGAAAAACACCCTCAATATACAGCTGAACTAGTAAGACAATAAGACTGAAGTCAGAGAACATATCACCAGTATTATCTGAAAAAATAGGGGGATCCAATTCACGTTTCTCTCCATAATTTGACTATGTGTTGTGAAGATACTGCAATTGTTGTTTCTGAAGTACGAGGAGTTGCATAAAAATTCATTTTACATTTAAATTTTCATTTTATGCATAGCACCTATGACTTCCACCACTACATTATTTTACAGAAGCTAAGATGAACTACTGGTTCATACCAGCCAGAATTTAGAGCTCTTGCATACATGAAACTAGGACTGGTGGTTGAAATTGCCTCTCCATCAATATCAATATCTAGTATTTCAAATAAAGCTACTGTAATGTTCTGCTTTTTCAGATGAAGTTAATAATAAAGTAGCACCTTACAGTATTTATCTGATGGTGATAGTACTGTTAGCAAGAGGAAAGTTTTCCTTAAAAATGTTAGATGCCATCCATTATCTATGTGATCTCTTTGCAGATCCTAAAACTCGATTTCTCTTTTCTATAGATACTCAAATGTATAGGAATGGTGCTGGAAGTTAGTAAATCTATTGCCTTTATGTTGTAGGGCAACCTTGAGACTAAAACTGTTTTAAATATTGGGCAAAGGCAACTGCAGGGATCTGACTGACAGCTGGTCTTACTCTGTTCCCATAAGAGGTAGAATTAAGCTGATTTGAGCTTTTGACCATTTTGGACCTATCTTGTTTGCATTTTTAATGAGGTAGTTTTCTGAAACTAGCTATACTTACAGACTGATTATTTTAATGTCATGGTTTTCTCAAGGGTGGTAGAAGAGTTCGTAGTTCAATCTTAAAATCTGTATATATTTTAGTTTATATACAACCCCACTGCTCAACAGTTGTATTTAAATTATGAAAATGCTTAAATAAGTGCAGTTTTTTCTTCAGAGTTATTTTCCCTTTTGTATATCTGTATAATTAGAATGCAAAATAAAATATACTGTAACATTACAATCAGGAATTAATTATTGTCACATGAAATTTTCTTTTTTTTTTCTAACTGCAAAGGTGAGTATGGCTTAAAGTTGAAAAAATACTAGTCCTTTTCATAGAAACTTGTTTGAAGATCATAAAGGAGTACAAAAGAAGAAAAGCTTTTTGTTTGTGTTTGCAATCAAATCTTTCTTAAAAGGAAGTCTGACACACACGCATTGTAGTTTTTCTAATATTCCATTGAAGAAACCAAGATACAAGTCTCACTGGATTAACTAGAATTCAAGTGTAGCAGAAAAAAACATTTAAAAATAAATGCTCACAAACAAGAATCTCAATGAGCCTTGCAAAAGGCTATTCAAAGGTGATTTTCAAATATTAGTAGAGCTTAATTTATTGCTTGCCTAAAATATATTGTCTGCATCTAAACAAAATAGGTCAACATAACTACTGGAAATTATTTAAATGTAAAAACATTCTAAAAATGAAGGCAAAACCCAACATTTAAAGATGTTGTAGCTCTAAAAATAATCCGCTTGTTCTAGTAAATTTATTCAACTCATACAATGTACTCAGAAATACATTTCTATTTTATAAAGGCAGCTTAAAAATTTGCAAGATTTATAAATGAAATCAATGTGTTTACCAATGTTCTTTAGAAAATTCTTTAAACACGTACTCAATGAGCATGCAGAGTATAAAATGTTAAATACCAGAGCTGTACAGTTGAGCAAGAAATTAGTTGGTACAGCTCTTAAATGGAAAACTAAATGGTTGGTTGTACTGTATTTTCGAGTGCTGCTCTTTACCTGACATCTGTACAGATCTGGTTAGTTGGGTGATAGCTAAATCTGAAATACTGCATAAAAATATAGAAGAATCTTATTTGTTTAGGTGCAAATATAGTTAAAATTCAGACTGAATTCTGTTTAACCCATTGCTTTGGACTTAATTGTTGTTCTGATCATTGTTTGTTTCATAGCAGCCCATGCTGCAAGGCAGCTGATGAACTAGGATGCCAATGCATAGAGGCACAAATGAAAAGAAACAATTTAGATCTGCTGTCTGCAGCACTGCTGCAAACCCTCACATTAACATCATTCATTTTCAAAGAGAAATAGTGTTCTAAGTTTAAAGACCTGCCAATATAAACTTCCTCACAAACAGGAATTGCAACAATGGTAGGGCAGTGGAGCAAGGACTTTTCCTGTGCTTGGATTATTTGCAGGCCTTTCCACCTTCTTTCTGCTTAGCTTAAAAAAAGAGAGATTTTGTTTTCTCCTCCTTTGGCTGGTGATAAGGAAATATTGCTACAAAATTTTATGACCTACTGACCTTTAGTATTGAAAAATTGGGTTATTTACAACAGCAAACACTATCTAAAAGAATGTCGTAAAACAGCTTGACATTTAGTACTTCTGTAATTGCCTCATGTCATGTCAGCACTGGATATCTGCTGTTCGGATCAGTTATCTACTATCTGGTTTATATAAAGGCCTTCAGGGTCTTTATCAAAATGTGTATATGAACTTTTCGCTCTGTGAAGTAAAAAGCCAGGTCAATTATATCTATTTTCTGTGACCTTCTTAACTTTTCACACCCACTCTGTCTGAAAGTTGTTATAGATTGTAATACTTGCCTGCAGTATCAATTGGAGAATGGTTCTTAGCTTCATTAAGGTTGTCAGAGGTGTGGCTGATACATAAACTGAAGTGTCTTCTTGACAAATGGCATTACCTCTCTCAAATTAATTCTGCTTCACCATTGTTAATCTTATTATCTGTTCAGTTAATCAATAGCTGTCTTTCGAAAGAGTGGACCAATAATGTGTATTGGAAGTGTGTTTCTGAAGGCAGGAGCCACAGCAGTGTGGCAGAATTCAGTTTCTGATCCTGTCATCTTCTACTTGAGTGATAACTCAGCAAAAACTGGGCCTCGGTTTTGACACATGAACAATCAATTTGGTGGCAACAAATTATCCCATATAGATTTTCTGTAGTATCTTTGCATGTGTCCTTGAATTTCAGCACCCTCTATCTAGTAGACAGAGTTTTTAGTTCAGACCTCAGAGGATGAACTGGACAGCTGTTGAAGCCAACAATTCCCATTCTGAATAATGTCCCATGTGCCCTTTTCCCCAATTAATTGTGCAAGAAATAATTGATATCAGCTGGAGAGAAAATATTTGTTCTGTTTTACAGAATATATTTTAGAGCATTTACCGATTTTCATTGTTCTTACTTTGTGTCAAATAATCTTAATGTTCTTAAGGAGCTATATGTATATTTTATCGTTAAATATGCAAATATATTAAAGTATGAAAACTCAGTACATAGAATTGTAATCACAAAAAAGAGGACTATTTTCAGATTCATAAAACAAACCTCACAAAAATAATTTAATGGAACATGATACAGCTTTACAGCATATGGGAATAAATTTGCAATGTATAATTTTCATGCCAGAATTCTTGAGTTATCAGATAATGTATTTCCTTTCCATGATTATTCTGCAAGCCATATTTAGGCCTTTCTTACAATAGAAGTTTTAGTATGTATTTTGATACAGAGAGCTCCTGTGTGTTGTTCACCCATCTACAAAATAGTTTTCCTATTTAGATTGGGGAAGTTAGAATAATTATAAGAATTTGCTTCATTCATTTCTTTGGCAAAAATATTCTGAATCATTAGGGTCTGAAGAGAAAAAAGTAGCAACAGTAAATACTTGCCTAGAGATTCAGATGTATGATAATTTATCTTTGTGTTTGTTAAAAATTCTCCTAAACCAATATTGTAATATGAGTTATTATGCACTGCACAGATTTATAGAAACATTCCTGTATTTCTACTTCTTGAAATCAGAGGTTGGTCTTAGGGGATCTGATTTTCATTTATACTACAAAATCTACAGTTCTTTTCTCAGTGGAAAAGGGATTTAAAGAAGAAGTAAATGAATATGAGAATGAAGCCCACTGTGCTGCTGAACTGCTGAAGATAGCCAGGATCTCAGACGGGGTTTCAGTGCCAGGAGCAGTAATTGTGAGAAGGGATTGGCCAAGGCTCAGAAATAACTGCAGGTGAGGGGTCGGAGCTCAACCAGCATCTAAGAGAAATAGAAGAAAAGGAAGTGAAGCCCAAGCCTGTCTGTGCAGGGGAAGGTGCAGTGGGAGCAGAGGCATCAGGGAGCCAACACAGTAAGAGAGTGGGGACTGCCAAAGCCAGCTTGCAGTTGTCATTACAGAATGGATTAATAGCCTGCTTGATTCAAATTTGTGTTTGTTGATCAGGTCAGACTTTTGCTTTGTGTAGTCACAGTGTTTTTGATCTGATCAGGAGTGACAGACCAGCATTCACTGGAAATGAAACTCCAACCCAGGTGCAGTTTATAAGGCACTGCAGAGTTCCAGTGATGGTGCATACGTCTCAGGCTTTGCCACTGCAATGTGAAAGATGGAGACTGGAACCTCTACTTACCAGGAAATAAACCCAAGCTTCTGCAATTAAATGACTGAAACATTTAAGAATGCAGTCCCAATAGCTTATTTCCTGCATAGGTGACAGAATTACTGTTCCTAAAATACAAAGACAGGAGGATAGATCAGAATGCCATCTTTGCACCCATTTAACTTCTAACCTAAAATTGTGTCACTCTGTGCTATTTACACAGTGTCTTACATCCAAACATTCATGAAATTTATAAGTGGTGTGACTAAAAATTCAGAGATGTTCTGACCAATGGGCCCATCGAGCCAATGCCTTACAACCTGATTGGACTCCTGTAGTTGGTGAATTTCCACACAGGGGCAAGGAAGTGTTCACATGTGCCCATCTCATGCTCTACTATGAGCACTTGGACCAGTGTCAGAGATAAGAACTTTGCTAGATCATCCAACTGGGCACACAGCAACATTCCCCAGCTGGGATAGATTTACAAAAAAGCAAAGGGCCTGAACTACCCTGTGCATTCTTCAGTTCTGGTGCATGGAGTCTTCCCTTCTGCCCACCTGCAGATTGGGTCAGCATTTTCAGGAATTACATATTTTTAACAATTTGTTTTGTGCGAAAACAAGTCAGATTACTTCTAGCTAATTTAGATCGATGGATTAAAAGCTTAAAAAGGTTAGACAGACACAAGGACATAAGCGTCCTTCTTAAGCATCATTCTTAAGAAACCAAATTAAAACTATCAATAAATGTGCATAAAATAAGCGTTTTCTTGTAATTGCTGTGCTGCTGACACTTGTTGTAAGAACTTTGAGCTGTGAAGGAAGAATCTGGATTGTTTCAGACTACAAAATGAAGTTTTACAAATTCTCATGATTTTATTAACTTTTTTTCAATATGTGTTTTATTATATATCAAACAGGCTGTGGCTTCATACAGCTATAAAAGGATGAAGCCTGTCTTGTAAGATTGGGAGAATATTTTGCATTTTTTATTTGTGAGAACATGATAGAGAAAAAATTTAACTGGTCAATTTTAAAATGAATAATTACACTAAAATTTAAGTCAGTGTAGCTAAACATGTGAAAGATGATATGTCTAAAATTTTATTTAATGTGTTTTATACAAAGAAATTGTTGTATCAACATAAAGCATATAGCAAGTAGCTAATGATCTAATGCAGGTAATTCAATCTAAAATTCAACTTCCAGGGTCAAATACTACATTTTTGAATCATACTTGTGCTGCAGGGAGTTTCTCTCCTTGGTGAAGGACAAATTGGTCACGAACAGGAGGAAAAAACAGGCAGTGATTTCTACTCCAAATATTATTTCACAGAAACCTTGTTTGTTGAACATTAGGTGTCTAAGTTAAGAATTAGCTATTGTGAGTGAGCTGTAGCAGTGCCAGAAATTAGATGTTAACCTTTGCGAGGTGGAGGAAGGGAGACAGAAGTAAGGTGGAGTGTAATCTGCTCTGGTATGTACAGCTAGTTGAGCTATTGTGTAATCAATCCAAAATTAAATTTAAAAATATGTATTTTTGTGAATTAGAGTTCATTGCAGCTATTACATTTTCCATTTCTCTGAAAAAACTTAGACCTGTGGAAGATGAATGCACCCCAGTTCTGCACCTGGGATGGTGCAGCCCTGGATGTACAGACTGGGGAATGAGAGGCTGGAGAGCAGTGCCATGGGGTCTTGGTCAGTGGCAAGTTGAACATGAGTCAGCAGTGCCCTGGCAGCCAGGAGGGCCACCTGTGTCCTGGGAGGGCATCAGGCACAGCATTGCCAGCCAGGCAAGGGAGGGGATTGTCCTGCTCTGCTCTGCACTGGGGCAGCCTCACCTCGAGTGCTGAGGGCAGTTTTGGGCACTAAGAACATTAAAAAGCATTAGCCTATTAGAGAGTGTTCAAAAGAGGCCATCAGGATGGTGAAGGGTTTGCAGGGGAGGCCACAGCCAGTGGCTGAGGGCACTTGGTCTGTTCAGCCTGGAGGAGGCTGCAGGGAGACCTCAGTGAGGTCTTCAACATCCTCATGAGGGGAAAGGAGGGGCAGGCACTGATCTCTTCTCTCTGGTGACCAGTGACAGGACCTGAGGGAAAGGCCTGAAGCTGTGTCATGGGAGGTTTTTGTTGGATATTAGGAAAAGATTTTTCACCCAGAGGGTGATTGGTCACTGGAACAGGCTCAGCATCTTGCCAAAGTTCAAGAATCATGCAGGGCCAGGAGTTGGGCTTCAATGATCCTTATGGGTCCCCCTTAACTCAGGATATTCTATGATTGTCTGTTTCCATGGAATAGGAGACCACCAAAGACTGGCCTATGACGAGTTTTATAAAATAATTCCTGGTATTATATTATTTGCCAAGAAAATCCGATGACACGTAAGTAGCGAAAATAGATTCTGCAGTGTTTTCTTTTATTTGGGCATTTTGTCCTATAATCTCTGTCCAACCCCATATCCAAAGCATCCTCATCATATATTAATGCCATTGCAGCAGTTTTGTAACTTTGCCATGGCATACAGGGACCTGTTCCTGACTAACTTTGTATTTTACCTTGCTTTAACTCCTAAGAGCGTGCCCCAAACAATGTCAATATTTTGGGGGAGATCCCCCTTGTTTGCTGCTTTTTCACTAGGAGTGCTGGTTTTCTGGGAGCACATTCCTGCGCCCACCTTCAATGGAATAGGTAGATGGTCGTAACAGACTGTCCTGTATCATGGCAGCTACAGGGTTTATTCTTCTAGGAAAGCTTTGGATAGTGTTGTCACAATGAGCCATGCTTCTGGCACATATACTGCAAAATTCAGGTGGTCTGTTGTAGTCAGCATCTCCTGTTCTCTAGCTCTAGATTGCTCCTGGTATGTTTTCAGAGGTGTTTTTGGGATGTACTCACTTTGGGAGCTGAGCACTGCCTTTCACCATACCCTTCTCTCCCAGGTGAGTATGGAAAGAGTAGAAATGCAGCACCAGTGCCTTAGATCACTCAGGCAGTGCATAGTTTCTAATTATTTGTCATGACAGAACATTGGAGGTGTCAGAGAGGACTCTTGATATCAATTTCAGCATTTGCTGATTTTATAAAGTGGCAGGGCAGTTATTTTCTTATGAATAGTTACCAAATTGAGGATTTTTTTTAAACAAAACAGTCCTCATGCAGATACTGGCACAGGCTGACCATTGCAAAACATCTCCATTTGTAAGCTTTTGCAACCACTAAAATATCCCTGTTGTTTGCGGTGACATTGTAAAGGAAGAAAGTAAATGTTGTGTGAGACAGAAAAAGAACCAGCTGTTACGCTGAATTCCAGTTTTACATTAACAGGACAGTTATTTCAACTCATTTTTTCCAAATTCTAATCAATATTAAAGGGGGAGGGATAGAATGCTTAAAGCTCAATGGGAAGAATTTTTCTGTTTTCACATCTACCTTTTTTGCAATTGTGGGGCCCAGCTTGTGGAGTAAAAGGAATATTGTAAATCCTGAGAGGCACTTTTTAAATACAAAAAGATCACTTTGTCATCATCATCCTCATCCCCATTGTGCTGGAATATAATGATGTGGGAAATGGTGAGATGTAGTTGCATAACTCTGAAAGTTGGCCTGTATTCCTTCAAAGGGAACAAGAAAGAATAATTCCTCTGAAAATAGTACTCTGACTTGAAAACACCATATTTTGTTATAAAAGCAAGTTCTCTGTCTTTTTTTTATTTTTACTGTAGAATGTAACTAATCTGAAGGTATTTCAGATTAGAGTTTGTTAGACTGGAACAGTATTTTTGGGCAGTTGTCCGTTTTCACTGGCACAACAGTAGCAAGCATTCTAATGATTAGCTGATTAGTGACTGCTCAGAATCCAAGGAAAGGAAGAAGAAAAAATCTAAATTCTCAAGATTCTGGTAATTGACAAATCTCTTCTCCCTTTATAGGCACAAAGAGAATTTTGCTTCATTATTCAGTGTGAAAGTGAAAGGGTGTTCTTTAGAAGTGTGGGTTTTTAACATTCTCTTGCAAAATTTCTTTTTTTCTTGTTTTTGAGGACAAATTTCTTAAAAGTATGACTCTTGGACACTGAATGCCCATTTGAAAACTTGTTTCTGCTCTTTGGCTAGTTCCCTCTATGTGTCTGAAAACGTTTAAAAAAGGACTTGAAATTATTTTCTGATCTTTCAGCGGGGAAGGCACTCAGCAGCATTAAAGCATTATGGGATGGCATTATATTCAATAGGAGGACACAGCTAGAAGTGCCCATGGAGCCTACATTCAAGAGCTTTGGAATAATTTGGGCACTTTATGTTAGATCATCTGTCATGCCGAAGTCTTTTAGTCTTACTTTGTGTTTTGGGTTTGTGCAGCAAGATTTTGGTAGTGGGGGGAAGATTTTATTTTATTTCTCATTATCTTGTTCGATATTATATTAAAGTGATTTCTCCAAGTCCGTATTTTGCCCATGATGGCAGACAGTCAGTGATCTCTCCTTGCCCTTATCTTACCTTACAGCCTTTAATTCTATTTTCTCTTTCCTGTGCTGCTGAGCAGAGGAGAGCAGCTTTGGTGAGCACCTGGTGTCCAGCCAAGGTCACCTCACCCCACCTTGCTTCAGGGCAGATGTACCTTCTCTCCTGCTGAACAGATCATCTGCCACTTGAAGAAGGTGTGTGGGTTTTGTTTTAGTTAAGCCATGATAGGATTTTGAGAAGCTCAGTCAATTTGATGACTTCCTATTAATGAGAGATTATAATCTAAGATCTCATGGGCCCTGGGGAATGCAAGTTTTGTTTCACTTGCTAACATAAGAAAGTAAGTAGAAAATGAGAAAACAGATAAAATTGTATCATACAATCTCCTTTTGCTTTAGTCCTAATAGCCCATCTTTAGTAAAAGAGAGACTGCCGTCATCTGTATTTATACCAAAAATGGTTCTCATGCTCAACAGACCACCATGCTCCTAATCCTGCATTTTTTTCTGAACCTCATTCTCACCTAAGATGAAGGTGTATTCCTTTTACTAGGTGTGTGGTGTGTGTTGTAAGCTTTTTTTGTTTGTTCTTGCAGTTTTGTTTTTGTGGGGTTTTTCGACATAACCATGGGATTTATTAAGTCAGCAAGACTTTTTGTACATTTGGGGATCAGTGGAAAGAAAATGCTATTTCCACTTGGTGCTATTTTGGTGGATTAGGCAGTTTTTCAACATAAATATTAGTTTGAGTGATAATACCTCAAGGACTCCCAGCTACATTGGTGCTACCTGAGACTTTTGCACATATTTTTCATCATAGCACTCTTGGCATAAAGGTCTGATACTCTATGTGATAAAAATTCTGCAATTATTATCTAAATTCATTTATTATCTAAATGACACTTATGGGAACCAGATGAAGATACTACTTAAAAAAAAAAAAGAAAGTTTAAATATAGTACCACACTAGAGGTTGAGCAACATACTAGAGGTAAAGCAACTAAAGGTTGCTGCATTGTGTAAACACTTGCATTGTGTAAACACCTCTGCTCAGCCCAGCTTTCAGTGGGTCCCCAGGTTTAGCAGAAGAAGTGAAAGTAATTGGCCTGGTGGCCCATTTATGACTACAGCACTGCAGGAAATTTCTCAGGGGAGTCTGCTGGTTACTGTGTCTAGGAAAATTCCCAATGCTTCTTTGAAACACAACATGTCCTTCACTGGGAATATTCAGAGGGATTGTTCAAAAAAACTTAGCAAGCAATTAATAGCAATAATACTTCAGCTCATATTCTATATGTTTCACGTGTTTTTTTGTCAGTTCTATTTGATATATTCCAAGTGGTTTGGGTTGTTTTTTTTTTTTATTTAGAAAGACATCATTTGTTTTGACACTAATGCCTGCAAATACTATGTTCAAAACTGTTTCTTAACTATATTGACACTTCCCAATGTAGAGAGTTTAAAAAATTTAGCCTGATGGTCAAATTCTCATATCTAAACTACATATTTAAGTAGTGGATTCAGTTTTGCATATGTCAAGGTAATACAGTAAAAATAGATGATAATGTGTATATTAGAAGCATCAAGAACAAAGTTATTTGTTTTAGTGAGAGCAGCTGTACATTTAAAGAATTGTTGCTTTCTCTCTATGTTTGATGTGTATGTATTTATATTACATTACTTATCCTATTCTTTCCCGTGCCTTGTTCATTTTAATTGTGATAAAAAACTACAGCTTACATGTAACAAAATATAATCAGGGCTAGGTTCTTCTTGCACTTACATTCCAAAATACTTGCTGTTTCCCTGGTGATGAGGATGCCTGGAAAAAAACCCCAAGGCATCAATTGAGGGTAAGAAATTGGCTCATGCAGTTCCTTTCTTTCTTTTGCTAGTTCTAAGCCTCCATATATCACCATGTCCTTCTGCCTGACTGAGATGTTTCTGTGGTCTTTGAAGACCAACTTACGTATTAGAGGTGAGCTGTTATTTGTTACTAAAGAAATCATCAAAGCTTGTTGTGGATATTAAAATAATATAAAATTCTGAATACCCAAATGAAGTACTTTTTATACATAGGAGAAAGAAGATTAGCAGCAATACAGTGTTTGAATTTGGTCAGCTTCTTTGCTTGTCTTGTCATGGAACTGGAGCATCCTTTCAAGTAAAAAATGCTAAGACTATATTTGATTGGATGCATTTCCTTCTCGAGAAGCTGTGGCCTACTTGACTGTGAGCTTCAGTTTAATGACTAGTTTGGGTAAAGGATCCACAGTCAAGTGAACAGCAGAGGCGTTGTGATTTGTACTCAATGTAAAAATAAAAGTTTGCTGCATGTTCTGGGTATTTAGCATGATTACTTGAAATTTCATACTTACAAGAATACATTTGTCTTATTATTATTCCAAAAGTCTTATTATTGTCTTATTATTGTTCCAAAAGACATATAACTGATTCCTAGCTATGTGTAAGTTACCTTCATTCATCTTGCCTTGCTATTCCTAAAATATAATCCAAAAAGACCCCACTGGTTTATAAGTGGACTATATCAAAAGATTATTTAGGGCACATCATGTCAATTGTACTGTACAATAATTTTATTGAAATATTATTTTGAATCATCAATTGATATTCAGCTGCATGTTATTACTTAAATACTGATTCAGTGTGCCTTGACATCTCATCTTTGTGTGAGAACTGTCTTATGGCAACAATAAGATCAAAAGCTCAAAAGCTGTATTTAATAGAAAAATCTGATGGTTTAAGTAAAAACGCAGTTGTGGTTTATTGTAATTTAAGGTCTGCTGTGGAGTTCTGTGCCTATTTTCCACTTTTGACCTTCTTGCTTCCATTTATTCATTGCCTAGCTGCTTCATTCAAAAATTCTGAGGCAGAAGGGAGGATGATGTCCTAGTTTAAAACCTGCCTGCCTTTTCAGTGCCTTCCTACATTTTTTTTCCATGTAGGGAATTTCTCCCCATGGAATACTCCTGTCTGACTTCAAGAGGACACGGATGCAGTGACAAACTAATTATTTTAAAACAATGAAACATAATGCTGTACTTAGACCTGCCTAGTGGAGCTTGCTATGACAGGTGGCAAAAACACCCTTAAGTGTTACCTGTCAGCCACATCAGGAACTGGCTGATGGGGTTGCAGTCCCTATGCAACTGAAATATCCAAATTTCTTTGCCACAGGAACCAGCTAGATGATAATAGCCGTGGATTAGGAATATTGGATCATTTGAAAGAGCAGCTTTATGAGTTCA
The DNA here is from genome assembly GCF_052056855.1 of Sturnus vulgaris. Taxonomy (NCBI): domain Eukaryota; kingdom Metazoa; phylum Chordata; class Aves; order Passeriformes; family Sturnidae; genus Sturnus; species Sturnus vulgaris. The sequence goes on along the minus strand of NC_142245.1, from coordinate 8,855,970 downwards.
TGAATCTTAAAAAAAACCCCTCCAACCCGTTGCCTTTAGCTCAGCTGTGTCAGTCATCAGAAGACATTTTAAAGTTGTTATTCTAAGATACAATTTTCACCATGATCCTTACCTTTTCTTGTGAAAGAACATAAAATATACCAATTAGGAAGGTGGTAGAAATACTTTTGCATGTGTGCAGCTGGAAGGGAATCAAAGGGAAATGACAGCTCCAAATAAACGGAAGGGCTTGTCACATTCTTCTTCATGCTTTCTCTGCTGGTTCTTTAAAGTCCCAATGGTATTCAGGCTATCTGCTCTGCTTGTATTTTAATACCAAACACTGCTTTAGCAGGCAAAAATTGAGGTGCTGAACCTTGCTTTCTAAGTTGTGTTCTGTTTCTAGTGCAACATCCATAATTTAATGTATTTACATTTAATTGTACAGATGAAGACATTGGGATCCACCAGTACAGTGACAAGAAAGAACCAGGTAAAATAGAAATAACCATAACTGAAACTAAACAAAGCTTCAAGATGTTCAGTGTTTGACATCAACTTGCTTTTGAAGCTTGCTCTTAAAAAGCAGCTTCAAATTTCTTGTTAGTATATACCTCTGTATTTCTATGGAGTAAGGAAACACTGAAAGTTTCTCTCCCCAAACTAATGTAGAAATATTTAAAAACTTCTTAAACCACAGAAGGAAAAAAAAGAAAAAAAGAAAAATATTCACATAAACCCAACCATTATGTAACTAGAAATCTCTGTGGGATTTTGCACTCTGAATTCTTACGGGTTTTAAGATATTTTATGTCATGTGGAGCTCAGCGCACTGCCAGGTGATCGCCGATCCCAGCAGAGGGCACCTCTGCCTGCCCTCCGGACTGGCCATTCTGGGGCGAGCGATCCATTTCCTTCATCTGATTAATCCTGGTAATCCTACAAGTCTCCCCACGGTCCGAAGGGGCTGTAGGGCTGGAGTTGCCCCCCTTTCCGCCAGTGCTGTGTCACTAGAGCCTGTGCAGACAGACCGACGGACCCGGCTCACCTCGCTCCTGCCTGGCGGGACTGGGGCTCGGCGGTGCCAGCCCACCTGTGCGGCAGTGTCAGCCTTTTCTTTCACTGCGAATTTAAGATACCTGCCTTACAGGGTGAAAGCATTGGGGCTGCCTTGATTGTTTTGGAAATTTTCGTGTTTTACTCAACTGTGCTAGTCCTCTCTCTAATATTAATATTTGCTGGCAGCAGTTGTAAGGATTAATTCATCTTTTCATCCTCTTTCCTTTAGCATCACGGATGAAGCACAGTTTCTTAGAAGAGAAGCAAAAGCTAGCAGAATGTAAGGATGTTTTCTGAGTTTCTTCTTACAGTAAGATCAAATGGGAAATTTGGATTGGTTATGCCCCTGGAAGAGCATTAAAATAACCTCAGACTGCTTCCAATGTAACTTTCTGCACATGTCGTCTAAGACTGATGATCACAGGACTACACAGCACAAAACAATTGAAAATTTGTAATTATTCCTTCCTGGTATATTTGCAATCTCTTGGGTTTTTTTTCCCTGTCGCTAAGCATGGTAGTGTGTATTGCTTTTCAAATCCATTGTCAAGAGGAGTCCCAAAAATAATCCAGATTTTTCTTATGAAATTTGCCTAGCAGATGAGCAATGAACATTTTCCCAATCGTCTCTTGACTTGCAACACGAACTGGCTTAAAGCTGGAAATTGTAACTAAAATCCTTTCAGCCAAAATCAAATTCCAGACTAATAATCAGCTGCCTTCATAGAATGATTTTAGCTTTGAAACATTTGCACTGTCCCTGCTCTATCTGGTTAAAAGCAATTTCAGTTCATGCTATCACACAGCAGTACTGTGACAGTTAAAGATTTTTATGTTAGTGCAACTTTTCTTTAGCTCAAGTTTTATAACTCCTGCATTGCTCAGAACATTCATTAATGTTCATACATTATTACATGACAACTCTGAAAAATCTAATTGATTTTTTAGACAATTTCATAAAGCAATGTCTATGCTGTTGGCTTATCCAAATGAAAATTCCCATGGAACTGTACATGCATATGAAGACAAAAATGTGTTCTGAAAGGATTAGTTCTTCCCATACTGCAAGGTGTGTTTGGAGCAGGTTGAAGCCCTCTGGGGGCTTCATCCCCTGCTTGGGATGGGTATGAAGGTGCAGCCATGTGGCAAATCCACACCCGTTGCAGAGGATGCTGTTCAGGCAGGATCAGTGCAGCTCTGGGAAGGTGGGGAGCTGAGGGAGGGTTTTAGGGAGGGAGGAGCCTCACAGGTTTGCATCACTTGTGCTCAGTGTAGTGTTGTCCCACAGGGCTGCATGTATGAAAGAAGGAGCAGGCCCAGATAAACCCTGTCACCAGCAACCCCAGTGGTGCCTTTTACACGTGTGACAGGCAAAAGGAACTCAAGCTGCTGCACCTTGTCCCTGGGAATGCAGGGTTGCCTCTGGCACAAAGCCTGCACAGCACATTTTGCAAAGAGGAGCACTGTGGAACTTTATTCTCAGCTGTTGATTTGTACAGATAGTTTGGTATCTGTCCAGGCAATTTCCCATTTTGCATATGTGGATAAATATTCCAGTATTTATGAAGGCACCCATTGAAAATCTTACATGCCTAATTAATATTATCATAACAGTTCCACCAATGCTGGCTTCAGTCCAATGAAACACAAAGAGAATTTGTATGCTGGTGTCCTCTTTTGTTGATGTATGGAATCCTTCATTTTTTCACTGTATAGCACTTCTATTGTAAGCTCCTTTTTGCAGGGAGGTTTAAGCATAACTGCTAAGTCATTCAGTCTGGAGGTTGGCATACAAACTGGCAGCTTGGAGCTCAAAACTTTTCATCAGGTTTCCTTTAAATAGGAATAGATTATAAACACTGTGTTCTAGTTTCTCATGGTTTTATTGTACGCTTATGAACAGAAAACTGCTCACTTTTAAATGAAGAAATTTCACAAGTTATTAGAGCCTGATTCTTAGCCATGAAACAAGCCAATTACTGGCAATTCCAGAGGAAGCTTTGCCTCCTGGTTGCTAGAATTAATGTATTAGGCCAGAATTTTCACAGTAGTGTGCTGAGCACTAATAAATTTGTTAAAGGACTTCAGCAGTCATGCAATTTCTTTTTTGCTTGACTTGGCGGATTCTTCAGACAAAATTTTCAAGAACAAACTATAAATAACTAGACTCCGTAAGTTATGGCATTCACATTTGCCTGTTATTAATACTTCTGTATATGCATATATTCATGCATGTATTTTGCAGACATGTTAGTGCCTGCTTTTTGAAATTAGACAACAAAATATTAGTTTAGAAGAATAGAATCAGTTTAGGATGCTTGTAATATACTGAACAGCAGATACTTTTTTGCTGCAAGTGCCTAGCAGCTGGGTAAGCTTTGCACACAATTGCCACGGGGAAATCATGGTCATTGTGGATAGAGCACGCCAACTGTTCCTATGATTGAGCCTTCCGAAAACAGATCCTTTGACAATAGAAACCATTTCCTTCCAGCTGTAAGTAAGTTTTACATGTAAAGTAACTCCTAGAAATCTTGGGTTTGTGTTTCCACAGAAAAGGAAGTTCAACTCATAGGACTTTTTAAAATATATAAATATATAAATGTATATTGGCACACACATGCACATGTATATGTATACAATCGCTTATATATACATATTTCTCTACCATCTTTATTTTTTCACCCTCTCTTTTATTTGACAGCTCGAGATTATCCTTGGATCCTGAAAACCAAGAGACCAGACAAACTGCGAGATGCACTCAAGGAGGTAGAGGTATGGTTCAGAAAGGTTCAAGCACAGTAACATATACTCTGGTTTTCAAATCTCTTTCAACAGCTTTAATTTTTATAAAGATCCAGCTCTCCCAGTGATGATAAATGTGCTTTTGTCTGGTGGGGTCTTCCACAACAGCTGCATCTTTGTGTGGCATTTTTCATCTGTAAACTGGAAAATCAGAAGTCTGTTAACTGATAGTGGCAATGTGTGCTGCCAACTCCACTCTCTGTTTTCTGTTGTCCTTTAGGACTTAATGCAGAACAGTCCATGTGTGCTGAGCAAATGGAAGAACAAACATACCTGTCAGGTACAGTGTCATCAAAAGGTCTTGCAGTGTTCAGTCGGTGGTGGAAGCAGTAGTGTTAAAATGGTAACAGAAAATCACCAGAGTTCTTTTAATATGTGGGCCCTTATTAAGTAAATCGAGTTTATTTAAATTTCTACTCTGAAAAGCATGCTTCAAATAAAAAGCCTGGGAGTTTATCAACACAAAGAAATTACATTAAAAAGCCTTGATTCTGTGAGGAGATGATCATGGTGATGGTGATTACTCTTATTATTGTTAATTATTGTTATTGTTATATTACTATTACTGTTTGGGGAAACTGAAAACATCCTGTACCTCAAAATAGCAGGCTGAGGGAGCAGCTATGTTTTAAAATATATAGACAGATCTGGAATCTGTGTTATATTATTTTTATGTCTTAATTATCTATATATCTGTCACAAATCTTTTTACTTTATGCTTGTATAACATGAAAGGGAAGTTATAACTCTAAACCAACTATATCATTAATCAAGTTATGGAATGAAAGATATTGTGACATGTGGCACACATATAGTTATGTTCTCTGGCTATATGAGTTCCACATTTGTGTACAAGAAACCCTTTGTCACATCCTCACTAAGACAGAAGATTAGGGCAGGGAAGAGAGCTGAACATGAAGTGCTCCATAATCATGTGCTTCTTCTGAAAAACATATGTAGTGAATTTTATATGTTTATACAACCTTCATGAGGAAATGCGTCATATCTGAAACTGCTTTGGCATGGGGAATACTTGTCAATATTACTGTTTCAGAAAAGGAACTTTGTCTTCTAACTTTTGTGCATTTTCAGACTCATCATTTTTTCTTCTTATTCAAGTAGTTCCAAATGTGTGTCAGCAAAATGATTGTTAAATATCCAAACACTGTACAGCTAAAATTCCAGAAATGCCTTTAGGAATAGCTAAATTTTTAATGCTTGACATGCCAAATGGTGTGTAGTATTTTCATATTAATAATAAAAATATGATTGTCTAAGCTACATTTGCCTATCAGATCTTACTGCTAGTAAACGTATATCATTCACATACAAATTACATAGTATACATCTGTGAATGTTAATCTTCTAGAGCTGATTTAAATATTAATTGCTGATTTGGGGGAATCATTTTTTTCCTGTTATTGTTCTGATTAGGAAAGGAATTTGGTTAAGGAATACCAAGTCAATTAGCTGTGAGTGCATTCATTTGCATCCCAGTTTGCTGTCTCTTCATTAGCTTTCCTTGTCCATTCTTCCTGTACCATTTTCCTTCCCCTCCCATTTATCAGCATCCACCTGTAGTGTGTACAGTACATACTTTGGAAAAGTAAACTTCTTGCCAGGATTGTCATCCTGCCTTTACAATATAACATCTTTGGCTGACTATCAGTTCTGTGTAAAACTCTTCTTTATTTTTTGATTTCACATCCTCTAAGTTATTTCAGTTTCTCATCAACATGAATGAGACAAATACAATTTAACTTCTTTCTTCTACAGGATGGGAAAGAAGAGAGATGGGTGTTTTCATCGTAGTATATTAAGTATTGAACCATGTAAAGGGGTAGTTTAATAAATTGAGTACTTGGGGTGTTTTTTCAGATGGCTTCTAAGGCCAGAGTATAAGTGATGATATAGGTTATAATATAAACAGAGTGAAGGTTATGGATAAAAATCATAGCCATTTCTCTGTCCTTAAATTCTGCTTTTGATTTCTCAATCACAAAACAAAATGTTTTTTGTTTAATAGTGACTGATTATTGAAATCTCCAACAAGAGTTAGAATGTTTTGCCAAAACAATTGTGTTATTCCACTTTCTGTCTTCCTGAAAATAGAAAACCTCCAACAAATGGCAATAAAATAGAGAAAAATGAACCATTTGGAAGAGTCTAGAAAAGAAAAGCTGTCTTCTATCAATTTTGATGTCAGATGGTTTGTTTTTCTGCTGCTCATCTGTCTTTGAGCATTTGGCAGCAATAACTGCACTCTTTGATGCAAATGTTCTGAAGCTTCTGGAGAAGATATTGTATATTTATTTTTTAATTATAAGCAGAATACTAATTAACTGTTTCAGCAGAGACTGCTTACCACGCAACAGTGTCATCTGTGGCATAACACTGCTGTATTCACAGCCTTTTTTGGATGAATACCAGAGCTAGTGGGAAGAGTCCATATTTGCATTAACTTTGGAGAGTTAAAGCAATGTGTCAGATAAACAGCATGAAGAACATGTAAGAGATTACCCTGATTTTCATAATTTCAGTGTTTGGGGTTAAATTTGAGCATATGGTTTTAATTTTAGTATCTATTTTTCCTTTGTTTTTAGTAACAATACAATGTCAAATAAACTTCTTTCTAGAAATTAAAATATTTAACTCAACAGTCACATTTCCCCATTTTGCACTAACTGTTATTTATATTTGAATCTGCCATGTCTGTAGCTGAACCAGGAGCATTTCCCTTTGCATTGTAATGACAATGTGCTATCCAAAAACTCAATGGCTACTGTACCTTGAGCAAGACAAATGGAAAGAAAACTGAATGGTGATGCAATGAAAACAAGATTGTCCTTTAAAAGATTAGTGTGATTTCCCTCAGATAAAACAAGCATAGAGCTGCTGCCAGTGTGCCTTCGGTAGCCTAAGTCTCCCACTATTCCTAATCCCTCACTCTTCCTCCAGCACTTTCATCTTAGAAGTGGCCCACAGGCAAAAATTGGGGGCTGTAATTTTAGGCGTGTATCTGCTAAAAATAAGCGTGCTGTCATGTTAACTATTTATGTGCAAATGGCCAATTAGACTTCATGCATATGCCCCATGAGAAATCCAGTTATTTTGCCTGCAGATTATCTTGTCCATTGCATGAGTGTATTTCTCAAAGTTGGCTTTTCTATATGAGTTTGCTTAAAATGACCATAATGCTGGCCTGGTTTTCTACCTTTGTTAGACTTTCATTTTATGCATTTTATCCTATTACTTTGTGTGTGTGTGTGTGTGTGCAATCAGTGCATTAGACGTTTCATTGCCAAAAAACCCCAATGACCTTTATTTTTGCAGTCCTAAGTATACATTCCAGCGCTGCTTAGAGCTTCTGAAATAGATGATGTGCCAGTTCATGTAAACATAACCTAGACAGTACAGGGATTTTTGTCAAGGAGCTTGCTCTCATATTTAAAAGAGTTTTGTTGAGTCCTAAAGGACTGAGGTCTTCTCTTTAGCTCTGTTCCAAGAGGATCTGAACCCACACCATTTCTGTATGGTACTTTTGACCCCCAACTTTAATGACCTGTGTTGAGTTGCTGAAATAATCCTGTGATCTTCAGTTGATGTCAAAGGAAAATAAATACACCATAACAGAAGGATGACAGGAAAAAGACAAGAAGTCTTTACAATAAGATGCCACTGTACTTCTCAGCTTTCCCTGCCAAGGAGTAATAACTTAAGGAATTAATTTTATCAGTATCATTGCGTTTACTCAGCTCAGCTCTGGCTGCTTCTTGTCTTGGACTCCTTCTCTAATTCTTTGGAATGCTTTTAAGTTTTGCCACAAAATCATGAAACCTCCCTATGAAATTATGCCATTGGTTAAGTTTTGTTTTTACAATATAAAGCAGTAAAAATAAATGAGATCTAGCTGAAACATTTGATTTCCAAAGTTTTTTAGTTTTACATTTGCATTATGATGTTGAGTTTAACGCATGCCAACATTGTTATACAGTTTATTGTATAAAAGCCAAGCACTAGCTATGAATCATATCTGTTACCTGCTAATGAAAAAGATTTATGTATACTTTCCTAAATTGTTTTGATTTCATTTAGTTGTATTTGTTTTGCAATTTATGTATGTGTATAAATAGTTTTTCTGTTGCCATTGTCGACATACTTAGAACTGGATTCTGAATTGAGATCCACAGCAATATTTTCTTGCTTGTTCTATGAGCTACAATGCCCATTATCAAACTGATTTAGCAAGACACATGGTGACATAGCACATTTGATATCAAAACCAAGGCATTCTGTCTAGAATATGAGAAGCCAGCACCCATCCCCAATTACTAAGAGGAACACTGCCCTCATATTAAATTCTTTTGATTGCTTTTGATCACAACAATGTATTGTGTGGTTTTAGATATTTGGAGCTAGAAGTACAAATGCATTGATTATTGTGAAACAGTAACATGTAACAACAATAACTTCATCTGTAATAAGGCATGCAACACAGTAATTATGATGGGGTGGCTAAGAAAGCAATCTGGAATGAAGAGGTGGGGAAAAACCCTGGGAACCTGCTTGAACAAGTGCTTTGTAATTCTCTTCTTTTGCATATTCCTTTGTCAGTTGGGCTCTCTAAGGGAAAACAGTTTGCAGCAGTATTTATTACAGGCATATTTTCCTTCTCTTCCAATTTTAATCAGATAGAAGCAAATCCTGGCTTTGCTCCACAGGTATCTTTTTAGGTAGAAGGGCTGATAAGCAGCTGAGCTGCATGAATGAAGAGTCAAGGGCTCAAGCTTCTGAGGATAAAGGGATCCACTTAAGTTGATGCTTAATTTATACTAAACCATTAAGTTGATTATTTAGTTGTACTAAATTGTTTAGTTGTACAACTTATATTGTTCATAAGTCATGAACCTCTACTTAAGTCTTTTGCTTAATAAAAACTCTCTCGAATACATATTGGAGTACTTTGCTGTCAGGGAAGCACTAAGTCTTCATTTGAGTATCCTTTGCTACTTATGCCTTTCTTGCTCAGTGGGAACAATTTTTGGCATATAAAATAGATAATCCTTTCTATCAAAGTCTTCACATTCAGCTCCTCGGTAACAGAGAAATTAAGTGGCACTTCCTTCCCAGTATGTAGAATAACCAGATGCCCAAACATTTTACTCGGATTACATTCAAGTACAAAGTTTCTGCCATATTCTTCTGATAGGTATGAAGTCATGCTTTCATATTTTGTGACTGTTTAAGCTCTGGAGATAGCTCTCCTGATTCTGTTTTTCCCATCACAGTACTTCAATCTGGAAAATTTATGATGAGTTTCGTCATTGTGAATTTCTTTCCCTAATTTAATATCTGTTAGATGGAATGATGTAGTGCCTTGTGTAAATAATGCCTCCAACATTAGCTTTTATTCCTTAGCATTGATGGGCTGTTCCATTTGGAGTTGGATCACTGTGTATCCATGTTCAAGCCAAGTTTGCAGTCTTCCGTATTTGCTTTATATTCATTCGTGCTTGTGACTGGACTGCTTCCATCCACCAAAATTTGAGCTTAACTAGGCAAGTTTATGTGTAACAGCACCTAAATCTTATTATCATGGAACAGTCTTTGCACAGACTACACAGAATGTAGCAAATTGAAATAGTGGTTTCAATTTGAGCACATAAGTATTTCCTCTTTTACAGAATATCTTTGATGAAAACATAGAATCATAGAATCATTTAGGGTTGAGAAGACCTTTAAGAGTGAGTCCAGCTGTTAACCTAATGCTCCAAAATTCATCACTAAAACCTGTCCTTAAGTTCTACATCTACACATCTTTAATATCTCCAGGTGTGGTGACCCTACCACTGCCCTGTTTTCTTTAAGTGCCTGCCTGTACTTCATTGTAAACTCGAACAAATTAAAAAAACCCCTCATTTCTAATCCCAGGCATTTTTTAAGGGAGATGGATGAAATACTAAACTTGCATGGCAATATAGTGTGTAAAGTCTCTGATTAACTTTTTGAATTTAGACTCTAAAAGTTTCTAGAAGAATGAACTTAAACCTATGGACCAACCACACTAACTTATTATAACAGAGATTTGTTAAAATACAATTTAAGATTTCCCACATATCTCAAGAGTTCTGAGGAGAATAATGAGAAAGAATATTTTGCTGTAAAATGGAAGAAGGAGGAGCACAATGGGAGAAACAATAAAAGTAATGGAAATGATACTACATTTACCTGCTATCTGTGATTCTGTCATGCCATAGTGATAATACAGAGATCCATACAATACTGAAAATCCATAACACTGGTTTAATGACTAGTTTCATGGATGTAAAGCAAAGCACACCCATTAGCACGATATTTTATATTTATATAAATGTCTTGTCATGAAACACTGGAGAGGTTTTCATTGATTTCTATTCTAGCTCTGTAACAGGTGTGATTTATGCCATTATCAGGAAATTAATACATAGGCATAAAGTGAATTTACACCGTGACTGCACCATCTCTCTTGTTGGCTCATAACACTGAGAGATTGAGGGTGTTTTGCTCACCTCTATCAGGCTGATATCTATTCAGTTGTTTAGGACTGAACTTTCTAGAGTATTTATGTAATTTTGCTTCATTGTTGCTTGCATCACAGTTTGGTAGCTCCTGGGTTTCAACCCTCACTTTTTTCAGCAGGTTTTTTTGGACAGTTATAGCCAACTACAGTCAAACTTTGCTGGACTTCATGTTACCAAGTTGGAAATAAATTGTGATTTTATCTAATCTAACTTCAACATAAGGACAAATTGAAGTTTTGAAAGATTGTAATAAAAGCTGCATGAGTGTAAGCGTGTCTAACATTTTTCCTAGGACAAAACCTTAAAGGACATCTGTCATGACAGGGAATATTGAAACACTGACTATACGTATCTGTCGAATGTATGATTAGGCTTTGGCAGGATGGGAATTGGTCATTTGTTCTTAGAAATTAATTTCACATCAAAGGGTTTTATTTGTTTCTACAGCACACTGGTAGAATTTATTTTTTAAACATGTTGGTTAAAGGTGTTAGGGCAGGAATATAATTTAAGTATACTTGTTCTTTGAAAAGCACAGAGGTATAGTAATATAGCAAAATACATGTAAATGAGAATTTTGATAACTAAATTATTGAGAGCAGAGCATTGTACAAGAGACATGCCCAATTATATCACTCCATTCCTGCCCCCCATACTTTTTATTTATACAATCCAGTGGATTTCACTGCAAGAAAGTTCTAAAGATTATATTTCAGCCATATTTGTCTCACAGCTCCAGCACAGAACAAACAGGGAATTTTTTTCTGCCAAATTCTCCAAGAACAAGTGTTTCTTTAGTAGTTAAGTTTTTTAAAAGCACATGGATCTCTTTAAAAATCTACAGTTAGGTAGAAGTAAGAGCTGGAGTCCCCGATTCCTGGCCTTTGGTGGACCCTCTGGACTTGTCTGCAGAGATCCGTCTACTGAGAGTTCTTTTTATGGGCTTTATTTTCTGATTCCTTTGCTGTAGTAGTTGCATTCAGAAAATGACTAATGGTTTAATTATGCAAAAATAAATGGTTTTTGTAACTCCTCCCACTGAACACTTTCATAGAAGATATTGCATAAGGAGCTGATAAATACTGTGACTTAGTCTTCAGGATTATATGTATCATTTAATTTAAATTAATTAGGCATGAATGTTCAATTAACTCTGAAATAACCCTGTCCAATAGTTTAAATTCTTTCTTTCTAAGAGAGACATCTAAAACATTATGTCAACAAGTGAATGGATTTATTGGGTGCTCACAGTTATCTCTGTGGTAGGGAGCAATTATTTATTCAAACAATATATGAATGATCAGAAATAACAAGAACAGCAAAAAGGTGCTGGTTTTAATCTGTGATAATAATAATACAGAATTATATTAAATCCTACTTTATTTTTTTACATGCAGGCTGTGCAGTTACTTTATACAGAAAATATCAGGTCTATAGATGATAGAGTGATCAGTGTAATTCCTTCCCTCCTTCAGAAGTGTTCAAGTGTTCAGCACTTCTTTTTCATTGAAAAAGCTTTCAAAATCATTATAAGACATCATCACATCAATGATAATTAATTTTTGTAATTTTGAAAATTAGATTACTGCATAATTGATGGCTGCTTATATGTACCTTGGAATGTTTCACTTTATCAATGATTTTTGATGTCTTGTTTTCTCACTCTTTGGATTCAGCTCCTCTTTCACTCAGGTATTTTGGTGTCCCTAAGCCTTTCTGGGCCACAGCTGGAGAAGGTGGTGATTGACAGGACCCTGGTGGGGAAGCTCATCTCCAACACCATCAGTGATGGTAATTACACCCATGTGCAAATCAATTGCCTACATTAACAATTGAGTAGAGAAACAGTATGTCAACAGGTTGACTAATTATTGCCACTGGGGATTTGCAAACACAACAAGTAATTGCATGTAATGCTATAGTTACAACCCTCAGGACTAAGAGCACTTTAAGAATAATATTTAACATCAAAGTTTTCAGGCTTGTCAAATGCTGCATGGGTTTCTAAAATTCTGTTTCTTACACACTGTAATCTCTGTGAACATGCCATTTGAACTTATCATGTTTATTTCGTAAGAGGGAAAATGGGACAGAACCAAACATTAGCCAATTGAATAATTGCATGGGATAGTTATTATTTAAAGTTGTTATTAAAAAAGGCTGGATAACATTAGTTATGTGGAGGTGTTCTGATTTAGTTTCATGATACCCAGAATCTCCCTATTGTTATTAATTAGTGAAAGCTAAAAATTAAGTGTCCATTTAATGCAGAAGAAAACTTACAAAAGCGTCCCTGTTTTCCATAGCTTTATGATATGACTCATATAATGGAGAAATCAACTAGTATCATGGCTTCTGCAGAAGCAGGAGTATGGCATTTTGGTGTGAGCCATATTACATGTGCATTACCTTGCAAATTCTTTAAGAGTAGACCCACATTACATCCTTCTAGTAAGAATATGTGCTTGATTCAGGTTTGATCTTTAATGATTTAGTTTTTCTCTCTACCCAGGCATCTGTTGAATATGGCATAGGTTTTAAGAAACTGCAAGATATTGTAGTTTAGTCTTGAAAATTAATATTAATAGAACTATATTAGTAGAATCTTTATTTATAAAAAAAATTAACCCTCATTTTTAATGAACTAATTACACAGAGAGCATAGAACATGCTTACTATCTTGTCTTCTTTTTGTAACTCTTCACTTTAATTACTGGAATACTAATTCCATCTATGTTTTTTTACACTCTGTTTCTGTGGGGAGGATTTCCTACTTTCAAGTGACAAAAAAATAGGAAAGCATGGAATCTAAGGTTATTACCAAATTGAAGTAGTTTGTGGAAATTATTTGGAATACTTCGAATACTTTGTCTTAAAAAAAAAAGTGTGGATCATGCCTTACTTTGGCTTAATATGTCATAGAAATATTTGTTCAAAAGATACTGCTAACTCAATGAGCTTACAACTAAAAAATATGAAGCAACAAACACGTTTTACTACATTTGGACAACTGTATTTATTACATAAATAACATTATGTAATATTTTGTCCTTGTTTTAATTTATTCAAGATTTTATTAAACCCCCATGTTTGCTAATACCCAAGTTTGTAGGTGAAATAAAACTGCCTCTGTTCAGTAAAAGCAAACCGCTCAATAACTTTCATTGCAATACCGTTTTTATTTTCATGAACAATAAAAGAAGATGCTTTTGTTACCTACTCAAATAGTGCTCAAAATACAAATTTTTATACTGCAATATCCTTACATGAGAAGCATGAGATAATGTTGTCCTGGAGGAAATTAATTTTAATTCAACAAAACAGCACATCTTTCCAAATCTGACTTCAAATTATGGTTGTGATTATAAAGCTGGCCAAGAGAAATTCTACATTTAGCACAAGAAGTCTGTATAAAAATAATAGTTCTTACTTCAGCAATTGTGTATATGGAGACATGGATAAGGGTTACAGTCTGCCAGAATTACTTATGAAATGTAATTCTCATTTGGAGTAGCATGTCCTCTTAACATTTGGAATAAAGGTCAGATTGTGTGCACAAAATACAGAATTACTACTGCTTTTATAATCCTCCTGCATCTAAGAAAGTACTCCTGATTCTTATTATTTATAGACAAAATTTCATCTGCATCTGAGGTGTGCTGCAGCTCATCTTTAATGCAAACTACGTCTGTGAGGACATCAAAATATTTTAACTGTGTACCTACATATTGAGGATATATTCAGTGGTTTTCAATTTTCATGTGTGTGCAGGATCTCAGTTATAGCTTCTGAATCACCTTATCAGATGCTTTATCACCTTTTTTTTTTCCAAAAAAGCTAGTGTTAATGTTACATTTCAAAGGCAATTATTTGGCTCTAAACACTATCCTTCAGCATTTGCATACCAGATACTTCAGAGTTGTGCCAGGACATGACTGTTGGAAAATGCTAGTGGTTATAAATCAGACTAAAGAAAAGCAAAGCTGAGTAGCCAGTTTTCCATGCTTGTATGTAAGACTAAAGTGTCAATCTACTTATTGTAGATATGCAAAATTTAGATTTAAAAATCTGGGATATTAGTAGTATGTGATTTTGGTTTTAGTTTCTTTTTCAGATGTTGTTCCATACAGCTTTGTTTGTTTCTAAATCTGGTTCCACTTTAATTGGTGTTTTCCTTATAGGAGAGGTTTCTGAGTTTACAGTCTGAGCCCATCTTTCTAGCTTTATTTTAAACCATCAGTGATCTGGTACTACTTACCCCAATGACTCACTTCTTACTCAGACATCTCTTCAAGCGTGGGTGCTGCTTGAATAACTAGGTAACACTTGGGAAAAATCCTAGGTATAATTTTCTAAGTAATTTTCATTGGCTGATTAGTTAATCACTTTTATATTGAACTAATTTGATCTAGCACTCCCTTATGATAACAGTGGGGATTCCACTGAGCTTTTCCAGGCTCCAAGGAAGTCTATTCCATCTTGATTACTTGTATTGTTTCTGTACCCCATGTTAAGCTTTCAGGAAATTCATAACCCCTCTAAAGTCTTATCCTGCATGTAATAGCCTCTTTGGTGTCTGCAGCAGCATCAGGAACCTTACAATGTCAAAATACCAGATACACCTCGAGTACTAATTTGCATTTATCACCCTTAACACAAGCTGAGCTATATGAGGTCCATTTGCAAAATACTGTTGGATGCAGCCATAATTTAAAAAAATACTGAAGGCTGAATACTGAGATGAAAATTAATGTGGAAGGGCATAAAATATATATTTGAATGTAGTGGCATTTTGATATGAGATAATTTATTCAGGTATATGTAATCAGAGTATTCCCTAGGCTTTATTTCTCATTTCCAAGAAGGTTGTGACAGGATGATGCACTGATATATTTTAGGACATTACAGGGCTTTCAGTGTAATATTTAAGAAACTGTCTTGAAAAAAATTGCTTTTTGCAGTGCCTCAGTGGAGTATTCACAACTTTGTTTTGTTCCTAGAGACAGGTATTACAGTGCTGACATTTTTTATTTGTGGTTTTTTTTCAGCTGTTCTTACAGACACTTTCATCATCTTGTCATTTGAGGACCATAACCAACTCTGCTTTATTCAGTTTACAAAGACAATGGATTCTCCCGATGTAAACAAAAGACTGGAAAAACTCTCTTGTTTGGATTCTAAGGTACAGCTGCAATGGTGACTGCAAATATTGCAGGAGCTATACATCATGAATCACTGGTGTTCACTGATATTGTATAGCCACATAAATTGCAAACCTTTATATAATTGACCAGAACTGAAAAGTAAAAAAAAAATTAGAATGGCATTCTGAGTCAAAGAGTTAAAATACTGTGCCAAGGGATCCAGATTTCTACTGTGTTTATTTTCAGGCTCTGACATACATTTGAGTTACCCTTGTTTGACAGATTACCTTGTGTCCATTGAGCAGCAGTAAGTGACCCTTGGCACATTCTTAGCATCTAACAAGCGTGAAGCAAAGTCTGTAATGGTAAACCTCAATGTAAAAGATTTAAGTTAATGTGTTTTACCTCTTGTGTGTTGTGGGCTGAAAACACACATGGTCGGTTACCATGGCTCAGCTGATATACACAAACACATGAAGTTCTGATAATTCAGTCATCTGCCTGAGGTTGTAATTCTTTGCAGAGATCTTAATTTCCCCACAAGTTACATTTATGGTGTTGTTGGAAGAGTTGCTTTCAGAATTAAGCCACTGAGTAAGGAATCAAGATAGAGAATCTGAGTTTCTCACCACTGGCCAACTATGTGTGTGACCTTAGGCAAGTGACTTGGTGCCTCAGTGTCTCAATTCACTAGTTACACAGTGAAGATTTAAGTACTCCTTTTTTGCAGCCCTTATTGTGGGGGTATGTCTTCACTACAGTGACAGCACCAGATGAAAAGTAGCCTGGAAAGAGCTGAGCTGAGCTTTAAACTACCCAATCTGGAGGTCAGTGAAAATCAGCTCATCTCAAGATGAATTACACTGTGTCATAATTCGTACACTGGGCTGGGTAGACATAACTTATTTCAACCATAGCACTTTGGCATCAGGACACCACTTCCTTAGGTGGAGGTGCTTGGTGCTACAGCAATATGAAAAAATAATCAGCCAAGGCAATTAACTTCGAACAGTTGAAGTAGGGAAGGAACTGCATCCAATTCACTGCAAGAATGAGGAAGGGTCATACCTTTTCCCAAGAAACACAGATACTGTGAACAAAAGAGAGAGTTTGTATTTATTTCAGACTGGATAAACATTAAAGAAAACAATCTTGTGCTAGCAAATATTTTCCCCTTGACAACCCCTCAGTAATTTACTTCCTCACATAAGGGAGCTTGCATCAGCAAGGCAAGTTTTTAAGGATATGTTTAATTTAAGTTTTACTGTAATGTGTTTTAACTTGCTTGGTAGAAATACTTTCTGCTAGGATTAATATCTAATACATTTTCCAGGCTGTTTCAGTTCAGGGCCTCTTTTCAGCAATGGCTTGTGTTTGCAAGATTGATCCAACCTCTATAACGTGGATTTGAGACAGTTCACTGTTCACTGGGAACTGAGCTGATACATACTTTACTTTAAAATGCTGTGCCTTGTGCCTGGCCTGTGGCGTTCATTGAGGCTGTGCTATGGCAGCGAGCTTGGTGTGTGGTGGGGCTTTTATCTTAATAGCACTGAAGTTTAACGAAGAAGCTGTGGTGAACTGCCTTTGTCATTGAAGTGTGAGGGCCACAGCTTCTGACTTAATGTTTAGAAAAACCAGAAATATCTTCTGCACTCTTTAATAGGGTTGTTAAGTTCAATTCTTTGCTGACTCAGCTAAGCTTCTCAAAACACCTCCATGCTCAACATTAACTTTGCTTTCTCTTGAAATCAGTGGGAATCACTATGGAATATTTCTCCACCAGCCAAAAAACGGCATTTGCATTTTTTAATTGAATGTTCTTTTGCGTGAGGCTTCCTAGTTAGGCAGCTAAATGTAATTTTTATTATCTTCAGAATTGCACCAGTGTGAGACTGCAGAAAGTATTATTCACTTCTGCAATAATATTGTGTCAGCTCTCTGCATTGATTTAGAGTTCTTCATGGCTGATTTTGGTCGAACTTCAAAAGCTGAAAGATCACAGACTTGCGTCACTCTCAGTAGAAAAATAAGATGGTCCTCAATTGCAACTGTGCAAACTTGTAATAGTATGTAACAATATGTAACAACGACAAATATTGTGGGTTTAGGGAAAAAAGGGTTCTTTAGAGTCAGGGTATTTGTTCAAGAGAGATTGAATGAAAAACGTAGTGTGGACTGGTGTAGAACTAACACAGGATTAAAATCTGGAGTCAAGATTCAGGAAATTTGATTGTAACCTTCATTTCTGCCTCTGAATTTTGGCGTAGTCTTGAGTATTTGTACTCAAATGTAGTATTTGGGTTTACAGTCCCATTTCTAAAATGAAGAAAGTGTTTGTAATGATATAATTAAATTTCTGTCATATTATCATTGTAATGATAAGCAACCTCACATTGTTCAATGTCCAGGCTCATGGCGGGACTGTCAGAATTCTGTCAATAATAAGAACAAGTCAACCATACTTTCCTCTTCAGACCCTGATATTTATCCAAAAGTTGAGTTTTTTATGCAATACGTACCTAAATGAATGAATGAATCTCCCTATGCTCTTCCTTTCTAATTGATACCACCTTGAATTTTATTTGCACTTTGAAACAATAAAGGAAGACTTATTATATGAATCACTACAGTCTTGAAGACCAGCAAAATAGAAAACCAACTATTATTATTTGCCTTTTCTCAGTGATATGAGTCCATGTTGGAGAATGACGTCTAATGCAAGACATAAAGGTTGACAAAGATTTGTAGCTGTTATGACATATTGGCGATTCTTATGAACAGTTAACACTACTATACAGGACTAATTAATACTTGTGGAAATATTTGTGCTTTTCCAGCCCAATTAATGTGCTGTCACCAAATTAGCTATTCTAATTCGAGTAACAGCTACCTCCTAACTATTGTGTATGTTTTATCTTTACATGTTATAATATTTTGACAAGTAAAACACAGGGTATTCTAAAACTATTGACCTTTTTCAAGTTTTTCCTGACTGTGTTTTTTTAATCCATTTCAATTTACTGAAGGAGACAGAACAAAGAGTTAAATATTTACCGTGAGAGAGCAACATTGGTAATTACTTTGATTTCAGTTCCTTTTTATGTGTAGTTATGGGATGAAGAGGTCAATAATATTATGACCATGCAAATAGAAAAGGGTTCTTTTTGACCATATAAAAAACAGCAAAGGATTATTAAAGCATTAACCTTGATTTTAATGGCCTTGGTTGAGAGCTGAGATCACAATTTGGATGAGCCTGATTATTTACTAAATACAATACATAAATGCAACGGGTTCTTAACACCCATTGCACTCTGGTATTATCGCATTACTGCCAGCCTTTGTTGCCTTGCAGACAGGAATATGAAAGCAATCTGTCATGTAGTGAGACTGGCTCCAGAAGCATTTCTCTGATAAGAAGACCCCCTGCCCTTTGCTAGTGTCTGGTCCAGTAGGCTTAGCCATGCGCTTAATCCCCAGAAAGTGGTTCGATTATTGCTGACCAGCAATGGCAAGATAGTTTTTTTTCCCCTAGCTATCAACCTTCCATTAATTCCTTAAGCAGAAATGCGGTGCAATCTATATTTCCTTGGCATGTGTCACCCAGATGGTGCACTGCTCATGTTTTCAAATAACCATGCTCCAAATAAGAGACTTTGAATAATAAATTCCACAAATCCTTCCTGAGAAAGTGGCACAATTCTCAAGAGCTGCATAAACTTTACGCATGATGCTGTAGCTCATCCACGTTATGCAGAAAAGTATGTGTTCTTTTGCAAAGCGGATGTTTGTGTTTAAATTTCTTAATTTGAGGACGAGGAAGAAAGATATATGTTTGCTCAAATACTGTAGAATATATTTAATATTTGATTATGTCTTAAACACTAGCCTTAGCTCCGTGGTCAGCTTTGCAGAACTTGTCATTTAATATGGCTAAGCTTAAATCCTGTGTGGAGGTCGATGCTGTCAAGCAACCATGACTGTACATTTTGGTATTGATTGGAGTCATTGCAGTAAATTCCTTCTTAACTCATATTCCTTTCCATCCCAATCCCCTCCCCACAGATAAAAGGGTGAGCATGTCTTTCTGTCTAAGGAGATATTTTTCACGTTTACAGACAGCCTCTATGAAGATATATGTACGCAGCGTTCTGTATGTATATACATTCTTTCTCACACATCCAAAGTAAATGCTCCCATTTGCTCCTAAAATGCTATTTTATCACCTCCAATATTTCCTGCATTTTTTTTCTTCCATCAGATTTCTTATGTTGATATACTTGGACCAGAAGGTAGAAGGATGAAACGTCACCTGGCAATAAACTGTATGCAAGATCTGGTCATTTGCTGGTGGTCAGCAACTAGTGATGGAGGATGGCCTTGGTCTCCTATTTCCTTTCAGAGGGACAGAGCCAACCTATTGCTATTAGTCTGTGCACATGGCAAATTGGAGGTAAAGTGATGAATTGTCTTGTTACATGATTTTTTCGAATTTGCTGAAGAAAGAGCTATTCAACTTAAATGCATATTTGAGTAGATATAAAGAATGGATATGATTAAAACATAAGACAGGAAGATCAGCCATTCTAATAGGAAAAACAAAGGTTTGTTATTTAACAGAAAAGCACATTATTTACTGTGTTTACTATTTTCATATCAAAACTGTCAACCTGAGAAATATAGCCAGGAAATTAGGTCCTTATCATGAAATAGCTTTGGTGCTGCTGAAACTGAAAATAGAAGTGTCAGAGTTCCATTAGAAAACTCTAATATGAATTAGCAATTGTAACTGTTGCATGTATGTCTGATGCAATTGTTTTACATTGTCTGCAATGTTAACTGATAGGCAATTTACATCTCTTTCAAGTATTTTTCATAAAATATTAGCTATGTCCAGATGGTGGTTAAGTTTTTGTTATGAGTATTGGTCAAATCAGGGACTGATATTTTTCTCAAAGGAAAAGTTAAAATTCCCCACCTATAGGTGGGAATGTAAGCTATGAGTTAGGACAAACCTACAAGCTGACCCTCCTCCTGGCACATGCTTAGCTTACATTTATAAGCAGATGTTTTCATTTCAGTTATATAACTTTTGTTTCATCTATTTAAGAATATTTGAATCCAATTTGTTTTGTTAGGTAGAAATATAAAAATGAAGCTGTCTGGGCATACTCTGAAAGATCTGGAGCCTGAATTTAAAATTTAAAAACTTTTCTGGACTAACATCTTGTATAGATGCTTCTGTATTTGGAATTTTATTTTTGGTTTATCTTTACACACTTCTAATATGGACTAGAAAGGCACTGACTGTGGGAGAAGAGCACAAACTCAAGGATCAGCTGTGGAATAGCTGTTCTGGATTAGCTATTGCAGACTATTTCCCTGTAGGGAAAACCTCTAAGTAGCACTTAAGAATGAGCTACTCTTATAAACAGCATTGTCCTCTCTTTAATTAGGGAAGATGTAAATGTTTTAATGTCTTGGAACTATTACTTTGATAACTAATATTCATTTAAGTAAGATTCTTTTCCCTTGGGATTTTCTACGTATTGAAAATGAAGAGAAAAGGTAGCTGAGACAGCTTTTCTCTTCTTGTTTCTGTCATTAGTCACTGTAGAATTGAAGTTTAAATTATCTCCAGCTCTGCTTTCTTTACTTCTTTTCAATTGATCTCTCTCCACTTGCAGTCATCTTTGACTCATCTCTCTCCTCTGCCTGATCTACACCTGCAGTTCTCCATTCCCCCTGCAGCTATGCCAAACCACATAGAAAAATTTACTCTGGGAGCTAAAATGTGAGGCTATTCTTTATAAGTTTTTCCACCTCTGCACCAGTTAACAGGAAACTTCATCCTACTAACATTTCAGACCTTGTTTTTTACCATGACTTCTGTATGTCCAGGTTCTGAGAACAACATTCCTGTGCTTATTTTATTCTTTCCCATGTCTTCCAGAAATCTCCCTAATGACACCATAGCAGTTTGCAGTCTCTGTTTCCTGAGATGTTTTTTAGAGACTCTTTTCTTTTAAGAAATTAACAGAAAGCACCCTATCAGTTTAAAGCTCTCTGTGTCACATTTTGTTTTATAATATGTTTTAGGAAGATTTCCAAATCACAGCATACTCTGGCATCTTTAAATACACCTTGTTTTATTCTTTTCTGGTTTAAACTCTAGTGTAGTCTCAAGTACATCACTGGTGCTTTACAGAATAGGACAATAAACATTCTCTGAGGCTTTAGGCTTAAAGTCATAATCGTTTTAATTTGGTCCATATTGTAACAGAAATATAAAAAACTTCTTTTTAAAAGCAGCACTGCCAAATTTGACTGTTCAGTTTCTTTCCCCTTTCTGATTCTTTGCCTGTACTTTTCTGTTTTAATTTTTAGATCTTCAGATGAAATTAATTTTCCTCTATTTATCGATAACATACCAAGCACTATGGCAGGGCTATGGAAAAGTTAGTCATATATGAGTAACAAACTATCTTGCTGGTTGTCAGTTAGGCTGCTCCATGTACTCAGCTCCTGGATGCTCAGGAAGGCTCAGGTCACTCTGCCTATACACTTAGCCTGTATGTCCATAATGAGTCATCCATGGTGATGTTTGCTTGAGGCTTTTTGTTTGATTTTTCTAGAGTTCCTTATGGGCAGGGATTAAATTCCTGTGCATGGATGGGAGAATGTCATAACCCAAAAGCTCTAGAATTAGCATCAAATCCCAGTCTGCATTTAGCTGAGGTGCATTTTTCCCCTACAGTCTTGGAGGGGAACATTAACTTAACATTCTAACTTCTGAAGGACATTGCATCACTTATATGTGAAAAAAAACATAGTTAGCATTTCTAGACAGATTGTAAACAGGTCAGATACCACAAAAATACAGTGATTCTGTAATCATGCTTATTTACCTCTCTTTGCCTCTAATCCCTTGCCGCTTGCAGTATTCCTCAGGTATAGATTTGAAATAAAAACTGGACATGCCATTGTTATTCGTGAAAGTAAATCCCTATTTATCATATTTGACCAGTAATATTAATTTACTCCCAGTAAAAGATTATTGTCAATACAAGAAGAATGAGAAGCGTAAACTTACTCAGGGGTTGCATTGTTCCCTTTTCTTTCTGTGGAATTGTTCCCATTGTTATGCTAAGTATTTGTGGCTACACCTTAGCTCAGTTAGCTAAGGTAACAGTTTCTCTCGCGGGGGGTGGGGAGAGGGGGAACATCGGAAAAGGAGAGGCGGGACAGGGGCCTGGGCTCTCTTACTCGCTCGCTCATGGAGTAAGAAGAAGACGGCCAGGGCATCCTCGCATCCTCCCCGCCATCCCAAGGCCGGGAGCCACGTTCCCTGCTGTCAGATATCGCACTGCTGCCTTCCCGCTTCATCCTACTATCTCCGGACACTCTGCCGAGCACCACGACCGACACCATGAGGGGGGAGTCTCTCCTCCATCCCTCTCACCCCTGGGCCGCTGCCGCCATCACCCAGCCCTCTTCGACTGCACGGGACCTGCCCTGCCCACAGCACCGGTAACTGAGCACAGGGAGAGAGGGCCTTGGCCAAAAGGGACTGGAACTGAGCTACACCGTTCTGTTTTGTTGTCAATTTTTATAGCTGTTGTTGTTTCTTTTGTTTGCCTTGTTAGATGTATTAGTAAAGAGCTGTTATTCCTACCTCCCATATCTTCTGCCTGAAAGCCCCTGATTTCAAACTATAATAATTGGAAGAGAGGGAGTTGCACTCTCCATCTCAGGGAAGGAGTTCTTGCCTTTCCTTAGCAAATACCTGTCTTTCAAACCGAGACATCAGTTTAGAGCATTTATCAGAAAGAAGTGCAGTAAAGTAGTACCACCATACCACCAACATTTTGAAAAGAGAAGTATCAGCTGGATAAAATAGCATTATTTCCTAGAATTAGGAGGAAAACAGAAATTGCTAAATAGCAAGACCATAAAAAGCTGTATGGCATGTTGGGTTTATGAAACCAAGCCCAAGGAAATGAATGGGTGCTCCCCACAGCCATCACCTCAGTGCTGAACTACAGAAACCACAAAACAACCTGCCAGCTGCTGCTGCTCCTGCTGCTGGGGCAGGGCAAAGGCAAATGAACACTTACATGGTACTATTTCCTGCATGGAAGAATTTTCTGAGTAATCCTGGCAGCCCACCAGAAGAGTTCTTATTAGGATGAGGACAGGAATAGCTCTGGGATGAGACAACTCAAGCCCTCATCATGATCATCACCTGTAACTACACGTTCTGTGTTGGGATGATTCACACTGCATGTGGAGTGTTTGGGGTATTGTGTACTTCAGCAGCTTTTCAATTTAGGGAAGGAAATACATTTTACTTTTTAAACACACTAGAAATTTGATTTTAAATTTGCCACATGGCTTTATATTTTTAGCATTTACTACTATTAAGGCTACAGGTAACCACTATTCCTCTACAAACAGAAATAATTTTTTCCTTGCAAATCTTGACTTATATTACTGGGGGTTTTTTTGAGATCAGTGTTTACTGTGTTGAATGCTGTAAGATTTGGTGGAGAATTGTCCCTTGAAGAAGTAAAAGTGCTTTTCTCTGTCGCATGTGACCTTGCTTCGGTGTGCAATGAATGTTGCTGCAGGAGTAATTGCCTGTTGGACCTTTGTCTGCTTTCCTGTGAGCATGGGTTTCCTCCAGTAAACTCACCGTTCTCTAATTTATTTATTTAATTTTTTATTTGGTTTATTCTGTTCAGGGTTGGTTGTTTTTTTTTTAACCTTAAAGTACTAACTACCAAAGAATGTTATTTCAGTTGTTTCCCCGTGGAGATAATGCTGGCGTTTTGATTTCAAAACCAGAAGAGGAATCTTCCAGAAATTATTTCAGACAATTTGCTATGAATGAATAGAATCTGATGTGAAATCATCTTTGGATTAAATGCTTTGAGAGAAAGTCATGTTAAAATCAACATGAACTTTATTCTGCAAACACAAATTAACAAGAGGTGCTGATGCCAGGGCTCAGTTACTGTAGCACTTTGCATTTGTCTTCACCATTCTTATTTTCACTCCGTTTAGTGCTAGTGGGAATGACTGAAATTATACTTCAACCTTGTAGAAAAAATAATTTCCCTGAGAGAGAATATTATTTTTCTTTCTCCCAAGAGATAATATTTAATAGTTATTTTCAATAGTTATTCCACATTGTGCCTTGGATTTGTGAAATAAGCACAGCAGATCTTTTCTGTGGGAGCTGTCCTACAGTTACTGGAGTGCTCAGAAAAACACCTACCCTGTGTGTCTGAATGGCTGAAATACCTCTCACACACATACAGCAAAGAATGTGAAATTCTCAGTGTCACATTAGGTTAGAAGTTCAATGAATAATACAGGATAAAGATGATTATGATAAATTTTGAAAGAAAATAAGAGTAAGTGTTGACTGGAGATCTAAATAATAAGATTGCATGTAGATCTGTAGATACAATTAAGCCAAAGAAGTAACCTAGAGTAGGAGCCTGCATTTTTATTTAGAAATGTTTTTAAATAGGTTAAAATAGGGATTATTCCTTTCAACTTCACTGTGCTGTATTTAAAACTATTTTACTCTGGTGTGCACCACACTTCCCACTTCACATTTCTAATTAAAATGTTTGTTGCTATTTGGAACCTCACTGTGTGAAATTAAATAACCACTTTTTTAACATCCATAAAATAAATCAAACATTTTTTTCTCATCTGAAAGACACAATTCAGTCACAGCAAGCTTATTTCTCTGTTTCTTTTGTTTTCTTTTTTTCATCTGCCTGGTAAGCCAATTTTCTGCTTAAGAATTACTGGTTAGAACTCTTACTTGTTTTGCAATGTGGGCTTTATCCTTTCCCAGCACTCTATGCAAAATACTTCAATTTTAAGTGTTCATAGATTTTCACTGAGAAAAGTGTTACTGCCCACACAAGCTAGCCCTACTATTTCTCTCAAAACATAAAATGAAAGCGTAGCTTAGTAGGCCTCTTGCTTACAACGATTAACAGATTCCTTTACTTGGATTGTTATGATTCCTGGCTCTAGGATTTGGGAACCTGGCATGTATAGCATTCCCCATGCTGCTGATGGACTGAGGCAGAGTCCAGGGCAGTACTACAAGGGGAAAACAATGTAAATGTGCAGTAGTGGTGCATGACTGCTACATTAATAAAGGAAATATGTATTAATTACATGGACAGTATTTAAATGCGTGTATTTTTGTAGCATTCATGTCATAAACATTTTAAAATTTTTAATTAATGTATTTATTTTAAAGAAAGTAATTGGTTTTACTTCATGCAAAATACTTCCAGAAATCTTTTCTTGAAATCCAAGGCTAAGTGCTTAGTCCAAGATTTATGGGAAGTATTTAACATTGAATGGACTATACACCCTGCCTTGTGATATTGCAGTTCTGTCTTTTCAGATCCACTGCCCTGTTCCCTCCTCCACAAATCTGACACTTGTACTACCCATTTCTGAGGAAACTCCTCCAGCTTTTGCTTTCCCATTCCATAAGCAAATGTTTTGTTAAATGTTTTAATGTCACCTTTTCGGGTTCTAGAGAACTGCTGCTCATCAGGAAGGAATCTTCCTTTAAATGGAAAGCTAAAGCACTATATGCACTACATTTACTACCATGTGTCTACTTGCCACATAGAAAAACAATTGGCAGAATACCATCTTCTTGGGAAAAAAGAAGTTTTGATTATTAGACTTCTTATCTTTCAAATGCATTATCTTAGCATTATTAACATTTCTGTAGTTGTGTCTCTCTGCTTTAGTTTTCCAGTTAATGGCATGAAGAATGAATAATAAAACAAATTTTTGACAAAGAAACCCAAATCTTCCCTCTCAGATGAAAGAGAATGTTCATTTTTCCCCTTCAGAATGCTGAATACCAGATACATTCAGCAGAACTGGAAGGCAGAACAAAGAGGTCTCTCAGCTTCTCGGCACATGAGGTCACTGACGCATGAGAAGCAGCTTATCTGTTCCAATCGGAGGAGACATGTTTCTCTTGTTTTTAGCCAGAATTTGAACAGCAGTGTCTTTCCTTTAAGCCTTATATGTTTAAACATTATGCCAGACTTTATGTTTTGAAAAGGAACAAAGAGTTTCTCTCCTTGCAGGAACTTTTTCCTACTTTAGAATTGTATTATATACAGTAACCAGACCTACACTAGACTTCATTTCAAGGATTTGCTCTCAAAACTATGTGAAGCTAGGAAGCTTCTCATCTCAAAGCTCATTAGATTAGTCTTCCAAAATGGAAGATTTTACTTCCTTTGGAATTCAAGGTAGTGATCATCATTTTGTCCTACTTTTGCTCTGAGAAGACAGGACAAAATGATGAATTCAGACTTGCTGACTCTCAAACAATCATATAGCAACATTTATTTTTTCTGTGACTGTTTCCATTGCTGTTTTCCTCCAGTCACTCCTATGGAGTTGTAAAATCTGTGTTTCACATATTTTCTTCTCTATTGCCTTAACCTTCAGGGCCAGTCTCTCTTCAGAATTTAATAGTGCTTTCAGTCCCTCGTCTCTCATAGACCTGATTACTGTGTGGATCTTCATGACTTTCTTGGAGCTTTTGAAGTGTTGTCCAGAGAAAAGTACTGGTTTGGGGTGAAAATATGTAGCAGAATAATGCAGTACATTTAAACTTTTGCCACAGGAAGACAGAAATGTGAATCCCAGAGAGTCTCAAGGCTCATTTCACTGAAGTTATGGAAGCTTTGAAGACTTGCTTGGGCAAGATTTCTGTTCCACACATTTGAAAGGGAGTTGCCTGGGTCTCTAAGCATAATCCTAGGGAAAACTGCAGAACAAACAGAAACACTTCACTTTGTCTTTATTTGGGGTTAGGGAACTCTGTGGTCACAGTAATCCTTCATCCACAATAACCTCTTTTAGGAGTTTCCTTGCCATGCAATTTAACACCCTAATAAACACACTTCAGCAGTTCTAACATCTGCACAGTAGCCCTGCAAGGTGTTGTGGGCATAAAATGGCTAGTTGCAGAAGCTTAGCCATTGGTGAAGGAATGATTGAGGTGAGAAAATGTTTTTCAGACTATAAAAGTAATGTAATTTTTTATTTCCTCTTTGATACATATTTTCATGGATCTCTGTTGAGATTGGTTAATGTGGTTTTCACAGGTTGGATGCATTGGCTTCTGCATCAGTTGCTTTGGCATTAAGTGGTTCTTTGCAAGTCCCTAGCTACCCATCTAAAAGTAGCAAAGATTTTTGTATTAATTGTCATCTGTTTTTTAGCCAGAGAACTGCAATAATACTTTTTTCTTTCTTTTGAATGAGAAACCCTTTTGACAAAATAAGTAAACTGTCAGAACAAAACATCCTAATCAGTCTTATCAACATCTCAAAAACCTTGTTTATAAATTTATCAGTTACTTTAGAAATAATGGGTGGTATGCCAAAAAAAAATCTGAATTTCTTACTCTCCTTTACAGGATGACAGGCTAAATTGCATATTCAGTTGGTCTTGTGATCTGTGGAAATCAAATTTAAATTGCACTAAAATTATGTGTGCCTTTCTGTTTTCACCATGAAATTTCTAGATTTCCTTCCTCATCTTCCCTCTACCTTTTAATTACATTTTTTCACCCCCTTCTTTTCTTTCATACCACCTGGACTCAAGGAGCTTCCAAACGTTGTGGCAGGTCAGCAGCTTTAATTTACAATATGGAGATTGTTGTGGGTATACATGAGGGCAGAGTTCAACTCAAGTTCACATTTTCCCTTCACTCTTTATTTCTGCATGAAAAAACACCAGCAAGTTTTGGACTGACTTCCACTACTCTCATTCTTCTAGAGCCATGGGTTTGCTCTCTGTTTTTTATGAAAGAGCTTTTCATAAGCTCGTCTGTAACTTATTTACAGCTGATTTTTCTCCCACAGTTTTCCTGCTCAAATCCTGTACAACACCTCTCATTCGAACCCATTTATCATCATACATGAACCTTCACTGGTCTCCAGTACTGCTTCCACCTCTTAAGGGTACTTCCCATATTTCCATACTACATATTCTTGCTCTTTGCCAGCTGCTGTCTTTTTATCACATTCTGCTTTATTTGTTCTTTCTCCAGTTCACTTAACTTTCAAGTAGCCTGTAATGGTCCCTGCTTTTCTGCTGCCACAAATTCATTTTTTATGCATCTAAAACTGTATGGCACTGAAGAACATCTACCACCTACTCATTTGGCAATGTATGGTAGGTGCTGTTTTAACATGCCATTGTTTCTACCACTACAGTGCAATATTTTCTGTTACCATGGCCAAAAGAAAATGATCAAAAATCCTCTATGCTCAATGCTCTGAGTAACTTACTATAGATTTTTTGAGGAATTTTGGGATTTTTACCCCAGCCCACTTGTGAATAATTAGTTATTCTTTTACATCAGTCCTTTCTCCACTTACAATCACCTCTTCTTTGATCTTTTGTTCTGCTAACCTATTACATAGGTCCAGAGAAACAAATATGGGTTAACCTTTTGAATAAATGTTAAAGGAATAGATTTCAGAGCTCCATTTTGAGAATGCCTATTTGTGACTGTCCCACAGGAAAGCGCATTTGCAGCAGTCTATTTTTAAGAATAAATTGCTACAAATGAGTACCAAAAGACTTTGAATTTTTGCTAGGTGCTGAGTTACGTCCACACGGAGTGGGAGCCCCTGGATGCCAGGTTCAGCTCTCTCCAGCCCCAGCAGGTGCTGACAGTGGAGCACTCGGTGTCCACAGCCAAGGAGCCCATGGCCAACAGCTGTGTCTACAAGTGCGTCAGGAACAGAATCCAGTGCGCCGCCATCACCAGGATCCCCCTGAGAGCCAAGGCCATCAGCTGCTGCAGGGATGTGACAGAAGACAAGCTGGTGCTGGGCTGTGAAGACTCCTCAGTAGTTCTGTATGAAGCCTACAGCCAAATGACTCTGTTGGCCCAAGCAGAGCTGCTCCCTGTTGTAATAACCTACCACCCCTCTGGAGCTGTGCTGGTGGCTGGCAGCTCTCAGGGGGAGCTGCAGCTTTTTGACACAGCACTGTCACCGATTAAAATTCAGCTCTTGGCACAGGTCTATTCACCTGAGGCAACTCTGCAATTCAGTAAACACTGTGAGGTATCCACCAGCCTCGTCAAGGTCCAGTGGGCTGCTTCTCCAGATGCATTTCCCAGTCCTGACAGCATGGATATTCATGATCTTTTGTTGGTTAGATTTGATAAAGGACCCTTGGGAGTGCTTCACTTTAAACTTGGTAAGTTACTAAGCACATCTGTTGAACCTTGAGCTGTCAAAGAAACATCTGTGTCCCACAAGGTTTGGAATACCCTAATTTTAGGTATATGAGGCCATAGCCTTAAAAGCAAATTGTTCCGAAGATATCTAAAGATACCAAGGAGTTCTTTATGTTTCACAATAACTTCGTACCTTTTCCTATTAATAGAGTAGGACCCTGATCTGCTGTCTGATCACCATGCCATAATGTTCCTTGCTACTTTAATAAAGCGCGACATTTTTTCCTCTGGAAAATTAATTTAATCTGTAATATATAATCTTAAGAATTGTATTCATTTTATAGTAATAATCCTAATAAGTTAAAAGAAACTATATGTAATGGTGGAATAGTAATGCTCTTTTCTTTCCAAATTTTATTTTGCATGTATGTTTTATGTTTGTCCAGTATTCTGCTCTTCCATGTACTGGCTTCAGTACATGAAGTTGCACCTTTTTTTTCCTTTGAAGACTTTACACAGAAGAAGAATGACTTTCATAACCTTCAGAGAAGTTTGGTCTCTCAATTAATTTGCAAGGAGTTGTGAATAAAAGAACTAATAATGCTAATTTTAGAATTTATATAGCACTTCTCGTTTTAGGTGTGAAGAGAACTTTAAAAGCGTAAAACCACAACTAACTTCCTTTTACAAGTAGAAAAACAAGAAGCAGTAAAGAAAAGCTAAAGGGCTCTCCCAGAGTGACACAGTGGCTGAACTAAGAATAATACCCCTGCAGTGGCTCATCAGTCAGAACTGTATTCATTTCATTCAAGTCAGGCAAGTTACAGTGATGCAAGCCCATTGTGAGAGTTAAAAACAATCATGCTTAAACCCTCTGACTCCCAAGGCCAGTGTTTCAGCCAGGCAGACAGCCATCCTGGAAAATTTCAGCATTTTGCCTATTATCTGTCCAAGAAAACAGGATTACTTCTGTAGATCTTTATGAGAGTTTTGAATGATTCTTTTGTATAAAGCTATTGAGATTAGGAAGAAGCCTTTTTAATAACAAAAATAAAAACAACGAACAAAAACCAAAACCAAACAACATGCCAAAAGACTCAAAATAACAACCTAGGTGATAGTAAGATTTGAAAGTCTACATTATTTCTTTACTTAATGAGACATACATATCCTTTGTGGGGAAAAACCTATCTAAAATTACTAGAGACCTAAACATTTGAAAGACTGAATTTAAAAAGTTTAACTAAGGGTGCCACTGCAAAAAGGTAAATTAATATAACAGGATGTTAGTAACAAAAAAATGTTAGATTGACTTACAGTTGTGCAGTTTTAAAAGAGCTAATTCAGATTATTGCAATTACCCAAAAAAGCAATTTAAAAGCCTGTTTACAGGTTATCCTTTATTTTGAGATAATTAGATGCATTAAGTTCAATGACAGGTTTAATAGTTACAGAGTACCCCAGAACACTAATTATAACAGCTATTTGATGGTTTTGTGCATGTTGTCCATTAAAAAAACCAAACCTCTGAATTATCTCTGTCCTGATTTGGTGGGATGGAGTTGAGCAGGAGGCCCTTTACCCACCCCTACCTTTCTTTTCTTCAGTTCTCCCTGGTGAGGCTTTCTCACAACAGCCTTCCAGAATGCACAGCTTTCCCCTTGCTATCTTTAGCACATTTATGTTCTTACCAAGGCAAACAGCCTCTCAGTACAGGGATTTAGAGGCCTTTCCTGCTAATTGCCAGCTTGTAAACTTAATTGGACTGTCTCCCTGGGCACCATTCCTAAATCAATTAGGCAGTGAGTTGGCTGTCACCTCTTCTTCCCAAGCAGGTTGCCTGGAAGTGCACCACCCAGGAGAAGTCAAGCATCCAAATGGGAAGATGTTGACCTCTACAGCTGAAAGTTATCACATTTTAAAATTCATTCTGTATAATTACTGTAAAATCTCTTCTAGGAAGAAGGCAAAGCTCTATCCCTTCTTCCCTCTCTCCCTCTTTTGTAGTCCACCATGCAAAAATATGCTGCTCTCTATTTCATCCTGGTGTTCAGCTTTACACCTCTTCTCCCCAGTTTGCTACACTGCCAAGGGAACATTGGGTTGATTAGTGAGTCCCTCTTCACAGTCTCAGCAGTTTTTAGGTTTCTGCTATTTAAGAAATAATGCAGAACAAATAAATTAATTAAATGCAATAATAAATTATTGCAAAAATTTAGAGGCTCATAACAGCAAGACCCAGACAGGCATTCAGGATATAAAATCCATGAGTAACACATTGCTTGGAATTGTTTCCCACAGAAGTCTGTTAAGAAACTATGTCAGTGAGAATAGGCAAATATATTTTTAACTTCCAGATACATTATGGTTTTGGACAAGTTCTGTGAATCTCCACTGTGCTGTCTATCCAGATTTATTTCAGGAAAAAGTCATATTAAACATACCCTGAAACACTAATGGCAAATATTTTAGGTGTCTAATGCCAAACTCATTTCCAAAAGTGGTTTCATGTCAGCCCAGATCTTGGAAAATGCGAAATGTGGTGCTGGTGCCAGTGGTTCAGCATTGCTGGCCTCTAAATGCATTTTAAATATAGTATCATATCTAATTAACATGAAAATAAGTGTTTTCATCTTCACTGAGAGGTTAATGTGAAGATTGCCAACTGCTGTAATACTTTAAAAACATTAAACATTTAGGAAGAATAAAGTCTGCCATAACTATTAAATATTAGCAAGTTAAACATGGCTGTTACCCAGCATAATGTCCATAGGTTTTAATACATGCAAATAGAAGGTGAAATGCATAGGAAACCTTTCTTTAATGAAGCTAAAAACTCCTCTGTAACGAAATATAAATATGTAAGGTTTTTCCTCAAAAACATCAGTTCTGTATATGCAGATTCTCAACAGTTTACTTCTCCTCAAGCTATATTCAGATGTTTTCCTCCACTTGTTTTCCCCTCACTTCTTATTTCACATCACAAAAGGTATTCACAACAGTTATGAAAGTTTTGTTAGGCATGTTTTATATATAACAGGTCTGCTTTTCTTTGTTATCAGGATTTGTTTTCCCCAGACAGTCCTATGGTTTTAATACCAGTATTGAAATTCAGCTTGTTCCCTTTCTCATCAGAACTTTTTCCATATATTTCGTTTTAACAAACAACATCAGAATATAAATTGATAAAATTGAAAAACAAAAACAAAACCCCAAAATTATGTTTTTATTTAAAGGGAGAGAAACAGTAAATATATTCTGGTTTCTTTCTAATATTTGGAGGAATACTGATAAAGAGAACTCTATCAGAGTGACCCAAAATGAGCAGGAATTGCTAAAATGCCATGTGTGGCCAATGTCACATGATCATTTGGTTAGTCAGAGACAATAAATAACATTACTTCCTGCAGCTTTTTAGTCACCTTTTCTGTTTGGAAGCTGAGCTGTACAAGTCAAGAAACATTTGTGTCTAAAACTTGCTGAAAGCTTGTTCTTGGTTTCATGTGCAACTGTAATTCAAAGGTCTGTAGTATCAAGATGTTGATAACTTCCATGATATCCCCTCAGAAAAAAACGCTCCACTTAGAGAATATTGCCAGACTAGAAGGAAGTTCTAGAGCACTTGCAGTATGGAGAGTAATTGAGTAAGAGTCGCTTTGAGGCTGGAGCTGCTCTGCACTTGTACGCAGAGATACATGTATGTGAGACAAATGCTGGGGTTTAGTGTTGTCCAGCAATATTTCCCTACAGGAAGGAGACGCTGTGAAAGCTAATTTATTACCCCTTACAATAGTGATAAACTGCAAATAAACTTGTTCTGCCTTGTCTAAGACAAACTTCATTACATGATGTTGTCACCAGTGACATTTGGCTACGTTCATTCAACATTCATGTGTGAAGTTCATTGATGATTTTTGTCTTCTGTCCAGCACACTCAGTCTAAGTATACCAAGATAGTAAGGTGCTATCTCTTATAAAAAGATTAATAGTGAAACCGATCAACTTAATTTTAAATTATGGCAATTACTTTTGAATGTGCTGAAAAGGAGTCAGCTACTGGTTTACATATTTTGTATCAAAGTAAAAACCCATTATCTCTGGGTGTAATATTTCTTGTTAAAGGTGTGCTCACAAGAGGACAACTGGGCCTTGTGGAAATCATCCACCAGCACATTCGTTATGATGAGATACAGGAGGCAATCAATGTCCTGAGCACCATGAACTGGAACACGATGGGTCAGCAGTGCTTTATCTGCCTGAGTGCCATTTGCAACCACCTCCTTAAACAAAAGCCTACACCAGCCAGAGAAGGTAAGAGACTATATTTCTAATGGATTTTTGTGATGTCTTGTTAATTCACGTGTGGATTATGACAATATTTTTATTGACTGTATAAAGAAGACAGTAGTCAGAATCCAGAGAGCCAGATTATGGTGCCTCATAATCATATGTCATTGTAACAAGTAATTTCAATAAAATCTGGACTAATGCGTTGATTACATTTTAGTTTGTATCAATAGTGACATTAAAATAATGCACATTGTAATATATATATATATATGTTACAATATTACTTATATAGCACTAGCATTATATTCTGTAACTTCATTACATTCTATAAATTTAGCTTATGTTACAGACAAAGGTTAGTTAATACAGGATTGAAATATTTGTGTTACGTTCATGCTGAGACAGCACCAACTTAAGGAGGGATGTTTTCCTGCAATGGGGACAAGAGATTTTAGTATGTTTTTTAAGGTGCTTTCAAAGAGTCATTCTTTCATTACAAGATGCAAAGGCCTTGAATTTACTATCCTCTGCTGCCTCCTTTAGGGTTAAAGCATTTGTCCTCTCTGTAATCTAGCCCCCTGCAGTAGTACCTGGGGTCCCTCAGAAGGAATTGTGCATTTTAGATTTAGCCTCATCTCTGCTGAAGCCTGGTGTGGTGCCTTCCTCTTGATTTGCTGTCTATCTTGAAACTCAATAGACTTCAAGATTTGAAGTGCCTTGATTTAGTGAAGGTGTTATCCTCCAGTCTAGCAGGCAGACAGCTGGAGACCAGGCATCTTTTGTGGGAAGAGAGAATACTTAGGATTCTGGTGTGTTTGATGATAGAAGAACTCCAAGGTGTCCTACATCTCTGCCAAGCCATCAGCTATCCCATTTTGTGGGATCTGATTTAAAAAATCTCTGCATTGCAAACACAACATATAGACTCTAAATAAAACATGCTTTGAAAAAGACCTGTGAAAAGGGCTGGCTATGATACTCTTCTAAAAATATGCACATTATAAACAGATGTCTGTGTGTTTTTCCCCCATGCAGCTCCCTAACACTGTTTAAAGCAGAAGGAATTTTATTCTATTCAGGAGTTATTCTATCTAAATCTAACAAATTTGGCATGGTAATTTGTTTTCTTTTTATTAACAAAACCCAGTGGGACCTTTTATTCATAGTGATGGGGCAGTTATCTTTGAGATCTTTGTCATGCCTTCAACATCAAGCTGGGCTATTTAATGAATGTATAACTGCTAGTAGTCACTCATATTCCATATGTTTTTGGTACTTTTTCTATTTTAATCTAAATTGACTGCTGCTTTGAAAGAAAATACCTTTAAAGTTTGACTTATCTTGCTATCTAGATTGGAGATAACACAAAACTAATTTACTAACAGTTTGCCTGTGTAACTAACACAGTACTATTAGCACATGTGGTGCTATCAAGCCTAATAAAATCAAATGTAACTATGCTTGGAAGTAAAGAACCATTGTCACTAAATACAGGAATGCCTAGTTCAAATGAACATTAATAATGGCAGATCAATGGGATTTTGTCTGCCTAATGAGACAATAGGTTATATTTTGCTTGTAGAGCAACATAAACATACAGCAAATATACATATATATATAGCGAATTCTCCTTTTTCTGCCTGTAAGGCCTTGTACTACATTGTTTACTCTCAAGCAAAAGTCAATAAGCATAAATATTATTGATCAGCTAGGCATGTGGGACACATAAGTATACTGTATGTTTACTTGTATTGTTTATAATTCTGTATTAAAAATGTGAAGAAAAATGCCTAAGAGCTTGAGCTGTAGAATATAGCAGTCAGAAAGTATCTAAAGAGGAGAGAACTTGTGTAACAAAAAAGCTTTCTTTATTTTATTGATTACAATGGAGGTTATCCTGTTTCCCACCACTACATGCTGTCAAACCCTTAGGGTTTCTAGACCCTTTTATTTAAAATTTTTAAAGAACTGTGGGCCAAAGGAGGTTCCTTAGACCTCAAGGCCATCACAAAGAGGGTTCTGTTACCTGCTGACCTAACAAAATAATCCCTGAAAAACTGAACTCCCTTGTTGTTTGCCTAAGAGGACAAAAACGATTTGAGCTAATTGAGAGTTGATCTTTACTGGACAATCTTGTTCACACTGTATTAGTCTCATGAGTCACTTTTAGTTGTAGGCTGGTGAGAACTTGATGTGTTACAGACTTCCTTATCCTTTTGATAGCTTTTGTTGCTCAAAGTCATTGTCAGCTCTGCCTCCAAGCCAAAGTTTATATGCACATTTCTGTTTGTACAATCTGTCATATTTTAATTTCATCTGTTCTACAACAACATCACATTTCATCAGAGTTTGTCGAAGTTGACTGACTGCAAACATTAGCAACCTGTTGTAATTGAAACTAATTCACTTGTTTCATTGCCGCTGTGTTTGAATTCCACAGCACAGCTTGAGGCAAGCCTTGGAACCTTTTATGTTCCAACAAGGCCTCTCTTGGATAGAACTGTGCTGGAGTACAGGGACCCCATCAGCAGATATGCAAGAAGGTTCTTCCACCACCTGCTCAGGTGAGTGACAGTTTCAACTTCTATCAACTTAAAATTAATTGCGTCTTTCAATAGTTACCTACTTTAATGTGGTTTCCAAGAAGACTACCCCTGAAAAAAATGCATTCATTGTTATTGTTTGTTTAACTTGCACTTTGTTCCTTTCAAATAGAGTAATGCAGATAAAGTGCTATTCAGAGCTCTTCTGTCATCAATACACTTAAAATGAATCACCCTTTCCCATTTAGCTTGATAGAAGAAAAGATAATAAGCTTCTGAGAGATTCACCAACTGCTTGCAGATTAGCTATAGAAGGAACTTACAGCTGAGAAAACACTGGGTTTAAAAAGATGCTACAACACAAAAGAATGCTGCATGGTCCAGCATTGGACCATGCAATCTGAACATTTTGTTATTCTCATCTTTAAAATTCTCATATATAAACATGTTCCAGTAATTTTCAGTGTCATTAAAATAAAAGGAGAAAATGCAATATTGAATTTGTCTGTGAATTTTATAGAATCGTAGAATGGTTTGGGTTGGAAGGGACCGTAAAGATCATCTCATTCCAACCCAGCCACCATGGGCAGGGACGCCTTCTACTAGACCAGTTTGTTCTAAGCTCCATCCAACCTAGCTTTGAACATCTCCAGAGACAAGGCATTCACAGCTTCTCCAGGCAACCTGTGCCAATGCCTCACCACCCTCACAGTAAAGAATTTCTTACATATATGCAACCTAATTTTCCCCTCTTTCAGTTTGTAGCCATTACTCCTTGTCCTACCACTGCAGTTCCTGACAGAGTCCCTCTCTGGCTTCCATGTGGGCTCCTTCCTGGCAGGTTGCTATGAGGTCTTAAAACAACCTTCCCTTCTGCAGGCTGAGCAGCCCCAACTTCCTCACCTTGTCTTCACAGGAAAACTGCTCTGATATTAGATGACAAATAATAACAAATTCAGCAAGAATTTATAGTACATTGTTTATATTGTTGTATTTTTTCCAATCCATTATAAATATTGATATGCAGCAGTTTAACCTGTTCACAAATATAGCTGTGATATTCCCTTTGAGAATTATCCAGTGGATGCAAATAAGGAGAAATTACCTTCTGAATGATACAATGTTTGTTGCCTCTTGTTGAGAAGGAGTGTAAATGGATATACTGTGAAGACTTACAATGCACCTTTTTGCAGTGATTCCTCCAGATTGTAAATACATTGTCTGCATGGGCAAAGCAAATTACTTTGATAGCATATAATGTGCTTTTATCCAACTCTAAAAGAAAAGTATTCTATATTGTCTTCTACATTTTGAGTCTGAAGAGGATCATCTTTCTGGTGAATGAGTCCATTCCAGTGAGGAAATAATTCCTTGTAGAAAAATGATCCAACATTTGCATAATATATGTCAGTCTTCCACTGGAGTTTTCTTAACACACCTGGCTACAGCAGTGGGTACAAACTCTGTTATTGCCTTTCTCCTAGAAACCAGCAGGGAAGATGCGCTTATGGCAGTGGCCAACTTGTTTCGGCTGTGGGCCAGTTGCCTGCAGAGGACAGATGCAGGAAAAATGCCTCAGAGATTGCTGAGAGGTGTAATTCCAGTGCTCTTACATCTGCAAGAGAAACGTGTATTCCCTCTGATCCAGGATTTGCTTCCAAGTGCTAGCAGGCATGCAGAGGCATGGGGCCCTGACTAAGATGCCAGCCCTTGAGGCTGCAGCTGAAACACTGACTCAATCCTCCTAAAACAAGAACCTTCAGTGTCACAATGCTGTCTGTACAGCATAGGGCACAGCAAGAGGTGTGCACGAGAGTCTCCTCATGTCTTTTACCTCTCACTTAAAGGAGCCATTGAACAATCTACAGTTGTGGCAGTTTTTGGAACAAATGTGTTCTTTTGCTGTTTTCTTGTTTTCAAAGGGATTTGTATTCAACCGAATCAAAGTGATAGGGTCATGTGATTGCTGCAGAACAGATGGTAATGCTTAAAGCTTTTCTCAGAAGACATAACCTAAGTACAAAATTAAATGTTCAATATGGGAGATTTATCTGATAGAAAGCAAGGAGATGATGTTCAGAGCTGATCATTATTGCATTAAAGTGACTGTGCCTTAATTGGTGTTTATTTCCTTTTAGATGTATTCTTAAGTGTCTAGAATGGTTTAAATACAGGCTAAGCAGAGAGAACTACAGATTTG
The DNA here is from genome assembly GCF_052056855.1 of Sturnus vulgaris. NCBI lineage: Eukaryota > Metazoa > Chordata > Aves > Passeriformes > Sturnidae > Sturnus > Sturnus vulgaris. Next base: position 8,817,115 of record NC_142245.1, on the reverse strand, counting down.
TTGGGGAATAGTAAGCCATGGTTTTGGGTGAGTGAATGCCATCCAGGCATGATGCAGTGTGTAGGAGGATCATAGGAAGGCACGGTGCCCACTGTTTCAGGCACATGAAAGTTGCAGCTGCCTCTATTACATCTGTCTGTGATAGACTAGCAAGGCAAGGCACTTCTGCCAGCCTGATTTACAGCTGTGGGCTCAGAACAGGAGGAAAAGTGAGAAGGGAATTATGCTCCTTCTCAGGTCACTATGTTATGCCCATGAGGGCACTGAAAATGGGGAGTTCATCCCACTGCCTGTTTGTCAGGAAAAGCAAGGTCAGGTAACATGGAAGGAAGACAGAGATTCTGTTTGCCACTGCAGGGAGAAAATCTGTGTGGCCAAAGCTCAACTGGAGCTAAAGCTGCCCAGAACTGTGGGAGGCCATAAAAACAGGGTTTTTGAAATGCATTAATATAAAAAAAAAGAGTGCAGAAATAACATCAGCCTGTTACAGAATGAGGATGGTCACCTCACAAACAAGGCCATAAAGCAAAGACGTTTAATGCTTTCTTTGTCTCTGTCTTCAACACCAATGATGGGGTAAGGGGCTCACAGTGCACTGAACTGAGCCCTGAGGACCATTCCAGTGCTCCAGATGGACGTCCATGAGTCTGTGGGACCTGATGGGATTCATCCAAGAGCTGGCTGATGTTGTGGCTGAGGCCATGTGAGGCCTGTCTCCATGATTTTTGAATTGTCTTGGGAATCTGGAGAGGTCACAGCTAACCAGAAGCTGGCAAACATTGTCCCAGTTTTCAAGAAGGGCGAGAAGGATGACCCTGGAAACTTCAGGCCTGTCCCATTCACTTCAGTGACTGGTACATAATGGAGAAGATTATTGAGGGAAATACTGAAGAACACCTGAAGGACAATGCACTCAGTCACAGCCAGCACAGCTTCATAACAGGAAAGTCCTGCTTATCAAACCTGATTTCCTTTTATGACAGAGTAACTCACCCAGCTGATCAAGAGAAGCCAGTTGATGTTACAGTTTTGGATTTCATTAAAGCTTTTGATACTGTCTCTCATAGGATCCTTCTGGACAAAATGTCCATCTGCCAGCTGGATAAACACATCCTGTGATGGGTGAGCTCATGGGTGGGGCACAAAGGGTTACAGTGAACGGGGTGACTTCAGACTGGGGACCTATCACTACTGGGGTCCTGCAGGGCTGCGTTCTTGGCCCTGTGCTCTTCAATGTCTCCATAAATGACTTGGATGCAGGACTGGGAGGGACACTGAGCAAGTTCACAGACAATACACAACTGGGAGGAGCTGTTGACTCCCTCCGAGGCAGGGAGATGCTGCAGAGAGACCTCAACAACTGAGAGGACTGGGCAATCACCAACCATAGGAAGTTTAACAAGGGAAAGTGCCAAATTCTGCACCTGGGACAGGCAAGCCTTGTTGTGTTTATAGACTGGGGAATAAGAGGCTGGAAAGCAGTGCCATGGAAAGGGACCTTGGGATCCTGGTTGATGGAGAGCAGTGCCCTGGCAGACAGAAGGGTCACTTGGTTTGTTCAGCCTGGAGAAGAGGAAACTGAGGGAAGACCTCGTTGTGGTCTTCAGCATCCTTATGACGGGAAGTGGAGAGGCAGGCACTGATCTCTTCACTCTGGTGACCAGTGACAGGACCCAAGGGAAAGACCTGGAGTTGTACTGGGAGAGGGTTAGGTTTAATATTAGGAAGAGGTTTTTCACCCAGAGAGTGGTTATACACTGGAACAGATTCCCCAGGGCAGTGGTCACAGCACCAAGCCTGACAGAGCTCAAGGAGTGTTTGGGCTGTGCTTGCAGGTGCAGGGTGTGACTCTTGGAGCTGACCTGTGCAGGGCCAGGAGCTGGACTTTGAGGATCCTTCCAACTCAGGATATTTGATGTTTCTGTGATTCTAATCACTTTTTTACCTTTTTCATTTGGCACTGAATACTTGCGGGCCAGTAGGCTAGTTACAAATTGCTAATGTATCTCTTCAGAGTGATTTTTTTCATCACAACAGATGTGTCTGCATGACCAAAGAAGACTTGGATGCAGAAGCCCTGTAAACTGAGACTATGAACTTGATGCAGCATTAGGGGGCATTTATTACACTCTTGTGAGCATGAGGAGACAAAAGGAAAGTGATCATTTTGTACCCTACCACAGCAAGAAGTGGAGGAAACATTACTAAATTATATGCAATAAAATTGTGGTTGATATTCAAAAAGTATTTCTTGGCATAGAGTAGGGCCTTCTGCAGTTCATTTGGGCTTCAGAAAGAGCAAGCAGCATATTCACAGAAGTTAAACCTAGAAGATAAAGAACTAAGGAGAAGAACTCAAAAGTTTGGTAGGAAGAACAAGGAAAGTGGAGTTAGGAGCATGAGTAAAAGACAAGGTGTTGGGGACAAAGGTCTGAAGGCAGGTGTGGGAATGTACAGTGTTCTGCAAGAAGGGCAGGGTGGCAGCACAGAGCCAAATGGGGAAAGGCATCTTAGGATGTGTGTGATGGGCTGTAGAGGAGACCAGACACATCAGGGATGGACAGGGAAGGGTGGAGTCCTTCATACAAGATTAAAACACTAAAACGTTTAAATGTTTTGAGATCTAAATCTGGAAAATGCTCATATAAACAAAAGTTTTCACCCCCCTCTCCAGCTTTCCTTTGAATACCTCACCAATCTGCCTTAAGCCTTTTTAGAAGGACCAATTCACGGGAGAGAAATATTAATCCATTCTACATGCTGAGACAGTCTTTGACCTGCTTGCTGAGTCTGCCAAAAAGTGCCATTTATTGTTGTACTTTTAAAGATGTGAGTGTCTGTATTTACCAGAATTGAGAAATACAGTTACCTTTCCAGAAGGGCTAATGTGATAATGATTTTTCTCTTTACTGTAGGCCAAAAGGTTGTATGTTCAGTTGCAAATAACTGGGGGCATCCAATTTCACATTATCAGGGAGACTATAGGCTATCTATTTTTCTACCATCAATGACGTCAGTTTCTAGAAAATGCTGAATGCTCTGATGTCAGATTCCCTCTTTAGGTGTGAAGGCACTTCAGAAAGAAGATGCTCCATCCAAGCTGAGATGGACAAAGGAATACTGATAGCACAATTGAAACAGATTGCAATTAGAAGGAAGGAAAATTCTTTGCGATATATTGGACTCAGCCATGTTATTTGTATCCATCATTATAAAAGCTATGTTTTTAAATTTGCAAACCACACATCATCTTCAGCTTTCACGAAAATAGAAGCTTAGAGCTTTGCAGGTATAAGCCCTGAATGTAAAATATGGAATACCTCCAACAACAAGCATTCAGTATACAAAATTAAATTAAAGGCCTCTTAATTATATGCCAGGGATCCATTACAACAGTATTTATGGAATGAATAATTATTTTCACTCTAAATCTTTATCTATAATTAAAAAATACAGGAACTGAATTACAAGAACAGAAATGTATCTTAGGTGTTCCATGCCACTTCAGTAGCACTCTGGTATTTTATTATGATGTCACTTCTTATAATAATATAATGTATTATATCATTATGTAAACTGTTGAGTAGAGGTGGATTTTTTGGTATGCCTTGGGGAGCTGTAACCTCCCTGCCCCCACCCTTTTGCTACGTATATTTGTGTGGTGGGGGAGTGGCTGCACCACCTCCTGCCTCTGTCTCACAGCCTCGTGTAGCCATGGAATGGAATGGGAGGGAACAATTTTTCACTCGTTAACTGCTGCATCGCTGACTCATGGCTTTGCTTCACTCTGATCAAGCATTCGTAAATTGTGCTTGTCGTATTTTCTAATGCATGAAATGATCTTGTTTGTTTGACACGGACACACGGGCACAAACACACGCCTGGTCTGTTGGGTACCATTTTTTGAGTGGGAAAGCAGGGCTAGAAAGTATAGTCTGAAATGCAGCGCAGGAGTTGCAGAATTAAGATGCAGCCACAGTTGTGCAGTTCTGCTGTGCCCTTTCCTCCTTTATAATTCTGTTTTTGTGTTTGCGAAGACTCAGTTTAAGATTTGTTTTTTGGTTTTTTTAATTACATGGAAAAATACTAAGGTTCAAAACTTGCACCTTTCAATCTGATAATTTCATTCAGAGAATGTAATTTGGGCTTTTTTCCCCACAGTACAAATATGCTTACCTACAAAGCAAAGTTTTGTTGTAAATAACAACATAGTGCTTTTTCATCTTTCTAGAGAAAAGTACAACTCTGATCACATTCATTGGCAGAATTTTGGACGGATTCATGACAGATTCTCCTTTGTATGAATCCAAAAATGAGAACCTCCACCATGTTTTTACTTTTGGTGTTTTCACTCCTTCACAAATCTCAGAAGTGTTTTACTCTTTGCAGTGTTCCATGTAAGATGCTACTGGGTAAATGCAAAAAATTATATTCATGTTGGGCAGAACATTCATCAAGTGATGTGACTTTGCACACAAGACTTGATATAGCTCCTTTGTAAATAAACACTCTTAAAGAAGATGAGAAGGTGAGTGGTCATTAGTGTCAGGGGAGACCTGCTTCCAGCCACCACTGATTTTTACGATCTTCACTATTCAAGAGTTCTGAAGTGCACTGCTATACTACAAGATATGCTGCCTAGACACAGACAGTTATCACTTAAGTCCAAGACAGCCTTTGAAAAGCTAAAATAAAGCTCTTTTGTCCTGCAGGTACATCACTAATGCAGTACTAGCTACCCCCTGGTAAGCAGGTTCCCGTATCACTACACTGCAATCTCCAAAGTAGATATTCACTGTGAGTATTTCCATCCTAAGTAGGGCCCTAAGTCAAAGGTGAAAAAAATGCTTCAGCTCCATAGGAATAATTCCCAATCCCATCTGCTGCCAACTGTATGGAACTGAGAGGCTGCATGAGCAAAGAGCTTTTATGATCCTTTTTAAGAGCACCCTAGAAGTAGAATCTATAATTATATTGGTACATGGTGTGTCACAAAATATGTATAAACATTAAGATGACATGGTTGAGGACTAAGTTTGTCTTTTATATTCATACGGTAACCTATTAGGCATTAAATTATGCATTCAAACAAAATGATCATTGATGGAAGGTTCTCTATGGTGGCCACATGGACAGAATTCATCTCTATGGGAGTAAGTTCAGTAGTAGCATTTTCACTAAAGCAGCACCTTCTGGAGAAGACTTTGAAAAGTCATTTTTTGTCATCTTTTGTAAAATAATCAAAACCAAAGGTTTTCATATTACCATAGAACTGATAAATGAGAATTTATATTGTGGTGATGGAACTACACATGAAAATATTTCCCTTGTCATGCTTCTTGACCTGTTTTAGAAACAAGAAATAAAGGCACCTGTTTAATGGAACTAGGTTATTTTTGCAGTTAAAGATCTCATTAAAAGTTTAGACTGTCTTTGCTTCAGTCCTATGTTGTTAATGATTTCTTTTCTTAAACCAGCTCCAAGACAGTTTTCAATTTCAGTCAGATACTTTGATGCTACAGGAATGACTCTAGGATTTAATTCTCTAGCAATGATTACAATGTAAGAAATAATGAGCAAAATATCGGCATGGGGGGACAACAAATTACATGGCATAATTGCTTGAGAACAAAATGCCATGAAGAAAAACCATGACAAGTCGCTGCCAGAGATTTGGGCAAGATATGTTACGCAACCTAATGGGAGACATTGCTTGGAGGATGGGAAGAATGGCCCCTTACACACACTTAAAGCAGTCCCAGAGCAGCTGTAATCTGGATCCACTTTGCACAGCCAGCAACAGATGCAGTTTGGTGGCCCAGAGTGCCAGAAGCCATCCAGTTGTCTGGTACCTCCCCACTCATGGGACTGCACTAGAAAAAAGGAACACAAAATAGCTGCACTGGACTGATGTTTTCACCAGATCTATTCCCACATGCTGATTAATCTGACTTTGATATTGCTACTTTCAGAAGCTGAGCCCACATTGAGACCACTGTTGTGTTGTGCAACTGATAATCTGCTCTCATAAGGTGGCATTTTCCTGCTGTACCAGCTCTGCAGTTTCCCTGAAACCTTAAGGCCTTTGGGCATACACGAAGTGCAGAAACAATGCAAATAAATATATCATATTCATGGACAAAACCCTAAAAAATTAGTTCTTAGCAACATATCTCCATCCTTGAGCAGCTGTTGTAAGTCAGCCCCAGCCTTCCCAGGCCATCAGTTTCTCCCTCTCCACCTAGTAGCTAATAGCATCTTCTTTGAGATTGACACTCAACAATCTCTAATTTAAGGTCCTGACCAAGAACTGAATTTAAGATTAATTTTTTTTGTCTGAAGTTTCTCCAGATCAATTCATATCTCATCTCTTTACCAAGACACTTTTTCTCCATTCATCTTCAAAGTCTTCCTGAGCCCCACCATTACACTTCCCTTTACTGTATGTGGACCATCTGGCAATATTCTGTTGTGAACTCAGCTCATCAGAGTTTTCTCTCACTCCCTCAGCCTTTTTTCCGACTTTTCTCCCATTTTCATGCAGGAACAGCTAACTGAATAGTCAGGCAGCCCTAGGCTTTCTGTCTTTAAATGCAGATCTGCCTTTTATGGTTCTTCAGAACCCAAAAGCCTGCGAAGGAAAGAACACCAAAAGGAAAATTTAGAAAAAAGTCAGCAATAGTAATTTGTCCAATAGCTGGATATAGTGTCTTGGGAGTGCACCTCTCATGCTTAATAATGTAGAATTTGTGTCCTACATGCTCATCTGGGCTTCCTCTGTAGTTAGGATAAAGACATGGGCACCCAAAGGATTAGTAATCCCATTGAAGGGAGATATCTCAGATAAGCATGAAGAGTCAAACATCAGTGCCTATCCCTATCAATTAACTACAAAAGGAGCCTACCTAATTAGCTTAAATTAGCCATGTAAAGGTAAGCTGTTTGAAGATAAATGGAATGATTTGCACTGTAAATGTCTAGCTCCTGTATCACATTATTACTGGCCAGTTAACAGAAAGATCTTAGCTGCTCAGATGGTTTCTGTAATAGAATGAGAGAGGCACATAGACTAAAAAAAATATCAAGAAATATTTACAAAAAGATACAAAAAGCAGACAGGTATGCAGATCTCTTTAAAAGTCTCCTTTTGACTAGTTGGCCAAGATAGGAGAGAATGGGGATGTTTCTTGGTTTACACTGGTAAGTGCTGAAGTATCAACTAGAGACAGATAAATAGTAATATATCACCAGCACTAGGTAAAATTAATTCAGAATTTTTAAAGGTAGTAAGGGATAAAACATCTGAAATACACACTGTGGTGTCTAACCTCACATTTTAAATGACCTTAGCACCTGAGGACAGAAACATGGGAAATATTAAGTCAGTTTTCAAAACAGTTTGGAGAGACCTTGGAGAACTATGCCCTGAAAGTCCACCCTATGTACCAGTGAAATTAGCAGAAACTATATTTTAAAAATGTGTGAACATACAGACAACATATTGGGGGAGAGTCAGCAGTATTTCTGTAAAGGCAAGTCACGTCTCAAAACTCCAAATTATTTGATGTCCACAATCATGTGAGTAATGGCTATCCAGCTGCTACTGATGAAAGTTTGACAACTTAAGACCTTTTTGGAAGGTCTCCCACCAATATGTCTTAAAGAAACTGAGCTGCCACAGGATTAGAGGAAAGCTTCCCTTTTGTAGATTAGTAATTAATTAAAAAGTAAGAAACAGTGTAAGAGCAAATGGTCAGTTGTCACAGAGGTCACCAATGGAAATTATAAGTTTAGAAGATCTATATTTATAAGTAAGGTGGCAAAGGAGCACATTGTGAGCTCCCAGCATTTGCTAATGACACTAAATTATTAAGACTAGTAAAGATAGGACCTACTGTGAAGAACGGCAAAAGGGCTTCACAGGATGCAGTGACACAGTGTCAAAATTGAAGATAAAATTAAATGTAAATAAATTCAAAGTGAAGCGCTTTGTACACAGTGGCATGTGACTCCAAACTTCATGTGTAACCTGATGCAATCTGAGCTCAACATTATTCTGGAGGAATAATTGGTCCTATAACTCTACAGTTATAAAATGCACAGTTCGGTGCTCAGCAGAACTACAAAAAGCACATTGCAAACTAGGAATTCTTAGAAAAGGACTAGACAAGAAAACAGTGAGCTTCAGTTCACCTGAATTTTGTGTCTAGTTTTGGAGTCCCATAATCTCTAAAAGGATATAGTGGAACTCAAAAAGGTTTAGGAAGGGCAGCCAGGATGATTAAAGGCATGAAACAGCTTCAATGAAAGGAATGTCTAAATAGACTAGAACTCCTTGACCTAAAGAGGAGGCAGCAGAGATAGAGATCTATTAAATTGTGAGTGTTAGTGAGAAAGAGCACAGTAAATGACTGCTCACTGCTTCTTCTAATACGAAAAATAGAGGTCATCAAGCAAAGCTAACACGTGGCTGTTTCAAAATAATAGTGATTCTTCACATAACGTATAATTGAAATATGAACCTCCTTACCACAGGATGTTGTGGATGATAAAATTGTATGTGTGTTCAAAGGCGAGGTTCAGAGAAGAGGAATTCACTGAGGAACACCAGCCTGGAAACCACCTCTGGCTCAGCAAATCCCTGAACCACAAATTGTTGGAGACTAGGAGACTACTTAGGGAAATATCACCATATGCTTGCCCTGTTCTAATATTCTCTCCTAGTTAATGGTAAGGGATTAGGTCAGGAGTGCCTTCAGTCTCAGCAAAAGGTTGTTCCTATTCCTATGTTTTATGTTCTGGACATGATTGTGTGCAGAAAAAGCGCATCAGACTCAATAGTTTTCCATTTATTCCTTTAAAAATGTGCCAAAATTCATACAAAGTTCCAGACAATATCTTGTCTGCCTCTTCTGTGGCTATATTTGCTGCAACAGAGCTGTTATGTGCAGGAATTTTTTGAGCATTACCACTGCATTATCTTATTATAAAGAAATAATTTGGCTACTGACAAACATAGATGGAAAAGGTAAATATACCATAATGGACCCATAACTCAGCAAGGGATTCAAAATTTGGCCCTGCATCATGATTCTGTAAGTAGATATTTATCTTTAGGCAGCCAACATTAGAAAATATAAAGCTAATATATTTTCTCCAAGAAGTCTTAGCACTAAAAAAGTGCATCTTATCCAATGTCAGGCATGAGGGAGAATTGTCCCTGTACCTCATAGAAAGCCAAGGAGGAAAAGGGCCTGTTCATCTTAACTTTAATACCAAATTCCCATCTGCTGCAGCTCAAAATTGCAGCGATATCACAGGTATACAATAGGGATTTATTATAGAGGCAGCAACTCATCCTTAACCACAGCAATGATACTGGGCCTCCGTTATATAGCTGTCTTTAGTGTGTAGACATGCTGATATGTTTGCTCAATAAAATCCAGCTTTCAAGACATGCTGTTAAGTTTACATGATCACCAGAGTGAGAGGGATAAAGCTGGAAAAGAAAAGCAGAAGTGAATTAATGCAATAAAGGCTAGGATTTAACAGACAGGGTTGATTAAAATAAATGTGAAACAACAGGTGTCACTGACTCTTATCAGCATTTTTAATTAACACCTGTTTTTAGCCCAGAGTACTTTGGAAGAGTATGTTGGAGTGTGTCTGTATTTAAAGATAAAAATACGCTGTTGAGAAGTTACTAAATAGTGAGAGATTGAAGGAATGAAGAGGTTTGGAGGTGGGGGTAAGCCTCTCTTTGCTGGGTGCATGTTGGTTGCAGCTTAGAAAAACCTGAAGGAGAGCCACAATGATAAAATTGCAAGGTAGGGAAATACTGCTATGGCAACAAAATATGTTCTCTTGAAGGAAAATGAGTATGAAAATGAGATAAAGAGTGTAGGAAATTGAAAGGAAGTACAGATTACAAGAAAAGACAGGATCTAGTTTAAAAATATACAAATTGTAATAGTTTTAATTTATATAATAATATTTTATGATAGTAATAAATTTCTGTTATCCAGACTTTTATGGCACCTGCTCTGGAAAATTTCGGAGAACTTGACAGATATGAAAGAATTCTCATTCACGGTAGGAAGGGGATGCAGTCAAACACTTCAGTGTGCCATGCTGCAAGAACCTAGCCGACATGAATGACCAGCATCACATGAGAAGTCTGTGACATAAATGTTCATAGAATCAGGATCTTCAAACAAATGTTTCTTCAGTGTAGGTATCAGGCAGTTCTGGAGTTTTACAGTAATGCTGTTTTATAATTAATTTCAGCAAAGGTCAACAAATAAATTACATACATTTCTTTATACCTAGACCCACTACTTTTTCTAGAATATTTCATACATTTAAACTATTTCTTTCTAAGTATGTATTTTAAAGGTTTAAATGATCCCTTATTATTAAACTACTTAATTCAAAAATTAACTTGCTTCACTTGAAAATCTGACTCAAAATTCTGTCCTAAGAAGAAGTGTGTAAGGTAGAGTCACCCGCACTATTTCACACAAGAATACGTTTTTGTTTCCTAGAGCAGAGTACTACCCTAGAAGATAGGAATCACATGGTAAGATTATTAACTTTTTTTATGGATGGTTTGGAAACGACCTCAAGATTCACAGCCAGTTAGAGCCTTCGAAGGTTTTCTCTGGCCAGAGTGTCATACTATCTGGCTCCCCTTATCAGCTTTCTCTTTTTTCCTATTTTTTTTAAATTTGGTTTTCTTTTTTGCTTTCTTGCTTCAAACCAGAGGGTACCCTTTGATATGAAGGGCATTCAGTTCTATGCCCAACACCCTATGAAGCAATGGGTGGACTTCCTTTAGGTCAGAGATATGTAACTTGATAGTATCTTTCAAGTGACAGGAATTTTGGGTGCCTTGATATACTAGTATTTTTTACTTGTATACTATATTTTGTCATGGTTATTCACTGGCTTTACCTGGGACCTATTTGTGTATGACCTTTGAAAGATTCTATACGGGATTTCTTTTTAAACAAGTCACTCAGGCCACAAATCCAGCACTTCACTTAACATGCCCATATTTAGGACCCATGGAAAATTATAGGTCATAAGCCCGTACATTAATGCTTTGCTAAATCTGGGCCTGAAGGGATGTATAGATTATACTTGAACAACATTTAGAGCTCCTGCATCTAAAACTCAATTTAGGATACAGTTTAGGAGATTATCCCCTTGACTCACACACACACACAGACCCAGTGGCTGTTTCTCCATTACCCTTTGGTGTGCTCTGCAGCACTTTCCCTTCATCAGTATCTTAGAAGGTAACAAGGCTGTGAACTCTCCTCGGAGGTTAGTGTGTCCTGTTCAAAGGAGCTCGTAATCTAAAAACATAGTGGCATAATAGCAGGAGCTTGGCAAAATAATACTGCTGGCGTCTCAGAGGGTGGAGCTTTCCAGTGCATCTATTGATCCTTCTGCCACTTCTAACTTTCACAATAATTGGGGAATCTCAACCAATTTAACAGAGGGTAGAAGTCTCAGAAATAAGTAAATGCCTGCAAGTTTTGTGAAAATCAGCAACCAGTTGGGGTTAAATAGAATGCAGGAGGTTATCTGTGTCCTAAAAAGCTACAGTGAAAGTTCAGCAAATAGAAGTTCTGCCAATCAAGACCTATGCTGCTGAACACCAAGCATGGCCCACATGGCCTCTTATTCAAACCTTTGTAGGGAGAAGGCTGTGGATGCCCTGCTGGGAGAAGGACAGTGTTGTCTGGAGCATGTTTTGGCAGGGTACCTTGGGAACAGGAAGAGTTAATGTGCTGAGTCTGTGTAGGAAGAGGCACAAAATAGGTTCTTTGGAGAGTTCCTGGTCTTCAGGCTGCATTCAGTTTTCTACAACCACCTTATTTAACATAGGGCATCCTACTGAACTCATTAGGGTAAAATAATTTCAGATTTTGGTTGACTTTTGCATAAAGTGAGGTTTTTTTAAGTGAGTTGTTTATCTGCGTTTTTTTTCAAGAAATATGAGATCTATTTATTCTTCTCCAGGAACTCTTAAGTACCACTTTTTCAGCATTCAATATAAAATGCAGGGTATAAATGTTTGACTAATACTGTATTTTATATATGATGGATTACTCAGCAATCTAAGTCTTCAGAATTTACTGAAATTTTACGTTGACATGTCTCATTGGAGGTCAACAGAATTTCAGGGTTGTCATTTTAAGGAACATTACGCATGAAATTTTTTCTGTGAAATATGTAAGTCCTTTTAGCCCTGGTTTTGTAAATAGGCTCTGAAGCTGACATACAGCTACATGCCTAAATCAGTGGTGGTGTGTTCAACAGTTGGTGAAAAATTAATCTGTCCCGATTTAAATCAACCACTTAGCAACCTAGCCACACAACTTTTAGGTTCTTTAATCTGATAATCTCTAATTATTCTGGCTCAGAATTCCAACAGAACAGGGTTCAGAGTAATTTTGCAGACGTTATTCTTTATTTGAATATTGGCTAATTTAAAGGGAAAATATTTCAGATAATAACAACATATTTTGAGGGGGAAAAAAGCATGAAAACCATTTCTGTTCCAAAAATTGCTGATATGAGAATTTATGAGGAAACAGCTCCTTTTATGAATAATTATTATTATTGTGTTTAAGAAATGGGCAAGATGCCTAGAAATTGAATGAAAGAATGAGCTATTAAATTGAAATATTAAATGAAATAACTGAATTAAAAGTGATCATGTAAAACCAGCAGTAAATGTTGGGAGCTGTAACTGATTGAACATATTTTCATCATCTGTTTTGTATGCTTAAATACAATTGCTTGATGTAAGTAAACACTTGATTGATATTCTGAATACTTTAAAATCTGCATATGCATCATGGAATACTGAACAATTAAAACTTAATTTCAGTGTAGTTTGATTACATGTAAATTATTTCAATATTCATTTTCTCCTGTTCTGTTTGCTCAGTGCATATTTAATATCCACTTTTTGAATGCATATCATTCTTGATTGGACTGTGAGATGAAGAGGACTCTGAAATTTCTTCCATTAAAAAAGATTGCCTTATAAATATTATTTGTGCCACAGCTCTTCCCCTGCAGATTATTTTCTAAATGTTGTGTACTCTTATTGAAGACAAGGAAGAAAACTGCTGCAGCCCTCCTTTATCAGCCCAGCACAAGGAATATGCTTACATGGTCGATGAGCATGTCTAAGAAGGCTTGTTGGTTGTAACTAGTCCCTAAAGAAATGTTTCCATCTTTTCTGCACTATATTGCTTGCCTGCATGAGCTCCCTCTCCCTTCCCTTCCTCCTCCCTCCATATGATTTTTATTTTATTTTCCTGGTTCTTGGAGGAACCAGGAACTGGAGAAACTGTAATATAATGGCTAAATATTACAAGCGTTTTCAAGTTGACCATTTTCAGTCCAAAAACTGCATTTCTATCTTTAAATGACCACATTCAATTTAGGAGTTGTGGAATACAGATGAAAAAGTTTTGCCTTTTTATATCTTTGTAGAACATTTTCTAAAAACCAAAGAGACTTCTTTTCCCTTCTCTGCAGGCTGCAATCCATACACGCTTTTGATCAACAGTATTTCAAATTACTTTATATATGAACATCCAACAGAAGGAAATCCCAGGCGTTTGATTCTCTTATTATTTATGTCAGAGAACAGAATAGCCTTTCTGAAGTTACAGATAACATTATATATTTTTTAAATTACTTATATATTTTATTTTAAAATAAAATTGTTTCCTGACGTCTTTTAAGTTAAATCATATTCCCAAAATACAGGCAGGCAGCAGGTTTGTCACCTCACCATGGAAAGCAAGACTGGATTCCTCTCTATCTTGACCATTTTTGACCTACATGCCTGTAGTTATATTATTCATATATGAAATATGAATTTATTTCCTTGCCCACACTAACAGAATATTTTTAAGCTTTTTTAGAATACATAACGAAGTGCATATAATACCAATATTCTTTTGTTATATGAGAATTTGAAGGTAATGTTGTATCTACTAAATGGCTTGCAAGGAAATGTTTTCCTATGTGTCCTACATAGTTAATTGCAGTGTCAGAGTTCTGACCTTGATGGTCATATCTCTATTGCCTGTCACTTTGACCAAACAAGTGGCAGAACTTCATGGTTTGCAGGTTGATTTCCTTCTCTCTCTCTCTTTCAAGACACATATAAGTCTTGATTGCTAGAGTTATTGGGAGCCAAGCTAAGGTGGAGGCAGGGGTTGGGAAGACACTACTCAACACCACAGCCCTGGAAATTCCATTTTAGAGAGCAAATATTGTACCTGGTGACTGTAGCACAAGAACAAAATGGGGAACGTTTTACTTGGGAGGTATTTTGTTTGTTTGAGGAGCTGATAAACTGGGTGGGCTAACAACAGTAAGAGATCTTCCTAGGATAAAACATGCTTATAAAATGGATATTATTAACTTGAGGTTGGTCTCATGCTATATAGACCTCTCTCTAATATTTTTTGTACATTAAAACCAACAAAACTTTCATAACAAAGGGTTTCAGAATAACAATTATCTTCTAGTAAAGTTAGGTTTAAAAATTCTGGATAATCCTGACTGATTTAATACTGTTGGCCTAAGTAAAGCAAACTTCTCACTCTTCTTTGTAACATCTGCCTTCTTTTAAAGCAATTCAATTTATAATAAATTATGAAGTAACTGTGATTGTTATTTGCAACACTCTTGGTTTGTGAAGAGCATTTCTTAGATAGTATTTTTTCCCTTTTTTTTTTCCTTAGTACAGATCTCAAAAAAATGAGTTAACGTCACACTTGTATGAATGGGGCCATAATGAGACAAAGTATGTATGTTGATTAAAGGAAAAATAATCAAAATCTTTCTGAAACTGCAAAGAAATTACAGCTTAAGGCCATGATTCTGTTCTGCAAGTCAATCAAATGAGAGAGTTATTTTATATTTTTTGGTTGCAGGCATTTTTTCCTTGGCTAAAGCAAATGTCATTCAAATAGTCTATATAGCGATAACTTTGGAAATACAAAATAATGATACAGATATTCTTTTTAGCCAGTCAAAAAGCTGTTTCTGTTCACGCTACAATTTCCCCTCTAAGTACTAAGAATGTGTATTTAATCCATAATGTAAAAAGAAAACTATGCCAGGAAAAAATATAAACGTGATAGCTGTTCAAGATATACATATTTTAAAATGTACTTATTTTTTCTTAATTAAAGCATAGCTTCAAAATCATCATTGCAAAACAATGTATTTTGATGGAAAATCCATCACAAGAATCATGTTGAAAAGCTTCAGATACATAGACAAGCATGAAAATACAGGGATGCACTGCCTGTTCCCTGGTGATCAAGAGGTTAATTTATCTCTTCCCCTCCCTTAAACTGGTTCTGTGAGGAGGGCTGCAAATTAGTACTTGGAAAGCACAGCAGGGAGATTAGCTTTAGGGAGGGAAGGGCTCCCCACTCCAGCTCTTAGGAACCTCACCTGGAGAAAGCATTTCCTTTTCTACTTAAGCTAACATATTATGCCTTCTTGTCACGAATGTTATTCCTTGAGGAAAAGTCTTCTCTGGTTCTATCTTGCAATCTGCTGAATCATTCCAAGTGTGTGGTAGAAGAGAGGAGAGTGATAAGGCTGTAACAGGAGGGAGCCAGGAAACCGCTGAGGCTTTGGCTGGGAGCAGGAATCCCGGTGTGGTGCATCATATGGGATTACTTTACCCACCCAGGCAAAAGAGGATTCCCATCTTTCCTCTTGTTCACACCGGCCTGAGGAGGAGGTGCAGCACTGCCCACTGTTTCCTACGACACCACCAAGGTACAGAGCTGTACAAATTCTCATCCATGGGATGCTGTCTGACAATATTCATTTGACAAGCACAGCCTACACCTTTCTAACCCTGATAAATCCACAATGCTGTTTTTTCCCCTCTGAGGCAAAGAAGTCATCTCCTTCCAAACCTCGAGTGTCTACAACTGATCCATTGTTGAAATTGTTAACAGGTGGAAAGAGGGAAAATTTACCTACTTCGTAATGGGACAAATACAAGATTTTTCTTTATGTAATCAATCTTCTACCTCTCAACTGAAATAAAATCTGGGTATTTGCATATCTAAAAATAGTCACCAAATCTATTTTCGTAGCTAATTTTAAAAAGTTAAAAATGTGCAGTAGGGGAAAATGTGTACAGATAGAATCACTTTCTCATAATACAATGTCACATAATGTATAAGTATATAATGTATAAGAGAAACAATAGCCCAATGCAGAATTTTCCATTGAGATTAGCATGTGCCAGTGCAATGCTTTATACATCCTCAGAAAGCTTCTGATGGATGGCTCATGTCCTCCTGCTTCTGTGGAATTGCACACAGGAGGATACATTCTTGCCCAGTCCCTCCATCCCGTGTTGGTATGTGCCCAGGAGATGGTGTGTGGTGTCTGGGTAGGATGAAGGGGTTGGTCTGTCACCATAAATGGAAGGAGCTGTTGTTCAGCAGAGTCTCAACCCACCAAAGGAATGTCCTTAAAGATGAAGTTCCACATTCGTGCTGCCCCCTTCCTGCTCTACTGTGTCTCTGGGTGGTACCTTCTAGAGCACACGTGGAGGTAATTTTTGCTTGTGATTTTGCTCTTTTCCCCATTGTTATACTTCATTGGTGCAATCTTTTTCACTGTAGGATCTCAGAAAACTCTCAGGAGTCTGTGCTAATACTGGGCTAAGGTAGTTACAACACAAAAGAGTATCACCTCCCTACCTCTTTTAGTCCCTGAGGATTCGTGACTCAACTGGATTAGCATCTTCAGAGAGCTGTGTCAAGGGGACTGCAAGGACAAAACTCAGTGCAAACTTCTACAGGGACCTCTGAAGTAATGTGAATTTTGGCATTAGTGTTTTCTGTAGAGGATTTTGAGATTCCTACCAGCATTGCTGGGGATATTGTTTATCTGTGTTGTGGTTGCTATCTTTGTAAAGATTTGTTAAGATCTTCAGCTCCCTTCACATTCAACCAGATCTGATGGGACTCAACACTGAACCATTTGGTGAAGATTTTAAACAAAGAAGGTTAAGGGTAGTCACTGTCCTACCTCACAGTTCTGCAATTTGAATATGAGCCTATCAAGGTTCCCCAATAAAGCTTTGGCATCACTTTTGGTGAGCATTGAAGGACTTTGTACATGAGCAAAATTTGATGCAGCTCTTAAATTAACCTCAGCAAGCAATGTGTTTCCTTTTTCTTTCAGGTATCAGAGGTTTGAAAAAGCGTTTTTGCTTGCTGTTGACATCGGTGCTCGGGACCTGTTCATGGTGAGTTGTTTCTGGAGACAGAGGGTCTTGGAGGATATTATTT
This sequence comes from Sturnus vulgaris, assembly GCF_052056855.1. Taxonomy (NCBI): domain Eukaryota; kingdom Metazoa; phylum Chordata; class Aves; order Passeriformes; family Sturnidae; genus Sturnus; species Sturnus vulgaris. The sequence continues at coordinate 8,799,743 of NC_142245.1, read as the reverse complement.
GTCAGCTTTTGTACACATTAAAACAGTTCCAGGTCGTTTGCAGTCTTGGACATATACTGAAGACAGAACTGTTTTACCTTTGCCATCATGAAACTCATCAGTAGGAATGGAGTATCTTCAGAGTCACTGACATTTTCACCAGCCTACAGGCCATTCTTAATTTTCCAGGAACTATTGTATGTGTTTTTAAACTTTCCCTTTCTTCATCTGACCTGATGTGAATGAATGTCATTTTTCACTTTAATAAGCTTATACATTTCTAGTCTGTTCCTTCAAGTCCAACTGCTGAGTCCTGGACGCAAGAACTGTTCATGTCCTGGGGATCCTGAATGCTCTTAGTTTGTCTCTTGGGGTTTTGTGAAAAGTGACAGATTATAACTGCTTCTGCTGGTACTTTTAAAGCAACAAAGCTCAGCAGCATCAACACAAGGGTTTTAACATTTCATGCACTCTCTGCCCCTTCCCATTTAATTAGCTACAAAAGTAAAATTAACCAGCTCTTAAAAGGTCCTCTGTGTGAGCACTGCAGGAGGTTCTTGTTTTATAAGATCTTGCACCACAATGTCACAGTGAGGTCAGATGGACAAAGCCAGTCGTGCTCTCCTGGTCTCTCAGCATGTTGCTGCTCCATAGCTGATTTCATTGTTTTCAAAGAAACAATAGGAAAGGGCCTGTTGAAAAAAAGGCCCTTTGAACGATTCGTTTGCTTGACTCTTTTGCATAATGAAGACATTCTGTTGTTTAAATTAAGCTTTGACACTAGATGTTAATATCATTTATCCCATTAAGTCACTTGCCCTGCTAGTTTGATCTTGATATTTAAATTGTATGTTAAATTACACAATTAAATCCTACTTTTAGGGGTTATGAAAATTCCCTTCTAATTATATAAAAAGTTGTGTGAACCTTTTGATGTTTTTTTCACGGCTCTAATTATCTGGCTTGTTCCATCTAATTAGAAAGATGTGAATACTGTGATAAACTTTCCTAAGTATGCATCAAAAGAACATGATGGAAATATCAGACTTTTAGGAAATTCATTGCATGTTCTATGTTTACTCCCTTCGATTTTCTGTCTTTTTAGATAATCTCTTTCTTTTTCTCTCTTTATTGAATGTAGCCTCTTCAATACAAATTTTATACCTAATCATGCTAGGCACTGCTGCAGCCACATATAAGATTCGGACTGTAGTATGTCTGGAGCAGATTAAAGGTTTTTGCCAAGGGCTTTCCCAGTGTACATATAATACATATTCCCTGATTTTAGCCATTCCGACAGAATAAATGTCCCAGCATTTGCCATCAAAGGCCCTCTCTCATATGACTGAGAGCATTTCCTACGTGATCTTCTTCTCTTTCCTTCCCTCTGTTGGTGGCAGGACTGAGGGAGCACCTCTGTGCCAGGTTGGGAACACCAGTGTTGGATGTTGAGATGGGTGAACAGCTGCTAGCAAGAGGGAGGGGCTGTACCTGCCTCCACAGGTGAAAGATAACATATTCTACTCTCACCAAAAAGTCTCTCCAACTTTCTTCAAGAGGATTTTCAGTGTTTGCAAAGCAATTAACTCCATCCTTTCCTACTCTTTGCCTTTCCTTTCCTCTCTCAACACCTACTCTTCATTTCCCATCCTACCAGTGCCCTTAATCATAAATGTATATTTCCAAAGAGCTCCTCCTGGCTTATGTCATTGTGAGATCAAAACCAGTTCTTTAATGTCCTCGTTCTGCTTGCATTACCTTTGGAATTCCTCATAGTCTCCCCTAAATTATGCTACAAGCAGCACACATTCGTGCCTCCTCTGGGGAAATGCTCTTCTACTAATTCATTGTCTAAGTCAGTCACTAATGAACAAACTTTACAATAAGCTAACAGTGGTACTACTTCAAGTCCATTAAGTAGAGGACTCAAGAAGTTTAAACATGCATAGGTCATTAGAAGTATTTATTTGTGCCATGGTAATTTCTAGGGAATTTGGCTTCATTGTGCTTAATATTGTGTGAAAATTAGATGAAAACCCGTTCCCTTACAGTCCTTCTAGGTATTAGTAACATAGCAATGCTATTGCTAACCAAGGGTTGTGCATCCCTCACTTCTGCGTAATACTGAATGGTTCCCATATATTGTTTATGTAGGGCAAAATGCAATTACTAATATACACTTTGATTTTTATGTATGATTGCATGTATTTAAAGCACTTTTATCAATTTTTAAATCCTCAGATAGCTCTAGGAGTCACATCACCTTATTCCCAAATAATTTAATGGGATTTCAAGAAGAAATAGTAGTCTAAATAAAGATACCTGATGACATAAGCAAAATGAGAAAGAAAAAAGTCTGTTTATTAACATGGAGCAGAGAAGGAATAAAAAGGAAATGAGAGAGAGGAATAGATATAACAGAGGTTGAGGAGGATGCAAACATTGAGTGCTCGTCACCTGAAACTTCTAAGATAATGTCCATTTCACCAAACAGGGTTCTACAGCATTCCCATTATTTATTTTGAGACTGAAAAGAAGCTTGAGAGAATGCTATCTGAGGGCTAATTTCTTTCAAAGAAACGAAAAAGAAAAAAAAAAAGGCTTAAAACTATAGCTATAGCATCACTAGATGATGCCATAGCAAGACACATAACACTGCTGGGTCTCTCCCTGAGCTTAACCCTCACGTCACATCCAAGTCCATCAATTAATATCATCTCCTACGAAGTTCAATAAAAAAATAAAACTGAAAGGACATAATGTCAAGAACAACAGCTCCATTTATTGGACAGTGACTGATCCAATCTCTGATGGAAAAGATCAAGCAGTGGAAAGGCTGTTAACTTGAAATGCTTTTGTAGTGCATTCCAGCTCTCAGTTGCTGTAAATTCAAAAGGCCATCCCATGTACCAAAGGTAGCAAAAAATGCAAGGAAAAGACACTTTAATAAAACTGTCAGATCTTGGGTGATACACTGATGAGGAGAGTGCATGCTTCGAAGAAATATTGGAGTGTTGCCCAGAAATATCCTATAGACAAATGCACATCGTGTTTCAAATGACTTCTGCTCACCAACGGCCAGCTCTGTGAGTCACAAAGAGGGGAAAGGGAAGTAGTCCAAAAAGTAAGCAAACTGCTAAATGATAAAATAGAGCCCTTTCAGCAAGCTCCTGATAGGCAGCTGGAAATTGTTTTTATTGTCACCATTGTGTTTGAGAGACATGTGATCTTTGGACTTGTAAACTCTTAGGTAATTGTGTGAAAAAATATCCATCATGAATATTCAGATAATTTATTTTTTTCTGTCGTTCTTTAAAGCACTTTGTATTCTGGTGCTTCTTCTTTCTGTTTTTTAGTTTTCTAGCTTAATTCTACTCAGTGAGTTATAAATTCTTAGAAAAATCCACTTTTGATGGTTTATTTGAATGAGGAACACCTAAATTTGATCTGAAATTGTCTAATTTGGAGATTTAATGTCTGTAATCTTTTCTTTCTAAAGCTTAGAGATGAGGCAAAGGCTATTTTTTTTATTGTTCTTCATGACCAGCAACATGAGGAACAACGAAGAAAGCCACTTACAAACCTACTGCTAATCTTTATTTCTTACAAGGTTAGTTAATGATGGATATGTAACACCTTTACATTTCTTTACTCAAACCGGAAAATGGACAAAACTAAGACCTGAAATAAAATCTGCTTTGATAAACAGAGAGCACAAGCTCTTCATTGACAAAGCTTCATCATTTTCTGCCTGCTGCACCCCTCTGAATTTTGACTCTAGATAAAAGACTAGATCCAGAGTGTTACCAATTATTCATGCTAGACAACATTTTTGGAAAGCCCCTTGTTGTTCAGGAGTGGCTCAGGAATCATGCCGACCCAGTGGATGTTAGAACCACTCTCTTATTACTCTTATTGCTCTTATTACTTCCAGTATCAGCACTGGGAGAACCATCATCACTTTACCCACAGAATAGTGAGGGTAATGACCTTCAATAGTGCGTGTATGACAACATTCAAACAAAAATTAGTCCCTAAAAGATGGAAACCTTCAAATCATAAAATCTTTAAGATTGGAAAAGACCTCTAAGGTCATTGAGTCCAACTGTTAACCCATTACTAACAAGTCCACCACTAGACCATGTCTTTAAGCACCTCATCTGCATTTACCATGCTCCAAATACAGGCTGTCAGCCAGGAGAGTTCCAGTACTTCAGATCTGATTTACACAGTTCCACCTCCTATCAACATTCTTTTAATTCAATAGAAGTTATATTAAAAGTAGAAAGATTTGTTTATTTTTATACACTGAGTCAATAGTTTTGCTTTTATCAGAACATGATTGGTCAGTGTTTTATTCATTATTGTATTCAACAGCACAAGTAAGGAAACATATTTGTGTTGGAGGGAATTAAAATGTAATGGTAGGTTCATCAGTTCCATCTGTGTTTGTGATCTAAATAATAAAAGAACCTCTTTCTTTCAAAATCCTTTTTGTTGCTTCTTTGAGATTCATTTTAGATTAATCTTTTTTCTTCTTTATTTCCAAAGGACATCCATTACCTTGCTCTAGATAAGGGTGAATTGGCACTGGCTGAAGTGGCAAAGAGAAAGGCTAATGACATTGATGCAGAATCAATAACTACTGGAATTGGTAAGAATTAAAGGTGTTTAAAAAGCCCTTTTATTTTAATCGATACTTGTCCTGTAGAACATGTTGTTATATTTGTAGAGGGGTTATTGTTTTGATTGCATTGTTTTCTGTGAAAGTGAGACTGTATTTTTATTTGTAACTAAAGAAGGAGGCTTATAAAAATCATGTAGCTTTGCCTTTTAGTACCTGTGTGAGGAGGATAGCTATGAAGTAAAAAGATTCATACTGTGACTATATAGAAAATTCAAGCTGTACAAACTGAACTGAGAGCAAGAAGTAAGGGACTGAATCTGAAAATCTTTGTTCATAGCAACATTAAAGGCCAGGCATGGCAATTTCACTCACCTATAAATATTTGCTGCTGCACACTGGAGACACATCCAACATTGACTTTGGCAGCACTCAGATGGAAAATTTACTGATATGAACACAGCTTCACATCCTGGCTTTAAAGCAGCAGTTTTGCATGCAGTGGAATTCTTGCCATTCCATAGAGGATATCGATGCTAAAGTTGCAATGGAACTAATAGCTAAAACACAGATGAATTTTCATGCAGGGGAACTCACAGCTCATTCACTTTCTCCTTGTGTTTCTTCTGAATTGACATGAAGAGATGTATGCAAGCACATGCGACCATTCTGATTTCATGCCTTATATCATGAACCAAGAAGGTGTCAAAGTCTATGGAGCTGACCTCCATTGGAGACAGAGGGAAGAAGACCCACAAAGCCTAAAAATGTTTGTATAAAATTTGCATAGTTCTGTTTTGCTTGTTCTACTGAATCATTGAATATTAGAGGAAAGCACTGAGCTTTTGTCCTTATCCCATGCCAAGAAGTAGAATAGGATTAAAATTCAGAAGGTGTTTTTGTGAGTCAGAGTCACAAAACCTTTGAGATCTTGGATAACATGGGATTCTTTTAGAGCTGTACATCTCCTTGTTTGCCCAGAGCATGCAAGGGAATTCCACTCCAGTACCTAGAAATGCAGAGAGGCCATATATGCATTTATGCTATTTCTATAGATTGTATAAATCCATGACTTTCCAGGCTACTGCAATACAGTAGCACATCCTTCCCTCTCCAGCAAAACAGGAATCAAGGAGTGCTTCTCCTCAACTCTTGTCTTCAGGGTCTTTCATTTCCATGCTCAAATCACTTAAAGCCATTTTTCCACCATAACTGGGCTTTTGGGCAAGCCCTTTCACCACTAGAGTTCAAAACCAAATGACACCTGTTTCGGTCATCCCTTAGTGGGCACTTTAAAGTGTGCAGTTACATCTCTCTTGCTTTCTCTTCTCTTACTTCTTAGGTATTTATGTGCTGCACCAAATATAGCTGAGATACCCAGGACTTGCATCTGATCATTATCTCTTCTCTGACACTTAATCCAGAAAATTTAAACTCTAATCTGTATCTCCATTTAATTCTTTGCAAACTACCATGATTACTAGATTTCTGAAGTTGGGCTATTTATGAATTTAGTGAGAGCCTTTGTAGCACTGTAGATGCACATGCAGGGAGAGGGGCAGGGAGAGGTGATCACAGATGCTTTCCTTGCATATCAAATGCCATACACATGTAACTACAATTCAGCTATAAATGTGCAGGCAGGCAGTGTTCAGCTCCTCCAGACCAGTCCTACAGTTACATCTGCAATGCCCCATTAGCATAAATTATTAAAGTCATTTTATATGATAAAGACTTTTGCTGAATAATTAATATCAGGACGATTTAAAATACTTTTCAATGCCCCCAGGGACAAACTGTCACTGAGATTCATTCTTTAAACAGTAATGAATTTGCATCCAATTCATTTTGTATGAAAATAAACAGGAATCTCCCATGAGTTTGTTTCGCTGCAGATTCGATCTCACCTTAAACCTGTGAAATCTCAGCCACAGGTTTTGTTTTGTTGTACTTTATTCCAACATCCCTTCTAATGAATGTTTTTATTTCATAAACTGTTGTTGGCAAAAAAGTTGACATGAGGTATGAACTTTGTGGACCCAATGAAAACAAAATATGGTAAGTGCTTTATATGTAAATTGCTGTATTTTTCTAATACTTTGAGAGCAGAGAAAAAATCATGCCAGAGCCAGAAGTTTTAAAATGCAGTTCAAACAAGTCTGTGTCCCCTGACCTCTTCCCAAACCCAGTCCTCTTCAGCTCGTCCCTGCTTTCTGGGCTTGCAGCCACTCAATTCACCACTGGTCACACTGCTTCCCGAACTTCTTGAATACCCACTTCAGGCTTTTACAAGAAGACAGTAACCTAAGCAAAGAGAGGCAGCAAGGTGCAACCAGTGCTCTTGAGCTTATACTGGACACCCCTAGAGCTTATTTCTTATATATATATATATATGTATATGTATAAAAAGTAAACCACTGTCATATGTCAACATCTGATGAAATTTCCTGAGCTAGCCAGCGTGCCCATCCCCAAACCTCAGCTCAGCACTGCTTGAAAATAAGATGAGTCAGTGCTTCTGGCTGATTCCCAAGCCTTTGAGAGTGCTCCATCTTGCCCCAGATATATTTAATTTGTCAAGATATTTCTGCATACAGGGCTCACTTCAAGCATACTATGTTTCAAACTCAGACTTTCAGGAAAAGTTTCAAGCTCCTACAAATAATGTAGAATGACAATAATAATGACAATAGTTTCATCTAAAATTTATAGATCACCTTGACACAAATATTGGTATAATGAATGGGTAGCTTCCTCACGTATATTATACCAGTATTTGTGTCAAGATAAAACTAAATATAGGTTGATTATTTTAAGATTTTCTGAATTTTGGCTCTTCTCAGTTCATCATCATGTGATTGCAGTTTGCTGGACACTGTTTTGAAGAAGTGACCTTCAAAGCTAAGGATGTCTGTGGGCATCTGGTAAAAACACCTGTCAACCTCCAGAGCACAGTAGTTTGGTGAGAATATTGCTGAGCAAGATGAAGTGTCAGGTGAACTATGGTTTTTGGCAGAATCATCTGATTAAAATCTTCTGAGGATAAGTATTCTCATAAGATTTTATGTTTGACAGCCTGCAAAAATGCATCTTGAGGGATGAGAAGATTGAAATAATGGTACTGAACATCTCAGAAATGGCATTAGCTATCTCCACTTTCCCCCCTCTTATTCGATCAGCAGATCACTAGCTGTGGATCCCGTGATTTCTTCTTCTAAAGATTTTCTGTTGAATTACTTCTGTAGTAGATCCACAAGTTCTTTAATGAGGTCAGGGAGTTCTCATTTAGCCTTGCCTAAAATGTATGCTGTGCACCTCATTTCACATGATTAAAAGAGAGAATAAATAATTTATTCAATATTGGCATATATGTAGGTTACTAATAAATTCTGTTTATGAGTGTAACCTGGCATATGCTCTCCTTTAGCAGTATTGTCTGTGGTGGGAGAGTGAGTCTGGTGCTCTAAAGTGTGGGTTGCTAATGTATAACCTGAGTTGCAAAGAACTGACATTGCAGAGCCTGTTAAGAAATGCCATAGCTAATAATGATCATGGAGGTGAAGAACTCAGCCCTTCAGACATCATTGCTCAATGAATATCCAATGAAGAGCATATGTAGGCAGTGTCAGAAAGTTTCCCAAGGCCAACTTCCAACAAATTACATTAGGGCCTAGCAAGGTGATTTTAACCTTCAAATCAACAGCTTTCACCCAAAAGGGATTCATGTTGTGACAAGACAGATAAATGCTGCATAGTTGAAAGGCAAATTGGGAAACCTTGTATTTCTACTTAGAATTTCAGAATATTAGTAACTAATGTTTAGGCAACATTTCTAACAGAGGTATCTTAACAAAACCACTGATGTTCAGATAATTGCATTGTTCTGAAATGCTAGATGGGACTGACTAACATTTTGGTGGTTCATTAATGTCTCATGAAAGCACTTGAGGTTTTTCCATTTAAAACAAAATTTTAAAATATTTCTGGAAGTATTCCACACTGTTTGCAAGACAGAGAATCTTTTCAGTTCTCACAGAGACCGAAGTCTAATTTCCCACAGTGTTTGTAAAATGACATTTAAAACGTAGAGACCCTAAATATTTCACCTTACTGGCAAGGAACATCACCAGTTTGAACCCTTAAGTGGAGAGTTAATTAATTTTATCTTAGTTCTGTGGTAGTATTTTATATTGAATGGCTTACATGTTCTTTGTGATAATTAATAATGACATATCCTACAGTGTTTTGTCTGCGGTACCAGTCTGGTCTTGCATCACAGTCTGCTACATCCAAATAATTTAGCATTTACTCGGATCTTCCCCGCTTCCTGACAGTCCTGGGGAGCCTGCTTGCATTTCAAGACTATGTTTAGAGTTGTCCCCATGTATTTGTAACCTTCTCTAGCCTTGCATTAGCCTAGTTGGTACGTTTCCTTCTCCTCTGATCCATAATGACTCCTTTCATCTCTCAAGCGATATCCTTCCTCATATACCCTCTCTAACACTGATGGCAAAGCCTTCTTCATTTCCTGCTCTTCCTTGGCATGTGCAGCTTTCTCCTGTCATCTATCAAGTTTCAAGTTAACTGAGAATCTTGGCCTTTATTTAATGACTTTTATTTCACTGTATAACATGGTTACAGCATGCTTCAAAGGTATTGCCCTAGACACAGGTGAACTGTGGTCTGGGAAGACTTGGGGGACACCTATTCATGCTACAGTTTTTTGGAGCCTTCCCCCTTCAGTATAAGTGTTAGATCTCCTATTTATTTATTTCTATTTTCAGTTTAAGTCGATCAAAACCTCTGGAATCAAACCCTTTGCTTTTATTTTTCTAATAATGTGACTTTCTCCCCAGAGATCCAGAAAAATATTTTTAATGAAAAATGCTTTCTAAGTATGATTGGCAGTTCACCTATGGCAAGAAATTTCCACAAGCACTTTTTAAATTTTGTGCCACCCAAGATGAGTGTCTTTGAAGATCCATAGTAATTTGAAATTATTTAACTGTGCTCATATATACACTCTCTTGAACATATCAAGCCACACACAGCACTTGACTTAGAGCCCACTAAACACAATGAAAGGATTTCTGCCATCTTCATGGGCTTTGGGTGGGGATTTTAGCAAGCAACAATCTCATGGGTATGCCTGGTATGACCAGGACTGCTACCATATGCAAAGACCTGCTTTGGAAGGACACTCTACTTGGTGTAGAGTGGCTTCAAGAGGAGGGAACAGCAGCCAGCCCTCATGACGTTGCATCCTATTTTTAAATTTCCAACTGGTACTGAGAATTTTACTCTCTTGAGGAAAACAAGCACTTACTGCTCCCCTCCTTGTGTTCTTTTCAAGAAGTGGAATAGTTTACTTTACTTAGTAATGCTAAGCTATTTTTGGCTCCACCTCATCTCACCTCTCGTCTTGCTTGTGTCATGATGTCAGTTTTGATCTATACCTTCCCACTGCTAGACAGCTTTGCCTAAAGACATAATCCTCAACCTCCTATAATTATAAGTAGATCAAAGGCTAGTTGGTTTGCTTAGCTGCAGAGGTCTCCACAAAGATCTGTGTATCTTCACTTAAAAGAGATTTATAGTTTTGTGTCAAGCTTTAGAATTATCATGGCCTTCCATTTTTCCCCTTCTTCATAAGGACATATTCTTGCCCGCTACAGAACTGATTAAAAAAGCACAACTATATGCCCAAAATGAAGACACCTTCTCCTTCATATTTTAATTTTAATGATTCTCATATTTTGTAATGTCTGCCAGCAGTAAAATTATGCCCTATTGATTATGAAAAAATCTTACCAGAAGTCATAGATTAACTATTTTTTGCCAGTTTTAGGGACTTCCATTTTTTGTACCTAAAGCCACATACTATGACTGGTTTATAAAAATACAAACAAGAAAAAAATTATAGTATTTCCAAATTCTGAAAATTAAAAGGAGTTAACTGTATCTGATATGATTTTATTTTGCTAACAATTAGGATAATGCAAGGCATGTGAGGTCACTCATCTCAGATCTCTTCTTATCCCTGTAACCCCCAGCCAAGCTGATGCATACAGACAACAGTGAATGGAAGACACCAACTACCAAGTAAACAACATATTTTCAGTGGCAACAGATCAAGAAGAAAATTTTAAAAGTGAAAGGAATTCACAGAGCTACACCTTGGGAGATGATGTAACATGATAAAGAATAGTTCAGCATAAAAGATCTCGGAGGGATGCCCATGGCATGGCAATGAAGTGAAAAGCAAGTCAGTACTCAAGCTGTTGACATTGTAGCTGGGAATTTAAGTAGGAATTTGGCTTCTCATCACTGACTTCAGTCCATAGACTGTAGTAAATTTAAATGGAAAGTACACATAGTTAAAATAACTATTGAAACAAACTATGAAAGAAATTGATGCATGGAAAGTGTCTTTGCATGAAAACTGCATGAATACCTTTCTGGGAAATAGGTCTTAGCCAAATACAATTTATGCATTAGTCAAACACATGTTTTTCTGGCTTCGTGTAGGATACCTGGATGAAATTTAATCGCCTCTAATTCACTGTAGGTCAAACTAGATGATTTACACTATATCATTATAGTATAATATTCATATGTTCTGGATTCCACTCTTGCCTACAGCTCTGTGAAAAAGCCCCTGGTAAATCTCCCATTAGCTTCAAAAAGCCCACATGTGGTCTAAAAGACTGCAGTTAAAAGCCACATAATATATATGTAGGATATATTCACACATCTCATAGTATGCACGTGTGTGTGTACATAACTGGGTGTTATATTTACACATATACAGCCAAAATCTGGCCAATCATGAAATAACTCCAAATCTGAACAAAGCCAGAGGAGTTATTCATGTATTTGTATTTTGCTTCATGACATCACAGAAGCTGCTGTTTTTATTGTTGTTGTTGTTGGTTTGTTGGTTGGTGTTTTTTTTCTGAAAGAACAAGAAAGTAATCACAAGCAGGAGGTGCTTTCATAACTGCTGCAGCTGGCTGGGAGCTGTGGATCTGTATGTTCATGGTGTGTCAGGGGCATGTTTGTCTCACACACCCTGGAGCCGTCCCTCAGCCTCTCGCTTTCCAACAGGGAACTTGGTTGCATTTCTGCACACTGAAAAGCGTTGGCAAACACATATTTGCATGGCAGCTGGTATGTGTTTTGTCCTGCTTGCTCTGCGTAATGTAACGTGATGTGACAGGCTGTAATTCATCACATCAGTTGCATGACAGCAGAGGGATTGGAAAAGAGGTGTGATGGTGGGCTAATTCGAGGTAGCAATTTAATGTTGGGTTGTATTCTCTCAATGTTAAGGCTTTTTAGAATGACCTACCAAAGAAGTATCTCCAAGTATTCCCTGTGCAGGTGAGTTTTAGAAGTAGTGATCAGGCAGAGCACAGTCAACATCAGGACAAAGCTGAAGATCCCTTTGCTCAGAAGGAATGACTCTTGCAAATATGAGAACCCTTGCATGTGTGGTATTAGATCAAACAAACAAACAAACAAGAACACTGAAGGACAATTTATTTATTTCCTCCTCTTTCACTCCCCAGGCACACCACAGGTCCTTATGTGGGAATACTGTGGAATTGCCAATGGCAAAACAGAGGTTGAGGCTGATTTCCTCCAAAGACTCCTACGCAAGAGACTGCTTGACAGTTCACCCCTGAAAAATTCCCACCACAGGTGTTCGGGTGTTTGATAACCTGATGTTGGTTCTTGCTGAGTAGCTTCCAGCCTAACAAAAACAAGCTCCCTATTAAAATCCCATCTCGGGACTGGGACATTCTAATCAGGGCACGGCTGGTGAAAGCCATAGGGAAGAGCTCAATGGGGCCCGAGGGTGAGTTTTGCATCCACTGCTCTTCTGAGTCATGCACTTTCTAAAGAGTCAAACTTGGCCAGAAGATGACATTGAGTTGTTTAAGAAAAACCATTGGTGAAAACGTGATCTCAGTGCCTAGCACAAGGCAGGAAGTACATCTAGAATTAATGACTTTTTTCTCTCCTCAGCATGCACTCTGTATGTAATTTCAGCTATTTGAAGTGTTTTTCCCTAAATATACTTCCTGTCAGTTAGTCTGCACTGACACTTCTTTTTACCTTAAATCTCAGTGCCATGGAACTTCTGTCCCTCCCCAACTCATGCATGAGTAATAACTACTATTCAATAATATTTTTCACAGCATTCAAAACACCAGAAGTTCTGAATCCTACTAGATTTCAAACTATAAATTCAGTCTTTAAAACAGATTGTGAGGCAGTTGGTTATCTCTGTGATGTTGATATTATGAAATGGCAAAATATTTTAATACGATGGGAAGATACCATTAATGATAGCTTATAAGCATGTATCGTGTTCACTTTAATTAGTCACTTACTGCAGTCATACTGCCAGTGTCCCACCTTCTCATCTTTATGATAATCAAAGCTGCAACAGCCACTTGATTTCTGCCTTCTGCCCTCCCAGCCCAGGGACACCACAACATCAGAAAAGGTAGGATAGGGTTCCCACATAAATTGGATTCCACGGATTAACCCCTTAACTGATAGTTTAAAAATTTTCCCTGTAAAGGAACATGGAAGTCAATATTCTTTCCTGTCATCTTGTGTTAAAAACCTAAGCATGGCTTCTCTATTTTTTTTCAAAAATTTAACATTGTTTCACAACAACTTGATCATATTTTTGGCTTAATGAAACCTGTGCTACCTAAAGTGCACCAGATGAAAAGCAGATTCTGGGGCCAGTCCAGACACCTTGCAGAATAATCCCAGGATGTGTAATTGCGTTATCTGGTAGGCGGTGGTGAACCATCAAGAGACTTACATGAGCTCACCCCCTGACTGAAGAATTTGGAGCCCAGTCCTAAACCATGTTTGAAGTTCACTGCTAAATTTCACCACACCTCTGCTTAAATAATACAAACTCTTATCAACCAGATGCAAGATGATGACTACAAATTAATTATTTGACTGCATAGGATGCACTGTGGCCAAAGAAAAGAGCTACAAAGTGCTTACCTTAGGCCCTTGCTTTTAGCCACCAAAGGGCAAAATATTTAGTTCACAAAGGCTGCAGTGTGAGCCCAGATCACCCTGTTCTCTATGCTGCCATTGCCTCAGATATGTAAGGAAGAGCACCACACCGATCACTATAATAAACAGAATTTTAACAGTAAAACACTCTGGAAAAATTCTTGCTTTCCTCAAACAGTCACGAAGGAAGTATAGGCTTTAGTCAATGCCTTATTTTCATATATTATTATCAACTGCACTGCCCCAACCTATTCCCATGTGTGTTTGAGAGTTTTGCTGTCGCGTTGTTGGGATTAGAAGCAAGACAGCAGGTAAAGAACTGGATGTAATTAGACCTTTACAACCATGACCAGCCCACTGGATGACCCTGGCCTCCTGATTTTAGCCTTGGATGGTTTTGCCTTCTGGTGTGACCTCTCTGTGGCAGGGCTGCCATCCTTTCAGCACCATCCCATGCCAGTGCCCCTCCTGTCATCTCCCTCTGGCCAACCACAGAGCCAGGTGTAGTCAATTTCCTAAGCTCGCTTGTTTTCTGTAATTTTTGCCACATAGGGTGAAAACACACCCCTGGGGAATCAGCTGTAATCCTCTCGTTAGTGTTTGCCATTAGGTGTCAGTGTGACAACAACCATGGTACACAAAGGCTATGCTGGGGCGTGCAGGGATACCACCCCCATCCTAAACTTCTCGTTGTCCACTCAGGAAAACAGCGTGAAACAGAGGAGAAGAAAAGGCTGAAGAAAGCAATAAACATTTTATTGCCGGGTGGTTTTCCATCACCTGTTTACTAACAGATAAGTCTGTTTGCATTTCTTTCAGTGTTTCGGGTTCCCGCTGTGCAGTTGTCAGAGAAGTGTAGTATTTACAAAACCAGGAAAAGAGTTTCTGCACACTTTGATCGCACCCTATTTTGGGGCAAAAGAAATAGTCAATATTATCAGTAATTTGCAGTCAGCAGAAGGTAAACTGCTTTGCCCAATGCAAATGTTAAATTACTTGTGTGAGTTGAAGCCTGACAATATTGGTGCTTATAATAATTGGTGTAATAAGGGTTAAACCAGCTTGGCCTTCACCAGGATCAGGGAATCTGTTGTGCCAGAAGATCATTGCGATTCAGCTTTGCCTTCACCTTTTCTGCTTTGAATGGGAGCAGGTTCAGAGGATGGCTTAAATTTGGTGTTGTTTTTCGTTTTACTGATAGATTAAATCTTAAGTAGCACCATACTGCTGTGATAAGCATCTGAGCAAGCTGGCTTTTCTTTTACCTCCTTCCAGATTTCTAGTAACTCCATGGCACAGGAATGCTTAGTCCTGAGCATGCACTGCACTGCCGAGGGTAATCCTAGCCAGGACAAGAATACTTGGGTACTATCTCTGCTACAATTGCCCAAGTTGGGCAGTTGCAGGTCTCTTCATGAGAGTAAAGCCTTCCAAAATTCGGTAGCTATGCCCCCCTTCAATGTGGGGATGGGAAATTAAAAATTCGTGTGCCAATGTTGTTCTTAAAACAGATAATTATAGGCTTTAGGAATAGAAAAGATACCTGATTAAATTGCTCCAGCCATCTGCTACTGCAAGACTCTGAAGTAATCCTTGACCATTTTCATATTAAGAGTTGCCATGATGATGTTCTCCCGCTGCTTATGCCACTCAGCTTGCCTAGAAAGCTGTCTCCTCTGCTGTAGTTTGCTGGCATCCTAACTCACTTTTGCTTTGTATTAGTTTAAATAGCAGTGATTAAACCTTCCTATCGATGCTGTTGGGAGGCTTGAAAATCCCGACTGTATAACACATCTATTTTTACTTCAGAAATATAAATTGAAGAGATCCTTATTTTCACATGTGGTTTCAGATCAGGTTCTTCTTGTTTGTGGTATAAAAGGAACAGATGAAAAGCCAGCTAGGCAAGCAGTTTTAAAAACCCCAGCACTGGCCACTGTGGCTGCTTGTACCCCTGCTCCCTTGGGGTGCCAGGGAAGGCATAAGAAGAGCCTCAAGGGCCAGACACAAGCTGCTCACATGGCACTCTGCCTCAGCTGGTTTAGGTGAGCCCAAAGGTAATTTTTCTGGTTTTGAAACAAAATCATTGGTCAAATAGACCTGAAAGCAGCAGAGAGCTGTAAGCCTGCTTTACACTGAGCACTATTCTTATAGAGACAGTGTTGCTCCAAGTAACCTTTTACAGATCAGAAAGTATCCTGGTGCCAGGGTCCTCCCTGCAATGGGCTGAGTTTCCAACTGCAGCCTAAACCAGCCCAAAAATGTGCCAGAAAACATGAGGCAAGGTTTCCACCTGAAGTCAGAGAAGAGGCAGTGGGAGCAGAGTCAGGCTGTAAGGAAGGACTATAAGGACACAGGAATAGCCAGGTAGAAGTAAACATCTTTGGGTGATGCACATCTGTGTGAGAAGGACTTGTGGTGGCATGTAAGGAAGGAAAAAGATTGCTGCAATGCAGGAAAGTGGAAAGATGCCTTTGTAAGGGCACATTTTTTCCCATTGAACATTAATTGCTTTCCATTGATGCAAAACACACTTTAAGTGATAAAAGTAGTAGCTGACAAGCAATGTTGTATTTAACAGATATCAGAGAATGCAATGTAGGTTAATTACCTTCCCTTAAAATTAATGGTTTTTTTCCAAAGAGGTGAGCAACTATTTGAGACAGAAGCTAATCTCCACACTGCTGTTGTCTACTTCAGTGAAAAGAGGAGCGAGAAAGGGAATGAAATGGGGTGGTGAGAAGACACCAGCAGGAGCCATAGTGACTTTTTCCCCTGGCATCGAGGTGTCAGTTTTTTGCATTGCTTCCCGTGGACTTTCCTCTTTGGTTACCTTCAGAAACACAAGCAATGCCAGGAAATGCCCACAGTTCCCTCCAGGACTTTGAGCTTCCCAAGCAGTGTCCACAGCCATTGCTCATGCTGACACAGTTTATTTAAATAGGCAGGGAGAAACTATTGGTGTTTGCAGGAGGCAGTGTATAGTGTAAACTAACTATCTCTGTGAGGTTTTAAAAAGAAAAAACACTCTGGTATTCCTGCCACTCTGCAATTGAGAGATATCAGTCAGGTGAAGATCTTCCCAGGGAGTGGAAGGAACAGCCTGGGAATGGAAAACCCACTGTCCCTGCAAAGTTGCATTTCCCCTTCAACAGGGCACATCAAGTGTAGTGTGTCCCCTTTCTAAAGCTGTTTTCCTCTAAATCATTCTCTTCTAGTGGGAAAGGGTGGGAAGGAAAGTATCAACCTATCAATCGGGGTTTTTGGTGCCGACAGGGTCACATCAGCTTCTAAAGCCTTTGGGCACCCAAATCACAGAATGTGCTGGTGGTTATCAGCACGTCTATGCAGCAAAGCACTGCAGCAGGTGAGTGACAGGATGCAAATATCAGAGAGGACCTTCCCTTGTATCTGCTTCAGTGCCTTTTCAGCCACACCTTTCTGGTAAATTGTAAAATGTCGGTCAGGGTGCTCTGGAGATGTGTAGAACAAGGCATGCTCTTACCCCAACTTCTTTTAGGTCCTAGTGCCTTGGGGTGCATTTAGAAAATGCATACAGATTTTGTCTTATGTTGTAGGATTTAGGCAAGAGACATTAAGCAGAGCACTGTGTGTCATTAAGAGAGCTTAGCAACAGGATATTCTGTGATTCCAGATTCCAGCATGCCCTTATGCATATCCTGTATGTGTATATATATATGTGTGTATGTGTGTATTTGTGTGTGCAACTGCAGAGTTTGCATATATACACATCACAATAAAGTTTTAGGGTTTGCAAGTTTAAAATAACATGTTGGTGCCAGCTCTGTAGCATTTTTTCTATGCATTGCATGAATGTTGCTAATTTTCTATGCAAAGACACACACAGAACCCATAAAAATTTGGCTCTCATTTTATGAAAACTTACCTGAGACATTACCAACTTAGTATATTAAAGTCAGTACTTTTAAAGTGTCTGAAAAAAAAACAGGTAAGAATTTTCAGTTTTGGTACGCATTAAGCTTGTTGATATCAGAGTAAGTTTAGTCCACACAACCTTCCAGCATTTTTTTTCTGTGAAACTCACTGACTACAAATACATTAGTCTGGCAGAGGTTAGAAAGCAATGCTGTTTTATAATTTGGGTTTTATTTATAGGTAGTATTCCCATTTTTCCATTATTTGGATTAGGAAACTAACTGGTCCCAAGTTTTTCTTCATTAAAAGAAAAAAACCTTCCTTTTAATAGGAGTATGCTTCACACTTTTCAGACTTCAGTAGCATAGAATTTTTCACTTGGTCAGAAAGCTGATTTAATTTGCTGCTAGGTTAAATGTTAAAGGTTTCAGTTTTACATCCATGAATTCTCAAATTAAATTCAGTGCATTGCTTAAATTTCTAGCTGCAGTACATTTAGCCTAATTGCTTTGGTAAGTTGGGTGCTTAGTAACTCCTACTTCTCTGAATTTTCGTCTTTAAAGGTGAGCAAAGTAAGCCTGAGGGGCACAGGTGGGCCAGCCTGCTCTTTGGGATTCATCTGTGGGGTCTTTGGATCTCTCTTCCAGTCTGACTGCATCCTCAGACCATATCTGATGAGGCTGTTCTGCTGACAAGGGGGAGCATTTAAACCTGTAGGTTTTAGCTATTTAAGTCCAAATCAGTTTTGAAGCAACAAGAAAGGCTGAACAAAATGGTTCAGATTTCAGTCAGTTGTCAACTAAATGTGTGCACTGGGCCTTTAAGTATTTGGCCAGACACATCTTGATTGCTTGGCTTTTGTTTTCACCCTTGGAAAGTCAGCTGGATAATGCCCTGTAGCCAAAGTCTATTCTGTCATGCTTTAAGTGGGCTGGGCTGGAGATGTGGGGTGGGGGGAGTGTGTGTCTGTGGGGAGGGGGGGACTGGGTGAAGGGTGAATTAGCCAAAAACAGAGTTATATTCATATATTTCCAAATTTTTGTGAGCCGAGGCGTTTGCAGTCATTTTCAGTTTTCTTGTAATGTTAAATGGAAAAATCATAGGTAAAATAATAAAATGATCCCAGCAATGCAATCTTTAAGGTAAGCTCTTTTTAGGGACAAATCACCGTGCGAACACGGAGGTGATGGTAACAATCAGGGAAACTTCCACCAGCGGCACCCTCAGAGGCACGCCCTGAGTGTCTAGTTTTTCCTCTTTGTTTATAGTATTTTTAAGGCTTTGAGTTCTCACACAACATATATGTCATTAAATGGCTGATTCCTCTTTGCACACGTTGCTGTGATGGCCTGTGGCAACCTGAATTAATTGTTTCAGTAGTTGGTGGTTGTTACTAGCCATAATTATTATAATTTGCATTTATAAAAACTTCTTTAATCTAAGGATCTCAAAATGCTTTTGCACACATTTAATTAAGCTTCACAACATCCTGTGAGGTAAGTGTCAAGAGTATTGTTATACCCATTTTTACACAGGTTTCTCCAAGAAAACAAGGTCAGTCTCTAACGTGACTGGTATTTGGTTCACATCGCTTGCACAGGACAGGTCGCATGGCTGCAGGATTTAGGAATGCTGATCTAGGTCACTTTGCATCTCCCACATAGCTCTTGCTGCTGCCACACTGTGTGGACACAAGCACTAAGCCATGGCAAACACAGTCAGAGCAGCCTTAGCCCAGATTTCTAGTCTGAGGTGGCCCTTTCCCTCCCAGGAGCACTTGAGCAGTAGAAAAGTCTTGGGAAGAAAAAAAGGTAAGCACCCAACATGATGCACAAGATGAAACCCCACCTTGCAAAGATCTGTTCTTTCCAGTTTTCTACCTTAGCATTTAAGCCTCTCTTTGCAGTCTGCACACAGCAAGATGTGTCTGCTTTAGCCAAAGCCAAGAAATCAGCTGCGGGCAATGTAAAGTCACCCTTTACCAGCCACTCGCCTGCTCTGGAAGAGGCTGCACACACTTCACCTCCACTCCCTACCAGCCTTAGACCCAACCCTATGGGCAATCAGCAATTCTGAGATCTACTAAATCCTAGATTACCCCTTAACAGATATTTAAAAGTGAGGATCAACCAAAGTAAAATAGACTTGGAACTTGGGGTACAGCAGTTGTCAAAAGCTCATTTCTTTTTCAAACATATGACTATGTTGTTTAAATTGAACCTAGCTCTCTGTAAGGTCTGTTGATCACCATAATAGCCCTGAGGAAGATAGGTTTAAGTAAGTGCTTGCAAATTGAGTAAGGAGTCTCGGGCCATACCTTCATGAGTTCTTTACCATCCTCATCAATTTATGTTTACATAAATTGTTTACATGTGGCAATGACCAGATTAGTTATTTGGAAAGAACTCTGCCTGTGGATGCACTTATTCCAAAATAAAATCCACTTTGCTTTTCTAAATTAAGTGCACTTATAGGTAGAGAATGATTATTCTGAATATCATAAGAAAGAAAGTAATTTCATTCCCAAGTAGACCATTAAGCAGAAATATTCTGAAATAATCTTTCTAATTTCTCATTTTGATGCTTTTTAAGGCACAGACAAAGTCACAGAGTTAACAACCAATTTTGTCTTCAATCCGTTGTTTTCTTGGAAAGGTGTGCCAGTGCAAGGCAGGAGTCAGAGATTCCTTTCAGCTCCCCTGAATGTACAGGATTTATTCTGGTCCATGTCTCTCTTGTGGAGGAGGGAGTGCCTGGCAGCCAGAGGAGAAGGTCTGGCACAAGAACATACATAATTTCATTTTACCTGATGCTGTTTGCTTAACTTTCATCAGAAATGGGACAGTCATTGGCCTAAGCTTGAATTTTCACTGAAGCTTCCTTCTGCTTTTCTACTCCTCCAAACTTATTCATGTCTGCTGTGGCACAGAAAAGAAAAATATGGAGCAATCATACTTGACATACATGACAGAGCACAATGCCATGGGAATCCCAGCATTAGGCGCTCACAGGGTATTTATTGCTGCTACCAGAAAGCTTTCAGTAACTTCAAATGAGTATTTCTGGGCTATGTATCTTTATTTGGAAGGGTGGAGTTAAAAATTCTCCTCATGTTATCTTATATTGCAGAAACTGAGACTTGATGGATACTACATTGTCCTTCTTGGACTTCAATCAGTCCCAAAGATTCAAGATGAACTCTGCCTGCCCAGGCACCAGAGTCAGTGCCCCAGGGAATTTCTTCATATCTAAGGGATATGCAGGATGTGTACTCACATGCCCTTGCTGCCTCTCAGCTCCAGCTGAGTTTTGCTTTAGGAACCTGTACCTCCAGTATTGCAATATCTTTTTCAGTCTCTGTCATCAAGAGTTTAAATACAGTTCAGATCAGTGTTAGTGGCCCAGCTCCAAATGAGGAGAATTGCTGCAATTCGTTATCTTGACAAATTAACTGGTCTGAGGCAATTCCTTTTTGAGATAAAATTACCTAACTCTTGAACTCTAGCCTTGCTCCAATGCTATGGCATAGTTATGGACCTGCTCAAAAAGTGTGGATACTACTTCCCCATCCATAAATACAATTCCTGCACTATGAGCTGATTAAAAAAAAAAAAAAAGGCTTTCTGAGGTGCCAAGGTGGCTGGTTGCACATGGGAGGGACAATATGAGAAATGCAGGGTCCTGGTCACCAAACCATGAGAGAAGGGGCTGGCACAAAGAGTGTTCTACTAGAGAAGCACATCACCAGTTGTCCCATCCTCTGTTTTGAGTCCAGCTTCCTGATCCAGTGGAATAAGGTGGCTTTCCTGCTCCCAATCCACCACAGAGAAAAGAGTAGCATATTCAGACCTAAACCAGATTTTTTGGGGAAAAAAAATCCAAGGTGTTTTCTCCCTGGGATTTAATAAAAAAATTTCTATTTCAATCCTTCAGTCTTTATATAGCTGGTGGAAAATTGGTTGCTATCAGCACTTCACTCCTGATGTGGACAGGAGCTGGTGCTCCTGGGAAGGCAGAGTGACCTCCAGCCTTGCCCTCACCTCCTGGCCTGGGGGACCAGATCCCTTCTGCCTTTTCTACCAAGCAATGAAGATACATCCACAGTTGCACATTGTTCTTCCAACCCAATGTGGGCAGATGCACTTTTATCCTTTTCTCTGTGGAAAGCAACTCCTTTTGCCCCTCAGCCATAACTCACCTGTGGGCATCAACTTTCCATGTAAAAGAGCTCCCAGATGCTGAAAGATATCCCTTAACTATTCATTTGGACCATTGCCTTTTGGAAACTGTTTAGGATAAAGCTATCCGGCAGAAGGCTTGTGTTTGCCTAGAGTCTTTTTGTATGGACTTGGTGGCTGGGAGTTTCCTTGAGCTCCCCTTTGAACTCCAAGCCTTCAGCATCCAAAACATTTAACCCTCAATTTCTTTTCTGCTTTATCAGTTTGGCCAGCTTCCAGCTGGCAGCATTCATTTGCAGGCTCCCATTCTGCATCTCGTGTTTGCAGATTTGTCTTTTTCAATTAACCCCTTGAAATGGTTTTCTTCTCCCTGGAGCCTACCTGCCTCCGGTCTGGCCGGCACTTGTCCCTGCTCTGGATGCCTGAAGGGCAGAAGCCAGGAGTGGAGGAGCTGGGTCCCTGAGCTGGAAGTGCCAAGCAGAGGGTGTGCCCCATGCACGGGCGTCACGGAGAGTAGCTGAAGGAACACGCAGGTTCGGCAGTGCCGGCTTTGTCCGTTGTGGGTTGGGGCTTGCAATGCCAGAGGCGCTTTTGCCTATGAGGAATCTCTGGAGCATCACTTATGAATAATGAGATCTTCCCTGAATGCTTTCGCTGGGATGCTCGGGAGCACGCGCCCACATTTCCACTGCTACAGCCTTCACCACAAACAATGGGAATGTCCCTGCTAGCCAGCAGCTTTTCCACAGTTTTGTTTCAAAGCAGCTATTTCTAGAGAGTCACCTAAAATTAAAAAAAAAAAAAAAAAAAAGGAAAAGGAAAAAAAAAAAAAAAGAAAAGAAAGAAAAGAAAAAGAAAAAGAAAAAGAAAAAGAAAAAGAAAAAGAAAAAGAAAAAGAAAAAGAAAAAGAAAAAGAAAAAGAAAAAGAAAAAGAAAAAGAAAAAGAAAAAGAAAAAGAAAAAGAAAGACCGTGTCTAAAGCATCACTTACCAAAGTTGCCTAATCTCCAGGACTGTCCTCCCTCCTATGCCTGCTGTAATTACCGAGCAGTAGCAGCCATAGGTTGCTCATCCTGGCACTCCAGCTAGTTCACAGGCATCCACAGGGAGGGGAGAACCGCTTGCCCACTGCCAGGATTGCCCGGCAGACTTCACACGGGTTGGGAAACCCGATAACATCTAGAGGTGCAGCATCTCTATTGCTGAGACACCAGTCAAGCCTTTGAAGTGAGACAGTCTGGAATTGAAGCAAATCCTTGGTTGTTCAGTCTCTTCCAGCTGGAGACTCTTCATGGCTTGGTACTACCACATGTGGATTACCCTGTAAGACACACCACTTTTTTTTTTTTAATTAATTAATATTGGCACTGCTGGGGTAGTTCCCAAGGAACCTGATTACTTAGGATCCAGGGAGATATAAAATTAACTATTCAGGCTGTAAAACAGCTCAATTTTATGTATGATTCTAGCAGAGCAAATGAGTAGTTGAGATGGAAATCTCAGCCATTGCTAGTAAAGACTCAGCATTTTCATTCACAGAAAGTTTTAAAACCAGGTTTCACAGCAAGCTGCAGAAAACTGCTAAGTGAAGTATAACTGTCTACACTATGAAAAAAACCCCAAAAATATCCCAACAAAGCAGTTGTTTATAAATGTTAGCTACTTCTTTAGTTTTATCACGTAACTTTTATATTAGGTCTTAAATTTCCTGGCACACCCACTAAAACAGTTTTGCTGCTGCTAATGCCCTTACTATCCAACTAGTGAAATAATGACATGTTATGCTACCTTTAAGGATTGATTCTACCATTAGTGGTTGAAGTACCTTATCTTCTCAGGCATCAAATTGTTAAACAACAGAACTGTGAGATATTCAGGTTTAATTTCAGGAATAATCTTATCCAGATCTCTAAGCAGTAACAGCTGTTCTTCGTGAGTTTAAGAAGTACTATGAAACTAATATTTTTAGTGTTTGTGTTTGTATTTGTCAAATGCAAACATGTCAGCCTTGGGAATTAACAAAGCAACACAAAAATCATCTAAAAATAAAAATCCATGGAAGCAAAGGAGTTTAGAGTCAAGTTTTTCCACACTCACAAACAAAGCTCTGTGGTTTCCCTGCAGGAATTTGTTGAAACTAAATAATTTTATTAGAATATGTTTATTTAGAATGGGGTTTTCAGGAGAACAATTGTAGCCAGAAAAAAAGAGATGACCACACTCAAATCAGCAATGAAAGTTCCCACTGATTTTGATACCAGAAGAATTTGATGCAGTGACTTTAAAAATAGCTTCATGTAGTTTGAGAAAACCTGGGAGAGAATTAAGTTACCACAACTTGATAATGTGTGAAATCATGCTCAGTCTAATGCCTTCTGCAGCAGTTATTTGCCTTTAAAAAGATCTCCAAAACCTCATAAAATCATGAGAGCTTGAATTCAACAGGTAAAAATAACCACTTAAATTGAAAAAAAAAAAGTTACTGCATAATAAGAGGAGATATGAACTTATTTACATAGAATTAGACTAAAAAAAGGATTTGTTTAAATCCCTAAAAGAAAAAAAGTGTGATTGTTAGTAAACTCTGCTGTTTTACAGTACTTACTTGAATTAACTATTTGCATTTTTTCAGACCCTTGATTTGTTTCTCTTGGAAAAACGCTACTCTTTACCTTTTTTTTTGTTTAGTATAACAGCAATGTGGCTGAAGTCTGTGTGGTTCACTGGGAGTTCATTGGGATATATTTGCAATTCCTGAAGCAAAAAACCGGTATTTTATCTTGAGAAGGAGTTACATTTTTTGAACTTATTGAATTTTTCAGAGATCAGCATGAAGAGTTCTGATTAAATGCTTACTTCAGCCTTTTAAAGGCTTCTTGTGTCCCTCTTGCCTAAGGAGGTCGTACACGAGGATTGCTCTGTAAACATCAGATTGTACAGAATTGGCTCTGTGCACCATACCAGGCACACAAAGAGGAAGTCAAATGGCTTACCTCTCACTTATCAACTAGTTTATTTTTCACGCCCAAAAAAGGCTGCTACAAGAGCAGCTGCTACTTCGTAAATAATTTAATGGCTGCTGTTAAGTAGAGCTGTCAATTTTGCAAACAATATTAAAAGGATATTTTCATTTTACCATGGATTTGCACGTTTTGAAATGCATTTTTATCCCCAAAAGTCCTGTAGAAAATCCTGGACAATGGAAACAGCTTCCGATTTGCAGACACAGATTCAAAAGAGAATAGATATGGTTAAATAATGACAGATGTGTGAGCAGGCAAGGCGTGATATCTCATCACCTGCATGCATTACCTAGAGAGCATCCTGCTCATTAAAGCATAGGACAACTTTCAGTGGGCTTGTAAAGAAAGGTATTTGGCTCTTTCAGACAGGTGTGAGATGTAGCAATAGCAATTACCACCGAATTTTTGAAGTGCAGAATGTGCATTGTGTCATTGTATGGTTGAGTGTACACAATACTATCCCAATATCAATCATGACAAATGGGATTTTCTAAAAATATTTTTTTAGCACAAAAGATTAATATTATTGCATCTGGTAAATTACTTTAATGATGAAACCACAACCTTAGCACAATACCAACTCTCAAATTTTTAAAATTCAAATTCAGATTAAAATCCCCAGATCTTAACATGTTAAGCAAATAGTAGTTTGGAATTTAAACAGCAGGAATTTATTGTGCAATAAGGCAAAGGAGTATCTCGGATTGCCTGAATACAAAATCTTAGGTGAAAGTTAAGATCTCCCCAGTCCTAGCACAAAGTCAGTCTCTATCAAGCACCAAAGCCTATCCAGAGCCCTCATCTAGATGTGAGGACTACCACCATGTCCCAAATCTGTGTCATTGTTGCCAAAATCCTTCCCTTTCTAATTAAAGGTGGGATATGTTGCCTCCAATTTGGGAAGGGCTGTGCTGTTTAAATAGTGTTCCTTGCGCATTTGTTTTTCCTGCTTTAGCATTTCTCACAGGAAGCAGAGTCCATGTCCTACAACGAAAATATTTATTTCTTTACTCTGTAGGTCATATCTGATGGTTTTGTGGCTTTGAACCACTCCTGACATCCACACTGCAGCTCTATCCCCAGACCACAATAGGTTCAATGCTCAAAACTTGAAGTCAGTTCCAGATATTTATTTTAGATATGGAAGTGCAGAGAAATCTATTTGCACTCCCGTGGGTAAGAACCTCCTCTTCCCCTGGTTTTGTGCTTGCAGATGTCAAACTGCTCTGTTTTCCATGAGGTTCCCATGGATCCAGTAGCATTATTTAACAAGGTGTAGCTGTGCTATATCCACAGCACAAAAGTATCAGAGTCACTGGCACAGAGTCAACTATAAAAATTAATTGCCCATAGCACTCATATACTAGAAATATGGCACACAAGGACTCTATACATCCAAACTGTAGCCCACTCCACGTTAAAAAGCTACTGGGTACCATCTGGAGAATGTGTAAGAGTTACACTGAAGTGCTTGGTATAAGGATTTACTCAGTGCTGGTTCTCAGCAGGGTCAAGAAAACACAGATCAGTAGTGTGACAGAAAGAGATCAAGAAAAAGTTGACCCAATTCTAATTAGTTTCTTTTCTCAATACACTCTCCTCTTTCAGCATCTCTCAGGGTTTTATGTTCTGAGCTGTCCCACTTATTGGAGCTGGGTCAGCCTCAGGAGTGGTAGTTCAGGAGAAGTCATGGACATCATATATTGGTGAAAGTTTGTA
This sequence comes from Sturnus vulgaris, assembly GCF_052056855.1. Lineage (NCBI taxonomy): Eukaryota > Metazoa > Chordata > Aves > Passeriformes > Sturnidae > Sturnus > Sturnus vulgaris. The sequence continues at coordinate 8,773,270 of NC_142245.1, read as the reverse complement.
GTTTTAAAGGGTAAGTTATATAGGCCTTAGATGTTACTGAGTAAGTGGAAAAAGAAAAAAAGGAGAAAAGAAAAATGAATCACACTGTACATCTGAGCTTTGACATTTTGCAAATTCAAAGGTTTAACGTTCTGTTTCTTAACAAACTCTGGCAAAGTGAAGAGAGAGGTTCTTCAGGACCAAAGGCTCAGTTCCAGGTAGGAGCTTAGCAGGTAGGAGATCTCCAGGTAGGAGATCTGTGTTCTCAAGCAGAGGCTGTCAAAGTTTGTGTCACAAGACCTGCAATGGATTTTGCCTAATTTTTTTTCCCCATCAACAGGAATTTTGTTTAAGCCCTTTCCCAGAACTCTTCTTGTATATGAAAAGCAGCGTCTCACGAACTTTATAAGTTCTCAATGCTGTTCCTCTCCTTCTCTTGGCTTCTCATTCTGCAAGCCTCTAGAGAAACCTCCCTTACTTGCCCTGGATTTGAGTTTCTGAGATGTAAAGCATTGCCCGTACACTTGTTCTCTCCTCTGCTTTTATTTCTATTTGGATTTTTTAATTCAAGATGCACTAGTGCTGGTTTAGCACCTTTAGTGTGGTGTGCATGCTTGAGGTGTGCTGCCTTCAAGTTGGGCATTTTCAGGCATTCCTCACATGGCTCCGCATGTGGGAACCAGCAACACAGACAGACAACATCAGCAACCTGAGAAAGCCAAACCTTGCCACACTAAACCCTCCCTCACACCACAGATGCCAGTAATACTTAGGTGGCATGAAGAGTAGAAGTAGTCCACAGCAGTCCCACAGCACTGGATTTTTAGGACTCAGAGGTTCAGAAATGTTTATGAGGAGATTTGCCCTCCTAAGCCAGTGAGCTTCCTGGGTCTCCAGATGAAATGTAAACCAACAGCATGGCAACAGTCGCCAGGGTGTTACATCCTCCCCACTGCCCACGGTGCCACCACGGGTATCATGCAGATTAGCTTTTACAGGATCCAAGACGGCAGAAAACAAAGGGAGAAGAACAGGATTAGAAGAGGAAGAAATGCAGAAGGGCCTTAAAATTTTGAGAAAAATCTTTTAAAGTCTTTATCTGTAACAGGATTTTTTCCCTTAATCCAAACTCTGCTAGCCTGCGGTTTGTTTAAAATTTTTAATAATTTATTTTAAGTCTTACACTTAGACTATTCAATTCCTCCTCTATATTTTTAAGTGGTTCAGATATTTTTTAACAATTTCCTTTACCACAGGGCTCAGACTGGAACTTGTGAATTGGATGCCCATGTTTCACCTACTGAAGACTTCAGGTCTTGATTGTGAACCAAAATATTTTAAAACAATGATAAGGGAAGTCTTTGTTTTTAAAGGAAGAAGTTACACATACCCTTTGGAGAACTAGTCCAATTCATAAGACTTTGATCCCTATGGCAACAGGGAAATGCTCATGCAGCAGCCTTTGACAGACAGCTGGACCTTCTGTAGTTGACTATTAAGAGAAGGCATTTCCTCCTTGCTAACTACAGCCAATACACACTCAGTCTCTGTCTTTCAAAAACTCTTGGACCTGTTTCTTGTTGCTGGTCATTGGCTACTTGGCCAATGTGAAAGCCAAGGGTGAAAGCTGTGGAAGCATGTGGGTTTGCATTCAGTTTGATCCCTTGCAAGACAGGATACCTTTGTCCTTATGGGCATCCAAGGCAAACAGTTGATAACTTGGTTGGCACTTTCAGATGAAGTAAGTGTGATACCATATCTTGATTCCTCTTAACAGAACATCTGGGGAAATCAGATGAAGAAGACCCATCTTGTGAAGCTTTCACTGACCAATCTGCAGAGCAGGGAGGAGGGTGCAACCCACCTGCTCCCGGCCCTGCTGACAGACCACCAGTGCAGAGCTGTTCCTGCAGGTGAGTTGTGAATGGTTTTGAAATGTATGTTTGATATTTTGAACCTTCTTGACCACTTCAGTTGTTATCTGCATCATAACTGTAAACACAATAAAACATTAACACACTAAGAACTAAGAAAACCTGCAAGCCCAGAGGACACGGCATAGACACAAAGAAATCTCCAGACACATAGACAGTTTGCAAGCTTCTAAAACGCACTAGCACAACCATTTTCAAATTAAATAATTTGGGCAAAGGCAGCCTTGCTTGTTGAATGTGGAGAAAAGAGAAATGCAGCAATGGAAACGTAGTAAATTAACATTTGCAGGCGGTGAACAGAGCTTTTGAAAACCTCTCATGATCTTTACAGAGTTCTGTAAACACATCACTAGCCTGTAATCAAAATCCCTGGGAAGATCTTTTGAGAGTGCCCTTCTTCTGAAACTTATTAAAACCTTGAACTTAGCTATGAGAGAAACAACAGTTCTGATAACTGGGATTTGTTTCCAACACTTTCGTTGCTAGGGAACCTGCACACCACCTTGCAAGGGACAGGTAATTAGAAAAAAACAACTCTTCTGCAAAGATTCAAAACGCATTTGTTTCTCTTATTTTTCTTTGTGCATTCTTGATAGAAAAAAGAACAGTTATTTGTTCCCAGTGAGTTTATAAATGTGTAGTATATCAACTTATTTTTATTTTCTATGCCTGCTGTCTATAGGAATGTTTTTGATAAATCTGGTGTGAGTATGACATTGAAGTTCCACATTGCATTCATCCCAGCCATTTGTACATAACTGTGCTGAACACATAGTTCATGTGGGCAAAACACACATTTCCTTCTCTTTCTGGAACTCTGTATGTTAACTAGTTTTCTGTCTCCCCTCACATGGGGATATTGAGCTTTTTCAGTATTCAGTGTTATATTCATTTTACCAGCTGCACACCACAAGTGAAGTATTTGTTTTATACATTGCCTACAACTTTCAGGATATGGGGCACACTCTAAAGCTTTCAGAGCTATCTAATGGGTTTGGAGGTGGGCCTGACTTTAAAAATACAGTACACAGTTATTCCTTCTTAACTTTTGAGTTGAAGATACCACTGTACTGATATGGGCAAATTATAAAGACAGTCTCCGTGCTGGAGGCTGCACTGTCTCCAGAGGGCTCTCCAAATGCTCCAGTAAAGGAACTCCTTTTGCAGCACACCAAAGCTGAGACTAATCCCAACATGCCTCTGATCCCAAGGTATAAACACGCTATCCTCCCTCCCTTCCGCTCACCTTTTCCCTTTTAGAGGTTGCTATGACTCACACATCTCTGGCAGTCCCACGTCTGCCTTCATCAGGCGTCTCGGGAGAGAGGCTGAGAGCTCGACTTTGTCCCGACTCATGGGCTCCCCACCTGACCACGTTTGCCTGCACCTACCCGGGTGGGTCACCATACATTGCTGAGCCTCAGAAGTGGTTCCCTGCAATCTCCAGAGCTGTATAAATTGCTGGGATTTCCCAAGGCTTTTGGTTGGAGAACATAAAACAAGCTCCCACCCATGCACCACCTCCTCTGCCAGCGGACACCTGGAGATGCCACTGACCTCCACTGGGAGAGGCCAGAGATTTCAGTGGCCGCTTACAATGCTCTGGAAGAAAACTTCTCACGGCTCTCCTGGCTGGCCACAGCTGCTTGAAGCCTGCCAACAAGAATTTAGGTTTCGAAGGCACTCCCTGTGACAACACCAGCCAGCTGGGAAGGTCACCTGCTGAGGCACAGGTGACTCCAACAACTTTTCCCTGTGCTTAAAGAAAGCCACAGGTGGTTACAAGCATGCAACTGTGGTTTGGTTTGCCTCCAGTTTTACAGAGTTGCTCTTCTACAATGAATCTGCTACCAAGTCTGCATCAGACTTCACATGAAGAAATCTCTATAAAGCGAGGAAGTTTCAGTGTTGGGACCCTACATAAATAGGGCTATTCTCTGTTCTGCAGTCATTGCAGTGCTTCATCTCTCTGCCCCAGATGCTCCAGCATTACCAGAGACTTCTGGGTTTGTAACTGGCTTCTTCTGGGTAGTAGTGGTTCTTTAAGTTCCTGTAAGAGGCCACACCTGGACTTTGCAGTTGTTCAGCAAGAGTATCCAATGGCTGTTCTTTCTTTTTTCAGAGTCTCTTGTTGAGAGACTGCCTTGGCTTTACATTTTGGTACCAGCTAGTCACACCAATTACTGTGTTACTGTATTTCTAACACAATCATCCCTGTCAGACCTGGATGCTGTCGGAAATCTGCATTTCATTCAACTTTTTGGAAGCTCATCTCCAGCACATACTTCTTCCTTATATTTCAGCTCTTGAGACAGCTGAGGCATATCTCATGAGTTACATCTAGGCAGAAGTCGTGAGCAAGGGCCCTGTGAAGACTAGCAAAAGACATTGCCTACTAAACCTTGTTTATGATGCCCTCTGGGGACTTTGACATCTGCATATGTGTAACTGAAGCCCAGGTTTTGGGCTGTGTGATTAAAAAATCACTTCAACTAACTCTTCACATCATCATCTCCTTTGCTTAGCCAGGAAAGCCATAATCTGGAATAAAGATGGGACCAGAAAATGGACAGAAAAGGCTGGAAACAAAATAATCATTCATAAAACAATCTCAAGGGATTATTTCTTTAAGAACTTATTCTTGATTTAACTCAATGATGTTTTATGAAAGCAACAGTTGCTGTTGCTGCAAGTAGAGAACTGTGGTCAGCTTTCTGAACTGTACACACACACACACACAAAATTATGGGCAGTAAAGATTTCAGGACAACATTCCAGAAAGCAGTGTCTCATTTGCTGCCTGATTTCTTTCACTATAACATAAAAAGGATAGTTAAACACCACCAACAAAGCACAGTCCAGTGAATAATTTTATAAGATAAAGATCTCACATCTGGCTTACATTTGGCATTGACCATTGCCTTCTCTCCTTCAAATGTCACCTATATTTTAGCCTGGAGGTTCTTGTCCTCCCATTATTCTTGTTATCTGTTTATGAAAACGTTTCGATCAGCATAACCCTGCAGCAGAAGCCTTACTTGAAGAGGATATTTTGGATGCTGTTTTTCAGAGGACCAAGGTAGGATACTGATCTTCTCAGCCACACAAAGGAGCTGATTGACTGCCTATGAGACACCTTCCTTCTAGTGAGTGCCTGTGACCATGTCAGAGTCTGGCACCAGAGTCACACAGAGTTGTGACTGCAGTCATTGCTCTGCCACTGGCCTTGGTAGCTGCAGAGTGGGTTTCCTGCCCATCAGTGTGTCATTCTCTTTCCTTACCATAATCTGTTGTGGGCTTAAATATCTTCCATTTGTTGGCAGTGTCAGGATGTGTGTGAAGCTGGGTTGGAAGGACTTCTAGCTCATTATCCATCTACCTAGTCCCCATCCCCCAAACCAGAACTACTCCCTTTTTAACTAGGCTATCTCTTATTTTAATACAAGTGATTAGGATGGAAGGCAAAAGTGCATGTCATCACAGTGATTTTTATCATAAAACTTCCTTGTTCATTATGTACTTAAAAATGCACACATTCCTACTTCTCTACAAAGTTTTTATTTAAGTTCATGAGCATGTCTGTATATTTTGAATCTGTAGCATCATTGACCAAACCTTAGGAAGTTCTAACAGCATCTTTCAGACCTGTAAGTTGTTTATTAAATCAGCATAGGGAGAGGGAATTCCCTCAGCATCCCTTTTTGTGTGCCACATGAAAAACAACATTAAATGGATTTCTTACTCCTACTTGACTGTTTTGTGCAATTAAAGTAAGCATTCATCACTGTTATGGCTTCTACCTTATTCAAAAGTCGTCTATAACCAGGAAGCAAAATAACCAGTCTTAAAATAGCGGGAATATAGGTTGAGGAATAACGTCTGCCAGGTCCAGGTGTAATCCTACCAGCTGCTTTATCTGCCTAAACAGTTTTCAGTTCCAAATTAACTCTGTTAATAAGTGTGATGCAGGGATGTGGTGATGTGGTGGAGGAAATTAATGTCAGAAGTGGAATCCAGCAGCTCAGCTGGATCCAGTGCTGGTCCTGCCTGGTTGCTGCAGCCTTCCCTCTCTTTCCTTCTCTTCCTTCTCATTCTTTGCCACTGCTTAGCCCAGGAGTTTCATATGCCTCAAGAATGCAACAACAGGCAGATATAGATGGCTTTGTGCAAAGTTGCACTCTCAATTTCTACACCTGTAAAACTGAGATAATACATTACCAAATTCAGAGGGACAGATTAATCAGTCAGTGTGCATACTGCACCTTGAAAATACAAAATTAACTCTTCTTAGCCCATAAGTGCTCAAGATGCATCAAGGTGTGCTCCATGGCCTCTTGATTCCAGACAAAGGTCCTCTTGATTAAATTAGATTGCTAATGTATTAACGCATTAGCACACTTGAAGAAAGAAAAGTTTGAAAAAGCAATTTGGCTTCATCACATGAATGGCGTGTATATTTAATGGAAATTTTTCCAGCATTCACAAAACAAAGAAAAATCAATAAAATGTCTGCCAACTGTTCCACTGGAAACATTTTATAATCTATAGCACCGAGAATCCTGAGCCAAGATAAACCAGCGTTGCTGACAGAAAATACTGACAATTATTTTACATTGATTCAACTTGGCCCAGCCCAGACTGACCTTGTTTATTCATCTCAGTCTCTTAATTCATATTAACTTGGCATTAAAATGGGACATGTGGCATGTAGGCTGAAGACCCATTTCTGTATCTTAGACTCAGATAAATGTAGTGCATTGAGTACTTCCAGTGCCTTGAGCTCTTAGGTAGATTTATATGCATTAGACAGAACTGGTTAAGTTCCTTTTATCCCCACTGGGCTTTTCATGTCTGTTGACTGTAAAACTAGAAGCTCAGTAGAGGTAACATCTTCCTCTAAGCCTTTGGATATACATGAAATCCTCCTAGTATTGGTAAATTTTAAAGACACATCCAAAGAGGATGGAGGGTTTTAAGCTCTTTTAAAATATAAAAATAGAAGGGTTATGGCAATTTGGCAGCCAAAAAAGCAGTTTGTGGGTCTCAGCAGAATCCGAGGCCGCATGTAAGAAAGCTGATCAAGACACTACGGAGGAGATAATGGGGTTGAAGAGCAGAAGAATCCCCGTGCTGTTGCAACCAGCATAATCTGGTCTCCAATAAAGTTTCTTAGTTTCTTATACTGAACCAATAAAGCTTAGTGTGATGGGAGAGTTGCATTACTGCAGCTTAAAAATGTGTCGAGAGAAAGCTGATGAGGAGAGGTGGTTTAAGTTGCTTTACATGTGCCCAGATGCTTGCATGGCTGTCTTCCAGCTGGTAGTGGGAAGACAAAAACATGGGGAAAATCTCAGCTTTTAAAAAAATTATTTATATAATCATCAGTAATAAAGGGCTTTTTATGCCTGGAATGTATTATGTATATTATCAATGCTGAGTAAGATCTTGCGCTGTGGCAGTGAAGAAATTGGGTGCTGCACAAAAGCATTCACATTTTTGTTCTTACAGCTACATTGCTGTCGTACCTGAAAACCACCCTTGAGTAAAACACTACTTGAGTCAAACATGACTGCATCCACAGAGGAGGAAAAGCTACCCAGATGATGAGAATCCTTCCAAAAGAGTTCCCAGTTGGCCTGGCACTGGATGTTTAGTTTATTTTCTCTGCTTGACTCATTCTTGATGAAAGCAATGCTCCCTTGGACTTCACTAAGAGCTTGGCAGGTTGTGGATGACAGGACAAACAACAAGTCAGCAAGCCAAGATGGCACAATGTGGCCTCTAGGTTTCCAGTTCCACTGCACTGGGAATGGATTGCCTTTCCACATGCCTGTGTAAGCAGAGATTAATGATGGCTGAAGAAACCAAGACTAGCAAAACCCCCCAAAAAATAAACAAAACCACCCCCCCCCCACAAATTTAATCTGCATTTTCCATAACACATAGCTGATGCTTTCTTCCCTGCACCTCCTTCACAACTTAGATTTCATTGATGAAAGTGGTGTAGGGACAAAAATTTCAGAAAATCAGTGCTGTTTTCTGGGTCTAATATCCTGCTCTCCTGGCACCTGCCCATCTTCATCTGTGCAGGGCTCCCACCGGTGCCTGGTGCCTGCTATGTGTCTTGCACATCCCCAGCCTGTCCTGCTTAACAAAACTGTAATTACTCAAAAAACTGCCAGCTTTATACCTCCTCTTTGAATGACAGGACAGTGCTGGAGCAACTACATGGCCAAATGAGCAATCCTACTGACGCTCAGTCAACAAACCTACTGGCATCTGATAGAAAAGAGCTGCAGTTTGTAGCCAGGAAATTACACAGGCTGCTCTATACTTGAAAAGATAGCAAACAAACAAAACAGCTTTGCTCTGCTCTGAAGTGTCTCCCCAACTCTGCAATTGCTCCCTCCCTGTCTATCACTTCTGTTTTTCCAAGACCCACCAGCTGCAGACTGGCAGAGGACACTGAGCCTGGAGCAGCTGGCCACACAACCTCCCTGATCAAGAAAACCTTTTCCAGCAGCCAGGAAGGTAAGTGAACAAGTCTTTTTCAAATATGTACGGGGGATGAAACTAGAAATATTGGTAATTCATTTGGGTACAGGAGAAAAAACAAGGTTTTACAGCACAAGCTGTAAAAGGCAGGACTCAGCTACTGGCTCATGGAAAGTAGAATAAGTCAGCCAATCGCCTGAATCTCCTTATCTTGCAGCAGTATCCTTGATTTAACACAAACAGGCAGGGTTTGTTCCTCCCAGCTGTTGTGGCTCTGTTACTCTGTGCAGGAGGCAGCAGCAGCAGAGCCTCTCCACTTCCATGGCATGGGAAGCAGCAGTGCATGCAGTGGGGCTCTGGAGGAAGCGAAGGCAGCTGCCTTGCTTCAGCAGCGCTTGGCATTCCCATCACAGCAGAGCTCAGGGAATGCAGCAGTCCAGCAAAGGAGCAGTCCAGCCCGAGAAGGTCATGGTTAAAGAGCTGTCCCGTGAAGGCAGCCAGGCAGGGACAGGTCAGAGTGTTTGCACAAGGGGTGAGACAAGGACTTTTATCTTTTGCCCTGTCCAGCTGTCCCATTAGGTAGGAATGGAGCTAGTCTCCAGGCGTGGGGAAGCCAGGTGGTTCCTACAGCCACAGCTGAAAGAGATCATTTCAAACAAGCCAGTTATGGACACACTTCCACCTTACAGAGAAGCTGAACTAACAGCTTGCCACTGCCACAATGGGACAGTCCTGCTACCCCCTCACCACCTTCTTCAACTCACATTCTTGGGACCATGCAGGGAGCTGACAGCACATTACCTCAACCCAAAAAAGCTGTTAGTTTTCTTTCCCGTGGGCTTTTGTCCATCCCATGAACCAACCTGCCCTGTGTGAGGATTAAAGACACCACAGACAGCACCATGCGAGGGGCAGGAGGACACTGCCTGCAGCAGGACTTCTTTTTGATGTTGGCAGCTGTTAATTCGGCTCAAGCTGTAACATGAAGCTTCATCTTGAAGCAGCTCCTGCAGCAACCTGGCAGCACACAGCCCTCCCAAGACAGGAGGCAGTCACTCAGGCAGGCAGCCTTTACCGAGCCCCAGCACCCCAGGGCTACCCTGCTGCAGAGAGAGAGGTGTCCTGCAGCTACGACTGTCGCAGGCTGTCTATCCCAGTCCTGCAACAACTCTCCACCAAGCTGGGACTACGTGGGATCCCTGATCTGCTGGTGGCCTTGCATCTCCATGCTGCCGCATCCACAAAAATCATGGTTGCTTTAACTTGTTGTGACGTTTGAGAGAATATACATATCCTATGTGTATAGACTTGTATAAGCAATATATTAAGTATTTTAAGTCATCCATTCAATAACGTGATATAAAATAGCTTTGTTTTATCAAAAAGTGAAAGTTACCTAATACCTCTGTTTATTTGGGTTTTTCAGTGAGTTAAATGGAACGTAAATCACATGGTGGGTGTTTTTGTTGTTTTTTTTTTGTTTTAAGGAAATATGAGAGCCATTCCTTCAGAGCAGGTAACTCATTTCTGATTTATTATTTTATTTCTGTTTATTATTATTTACTCTAGTTTGAAGCTTCCTGAAACTCCCCAGGCCTGTCCCTGCAAGCTGTCTGCCTGCAGGGCTCTTGCTGGAATTGGTAAAAATGCTCCCATGTGCTTCTGCTAGAGTAGGGCTTCACCTGCTGCTTTGTATTGAGCACAGCACATAAAAGTCACATCCTCCATCCATGTTTATCTTACACAAGCTAACCAGCACTTGGATTGGCACTTCCAAGAGGGAGATTGCAGGGAAAAGGAGTGAGATGCTATCCTAAGGTTTCGTTACAGCTCTGAACTGGTTTAACTGCAAGGTGCTGCCAGTAGAGGTGGTCTATCCCTTCCCATACTGCCAGCCTCCAGGCCTGTGCCCCCTCCCTCTTCCACACTGGCTCACACACGTCCAGCCTGCGGGAAACTCACTGTGGGGGGAGAGAAGAAGACTTCCATGTGGGCAGGGAAAACCCTATCCTGCCCCCCATGTCCTTCATCTGCCACAGGGACATTCCCTCCCAGCCTAGTTTGGGATACCACGTGGTGGGGAGTCAGTAGGGGTGCACACAGAGCACAGGTACATAGGGCCAGCCTCTCTCCAGAGCTGATGAGTCAGCAGCACACAGCACAAATGTGCTTCCTCAGTTCTACTTTAAAGGAAAAACTGAAATCAAATATAACAAATGATAAAATAAATCTTGTGGCAGCACGGATGAAGGCACAAGAATGCCTGAGTTTTAGCCTCCTTCCAATTACAATTCCTGTTTAAACTTTTATTTTTGGGGCCAAAGTATTCAGTGTTTGGCCTCAGTGCAAGCAGATCATTAAAAAAAAAAAAAAAGAAAGGAAACACTTCAACCTTCCAGCAGAGCAGGATGGCACTTCTTTGTTTCTTTCATTACAAAACCAGCCTGTGCCAAGTAAAATTGTGCTCTAAGAGCTGTTCTACCAGTCCTGAAGCACTGAGGAAGAACACACAGCAGCCCCACCTCTGCAGCTTCCTGCAGGCCCCTGTGCATTTGCACTGGGTGGAGGATCGGCATGGGCTGGGGACCAGGTGCCAGAGTTCACCACATCAGGGTCGCACCACAGGGAAATCCTCATCTCTCAGGACCTCTCCATTGGCCTTCAGATGATTTCGGTGGCCTCAGGACACAGAGTGAGGTAAAACACAGCAGCAGTGATGGTCTGGAGACATTGGTGGGATCCCTGGATTTGCAGCTGGGTTAGCAGCAGTTAACTGTTCCTTCCCCAAGCTCTGTGGAAGATCTCCTTGCCTTCACATAAGCAGTTGAATTAATAAACTCCAAAGTTAATTTGAAATCTTTGGACTATAACAATGAAATCCACAAGCCCAAACATTCAGGCTGTGTAAGGAGAGTGATGCACAGAAGAAAGCTTTTGATTGATTTGTTTTGATTTCAGCACACATCACAGAGCTGCTTGTGCACAGGAAAATGGGGCACTTCCATCTGAGCTGCTCTGGACCCATGGAAGGGAGGCAGCAGCTATGGGCTGCAGAGGAAGAGGGCTGGCAGGGTAAAGGAAGCCTGTGGTGCACACCAAGGTTTTTTGAGAAGAACAGCCATAATACTAACTTTATGCTTCTGAGAAAACATTTCCATCAACATTTTTTCCTGACTTTTAGTGACATGTGGAAATTCACCCAGCAATCAGAGTAGATCCTTCTAGCTGGACCGACCTGTGGCTTTAGTTCAACCCATCCCAAATCCGGCCCAAAACCACCATCAGCAGCTCTTCCCCTGGACACTGCCATCAGCCTGCTGCATGATGGACAACCCATTCCTGAGGTCCCACTTCCACCCCACTGCTTCCCTGGGCTGGCATCCCCCTGACACTACTTCCCACATGTTGCTTCAGCAGGAGCTCACACAATACTGGGCTTGGTGCCACCCAAGGGGAGCACACCCAAAACCCGGCCCTTCTTGCACAGGCAATTCTGCAGGAAGATTCCTGCAGCTGTGAACTGGAGGATTTGCTTTGCCCTCCTTTGCCAGTTCGTTGGGGAAAAGCTGGGGCCAGAGGTGACCTATTCCCAGCACAAATGGCCATTGAGGCCTCAGCAAGGATGGATCTGGCATGGGCCTGTCTTCTGTAGGTGCATCACTGCCTGTGAACTCCTCACTCACTGCTGCTCTCAGCTATGAGGAAGCTTCTCCTCCCTGAAACTGTAGAGATCGTGCAACAAACTGTTCCCAGTGACCTGCCAGAGCAGTTCGCTGTCACACGGCCAAGCAGCGCTCAAGCTGTTGAACAAGATTTGGTTTCTGGAGGAAAGTGTTAGAAGTGGCTCAGAGGAAAGACTGTGCTACCATGGGGGTCACCTGTGTCCCTACAGCCCCAGCACAGGTCACTTGTGTCCTGCCTGCAGCCCTGTGGTATGAGAGTGACAGTGGCCAAGGGCTGCTGAGGAGTTCTCAGCTGGCAGTAGGACAAATGCACTCTACATGACTTTGCTAGACTGGCTTTGGGCTGGCCAGAGGATCCCACCACTGAGCACAAAGTTTGGAATGAAGACAGATGTTGGAGGAATGAGGATAAGCTGCAGCTTTCCTTGCCCTGGGCATGGCTTGTATGGGTATGGCTCCTCAGGCAACAGGCTTGAAGCAAATAAGAAGTGAGCATCCCATCTACAATATTTGGAGTGGCCAGGATTTTGTGTTCATGTTCCATCCTGAAGGTGAGATTAGGATGGCCTGGAGGATTGCTGCTCGAGACCCAGCCCAGCCTTGCTGATCTGAGCAGGGTGGTCCCAGAGGTCCCTCCTGGTCTGTGTTATTCTGGGATTTGATAATCTTGAGCAACTCTGTAGGTTAGTTCAGGGTTTCCACGTAACAGCACCCAGACTTGGATCAGTGAAATCAAGGCTCCAAACACCTTGGTCACCTACCTTGGTACAAACAAGACCCTTTGGAAAATGTTAATCTCAGCTGCTCTCTTGTTCCTGGACCAGAGATTGATCTTCTACTGGCCAATTTAAGATGCTGAAGCCAATGGATCCTTATGGCTACCAAGCAATAATTTTAATATATTATCACTCATCTGAATACCTGCCAACCAAAATGGTTTTGTATTATGCTATTCAAGGGAAGCAAGACATTCCTAGTGAAAAGGATTGCTACCTATGGATCCTAGCAACAGGCATGTCCTTCCACCTAGTCGTTCCTGCAGCCTTCAGTCAGGAAGCAGGCAGTCTTCATCTAAATAAAACAGGTGTTTAAAATAATTTGCTGGGGCTCCTCTCTCCCACTCTTGTCTTTTCCCACCTTCATCATGCCCTTGAGAATAATCCCAGGAGAAAAAGCATAGCCTCCTGGGAGCAATACAGCAGTGCGGGGAAGAGGTTTCTCTGTATTTCCCACTCCAGGAGAGTAGAAGGATCCTCTGTTCTGCGTCAGACCTGTGGAGACAGAGGAAACCACTGCCTCCATCCTGCTATCCCTGCAGGTCCGAGATGACTTAGTGGCTTTTCAATTACAGGGTGTGCCTTCCCATACCACTCCTCCCTTTGCCTGCCGGATCGGGACTGCATCTTTACCATGAAAAGCTCCACAATCTGAATTTTCCAGGGCACAAATAGATGCTCTCCTGTCATGATATTCATGTTTTCCTTCTCTGGAGGAGTAGCAGCTCATTACCGTAGGGAGCAGCACTGCAGTGCTGGCTGCCTCTGTTGCTGGACAGCCCTCTTCCTGCACAATGAAAATCAACTCTCATCAAATTATTATGGTATCTTTTATTGCCGGGGTGCTACAGCAGAAAAGATGCAAATATCAGAGGAGGATTCCAGTCATTACCACTCTTCAGCCTTTGATTAACATTAAATACCTCTACAGGCTTCATGCCACATCACAGGCTTCCCACGCAACACTGCCAGGTCTGCTTTAGTGTGACCAGAGAGGTTTGCAAATAAGATTTTTTATAAAGCAAGTAGGTCGGTCTGCAGGACTAGGTTCTTGTTCACATCTCCCCAGACAGAGACACAAATCACAAATCATGAATCACTAATCACTAATCACAAATCACTAATCACATACACAGGTCAGATACCCACCTGATTCACTCTGGACCCTGCACCTTGAGCAACAGGGACCTACCCAAACCTCCTTGAACTCTCACCTGATCAAAGATAGTCTGGGGTCTTTTTCCAACCTGCATTCACCTGCCCACCTACTCTCTTTATCCCCAGACCAACGACCAGAAGAAACCCTTCCACATAAGACCCTGACACAGCTCTAGGGACAAAAGAGCCACCCCTCCCTTACCTTCAACCACTGATGCTTCTCAGGGCTTTACTGAAGAAAAAAGTTTGTATTTTTTTGTTGTTTGGAATGCAAGGAGAGTTGTGTTGTTTGGAATGCAAGGAGAGCCCACAGAATGTCTGAAGTCACCCAAAAACCCAAGGCACATACACACAGCCCCACCATGAGGGCTGCTACCAAGTAAGACACTTCATAACCTCCTTGAAGAGAGAGATGCCTTACTAAACAGAAGTCTCAGTGGTGAAGCTATGCTTCACATTTCCACACTGGAATAACCTGGTGGGGTCTGAGGTACAAGCACTGGTTCATGTGGGACATCAGGGACACTTTCATATCACCTTGAAAATACAAAGGGTTGTATTTTGTCAGGGCCACCTCTCACCATCTCCTTGCAAGGGAAGAGTCAAGCCATGGGCTAGAAGCTCAATGTCCGTATAGAGCTTGTTTCGAGTCGTTGCACTATTACTGCTCCCTCCTTGCTGAGGTAGGGAAGTCGTGGAGGGAATGCTGGTTTGGAGGGAGATCTCTATCTCTGTGGTGAAGTGCACATGCCATGAGATGGAGCTGCTGCTCTGGTAAAGGTTCCTTGTGAAGCTGCAAGAGTTTGGAGATTTTTTTTTTTCATCTTTCCTGAAATCAAGGAGGAAGGGGGGTCACTCTCACGAGTCCTGTCCACACTCCCCAGTGCTCCCACAGCCTGGCACAGCCCTAACAGCCACCTCCTGGGGCCAAGCCCACCCCCTCTTCCCATACCACTTCTGTGTTTTGCCCTCTGAGACAAGACAAACACACGTTTCCCTTTGTTTCCAGCTCCACACCTAGTTTTTTCTTTGCATCATGAAGGGCTGGCTACTCATCTGTAATTCAAAAGAAAGCAATGACTCACTAGACTGCATCGCTTTCCAAGGCAAAGCATTTCATGCATTTCACAGGCACGCTAGCCCGGGTTATGAAATAACCTCTGCTGGTGGCACACATTCGCCCCATCACCATGTCCCTTGCAAAACCAGAGGGCTCAGGCTTCCACCCTGCAGAGGCACAGAGTGCAGGAGAGGTGTTTGTGCTTAAGTCACGCATTTGCATTATGTGAGCAATGCAAAATGCCATCCCCACTTTAAAACCTGGCTGGCCACACGCTGGCATTAACCCAGCCTAATTGAAAGGTAACAAAAAACCTGAAGTTTCACTTTTGCCAACAGGCTTCCAAGCACCAGGTGAGGGATCTCAAAAGCAGGCAGAGCCTTCATTCCCAGGCCAAAGTGAGACAGTGTTTACAATCGTCTCTTCTCCCTGGGTTGGGGTGGTATTTTGATACCTGTGTTTCCATCCCCCAGTGCTCTCCTTGCAGCCTGCCTGATACTGCCTGTCTTTCCCCCACAGGACACTGGAGACAGTGGATCTCTCCAAATTGTGCACTTTGGGCTGGTGTGACTGGGTTGCCAAAGCAAAGAAGAGGAAATCTCACCGAGGTGGTGAAGTTCGCAAGTTCTTCAGCAAACTTCCAGCCAGCCCTGGATCTGACCACTGGCAGATGACAAAACACTAGGCTTAGAAAATACCCTGTTCTTAGACCTCCAAATTATTTCTGAGTTCATATTGATATGTCCATGCACAGAGTGCCCTGTGTTTGCTTGTGGAGGGCAACTTGGCGACATTTTCATCAACTGTGTCAAAAAAGCAAGTAATTGCTGATCCCTCTTTACTGTACAAACTCAATGCTGAAAAATTTGGTGGGGTTGCTTGGATGAATCCATAAGCTTTTCAGGAGAAAGTCTATAATTCTTTATGCATTATATGTTTTTACAATCTTCACTTGGAAGCAGATTTGAATTTTCACTTAAGGCTCTGATAACCGTCCTATTGAGATACCAGCAGATAAGATCTTCACTCAGGATACCTCTGTGAAAGAGCAGCCTTTCACAGTCAGCAGCATTTTTCAAAGAATGCTTTCAATTTTCATATCTAGAGATATCATCTTAGTTGAATAACCATTATTTTGCCTTGAAAAAAAGATGCGGAGCCTCTTAAGCATCATTCCATTGGAGTCCAGATTTTAATCTGCCTCCTCTAACCACAAAGAGAAAATGCACTGAGAAGGGAACCTGTCACAGCCCTCTCTATTTTTTTCTGGCAGTAAAGAGGGGTGAGCATCATCGTGGATCCTTCCTCCCATCACCTGATGGAGTGCAGAGTGTAGAACCACGGATATTTTGTGCTCTGTCCTAGGCATATGTGTGGGTTAATCTTGAGTTTTTTGGGGAGCACTGGGTGGTTGAAACCCGAAGCCAGAGAGCTTCTTGAAGTTGGTTTTATGTGGTGAACGAATCTGTATGGTGGACTGAAAATGAAAGTACGATGAAAAAAAAAAAAAAAAAAAAAAAAAATCCCCAAAACCCAAAAGCCATAAGAAGTATTTCATTGACAAAAATTCTGCTTTTTTCCGAATAAAATATTTACAGTCCATTTTCCCCTATGAGTCAAAATTCTGCTGCTTGATGGGTGATTTTGGTTGCAGAACTTCATCCCAGTCTACACCTTTCCATGCACAAATTCGAAAGAGAAGCTTTGGTTTGAGGTTTGAAGGCAGCCAAAGGGTTGCAGCCCTAGGGTTCTGTACACTCAACAGGGAAAAACAAATAAAGAGAGCTTTGAAACAGAGCAGCTGCTGCCTCACCTCCCCATGCAGAGCCGATGATGACGGCCGAACTTGGAGAGGAGCGTGCTTTTAATGTCCCACGGACTGAAATTGAATTTCTGGAAAACACACGGCACAGCGCTGGATCACGGTGACGGGGGGCTTGTTCTGCCTAAGAGGCTGCGACATATCGCCTTGCCATACAGATATTTTGCTGAACTGCAGCCATAATTCTGTCAGTACAAGTGATGGTCTATATGAGGGATTAATCTGACACCAGATTCTTAATCCTTCAGTATATCATAATCTATTTACTTTGCATGCTAAGAGGATTTCAGCTTAAAAATATACAGGAAATGTACATAAGGTCCAGAATGCTGTTTCCTAAAATTGCAGTTTTTCATAAAAAATATCCTCACATGGTTTTCTTGGAAAAGTCTTGTCCGTCCAGGTAAAAAAAAAAAAAAAAGTGTTGAATAGTGATTTAACTGGAAATAGGCAGGTGTTTCCCTTTAGGCTTCAGCCCTGTGACCATTTTCACCCTCCTCCTTCCCCACAGCATTTTGTTCTTGGCAGTGCGACATGAAAGGAGAGCTCTTCAGTACAGCAACTTCCTCAGCTGGGAGGTTCACCTGCAGACTTTTCACTGACAAAATCAAAACAGGCTTGGAACCAACATGGGATTTTATGTGCATTAATTGCTGCTTAAAGTGTATGAATTAGCAACGACTGGCTAACACGGAGGTCAGTGCAGGGAAAACCACAAACCAGTAGTTCCTTATTCAGCTGTAATCATCTGTTTTCTCTGCTCCCTGCCAGGAAGGCTGCCTACAAAATAACTGTAGTAAGTTGTGTTAGTGGGCACAACTTCTGAAACTTACAACAGAATTTTTAGTTATAATTCCTTAATAATTTAAGTCATGCTAGGCCATAATGGCTTCAGTTCCCAAAGCACGTCCTGCACCCAAGAGAGGAGTTGGTCACCCCAGCCAGCAGCAACCCTGTCCAGCCTCTGCTCACCTCTGCATGGCCCACTAAAGGTGTTCCCATCCCCACCTGTTCCAGCTCCCTGCCACACACGGGGGTTCAACGGCAAAGCAGGGACACAACTCGGAGCAAATGCTCTGGTAACCAGCAAACAGATCATGGATTATTCCAGGTCCATGAAGCTCTAGCATAAAAGTTCAGGGCAGCCCCATTTGGGGAATGTTCTCCCTTCTGTACCTCCTCCTGCTCACCTCAAATCCTGGCCCTTCAGTTCCTGTCAGGAAAGCCCTAGGTGCCTTTGGAGCAGGCACTCCATGCAGAGGCAGATGCGGGCACTCAGGCAAGAGGCAGGAGCTGCGTGGGGCTGGTGCTGGGGATGACCCAGCCCTTGGCACTGTGGCCGCAGCCCCTGGGCCCCTGGCAGCTCCGTGCTCCAGCAGCAAGAGCAATTTTAATTAAAAAAAAAAAAAAAGGTAGCCATGCACCCAGCATCCTTCTTGCTGGAGAGGTGAGGCAGGAGCCAAGTAAGTAGGCAGCTCTCTTAGAACCGGGTTGCCCTAAAAAGCGTGGCAATCCTGCTGGCGCCTGCCCCTGGAGCCGGGCACCAGGCACCGTGCCACCTTACCTGCCATGACTCATGCTCAGGGTGGCAATGCCTGTGCCAGCCTTGAGGTAGCCCACAGTGGGAGAAGTTTGCAAAATAGGGAAGGTGCTAGGGCAGCCCCCCAAACCCAGACGTGCCCCTTCCCAGCCCGTGCTCGCCCACCCACAGGCGGAAGTCAAGTCTTGCCCACCCTGCTGGCACTTCAGAAAAAAATTGATACAAATGCAGCCAAGCATTGAGGGTACAGCCATAATTTGGTGTGATCTGGACCAGGTCTCTGTGTCTCCAAAGTCATCTGTGCTTAGCAGCCAGCTTCAACACCATGCTCCAGGTATATGTGAGTGGGACAGGAAAATGCCCCAGCTGCGGTGTGGGAGTTGCTGGATAAACCACTGATTAGTGGCACCTGGTGTTCCTGGCGCCTAAATCAGGGGGAGAAAGTGAGGGAACACAAGCATCCCTTGGAGTCTGATACCCCAAAGCAGAGCCCCGGCCCGGCCCCACTGTGGGGCACTGGATGAAGAGGTTTAGGACCACAACCCCAAAACATAGTTCAGGCTCCCCTTTTGGCTGTGTCTCTCAGTATCACTGATTTACTGAGTTATAGTGGAACACGGTTTATAAGGATGATGAAGTGTGCATCTTTTTCGTTTAAAGAAGACAAAAGGTGTACGTCTGGGGGATTGTGTGTTACACACCTGCTGGATCTTATCTCTCATGTGCTCACTAAATCTGGGAGGGCAACTCTGGTTCATTTTGTGCCCAGCACAGATTTTTTTTTTCCACAGCCCCAGGAGGACTGTGGTAACTTTTTTCCCCTTTAGAGGAAGGGCTTGGGGATGTGTAGACTGATGCACCTGGACCCAACACACGTGGCCCTCACTCAAACTGCCTGTACAGCCACACTTTGGTGATTGCAGAAGAGAATTATTATTTTATAGTAGAGGTATAGATATATTTCTTTTAAAATACTTACATATCTTTTATCTATACGTATGCGGAGAAGGAGACAACAAGAAAAAGAACCACTGAAAGAAAAATCCCATAACATTGACTCAGTCCCTCCCACAGCTCCCTGTTGCACCGAAGGGTGAGGGAGGCCACCCCCACTTCGAGGCTCTGCCATGGCCGAGACCCTGGAAGGCTGAACGGAGGCTGGCGCGGGTGGCTCCGGAGGCCGATCCCGCTGTTTTCCACCGCAACATCGCAGTGCCAGCCCCGCTGTCCACCAGGATGCTGGAGCGGGAAAGCAGGGGCAGGTGGTGCTGGAGGGGGGATGTAAAACCCTCCAAAGCAGCCGCGGGGAGCATTGGCACCTCTCACCCCACCACGGTACCCGCTGCCCGAGGCTGCCTGGGGACACCAGGGATGGGGACACACGGCACAGCCCCGGAGCTCCCAGATGCAGTGGGCAGGACCACAGGGATGGGAATTTGGGAATGCTCCCCGAGCAGCGCATCAATGGCCCAAGCAGGGGAGCCCGCGGGTCCACGCATCCCCGGTCCTCCGCAAGTGGGAACAGCCCCAGCACCAATAAGCAGCTTCCAAAAACTGGAGGGAAGTCGGGGGGAATGGGTGGGGAGAGGGGGAGATTGTCGAGAGAAAAAAACCGTCTCCCTATCTTCCTTGGCTGGACCGCAGCCGGCAGCGGCTGAACATGGTACGGCCGGGAGTCGGGGCTGGAAGCGCCGGTGCTGAACCAGCGCAGAGGGACAGATGTCCGGCTGGGTGTCCGAGCGGCCCTCGCATCCCGCCGCCGACATCCAGGCCCGCGAGTGGATCCCGAGTTTGGGGGCTGCGCCATCGATCCTGGGGGGGGAGGAAATTGCAGTTTCAGGCAGCGCTTGCCTGTCCCGTGAGTCCCATCGGCACCACGGAGCGCCGATAAATCCGTAACCAATTAAGCGTCAGCTAACGTAAGAGTGGGTACCCAGTCCGCCTCTGGAGAAGTGGCGCTGGATCCCCCCCTCCAGAGCACTCGCAAGCATCCCCATCCAACTGGGAGGCTCCAAGAAATATTTCCCTGCTCCTCACTCCCCCCTGGGAAGTTTTATGAAGAAGAGGAGGCAGGAGGGAGGAAGGAGGACACGACACCACTCCATTTATTTGTTTAGATTTTATTGGGGTGGGTGGGACGAAAGGAGGGGAGTTGCCTTACAGTTGAAGGGGTTACGGCATCAAAAGTCACACGTACACTGTCCCTGTCCCCGCTGCGGGGCAAAGCTGCCGGGAAGCACCAGCCCAGGAGGGGGAAACAGGAACGCGGGGCTGCAGCCCCGACCCGCCACAACGCACCGACCGACACAAGGGGCTCGAAACAACCAAAACGAAAACCAAACCAAAAAACACACTCCGAAAAGCCGTGCGTCCCCAGCCCCAACCAGAGCTGCTTATCCCTGCAACCCTTTCCCCAAAAATGAACCAAAACTCTTTTTTTTGCAGCTTTTTTATTTTTTCTTTCCTTTTATTTTTTTTTCCAAAAGTTTTGGGTTTTTTGGTTTGCAGGTTGCGGATCAGCTGGCAGCCTTTCCCTCCCCCTTTGCCTCCCTTCTGGGCAGCTCCCATGGCGGCTGCCTCGTCCCTCACACTCAGCTCTGGGACGGTACAGCCAAGCTTGTGCAGAGCAGCCCTCGAGGATGGACAAAGGACACGAGACCAGGAAAGCGTCTTTTTTTTTTTAGAGAAGAAATTTAAAAAGCGTTTTTGTTTTTTCCTTTTCTGTTCCATGTTAGACTCTAGATAAATGCCAACCCAACAGCGTCAACTAAAAATAATCGTGGTCACTGGAACGGACCGAGTATTTACATCATTCCCGCCGCTCCCCGCGGCAAGAGGCTGTACAGGACTGGCGAGCCGAGGCTTCCGCACGCGCAGGGGCTGAGGGTCCCCGTACAAAGCTGGGGAGGCACTGGCAGGGCAGGAGCGAGCCTGCGCCTCTGCCCGGGGGGCAGCAGGGGACACGCTAGGCTTTTAAATTTTCTTTTATTTGTTTTTAAACTTCTGTTGCGTTTAAAAAAATAATAATTATAATAAACCTGGTGGAGTGGTGCAGGAAGCAAATAAATATCAGTCAGTAGAGATGGGGGCGGCAGGACCTCCCCAGGGCATCGCCACTGCTAACGAAGAGGGAGGAGGAAGAACCAGAGTCCTGCCCAGGAGGTGGTGGGGAGTCCCCAGGTGGGAGATCAGCTTGGGGGGACGGTGACCGGCCCCTCACAAGACCTGAAAGCGCCAGGACGCCTGGTCCTTGTAGTCAAGGCAGTCGGGGGAGTTGAAGTTGAGCTTCCAGGAGGCAGTAGCGGCGGGCTCCTTGTAGTCCAGGCAGTCGGAGGAGTTGAAGGGCAGCCCTGTGCCGCCGTACCCTTGGTGGTGGTGGTGGTGGTGGTGATGATGGTGGTGGCCAGTGCTCTGGCTCAGCGGGTGGTGGTGGTGATGGCCCGGCACCGAGGAGGGGCCCATGGGGCTGAGCTGGTGGGGATGGTGGTGGGAATGCATGGGGGCCAGGTAGGAGCTGCAATCCACGCCCCCGAAGTAGGACGAGGAGGGCGGCGCAGGGTAGCCCTGGCCGTATCCGCCGCCCTGGGTGTAGGACACGGGGTAGGAGGCGGAGGCGGCCGAGGCGGCGGGGCCGGCCCGCTGCATGCAGGAGGCGGCTGCCGGCGGCAGCGGCTCGGGCACCGTCACCCCCGCGGGCGCCGCGCCGGGAGAGATGGAAGCCGGGCTCCAGATGGATGACGCCGGGGTGCTGAGAGAGGCCGGGGCGCCCACCGGGGCTGAGGAGGCCGAGCTGGAGGAGGAAGACGAGGCGGAGCTGGAGGCCGCTGCCGGCGGCGTGAACTGCCCGCTGCTCTCCGAACCCGAGCTCTCCCGAGCGGGCGACGATTTCTTCTTGGCAGGACGGCTCTTGGCCCCGCCGCCGCTCTGCTGCTGCTGCCGGCATTTGGCGCGGCGGTTCTTGAACCAGACCTGCAGGGAGAAAACGGGGTGCAGGGGAGCAAGGAGCGTGGTGGGGTGAGCAAGGGTCCCGACAGCCCCAGAAGCTCTTCAGCCTGCGAGCGCCCAACCACTCTCACCCTGGCACCAGTTGTCCCAGTCCCCACTAACACTGCGCACCCCTCACACCCCCAAATACAATCTCACCCCTGCCTGGCAATCCGGCCACCCCATAGCCTGCCAAAAGCAAGGATGGCCAGGGTCCAAGCCTGTGGTGCCCCAGCTCGTGCATATCCCTGGCACAGTGACAAAATATGGATTTAGGGGACAGATCCTGCACTGGGTTCCTGCTTGCATATCTTCCCGGGTATCCATCGACCAGTTCTCAAAGGGAATATCTCCTGGAAGCACCCAGGCGGTAGGGCTGATATGCCCTGAAGCAGGCGGAGAGTGACAGAAAAATATTAATAAAATTAATACAAGATAATAATAAAAAAAAAGATAAATATTCCCTCTTCGGCTGAATTCCCCGCAGTGGGATGGACAAGCAGATGGGAGCCCACACGCATGCCTGTCCCAAGGAAACAAAGATGAGTATACATAGAGCAGCCGGTCTGAGAAGCGCCAGCTGAGCTGGGGTGGTCCTGCATCCCCCATCCCACAGTGGTGCAGGATTCCCCTACGCAGGTCCGGTACCTGAACTCGGGATTCGGGCAGGTTGATCTTCAGGGCGACCTCCTCCCGCATGAAGATGTCAGGGTAGCGGGTCTTGGCAAAGAGTGCCTCCAGCACGTCCAGCTGCGAGCGGGTGAAGGTGGTGCGCTCCCTCCGCTGCTTCCGCGGGGTGGCTGTGGGATGAGCACCACCACGTCGGTCACGCTGGGCCCCCACGCACCTCCCGCACGCCCCGGCACGGGGGGAGCCCCGGTGTCCCAGGGACAGGGGCCTGAGGCGCACCCTGAGAGCGGCAGCATCCCTGCACACCCGCAGCTGCCGGACCCCGTCCCGCTGCGGGCAGGGCGAGGGACACAGGGCTGGGGAAGAGTCAGGCCTGGCTCCAGCGGGAGCTAAGGAGAGATTTCGTTGTATCGAAATTAATTACTTTTTTTGTTGTTGTTCAATTTGAAAAGTTCGTTATCCTTAAAAATCCCTGGGAAAACGAAGACACCCCGAGAACAGGGGGGAAATTCAACTAGACTCCAGTGTCCCCAGGCATGGGTGCAGGCAAACAACCAGCCCACAACCCACCCTAAACCGTACGGCCCCACCAGCTCCTCCAAACCCGCACGGATGGAAATTTTCCCCCTCCGCATGCTGGAGAATGGGGGGACTGGGGGGCCGCGGTGCGCGGCACTCACCCGGATACCCCACAGAGGGATGCAGCAGGTCCATGGCGGGGCCCGTCAGCCCCAGCCCATTCATGCCGTAAGGGGGCTGTTTGAGGTAAGACATCATGCTAGAAGCCGGGCAGTTTTCCTCCAAAGTCCCGCAGGAAAAAAAGAAAAAATCAAAATAAAATCGAATGTATGGGGTGGGGAGGGGGAAATGAAAGGAATAAAAACTGACAAAAAGAGTCCCCGAAAAAAATCCCCTAACAAGAAGCAAAAATTTTTTAAGCCAACGACAATTTTTAAAAAGGGTACAAAGTCAGTGTGAAAGGAGTTTTTTTCGTTCCGTCCCGCCGTCACTGCCAGGAGGTCCTCGAGAGATCGCAGGTGAAGTGAGAGAAAAATTAAAACGAAGGGAAAAAAAAAATCAAAATAATAACGAGGATCGAGAAACAGGCGGATTTCTTCCCCTGTTGCGAGGCCGGAGCGCCTGGGGAGAGAGCGGAAAAAAGCCGGTGAGGCTTCGGCCGCCCGAGTGCTGCCGGTGCCGGGGCTCCCGCCGGGCTGCGTCCACCCGGTGCGGGGGCTCCGCGCTGGCAGTTCCCGATTGTTAGTTTTATTATTATTTCATTTTAAACGAAGGCAAGTCGCGCGCAAGTGCCGAGAGGCAATAGCGCCCGGCGATCGAGAGAGATAAAGCAATTATTTAAAAAGATAATTGGATTAGCAATCAAAAGGAGGTATCAGAGGAGGGAAGTATAATTAATTTAAAAGCGAGCAGACGGGCAAGTTTTAATTAGAAGTGGATAAGAGTTAAAAAGGGGAAAAGGAAAAAAGAGCGCTACGGCAGCCGAGCGGGTGACAGCGTGGGTAGCCGGGACAGGACAGCGGCGGGGCCCGCCCGGGGGGCTCCGGTAGGACCAGCGCAGGGGACACGACACGAGAGACCCAGCAGCGCCCGGGCTCGGAGGCAAAATGCCGCAGATAAACGCGGAGGGGAGGAAGGAGAGAGACCTCGGGCGGCCCGTCGAGCCCCGGAGCAGCCTCCGCTGCCGAGACTGACACATGTTCCCCCTAGCCGGGAGGTTGGGGTACCCGGGCCGCGGGGCGATGGACGCCGGGCGGGGTTCGCGGTGTCCCCTGTAGGCCGGGGCCGGGCACAGGTCGGGTGGCACCGCCGGGACCCGGCGTTACATAACTTTGTCGGGGACGCGGCGGAGCGGGCCCATCCCGGGAGGAGAGAACGGGGAAGAGCGGAGAAAGAAAAGTGAAAAAGAGGAGACAGGAAAGAGGAAAATCCGAGACAGCTTTGTCCCGGCCGTGCTCACCACCCCTGCCCACGGCGCCGCGGGCCCGCTACGCTCCGTCCCGGCGCCACCGTCCGCCCCGTCGGTGAGCGCGGTGCCCACCGCCCCCGCCTGCCTCACCTGCGCGGCCACCTGCGGAGCAACAGCGACTGGGCGCCCGCCCGACGGCGGCGGCGGGGGCTGCGCGGGGCGGAGCGGGCGGGGGGCGCGGCGGGGGGAGGGAGAGAGGGGGGCAGGCAGGTGAGAGGCGGGCTGGGGAGGGGGACAGGGGGGGCGCTGCCCAGAGCCGAGCCGCGCATCCCCGACTTGTCGGGGTGCCCCGCGTTACCTTGCCGGCGGCCCGCGCTGTCGGGGCGATGGAGCCGCGGCCCTGATGAGGATTGATCACCTACCCCCGGCCCTACCCTTGTATGTGCGCGCAAAGCAACTGCGTAACCAGCCCGGCGCCAATCCCTGGCCGCTCCCCGCCTGACTGACAGCCGCCCGGGCAATGGCAGCGCGGGGCGACGGCTCCTCCGCACCGCCCCGCTCCGCGCTCCCCCGCGCACTGACCCCGGCGCCGCGGAGAGCCGGTCGGCCGAGCGAGGAGTGCAGGCGGCTGGCGCGCAGGGCCCGCGCTACCTCTGCGGAGAGGGCGGGTGGTGGGAATTGTTGGAGAAGTGCGAAAGAGGGAGGGCTGCTCCGCACCCGCGCAGCTCTGCCCCTTCCCTCGGGATGCCCCCCACGCCGCTTCGCGCCGCCCTCCGCGTCCCTGGCCGCCCCAGGGAGACCGCAGAAGAAGTTTCGGCTGCCGCCTTCGCCGGCGCGGAGGGCGCTCCCTGGGAGGGGAGGCGGTGTCACGGCCCCCCCTCCCCGATCCCGATGCCCGCAGGCTCTCCCAAACTTTGTGCTTTAAAATTCTATTAAAACTACAGCGACGGCACCTTTCCCCGCATGTTCGGTACTTAGGGGCTGCTGCGCGCCGCGGGGGACGAATGGACGGGGTCCACACGGGAGCGGCGGGGAGAGGGGCGAGAGGACATAGGGCCCTCCGCTCTGCTCCGCGGGGCCCCCACTCCTGGCTCAAGGTGGTGGGGTGGGGGCGCGGCGGTCGTGCAGGCGGCGGAGCGGCCCTGGACCTCTAAAGAGGCTCCGGTGCGCGGCTTTTGTTGGTCTCCCCAAATCAACTCCTTCTAATTGCAGTGGAGCTGAAAGCGAGCTAATGTTCAAAGGCGCTGCCCGCCGGCCCCGATCGGAGCACAGTCTCCCGGGGGGAAGACTTTCCCCACCATTTTGTTGTTGCTGGAGTTTTTTCCCCCTTCTTTTCAAATATTTATCCTATGCGAAGTGGGAACCGTCTAAGCCGGGCGGGAGGGAGCCGATGAGTACAGCGAAGGAGGTTAGCAAGCTCCTCCGTTCTCCCGCAAAAGTCAGCGACACGGGCACTTCTCCCGGTAACAAAGGCGCCGCGGCCCATTCACAAAAAAGTAAAGGCAGGAGGAGGGAGGAGGAAAAGTTTGCAGGGGCAGTTCTCTCCCCTTCCAGCCCCTCTTCCCCGTTTTGCCCCGGTCCTGCCGGGGCAGTTCCTGGCTCGGGCTGTGCTCCCCCCGCCCCCGCCGCCTTCCCACTACTTCGCCCCGCTGGGGCAGCCCCGGTCCTGCCGGGCAGCAGCCCCCCCGGTTCTCCTTCCCCCACCACCCACACACAGCAGGGGGTATCCATACCCCCCCAAGCCTTCCGCAACTCCCGCGGTTACCCAATCCCCAATTGCGGACGCCTCCCCACAGGCTCGGCCGGGGGCTGCGGGCAGGGCGGGCGCGGGGTTCGCCACCCCCGTCGAGGTGACGGTCCCGGAGACTCGATGTCCCGTTCCCTCCGCCGGACGGAGCCGGCGCCCTCCCCGCTGCGCCGAGGTAAGGTCGGCGGCAGGGCGAGAGCTGCAGGTGGGCAGGGGGCCGGGCTGCGCGACCCTGGCCCCGGCGAAGGGTAGGGGCAGGTCGGTCCGGCTGCAGGGCGGGGGCCTCCTGCGCCCCGTTTGCCTGGCTGGGAGAGAAAGATGGGACACACACACACTTATTTTTCCCTCAGCCCAGCGACTGAGTTACTTTTTTCGCTTTAAAAGCTAGGCTCCTCCAGGAGGAGAGGATGCCCACCCGCGGCCCCCTTGGCCCCAGGGGCAGCCCCACGCTTCGGGGCTCAGCAGCTCCTGGTGCCCGGCCGGGCAGGCAGCACCGCTGGCTTTGCCGCCCCTCCCCTCCCGATCCTCAGCCGCGCTCCGCAGCCGCGGAGCTCCGGAGCGTGCTTCCTGCCGTTCCTAGCCTCTCTTCCTTTTACGGGAGGGCAGAAGGGCACGGCGGAGCCCGCTGCCCAGCCCCCCCCGGCGCCAGGGTGTTCCGCGCATCTTCTCCTCAAACTTCGCATGGGGCCAAATCCACCTGCAGACCCCGGGGCAGCTACCAGTTTCCCAGGCCGGTACATCCCGCGGCACCGGCGGCCGCTCGCACAAAACCGGACGCTACCCTCCTCCACGGGAGACTCTTTTTGGCGGAGCGGGCCGCAGTCGCACCTGGAGCCGCCGGCGCTGTTGCGGTCTCTCGCGGAGCGGCAGCAGCGACTCTGGAGGGCTCGGGCTCCTTCCGCACGGCACTGATCCCTCCCGGGTGCGTCCCTTGCGCGCCCGCAGCCGGGCTTTGGCCGCGCATCCCCTACGCCGCTGGCGGGCGGCATTGGCACCGCGGGGAAAAGTTTTCCCTCCTCGAATTTCATTTTATTAAAATCAAACGAAAAACTTTTCTGTCCGGTGGGTTTCGTTGCGTGGGCGAAGCGGCGGCGGCCCGCGGTCCCCCCTCCGGCGGGATCGGTCCCTTTCCGTCCCCCGAGCCGCCTTCTCGGCCATCTGAGGGCGGGAGGGGTGACGGGAGTTTCCCAGGTAAAGAGAAAAGCGGCGGTTACGGTAAGAAAGATTCAGGTTTTATTGAAAATCTTATATATGACTGGGTGTTGTAATAAATAAACGAGACGAGCTCCAAGAAGGGACGATGCGAGCGCGGGACACGTTTGGGGTCACACGGACGGGGCGGGGTGCGGTGGGGAACGCGGCTGGGCGCAATAAATAACGCGGAGCGGGCGGCGCGGTCCGGTCCGGTCCAGTTCGCGGGGCACGCGGGTGGGAAGTGTCGCGCTGTCCCAGGCCGGGCCGGTCTCTGCCCCGGGCTGCCCCACTCTGCTCGCAGCCGTTCCCAGGGTTTTGTGCCAGCTCTGGGGGAGAAGCCCCCCGAGTAAACCAGAGCAGCTCGGCTCTACTCTCGGGGAAATGTAAAACTGATGTAATAAACCACTGGTAAATACAACACATTTTTAATAATAACTGGGGTGGATCTGACCTAACTATAAAATGTAGGTAGCTTATTAAGTATTACATATGGCAGGACTAGATGAAACCATTCCCAATGATTTTTTTTCCTATATCCCCCTCTCTAATCCTATTACGACAAAAACATTTTTATTTCAAAACTCAGCCCTCCTCCAGCTACAGAAACCAGGACAAACTATTTCTTCTCTTCCTTCCGACCATCTCCGGCATCGCCCTCACGCCAGGGGTCTCGGCGATTCCATTTCCAACGCCTTCGGAGGAGAGCTGAGCCCACACGGAAATCATGGGACAACGCGAGTTCGCTTGAGTGGAAAACAAAAAACAACGGAGTGGGGCCCGGCGCAGCCTAGATCTGGCCTAAGAAAATGGGAAAAAGTTTAATTTTTTTTTTCAAAGCATCTTTTTTTTTTTTTTTTTTTTTTTTTTTTCCAGTCTCATGTCGGCATTTTAAGAACGTAAGAAAGCCGCGCTGCGATTTCGCTGCCGCCGAGGGAAGGCCGCTCACTGGAGAATGCATTTCTCTTCCTTCTTGGCCATCTTGCCTTTGTTTTGCTCGAGGGTCCTCTCCAAATGCTCGTCCTCTTCCTCGGCCCTGCGGAAAGAGACGGCGGGAGGTGCGCTGAGGGGCTGCGCGGGATGCGCGCCGGCCCCGCTCGCCTCCGCGGCCGCGCCGAGTTCCCCCACGGCCACGGCGCCCGCGGACTTGGACCAAACTTTCTGTGGGGACCGAGGCGTCTCGGCGGGGACGTCGTCCCCCTCCCTCCCTTTGCCCGACTCACTGCTTCTCCTGGGCGTCCAGATCCCTGACCAGCGCGTCCCGTTTATTAACGAGAATAACGAGTTCGTCCAGCAAGAGCTGCTCTCGCCTCTTCTGCGCCTCGGTCTTCTGCCAGTCTGCGGGAGAAGCACAACAAGAGCACCGGTGAGCGCGGCGGCCGCCAGCGCCCGGCACAGCCAACCCGGCCGGAACCCGCGCCCGGTACGGCCCGGTACGGCCCAGTACAGCCCAACGCAGCCTGGCACAGCCCGGACCGGGCCCGGCCTCTCTCCCCAGCGAGGCTACCGCGGGGACAAGCGCAGCCCGGCGGCGTTTGGCCCACCTTGGCTTGGGGGAGCTCAGTAGCGATTTTGGGGTCGTTTGGGTGGGGATTTCTTTCCTCTTTTTTTATTTTTTAATTTTTTTTAATTTTTTTTTAATTTTTTTTAGTATAGAATTTGTTTTGTTTTACCCCACCCCTGAGTCTCCTGGCGAACATGGCCACTGCAGGGTTTGCCCTCCCGGAGGAATGCCCGCTTCACGCAGCCCGGCTCCTCTCTGCGCATTCCTCGCCCGCTCTCAGCGGCTGGAGGAATCTCACACAGCGCACCATATGCTCCGCAGTAACTTTAAAGGCAGGTATCGCTTAATTAGCATTTCCCACTTTGAAGTAAAAATACACTTGCTACAGAATATCGCGGGGCCCCTCCAGCCCCGGAGCTGGCAGCCAGCGGCGGGAGGGCAGCCTCGCTATTCCCGAAGGGATTCCTGTGGCCGTGGCCCGCCGGAGCCCGGCCGGGCCCGGCGCAGCCCCCTGAGGCCGCCCGCAGCCCTCGGCTCTCCAGCCAGACCGTGAGGGCTTGTCGCTGTCAGTCAAGCCCCAGCCTTCCCCGCCTCCCTTATTAAGAAGGTAAACAATGAAAAGCAGGAGCAGTAGATTATGAAGGAGATAGCAGGACAATTGAGGAGCGGGAGGGAAAGAGAACACCAGCTCCAAAAAAAAACCCCCCAAAAAATAACCACCGGGAGAAACCATCGCCATCGGCCCGGCGGTGTCCTCCTCTTCCTCGGCCGCACTTCCCGAAGGCGAAGGGGAGAGAGGGTGCAGTCCTTCTGGCTTTCACCCCCACCCACCCGCGCTCTCCATTGCCCTGGGCAATGTTAAAACTCACATGGCTGGTGCTTATTCAGATAAGCCGAACAATGCTCCCCACCGGTTACCATGTGAATCTTCACAAACCCCGCAAGAATGCGGTGGTTCAAATCCCCCTGACCCCCCTCCAAAGCCAAATTTATTCAAGACAGCAAACTGCTCAGAAGCTTTATGAAAGCAAGTGGTGCTAGAGGGAATTCAGCCTTGTATTTACAAATTAAAAATTAGATGCATCATCGTGCAATGAAGGTTGGAAGAGCGGCAGAAAGGCAGGAATGTGTAACCGCTTTTATCGCGCCCTCCCCGCCGTCTGCCTGGGCACACGGGCCCACGAGCAAGCTCCAGGAAAAGCAGCACGCAGGAAAACCCACGGCACACGCGCGTGCAGGCGCTGCGAGCAGCGAGCACGCACGGCTGCGTCCTGCAGGCAGCGGTGGAGCCGTCGCCGTGGCACCAGAGCCCTTCCCGGAGCACCGGTCTGGCAGGGCACTGCCCAAACTTCCCGGGAGTTCTTTCTTTTTTTCATTTTTTCCTCCTTATTTTCCTGGTTCTCCTTCTTTTCCTTTCCCAATTTATTTTTTTAAAATGTGTCCTTTCCTGTCCACCGTTGCTAAGGAAATAATTTTTTCAGGTGCACACAGATTAGAAGTGGAGTTAGCAGCCAAAATCACTGGCAATCCAAGCCATTTTTTCCTGCCACAAAGCTGCTTTAATTTGGGTAGCAGCCTTTTAGGTGCTGCTTCTTGGATCAGTCTCTCGATTTTCACTGCTTCTTCTCCTTCTGCTCCTTTTGGGCAAAGCTCCTTCACTTCAACCCTTTTAAAACACACTGCTCTGCCACTCTGCAAGTCAGAGCTCCAAACCGGAGCATTTTGCCCCATTTTGCCTTTTATTTGTAAAAGCCCCTCACACGCAATGAGATCTCAGCATGACAACATCACCCCGAAAAGGGCCATGGCAGCAAGCCAGACAGAAAAGGAGAGAGAGAGAGAGACATGGCAGAGGATTTCAGGGGTGTTTGCCTCCCCTAGACAAGGTCCCCAACTTTCGGGTTAACTTTCCCCCGATTTCAGCTGGGAATTGTGCTGAGACTCAGGCTCCCTGGCACATCTCGGCACACGAAGCTCTGGATGAAAAGGGATTTGAAATCCATTGACTGTACCTGGACTTTATATAATTTTTTTCAATTTTGATGGTTTTCACTTCTTATTTTTAAAGCTCTTTTTGTTTATTTGTTCATCCCCTGTTCTCCAGTTGCAGCAGCAACTTTAGTGTTTAAAGAGCAAACAAGTCAGAATATTTCAGCATATGTTTTGCTCAGTCCCTCACTACTTTTCTCTGTTAAGTCCCTTCCTAAGTGCTACAAGTTTTGTTGCTTCATCTTACAGCCCTGTGAAATAAATAATATCCTACTAGGATTTCATGGAACAAAACTGTGTATTTGTTTAGGTTTTTGTTTGGTTGGTTTTTTCTACATTTGCTTATTATTAATGTTTGAAATACGCCATGGGAAAACCTGCTGCTAGAAATATTCCCTTGCAATTTTACTTCCATTTCTAGAAAAGGAGTCTGCCTTTCCTCCTCCCAAAATAAAGAGTCAAGCAGCAATTGGTTAAAAGGGTAACTGACTCTAAGTATTTAAATAACATTTTATAGGTGACTACCTTGCAATTTTGTTTTATCCTACAAAACACTGCTGGGCAGCAGTTTTGGGAAGCATCTCTATGTTTAAAAAAGCAACTGTGTTCAAGTTTGATTCCTACCTGTTGTACCTTTTAAGCCAGGATTACCTATAACACCTGTTACATACAGTTACCCAGGCTGACTGCAATTCTGGGAAGCTACAATATGGGCTGTGATTAATTTCAAGATTTCAGAATAATACTGTTATAAAAGCTACACTCTGGACAAAAATAGAATTAAGCTTTGAGGCTGTATATGAGCTAAAAGTGTTGAAAGTTAAAGCCCCCTTGCCACCACTCACGACGGGCAGTTTAAAATGACAGAGTTTGCTAAATTCACATTGAAGTAGAAATGTTTTCAATTATTCATTTTCATTGACTTCATATTGTCTTTTTTTTTTCTACCCACTGCTTAAACTGATAATTAGTTTGAGCAAACACACGTTCAGTTCCCATAGAAATGCTTTAATAGAAATGGTTGAAAGTTCTCGTAGTAAAACCTTCAACCTTGCCACTATAATAAATAAGCCTGGCACTTTGATGAAAATTAACACTAGTTTTGTAAAGAGCACATTGGGGGATTGCAGTGAGGTCTTATCTTTAGTTCCAGTCAACTAGCAATCCTGAAAGAGTTTGCATCATCATCAGAGCAGGCCATTTGATAGGATTCTGCTGCTGAACCTAATCAATCTATGGAATACTGTGGCTGTGCGGTGTAACAAAGCTAAAATAGATTTACAAATGGAGTTTTAGAGGATAAGCTCCTCCACAGGATTACATATTGATTTTAAATATAAAAAGCTTATCATATAAACCATAACTACAAAAATAGTGAACCTATGCATAAATCCTTTTAGAAGAGTACCCACTTCAAACTGTAAGCCAAGAATAAATCAAGATGTACAAAATCTGAAAGAAGATCCATTTCTCGGGCAGAAAATGAACACACCACCCAAGACGTGCAAAAATGAACTTATATTTTCTAAGGAGGCATTAAAACTCGACTGAAATAAATAAAAGAAAGGAGTGAGAGGAAAGGTAGCTGAAAGTGAGGCATCCCGGCATTCGGCTGCAGCTGCAGTAAAAACCAGGCTCTGAAACGCAGCACCTTGTGCACAGGAGCAGCTGGCTCCGAACAGCCAGGCTGGACGCCCGGGCGTGTGCAGAGGTGAAAACGGACCCCGTTTACCTGCATTTTCTTTGGCCTGTTAGTGAGGAGTTTCCGGCCTTTCTCGGTCGGAACAGTCCAAGAGGAACACTTTCTATCTGGAAGCGGGCAATGCGTTAACTCTCCCTTTCTTATCCCTACGGCTCCGTGGGGAAGGGGGGGAATATGCCTCTTTTTTACCACCCTGGGTCATTCATGTGCTCCTCGTGAAGTGCCGTAACCCTCCAAGAGGTCATTCAGCTCCCGGTGTCTGCAGATGAGCGGCCGGGAAGGAGCCACTGTCTCCACATCAATGAGCATCCTAACGGGCAGCACCTCCGGCCGCCAGCGCTGCCCGCACGCTGCCCAAGCAGGCACGGCAGAACCGCCTTTATCTGCCATCAGCAGGCTCCCACCTTCTGCAAAGCTCTTTTTTCCCCTGTCATCAACCAGCTAAGTAAATTGGTTGACAGATTTTTAAACAGCATAGTCTGGCGTGGAAGAGTTAGAGCAATTTACCAAGACAGTAATTACCACCTTTCAAAGATTTTCTAAGTTCCAGTTTGGGTTGGTGTGTTCTGCCTTTCTTTTACACAAATAAACTGCTCCCATCCTGTTACATATATGTGTGTCTGTGTGTGTACACATATATGTATTTTTTTTCCTGCCCATATACTTTGGTTTTGGAACTGGCGCTGGTAAAAGTGAGATCTGTCTTTTCAACTCTTTCAGGGAGCCCATTAGCAATCGGCTAAATGGCCTCGAGCCGACAGTGCTGGGCTGTCCGGGCAGCCCCTGCTTCTTCAGAGAAATCACATTGGAAACGGGGTGGGTTGAGCAGTGCTTCCCAAAAAGTTGCATCTTTGCATCTTCTGAACACAGAAAACACTGACGCACACACCGAGAGGCGAGATGTCACAAATGCGTATTTTGAGTTTTCACAGGTGTTTTCCTGGAAGAGTTTTTCCTTTAATTTTTTTTTTTTTTTTTTTTTTTTTTGGTAAAAGCAGGTAACTGTTAAAAGTTCTAGAAGACCAATAATGTTAATTGAGAGTTAAAATGCTACATGAGGACTTTGTTGCATAAATTAAAAAATCTCCCAAAATAACCAAAATTTTCCAGCACTTATGTTTGCTTTCTCTGTTTATTATATCACCAGCAGCATATTAAAAGAGAAAAAAAAGAGGAAAAAAAATAGAAGGAAAAAAGATGGTTTTCTGGAGTTTGGGCATCCCTCTCTGAACTTACAAAAATAAATTTAAAAAACTTTTTTTTTCAGACAATGTGTAAATGGCACAAGCTGCTAGACATTCAAAGGCTGCTGCTAGGACATTCCAAGGCAGGATACATATGAGGCAATTAAACACTGAAAGTTTAGATTTAAATCCAGAATCTCTTAGCTCCTCTCTAGTTTTAGATTATTTAACATTTTAAATATTTCATTATGATTCCAAATCAATCTGGCTTGTCTCTGCAGAAAGCAATGTACGTATTTATGACTCAGGATTATCCAAGAATATAGTGAAGATAGTCTTATGCAAAAAATATAACTACAGATGGAGAGATATGAAAAAGCTACCTGAAACCTGCTGCTTTTTTCCAACAAACTTATGCTTCCAGTGAAGTCTCCAAACTAATTAGAATTGATTTATTATGGATCAGGTATCTTATCAGGTGAAGAAAGAAATTACCATGGACAGTCAAAGGGTTGAGAGGTCAATACAGAATAGCAAAATCAATTTGCATTGATTAGACAAAAGGTCCATTTTACAGAGCCCAAAGGATTAACTTTAAAGCAAACATCTTTGAACTGTAAGGCAGCATTTGTGACTGAGAGGTATAAGTGATGCAGCATTAGAAAACACTTAAGATATTTAAATCAGAAAATAATGCAAACAATGGTTTAAGCTATCTGGATGTTTATTTTTTATTATTAATCATCCCAAGGATTATCGTGCAATTCACTGGAAAGCCCTATGGAAAGGGTGCAATTGTTTCATTTATCCCGTGTCAATCTTCCTCTGAGTGTTACCTCCATTCAGGTGAAGTGACTAAACTGGGGCGAGTTGCAAGGAAGGGAGAAACTCTGTGCAAAGGATGCCCTAATCCTGCTGGTGCTTATGAAATATTTACTTGACAAACAGAATGTTTTACCACCAAAACCCATGAGACTTTTTCCCCCCCAGTTACTGAGTTACTGAGGTAAAATTAAAAAACATTAAAAGGAAGAGGCTCTCTTTTTTGTGGGTCACCCCTTCCTTTTTCTGTGGCACCAAAAGCAGCACGATGCCACAGGAAAGCTAAGAGAGCACCAAAAAACTGTAAGCCCTAGACACATTCTCTACCTACTCATCACTTTGTTTTCAAAGTTCATTGCAACAAGACCGTACTTCTTTGTCCCATACCTCGGATATTTTTAGGTTTTTTTTTTTTAATCCTGAAGAAAATTTAATAATGGGATTGCAGCTTCTGCACACTTACCGTGTGCTATCACTTGAAGTGATGTAAATATCAGCATTACTAATGGGCTTCAGAAAGAAGCCTCCACATTTGGCACTTCCAGGTGCCAAAGTGAGCACTTCCCTTCCCTCAGTCCCCAGCACTGCTCTTACCTTCAATAGCCAGCATTGCTCTTAGCTCCCGGTTCAGCAGCTCATAGCGCCTTTCTAGGTCATGTTCTTTTTCCCTAGGCAAGTTGCAAATGTTCATCAATATGTTAATTGCTAAATCATTAAACATTTAAAAGCACCTTTAACTTACATTGATTTTAGGACTTGCAACTGACTTTTCTCTTCAACTTTAAGCTACTCCAAACAAATGATACACAAACTTAAAATCTGGCTCAGGTGGTCTATTAAGTAATAGGGCATTTTCATTTCATGTAAGGTCAGCTTTAATTCTGTCAGTTTAACTCCACAGCACTACAGGATGCAATTATTTCATATTCACCTCTGGAATGGCTGTTATGGAATGTCCAAAGTATAAAATACTCCTCTAGATCTAATGATCCAACATCAACCTATTTACCAAGATAATGTGACACTGGAAGTATTATTCTATATACATTCTGCCCCAATCAACAATAAAAATTAGATAAGGGATTAGAAAGCTTAATATTTTGCAGGTAAAATCCTCTGTCAAGTTCAGACCCAGCAGGAGATAGGTGAGCAGAGGCTCTTCCCAGGGAAGTATGCAGGTATCTACACTAGGTGGCATTATGGAAAGAAATATCAAACTGAAAGAAGCTGGAAGAGAAGCACTCAGGGCAGAATGCCTCTAAAAATGAGCAGCACCTTCTCACTTCCTCAACACTGCCAGTGAGAAAAGGTTAATTTGTCCTTACTTTGCAGTATCAGTGGTATCACTGCACTGTGACTGATTTACTGACATCCCTTCAGCAGAGATGGGACTGAGGATTTTCTACAAAGCAGGTAGTGACTCAAATTTGGCTCTCTCTCTGGATAGACTTTACCTGTCTCATCTGAGGCACAATCCAAACATATCTGTGCATTTCTAAAACATAATTTTATTCTATGTTGGGCTTTTGAAAATGTAACAGTGCTTAATATTTCTTTAATTTCTTTTTTCACAGTTCTGGCTAATCTTCTGTCATTTCATGCTCCTCATTTTCAGGTCTGAAATATGAGAAAAACAAGTTACTCGATGTCTAACACATCCACACTACTCACTTTTGAGATTTTTTTTTTTGAAGTCTATTGGGAAGAGAGTAAAAAAAGTTTTGCATCTATCTGAAGAGTAAACCATCCTTTCGGAAATACATATGTTCATTTGCACTTACAGAAGAGAAAGCTGGTTCATTCGTCTTATTAAGGCATTCTTCTTATTAACCAGCATGAACCATTCCTGCATCATAGCTTCTTCTTCTTCTGTGTTTCTTCCTGCAATCAAAAGAACTTCATTACTTATGTGGCATTCCACAAACTGAGGTACATATTTTCACTTCAAGTTTTGGAGTATCAGCTGCCAGTATCACTGAGCATGACAAGGCATATTCTCAAATGGTAAAAATATCATACGACTGCAAGTCCTGCCTGCTTTATTTATATTATATAAATAATATTTATATTATTTGAAAACAGCCATCCTCTAGGATACATTTTAGTGTTCTTTATCATGCCGATGCCCTGACCTAAATAAATACCTTTTAAAAGGACCGTGTATTTTAAATTCTCCCAAATGAACTATATAATTGCAAGGCTTCCAGTGAAAAACCCTTACTAGTAAAAGATGTCTGGTCATCACCAAACACAAAAACAATCCCTGTAGGCAAGATCCACACCACTCCATAGAAACCCAGCACAGTCAGGATGATGTGTCAGGGATAAAAGTAGCTGCAGAGAAGATGCTAATCCTGAACTCTTGGCTAAGGTGTGGGCACCTGCTCAGCTTCTGTGTTCATGGCCACTCTTCCAGATGAGCTGGAAAGAGCTGCTCCTCTCCTCAGCCTGCAACCAAAGGGAATATCTGCACAAGTACAAATAATCTTGGGATGCAGGCACCCACGGGTCCCATGTGTGTATGTATTGGGTAAGCACCCCTTTCCCTAGCCCCCACCCATCCCAGGCAGGATCAGGATCCTTCATAGCCTATCTGCAGGCAGTGCTAAGCTCTACCGGACTCTCTAAGACTGTGTCACCACCTCTGCACCATGAGCAAAAGGCAGACGAGCATCCAGAAGGCTCCTGACTGTGCTTTCCACGTAGCAGGGCTGCTGAGCCAAATTCCACCCTCTCGGAGCTCAGGGACTTGGAGAAAGTCCTTTGTGGAGGCTGTGCTGCTGTGGAAACCTGCCACTCTCATTCCTCAAACTGAGGTGAAGAGCAAAGGCTTTATGGTCCTCACTGAATTATGAAACTCACACATTTCACAGGGTTAAAATGAATCTAGGAATAAACTTGGAATAGAGGCAAAGGAGCATGAGTTTGGTCATGTGAGCTTGTTTGCCAGCTTGATAGTGCTCCATTGGGAAAATGTGGGCAGATGTCTGAGTTTAAGCACCTCATGTGCAATATGGGAATAATCACCTGTACTGATCCTGCAAGGGTACTGAAAGTTAATTCTTTGGTGTTTGTAAAGAAGTTTGAAATCTTTAAAGCAAAGTGCTGCACACTTGGGGATGCTACCTAATTAAATTAAACCATAGGATCCCCAGTTGCAGAGAAGCCATTTCTAGCACCTGGAGCTGGAAAGACACCAGAAAAATATTGTTTTGCCCTAAACCAAAGCATTCAGTTTCTGGATGGGAGTGTTTCAGATGCTCACCACGTGCATGTTCACACCCCAATGCTACAATAGTGTGCAAGCCCAGACTGACATGGAGAATCACACCCTCACCAGGCTGTGAGACTCCTGCCTGCAAGGGAAGCCAGCCTTCTTCAAACTCTTTGATTCCCTCTGCTGTGGCCATGAGGCATCCACACATGGGCAGGAAAATATGATGAACAGGGAAGTAGGTCAGCTTGGAGTGGAACTGGTGGACCCACAGAGTAAGAAAAAGTAATTTGGCATGCTCTCATTCTGATAGGACACATACACCCACATCCACTTATCCACCTGGGAAGTGCCTGGTCAATGAAATTTCCTGGAAGGGTGCTTTTAGGGCCACAATTTGCTAGCATTGAGACAGGAAGGGCAGAGCATTCCAAAGCGTGGATGGACCCATAGTGCTTTTCCAAGCAAAAGCAGCAGGGCCCAGCTCCTGGGGCAATGGAGCAATGAAAGAAGAAATCTGAAACGCAGAAATGCTCTCCTCCAATATCTCCATGTCAGGTTTTGTGCATAAAATATCACACCATGGCATTTACAACAATATTCAGCAGTTTAGTACACTTTGATGGTAAGTTACAGATCAAAGACCTTGCTACCGTATTGGTCCATCTAACAGAGTCTGCTTTTAGAAGTAGGTAATAATCAGTACTACCAACCTTTCGTTGAAATGCACCAAGCAGATGAAACTTATTTAGGGGAGAGGTCAAGAAGAAAGGGATTTTTCTCTTTTTTTAAGCCTTGCAAAAATGACCAGTCTACTCTGTAATGCAAGATTTTTACCAGCAATGTGGCAAAGTTCTCACAACCAGACATCCATGGCTACAGTAACATTTCAATCAGTTCGTTAGTTTTGGGGTGGACTGGGATGTATGGCTGAAAGATTATAAATACAAGCCCTTGCTGCATTTAATTTTGCAAGCCTTGAAAAAGATATGGGAGAGATAAACGTCTCCGAAGTGTTTGGCTCAATGGTGGATCCGACTTCATTGACTTTTGTACCGTGCAATTTCAGGTTAAGAACATAAACTTAAGATAAAATCTTCTTTCTATTAACACGTTCCTCCTAAACACAGTTAGTTGCAACATATAATGAGAAAAGATCCGGGTAAAGCTTGGAGCTGTCATGTCAGATCTGCAGAGGTGCCTATTTTAATATATCTGTGCTGACACCAAAGCACATGCAATATCCATAGAATGGGCTGGTTTAAAAGTGAATTAACAAAGTCTTGATTGTTTTTACAGAAATTTAAATCTGTTTTTGTATTCACTTTGGACCCATGTGATGCCCTGACACCGGTCATGTGATATCGGCTGCGATAGGCACAAATCCCCGGGCAGCAACAAAAGAAGAAAGAGCAAAAAAGAAAAAGCTGAGAAAAAGCTTGCAATTTGGAAAAAGGCCAATTTCACCCTGGCAAAGGCCTTTTTGATCAGTGAAATGACACATGTGTGCAATATTAATAGTAGTCGATGCTGATATTCTATTTGTTGACCGTCGGCTTTTAAATTCTTGTGCACAGAGCTGAAACAAATTCTTCCTGGGCAAGCAAAATAAAGATGAACTCCCATATATAAGAAATTTAAATAACTCTTCGGCAAATACACTAGCATTAGAGCATTACTTAATTTTTTTTTTACTTGGTGAAAGGATGCACATGCAACACTTGCAACAATGAAAAACTGAGTGTTCTTACTGCAGCAGTACTGCAAGCTAAACTCACATTTACAATTTCTAAATTTAACAAAATAGAAAAAGCTTTTCTTCAACATGTTTTCACTCTGTAAAACCCAAGCTGTTGCTGGGGTGATTGTTTTTCCACTTTCCACATGTAAAACAATTATTCAATTAACTTGCTACAAATACTTGAAAATTTAAATTGGGAAAGTATTTGCATTGTTCCTGGGGAAAAAAGCCCCAACAAACTGTACAGATTATTTAAATGAAGCAAAAAACTCATGCTTGAGAACAAATCGATCCCACATATGCAAACCCCTTATCTAAGCTAGTACAAGAAGCTGAAAATCTATAAATAGCCCACAGATCTTAAACTTAAATTTTTTCCATAATACATGCATTTACACTATTGTTTTTGATAAACAACAACAACAAAACCCTTTTAAAGCTAGTAAGTTGGACCATTACAAATTAATCCCGACTTTAATAACTGGTTAAAGACCCCTTCAGCTTTATAAGTAACAAAAAATATTAAAGCCTGTGATCACAGCGAGCTTTTCTCATTTCTCCTCTAACCATTTGTTATTTAATCCAATACTAGTAATCCAATTTGTCCATCAGACTTTTAAAGGGCAGAATGCAACTTCTCCAGCTTAGACACTTTTCAAAGTACAATATATTTTTCAAATGAATGCTGGATGTTTCATTTTTTCCCCAACTGTTCCTAGCTCTTATGTATGAGGAAAAAAAGAACAAGATGAACATTGTTCGTACTGATTAAGTAAGAGCTCATTAAAGAGCTGTCAGTGCTGTACTTTGAATATGCATGAAGCATATAATCAGATCTAGTACCGTCACTAGAGGAGAATACGGTAAGTACAAAGGATTGATTTAATTACTTAGAGTGGGCTGTGGTGGTAAAGCAGTCTTGTTAGTGCAGAAAGAAAAGGAGGTTGTATTCTGGCACGGTTAGGGGAAAAAGGCAGTTTTAGCTTCTGCCACAATACCTAATCTCAGGATAAAGCACTTTACATTGTAGCTTAAAATTAAGACTGCCAGTTTTCTAAAAAGACCAGAATTCATCTTATCTTGTTTAACTTCATCTGGTTAACTATCTAGCAGAACATATTTATTCTCTTTAACACGTAATTATGCTTATACCTTTTTATCCGATAGTTCAATAATGACTTCTGAAAACAATCTTCAAGTAAGAGCGGGCAGCGCTGTAAACATCATATGCATGCAAACTGCTCGGTAAGAGATTTGAAAAATGCAGCACCAGAAACTCAGGTGAAACAGCGAGTACACGCGCCTTTATGTGAAAAGTCAATACAGTTTTTAATATCAGACTTTAACCTGAGGAGGCTGCTGGCAGTTTCTCTCATTTATTTTATTTTTCCCCTCTTCCTTTTTGTCTTTTCCCCAACTCTTTTTTTAATACTTTTAATTTTTTTTTTAAATTAATTCATTCTTTTTTATTCTTCCTCTAGGAATCCAAGGGAATTCTCTCACATCAACTCCCAATGCCATTTTCTAATTTCATTGTCTGGCTTGAGTGGTGAAGGATGCGTGCTCGATTCTTCTCTTCTTGACATCTACCAGAACCCTCCTCAATGATTAGGAATGAGCCCAACACCAAGCCTCAAATAGCACAAGACATTAAATTCTGCCCTCAGATACGAGAAAGTCCTCTTGGCTTCTGAGTCACGATTCCAAGCTGTAATAGCACCTGGTCATGATTCAATAGAGGCTGCAGCATAAAGTTTGGTAATTTTGTCCCTTACTGGAACAAATTTTAGTGATAGCCAAAGTACTGATATTGAGAATTTTAATGATAGACAAGAAAAAAAACAACAAAAAAAACCCCACCACAACCCGAAATCCCTTTCTTTGCTCCTGTGGCTCATTGCACTTATTTCTGATTGTTATTTGAAATCAACTTGAGTCAATTTTCTTCTAAAATACTCAAGAAGCACAGTAACAGATTACCATTTTCTGAAAACAATATAAGCAACTAGCTTATTTTAATGTTGTACAGCTTCCTGGCAGTCTTTTACAAACACATCTTCCTTCATATTCTGCTGGATTTACAAATGGATTTTTGTTTACACTGTAAGCTAATTATATCTTAAATTATTTAAATAAGAAGCATCTTGACAAATGCCTCTTCTGAATCAATTTGAAAGAACAATTTTTTTTCTTTCCTGCTGAAAGTACTTTCAAACTCAGCCAGCTACCAGTGTATCTATGTACCATTAGACCCATTATTTTTAAGCTGTTTGGGCAGCTAGACATTAGATAAACCCAATATGGATTAACATAGTAAACCAGTACATTGCTAAGAAAACAGAGAAGAAAGTGCTAGAAAACACTGAGAATACCACTTAAAAGGAAGAAAAAGCAACAACATGCAGGGACAAGATTAGTTTACAGTGTAAATGGATTAATACAATAACTCCTCTACACTTTATACCATCATAAATCTGTCAAGATAAGACAATAGATTAATATTTTTTAAAAAATCCTTAAATGTAAATGTATTTAGCTGTTCTGCAAAAATGAATTACAACCTGTAGAGGATAAATAATAAAGGGTTTACATCAGCATCCCAAACCAGCCCATTCAGTCTGGCAAGAAATAACAGGTTTACAGAAATCACTCTGCATGCCGTCTTAAGCAGTAATTGTTTTTAAATTTTATTTGCACTATGCGTAGTGTGTGTGCCATGGTTAAACACAGAAACCTTCCCATATCTCCCCATTTACCTCAACAGAACTACATGAAAAACAACCTACTTAAGACAGAGCCCATTCTTCATCCATTTGCTGATGTTTACACACAGTTTTAAAATAGAATAGAAGAAGCTTTCTTCACTCAACACACTTGGGTGAAGAGGCCAGCAGGACAATGCCAGTGCATGGGAACTGGAGCAGGGCAAATAACAACAAAAACTGGCCGACTTCACTTTGCTCCTCTTTCTGGGCTATTTTGTAGTTGACAGAAGCTTGGTGACTACTGAGAGCTGCTCAAATGCCAGTGAATTCCACAAATTTAACAGGAAGGTCTTTTGAAAACATACCCCACTGTCTTGATTTGTCTGCTTAAATAAAACCAGTTGCATTCACCCAATCATAGGGATGAGTTTTTACAAGTTTCTGTATTAGGAGCAAGTGGACAGATTGGCTTGTTTACCTGAAGGAGAACATGAATGGCAGATAAAGAATAGTTCTAGGATGTGTCTCATCTTGTCTCGTAAGAACCTGGGGAAATTCGCTGAAATTGAAGGTGGTGTGTTTAAAACCGATAAAAAGAATGATCTTTCCTCAAAGCCTCATCATTTACCGGTAGAACTCGTCGCCATGAGGCAATGTTGAAACTAAGAGCTCAGCAAGAATTAAAACCAGGTTGGATATGGAAAGGCAAAGCTGTAGCAATAAATATTCAAATAAACAAACAAAAAACCACGGGAGGTAGGAACTGGATCCTCCTGCTTTAGGACACAAGCTAACCTTTGATTTTTAGAGATTAAATTAAATGCTCCCTGGGGCCAGGTTAGCCTGTGACTGGCCCCTGCACAGATTCTTGCCCCTGCCTGGGTTCAACCCATACCTGTTCCACTACAGTGGAGTGTTCTGGACCAGACAGGGGGGCTGATCTGCTGTGGTCATTACCGTTTTACATTTTTCCCTTTTACTGAAAGGGAACACGGGAAGGGATGACAAACAGTGCTGGGTATTTTAGCTGAACGACCTCACATTGCTAACAAAGGCTGGTGGAAGGTCCCAAATGCTTCCAAGTCAGCAGCAGACTTCCCACTGATTTTAATAGTCTTCTCATCTTGCTCACTGTGAACACCTTCTGCACAGATGAGCTCTTGTTTTTAATGTGAGTTACTGAATTTAACAAATACTTAAGCAGAAAAACCTATATTTACAACAGATATTATTTGTAAAGGAGAGTTACACAAGACTTACTGCAAAATGCCTCTGTCACAACTGAAAGCTACAGTGAAAATTCTTAAATGACCACTGGCCCACAATTTTTCATTGAGTGAAACTCAGGCATCCCAAAAGAGACATTTTTTTTTGAAAAATCACCCCCCTCTGCTTTCAGAGGGCTATCTTTAGTGAAAACCTCAGAATTTTGGATAAAATATTTTTTCCAAGTTATC
The DNA here is from genome assembly GCF_052056855.1 of Sturnus vulgaris. NCBI lineage: Eukaryota > Metazoa > Chordata > Aves > Passeriformes > Sturnidae > Sturnus > Sturnus vulgaris. Next base: position 8,729,026 of record NC_142245.1, on the reverse strand, counting down.
AGTATCAAAACAGAACCCACAGCAGACATCTGACAGCATGAATGCATGGGCTGCTCCACCATGAGCTTCAGGCCTCCCATTTGAGATTACTATGCCCAGCCTTCTCCCAGAATACTTCCTCCTTTCAGAGCAGGAGGACCTCCTCAGTTATTAAAAACCACTGAAAACAAACAAGAAGAGCTAGCAACAGATAAGCAGGTGGAACTGGTGTTTAGATGACACCGCAGAACTGGTAGCTAGCACATGAAACCCTAGTACAAGTTTTTGAGTCCTAGATGGATGGGAAAATGCCTAAGAACATTAGAAAGGCAAATTCATGGCCACTAACTTGCTGTCTGAGAGCAGCTGAGAAGGAGACATTGATGTCCACACAATGGAGTCTCATAAAGGTGGGAATCGACTGCCAAGAATCTGCCAGGCAGAGTTACATTGCAGTGCATTGTCTGATTCTTATTTCAGCCCCCAAAAGTACTGTAATCCTAATGAAATGGAGCTGCCACGAAGGAAATGCCTTTATCACAAGCATACACCAAATTAGTTTAATATCAAGCAGGAAACTTATAACTTCTTCGGTTTCTGAAACATAAAAAAATCAGAGAGGCTATTTAAAATTTTGAGAGCTGTGTAAACAGCAGGTCAGAGGTCTGACCACATCTCGGCAAGTGTGGGCATTTATTTACCTGCAGTGGGACTGACTCATAGGAAGACAAACATTTATGGCCTACAATCTGGGCAGCCTAAAATTATCACAGGACTGAAACTTCCACAAAAAGACAAATTGTGGAAGATAAAACCTGAAAGACCATTGATTTTCTCTACATGACGAGTCAACACAGCGGACAGTAGAAAAAAAAGTAGAAAACCAACCAAAATAGAATGCTTGGACTGGATAAAGATTATGAATGTATTTTAAGTATGGGACCATCAATCAGACCAAGAAACTTTGTACCCCAAAATTCAGGCAACAAGAGGTCAGATTCAACTGAAATACCTAGATATTCCTGCATGGAAGTGATGCCTCAAGGACAAGTGCCCGCAGGGAATCCTAGCACTGAGTAAAACCAAAAGCTTGTGCTTTATCACTTCTGGTACTCTTTGCACCCAAATATTCTCACACAGCACAATTTCAGAAGAAATTTCAGCACAGGAAAACATGCACTAGTAACTGATACACTCAAACTTCTGAAACTATGGAAAAAAAGGTAGATTATGCTTGGAAACCCAGCCAGAGAGGGATGATCGTATAGCAGATGAATTATTTCACTTTCAAATACACAAGCAGAGTTGGATGCTTTGTCATGAGTGATAGTAATTTCTCTACAGCTCATAACTACTCTTTAGAACAGTTTACTACCTGTTTATGTGGCAAGTGATAGCTGGGTAAGATACTGAAGTGAGAGGCAATTTTCCTAAAAGTCACTGGAGTCTGCTCTTCTAGGCAGTATATTATTCCATTTTTACCAAATGTTGCCTTACTTCCTTCAGAACATTTTCTCCTGGAGCTGGAAAAGGGTAATGGACGTTATAAAGTTACTTCTTTGATGGACAGGGCTGAATTTAACCCAAGCAACTGTCTGAAGTGAGACGGTGATGGCAATGAATGTGACCTTGTATCTGTGTTAATGAAAATGTGTACTCACTGGGAGCTGGCAGGTTTCTACTTCCAGGATCCAAACCTTCCCAGGGCTAAATGGGTGAGTTCAGCTAGGCTGAGGTGTCCCAAGGCCCCACAGCTTCCAGTTTTGGCAGAAAAGGTGTTTTTGGTGGTAAACAGGAGAAATTCAAGAAAAAACAACAGTGGTCTCTGCAGACTGCAGTGGCACTTTGGGCCAGAAGCCTCAGGGCGACCAAAGGGCCTTTCTCCTCGCCTTTGCTTTGCAGCAGGCACTGATTGTAGAGAAAGCTAACTCCAGGCAGAAAGCCAAACACTATGCCTACCACATGAAAGAGCATTTATACTGCAACACCACAAAAAAAGATGGAAATCAGTCAAAAGAAGCAAGTGTCTGTTGGGTCTTGTAAGACTTTTGGAAGGCTTGCAAACCTTTTCATAGTACCTAGGGCTCTCCCAGAGTAGTCTCCTGCTATGCGGGCAGTGCTCTACTTGGACTCTCATCTTCAAGCTGGCTTCAACCTGTTGACAAGTTCTTTGAAGGCAATGATGAGGCTATAAAAGCCAGGGAAGCGCATGGAGAGGAGGCTAACTTATCACTCAGTCTCTCCAGCCAATGGGATTCTGTGTTACTTGGAGAAAAAAAATATGGTCACTGCTGTGGCTCAGCCACTTTATTGATTTAATGAATTTGGCCTGGGAAGGCTGAACATGCATGCTGCCCACATTTGGTCTTGGAAAGGTCACCTCCTGTGAACTTTTGCCTACCAATGCACAGACCTAAGAACTGAAGAGATGTGGTAAATTAGAGACAAACTCAGATCTGTTTTGTGGAAGCTTCTCAGCTGTAGAAACACTTGGTAATTGGAAAACTATGGCTAGATGGTCTTCCTTTACCAAAGGCAAGTCTGTTTTGCAGGAACTGTTAATGGAAAGATGGATGGATATTGGAAAAAGTTTGCCAGTAAGAGACTGTAGAGGCAACATGACAGAAGGGAAACTCAAGAGAGGCTGACAAATCTCAAGAACTCAAGATCTTCTCAATCACTCATAAAATGCATGATTCTGGCAATTACAAAATGCACGCTTGGGCAGACATTTGTGTATGTGTTGTGATTTGGACCTGACAACTCCTGTCAGAAAATCAGCTCACTTGTGGGCCAGTTTATTTGCATTAACAAATGCTCATGAACGACTTTGCACTGAGTGTCTTAGCAGGCATCTCTACAGAGCTCTGCAGGCCCCAGATTATCCAAGTCACACTTGGATGCAACAGAGAGGCACAGTTACCATATTGCGAACGAGACCTCGATCATAGTGTCATCCCACTTCTTTTTACACAGGGTCTTGGTAGTTGTCAAAGCTCCCATTACCACAACCCTGGCAGCAAGTTAACGTTTCTGCACAATGGAGAGAGAAACACCTCAACAAATGCTTTAGAGTATTTCTTTGCTTTCAAAACAAGCAGTAACTACCAAGGCATAGTTTTGTGAACTGTTATCATGTTAGAGTAACAATCTTTTGCTCATGCCAAAAACCTTTCCTTTCACCCAAAACAAACTGCTACCAGTAATATCCTTCCAGCCTCCTAGTTGTTAGGCATTTCCAATAGAGAAGCATCACATATGTAGCATTCATGTATCTAGAATTTCTCTGCAATGCTTTCACTCACTTCTTATGCTAAATGCAGAAAGACAAGCATCAAAAATGTTGCTTTCAATGATACTTTTACATTTTCTATCTTGCCAGGAAGGCTGTTGTTATAACTGTCCTTCCTCTTGCTCTGCTTTGGGATTTGTACCTTTGTCTTTCACAACATGGCTGGTCAACTCATTACTGTCTCATGGTTTGGCAAGTTCTTGGTTTGCCTGATACTAATCACGCTGACCCAAGCACAACAGTAGTGCAGGAAACCAAGGCTGACAAACTGCTATAAAACTTACGGTATTACTGATTCTTTCTACCTCATTTAGGCAAGATATGAAATATATGAAAAGATGATGAGTTTTTTTTCCTCCTTATGTACATGCACAAATATTTTTCATACTGTCTGCTCGCAAGCTTGAAGAGGTAACAAAACCAATTTTTAAATTCATCTCTCAGGCAAAACTGAACATTCATAATTTTCCTTCTCAAGCCCTGACACTGGTGAATACAAATCTGCATTTACTTTTGGGAATTCCAAAGAGAATTGTAAATTCAATTGTTTTTGAAAGATGAAATTTGGCTTAGGGAATAGGATGCCTCCTCTGTGCTCACCCCTCCCTAGTCTAGTGCGGATTTCTCTTGCAGACTGGGGGACTCCAGTAAGGAGCATTCAAGATGGTATAATACAGGCTGGTAAATACAGCTTGATAATCAGGATTGTGAAGGGGCAGAGCATATAAAGGATTTATTTTTTGATAGTGAATCTATACACATATACATCATCAAGCCCCCATTAAGAAGCAGACCACTCCAAGTGATTAATACAGCTAAAGGGGGCAAATAAGAGATCAATGACAAAAATCACCTGGTAAAAAAAAAGTAAAAGGTGTTGCATTTAAAGGGCTTTTACTTTGCATACAAAACAATACCGAGAAACCTGTATTTTAGCACTTGTGCTCAACAAGCACTCTAAAGTATGTTGGGATGAGAACAGAAACCCATCCTTTCTAATAATCTTGTGACAAAAGCTAAAAGACATCATCCTATTAACTAGTGATCTCAACTGCTAATGCGGAGTACTTCCTGGTGTCTTTTATGTAGAACGCTGCTATTAAAAAACCATTAAACATTCACTGTGAACAACACAGAATCATTCATCTTTTATCAGCATCTCTTGTTAGAGGAGTATGAGAGGGGCTGAAGGTGTCATTGATATTATAGAGCGGAAATTAATCAGAAATTTTTCTCATATTTTCCTCATCACACTCATTTACTTTTGTACAAATTTCCCCCTGCTAAAAAGTTCATACCCAGCCCCCTGTTGTATGCTTTTAAGTTGAGAATATTCAACGAGTGCGTCAACTGAAAGGCACCAGGTCCCAACACAAAAAGCATTCGAAATTCTCATTTAGTTGTCTTTATTTTGCTAGCACCATGTGGTCCTTGAAGATGTAGAAAACACGGGAAGCCGAGTAAAGATCAGAGCAAGCTCATTAGCATTCTGACAAAATTGGAGTGGTGGAGATGTATAGTTTGCCTAGTTTGTCGTTTTGAAAGCTACCGGTGGTAAGCTTTCTATTTCATTGTGCTTTTGTCTTTTTTTGGGGTTTTCAACGCAGCGGGGTGGTTGTTAGCCTAGGTTTTCACAGTGCATTGTGGGAACCTTGCCTCACATTCAGCCTAATAGTATCATTTGAGTTCAAGTAAAAAAATAAGAAGGTAATTTTTTTTCCTATTTATTTCATAATCACCTATGCTAATGCATAATTGTCATCTGGCTGTCAAAGCCCATCCTACCTGACACCTGGTTTGTAAAGTTAAAAAATCCCCAAAGCCCCCAGATTCACCAAATAAAGTCGGAGCTGTATTTAAAAGGAAAACCTTTTAAGCATGCTCCTAGTTTTCTTCAAAAGACAAGATAAGAAGAAATTAATTTAAATTCCACTGTTTACAATAAACTAGAAATGAATTTGAGGCAGATCCAGTTGATTAGAATTCAAAAGAGACTCTGTATAAGAGCCTCAATTCTATTTCAGAGCCTCTTAAAGGAAAGATGGGTTTATACTCTAGAATTATGTAAATAATGAATTACCTCTTAGAAGACCTATAGAAGTTATTACTCTGGTCGTTTTTTCTTTTTTTTTAAATATAAGGCTCACTTTGAAGGGCTAAAAGGGCTACATTAATGCTGCTATTCGACATGAATGTTTCCAAGTTGCAATGAAATGGATAAAGGTCTTTTTGGATGAATTTATCTGCTAAATCCTTGTGGTTGCCCTCCTATCTTGGATGATGACCCAAAAGAATGTCAACAGCTCATTCCTCAGAGAGCTGGGAAGAGTCACTACACAAGACATAATCTGCACGTTCTCAAAGAACCATTTCAAACATTACAAGCTCTTTAAAGAGATTTTTTTTCCCTCTCATCTCCACTATCCTAACAATACTTTGGACATCAGTGCCTTGGAAATGAGTGCTTTAACAAAGTTGAAATGTGACTTTTTACATATTGTGTTGGTGGGCCGGGCATACACGCACACTTATACATGCACCATGCACCATGTGAGTGCCCACGGGTTCCCACATGTTTCCCATCCACATCACCAAATGCCAGCCATGCTGTGGCAGGCACAAGGATATAAATATATCAAGTCACCCCTAATTTATCCATCGTATTTTTTTCTTGCAACACAATGTGTGCCAGGCTGCCAAATCACAGATATCCTTTTAGTACTAAAGGATAAACCCCAGCTTGGAGGGAGATACAATGCATCTAGGTTTGGAATACAGTAAATTTCACAATGGAGTGCAGACTCAAGATATTTTTACTTAGCAAGGAGGAAAAGATAAATATTGAGAGAAAGAGCTGCTTTATAGAAAACCTTAAAAATTATTTTTTTTTTGTTATGCATTTGGACAGCATCATTATCTCTACTGTCAAAACAGCCTGAGAGCTGCAGGCAGCCTCTGCTGAGCAAGAAAAGCAAATGGTCAGGCCAAAGAGGTCTTAAAACAACAAACAAAAAAAGAAGTACAAGAAGGTAACTGCCTGAAAACAGAAAGGTCTGAGACTCCCATGTGGAATGACAGATCTAAATTTTTCCATCATATTTACAATCTAGTTTCACTCTATGCCTCTCATTTCACTCGTGTGAAATACAAGAAATTTCATCACAGGAGATATTGCTACATTTGAGCTACACGAGGAACTATAATCAAATAAAAACAACACCCTAACCCTGAGAATTAAATAGCAGTTTTAACAAAAGGCAGAATATTGTCAGCTCTGAGATACTACCTTTATTCCAAGTCTCCATTTAAACACTCAGTTCCTTTTCACTTGGGTTCCAACTCCCAGCAGAGGCAAATAACCTGGAGACTGTTATCTGCACGACAGTAAGGGCAACCAAATTATTTTCTATACTTTGTCATGTGCTTATAGCTACAAAATTATTTATCTCCTTCACTGCATTCTACTACGAAAGTTTCCTCCAGAAGAATCGCTGGGACCAACCATATCAAATTAGAGGGCAGTCAGGAGTGTCTAAGTCCAGCTTTAAAACAAATATCATAACAATTACTTAGCCATATGGAAAATAGGGTATGTCTTTCCTGAAAGCTTTTATATATTTTCTATCTCAAATTTCAACTTCATTAGAAACTATTTCTGACTAGCAAGCTGCTAGATTGCTACATATCTAACTGTTAACCCACCATGAAGAGACTCTTTTGAATGGCAGAACTTTACCAAGATGCAAATGAACAATAATCTAATTTTGAGAGTAAATTAACTGAAGGATTCATTTTAATATGTTTCGAAGTCTCCAAAATGAAGTGGCGGTTGCAGACTATGCAATACACACACATATGTGCACTCATGCTCACGTGCATAGACTGATACAGCACCCCCAGTACACCCAGCTTCTCTCCTCAGGACAACTCACAGTGTATTTATGTTTAGGTTCTTATGACTTAAAGGCCAGATGTTTCACAAATGACCAACAATTGGAGGTTAGAATAAATTAATGACTGATTTCTGAGCTTTGATGGAATTAAGCATACTTCTTTTCTCAATGTGCCATGTGAATGTTTGCCCGTTCAACTTTTTTTTTTTTTTTTTTTTTTTTTTTTTTTTTTTGACAAGTGAGGCCACCCGGCAGAAAACAACTGATGCAAAACCCAGGAGTAATCCCTCTGTTTAGTTCAACACTGTGGTTAGCCTTAACACTGCCTCTATTATCCAATGGATTTAGAGAAACTTTCATTTATTTGTTGGCCTTAGTCTTCCAACTTCGTTGTCTTCTTTAAAGGACCCAAGACCCATTCCTATGTAAATACATTTGCATAGGGCCACAATGAAACTTTCTGGGGCTGGGATTAAACTTGCAGAACTAGATAGCTGTGCTGCGCATATTTGTGATCTTCATGTAAGTACTTTCCCAAATACATATGAGTGAATGAAGCTGATGTCTGCACCAGCTACAGGGATGCCTGGAGTTTAAATAAATGCCCCATCGAAAACTACAGAGCAAAGCCCGGAAGGCTGAAGCAAGCAGCAGAAACAGCTCCCAAATGTGAAAGTATAATATATGTAAAATTAATAAAAAGTCCTTTTCAATTAGAAGCTGCTAAAATCAGCACATTACTTGCTGCAAAATGTCCTCTTCGCACCCAGCTTGTTCTGGTAGGACAACAGGATCCCTGGTGTAAAATTGATGATTCACAGCCACTAGCACTTCCCCTTTTTTTTCCCCCTCTGCCTCTGTTTATACAGAGTACCTAGGGTATAGTGTATTATTATAAACTGTACTCAATACAGCCTTCTTCCAGACAAGGCAAATATAAAGCTTTGCATCCAGCACGTCTATTAGGAAACAGCAGCCAGATTAATCCCTGCAATTACCACCCTCAAAAAATGCTAGTGGACACTCCATGCAATTTTGCCATTCCCACAGACAAAATGACAATACCTTCAAGGTTTATGTTCTGTAAGGGAGGCTCGATGGACCTCATGCACAACTAAGGAGTAGTTTTGTAATTTCACTGGCTCTGATGACTACGGGGCCAGGAATTGCAACTGAATATATTCTTTTTGTATGCACTTAAGGAGATAACACCTCCTTCCAGGGCTTACTGAACACAGATATGTAATTCCTTGTTTTGTTGTGCATTTTGTTCTTATCTAGCCTAAATGGCTTTGTATACCTAACTTTAAAAAAAAATCCATATTATAGCATCATTCAAGTGCACAACTACAATGATTAAAAAATAAAGAAACCAAATATATCAAACCTAATCACATGCAAAAATACACTAGGCACTAGAAAACGACTGCTATAACCAGCAGGATGTTAATGAAGACACAGCCACAAATCATAACCCAGTTCTGATTTATACTGTATTTTCTACATTCCCGACTGTATGGTGAACCTCTGCTGCCCCATGTAAATACCATACACAAACTCAATTTCTCTCCTTGGACTAAGCACATCAATACAAAACCAAATGAACTACCAAAGTGCCCTAATTAACAATTTTGCAAGTGAATGCAGACATCAGTGCCACACTGCAGCCATTAAAGTCTATCCCTTGCCATATCTGTTTCTGTTAACATTTCAATAGACCAATTAAATGACCTTTCCCCCCTCAAACTCAATTAAGCTATTTGAACATCAATTGATAACTTACCATGTATTTATGCAAAATGTGCAAGCAAGAGATTCATTTTTTCAATCCTAATGATGTTTTGAAGAAGAGAAAACTATCTGAACTATCCTGTCCTCGTATTCAATGGAGAGGGGGCCAGGGATGGGTATTGCCTCCCAGAGGAGCCTGGTGGGCACGGTGGCAGTGTGGCAGGAAGTTTGGAGAAAGCAGGTGTGAGGCAGATATTCTTCTTCTCTGCCATTTGGTCCCTACCAGGCAGCTGTCTTGGGAGGCCAAAAGAAAGCGGAGACAGCCATCTCTTTCAGCTTGTTGGACTATCAAGCCACTGGGTCACAGCCAGCACACTGGTAGGTGGCACAAGGTCACATCAGCCAACTTGTGGATATCCAGGATTGTTTCTTTTCTCCTCTGTTTCCCCCTCTTTTTGTTTTTGTCTCGAGATCTTACCCCTCATTGTGCAGTGGAAAGGGGTGCCCAATACACACACACACACACCCACCTTTCCAGCATCCCAGGGTAGGTGTGACACTGGACTGGAGCCTGAAGGCCCCATGTTAAAAGAGATGATTTGCTGACATTTGCATTTTCCCAAAGGGCTCCATACACTACGGATATGTTTTTCACAAATTCAGGGGACTTGTGTGGAAGGAGGTCAAAGTCTCCTGTTTAAGAGCCGGCCTTTGCTTCCCTGCACAGGTAAATAGTTCCCCCCAGGGTTGGTATATGGGGACTGAAAGCCAGGGGATTTATTTAAAATAAAGCCACCTCAGTCTAGAAAAGAAGTGTTTTGATGCTGCTGGTGCTGCTGCAATTAATTTTAGGTGAGAAACATAAACTTTTTGGCTTCAAGAATTAAAAGGACAATGACAGATCTTCCAGGAAAAAGAAAAAATGAGAATTTGTGTAGCACATTCAGAAAAAAGCTTTGCAAGTACCTATTGTCTCTCAGTAGACTTCAGATAAAAAAAATCCTCTAATTTTAAATTAAGTAGAAATCAAGCAGAAAGCACAGAAACAGAGAGGAGGAAGGTATAAATTGTTTAGCTTTCCTTAGGTCTGGGAAAAAAAAGTTGTACCTGAGCAAATTAAAAAAACCAAAACAACACTAAGCCCCCAAAGTAATCTTTCTTCAATTAAAACAAAACAAAAAAAGTAAAAAGAAACCACTTTGAAGATGGGTAGGAGAGAAATTGAAGATCCAACTCTAACAATTCTATTTGAAGCTTTAGTTGAATCCCTTAAAAAAAAAAATTCTAGTGGCACCCTGGGATAATTCAACAAAGGCCTGGTTTCTGGGAAAAAAAGCATTGTCCCTTTCAGAATGTTAATCTGGTATATCACTTGCTACTACACCCCAGCATGTACTTTTGCTCATATCAACAATTAAAAGAATACATTTATTAAATAGTCTTATCACTGGATGTTATAACTTGTAATTCATGCTAACTAGATAACCAAAGTAAATTTTATTTGAATTCTCATTTCTTTGTGAAACTTTGTAGATGGTGCATATCTCATGATTAACGGACAACGTCTAAAGCATCCTGTCCTCTAATCTTCCTAAAATCCCTTTTCATCCGATTGTTTAAGACTGCTTGAAAGGCTAACACCAAGTCTAAGACTACTGCACATTTGGGGGAGGGGAGCCTCTGTAGGTTAGCTAATTAAACTGTTTGTCTTCTGAAACATTTAACTGGCTTTAGAGATTATTCTAATTAAGAATGATGTTAGATGTATTTTTTAACGTAGCTATTAAAATTAATCATAATCCAGCAATCTCATGTGCTGAACTATGTAAATAGAGATGTGCTTGAAATCCTCCTGCAGTTTCTTTATTTGGGAGTTGATCATTATGGATTCTACAAAGCACACAGCAGCATCAACCTAGTTTTTAATTAAGAATGCCTTGTGAAACTCTAACTTTTACTCCGTGTTTATGGAAGGTAAAGAACTGACCTCGGCACAGGCAGACTCCAGTGTTTCCCAAAGCAGCACAGCTACGAGGGGGGATATGAACTCTCATTCATACTGTACATCTTTTTCTTTCTACTTCGCAGACTGTGTATTCAATTGAAGTTAAGGAAACCCATTAATTTTGGAAGGTCTGCAACTTGGCAATTGCAACTTCTCGTGCTTTTCTTTACTACACATACAGCAGAGCTCTCACAAATAGTGCTGGCAAAAAATTTAAAAAAACAGACCACATAAAAAAGTTGGCATTCAAACAGAAAGAACGGCTGGGGCTAGAAGCCAATATGTAAATTGGTTAGTTTAAAAAAAAATCTAGTATGACTTTCTCCTTAAATAATTAAGGAAACAAAACCAAAACAACAGAGAGAAACGAATTATGACTGCAGTACACACAACAGGCAGCCTCTATCAGAACTCAGAAGGGTATTATACTCTAAACACTTTTTCTTCCCTTACTGCTGAAAGATTAATACTGGTTATCCCATTAAAGTTGGTAAAATGCCATTCTTGTGTCTTAAAGCTCCAGCATTGGAGGTCAAGAAGTGTATGCTGCTTCTTACAAGGCTAGCGTGGATGTAATCTTCCCAAAGTTACAATAATTAATGTTAAGCTTCTTTAGCAATACGTTTCTGAAAGAACTTGCCTGATAATATACTTAGAGCCTGGCTAGCTGTTTGTGTTTCTGAGCAAGAAATGTATGCTATGCTGCTCACGTACCTCAGCTTAAATCTTTAGTCAAACTAGGGTGATGATGAGCAGTTTGACTCCTAAGCAGAAATAATATTTAAATTCTCAAAGGTGAAACATTTTGGGTGTAGGGAAATCAGGGGGCACGGATCCTACTTCCAAATGTTTTTCACCACTAACCTCATGGAGATGTGCTCTGTACAGACATACAGGTCTATTTTAGGATACGCTCCCCCTCAACCCCCAAAGCTGCTTGTACAGGTGCAATATATTCATTAGTAGGCAATCTACAGCAATAGTAAGAGAGCTGACATTGGAGGTCTGGTCTCAGTCCTTACTTTACTATTGAATACAAAAGCTCTCTGCCTGAGTGTCCCCACACACTTCAGCTTGGAAGCTGTGGTTATGAACGAAAACAAGGAGTGTAAGATTAGATCTCCTTCTGCTCTAAAACTGCAATAATTTCATTCATTTCAAGGGAGCTACCTCTGCTTCTCCCATCTCAGGATTTGGTCCTTTCTGTATACATTAACAGCCTGGGTTATAGCAGTATTTCTGAATCATCCCACAAATAAAGGAAGATGTATTTTTCTGAATATATGCACTTTGCAGCAGCATATTTGAATACCACCTTGAAGTTTTGCACTTCTACTTGCTGGAAAACTTAATGGACAAACACATCTCCCGGATGAAAAAGCTAAAAGCCATTTCTGTGAGTACAGTTGGGAATGAGTGGCCCAGGGAAGCCAGAGCAGCAACGCAGTCATTGAATGGAACAGAGAAGCTCATCCGCATCTTTGTTTTCGCCTAGTGCAGAAAAGAACCCTGATGATACATACATGTTTATCTATTTTCTTCCATTTTCAGCCCTGTGAATGCATGCTTTATCTTTGGGCATAACAGCTTGTTGTGGTAGAAGTTCTTTTTGTCTTTCTATGCACATTTTAATGCAACAGCATAGGTAGAAAATTCACTCTTGAATGAGTTCACAAGGGAAAATTATGCAAAGAGGTTACTAATCAGTCAATGACCTATCCTTTGAGGCAATACAGTAGACACAGGAATATCCAAAACGAGTCACCCTTATGCATTATAATCACAAGCAATAGGCACAGAGACTGATTCTGTTAACCTGACAGAGAGTTCATTCTTCATCATTCAAATAGGTGAGAGCAAGCAAAAAAAAAAGGGAAAAAAAAAAGAAGCATGCTGCTGAAGCACAAAGCAACTTAGACAGTTTACTGGCAACTTGACCCTGAGACGGTTCCAAAAACCAGTTTCACAAACATGAGCGTGCTTAACAATGGTGTCAGCCAGCCAGCCCTGAAGCTGTCCAAAGAACCAGCCAGATACTGCTGCCCAAGAAAAAAATATATTCTAGACCTGGCTTCCACATAATATAGCTGTAAGGCACATGCTCACCACAGCTGTTGACTGTGATGAAGATGAGAGAGATAGAAGGAAGTTCTGGTCCTGACACAACAGCCCAGGCTTTCAGGTACCTGATGGTCAGCCAGCACCTTTTGTGTCCCCTTTTTTTCTACATGTACTCTGATAGAAACTGTGCATTTTATGCCTCAAAAGCTACACAGCCAGACAAGCAGAAAGCTGTGTTATTTCTTATTATCTGATGCTAGACAGCTTGTATGGTTTAATTAAATATGTACTTGGAGACTGTGACATACAATTATATATGTGCCCTGGACTGCTATTAAAACAAAACACAGCGTGTGTTAAACACGTATATTACACACAGCTGTGTGTAATACATAAATGCTATAGCTTAAAAACCTTTTGTGTATGTCCATTTTATTTTACACATTTAAAAGGAAGAACATTTCTCCTGGGATCCAAGTTTTAGTGCCCTGACACTGGCAAAAGCCAAAGAACAGTATGAAATATTACAAGAAGAAGACTGAATATAAGTTTATCTCAGGATGAGATTTAATATGAGAAGCAAAAAATTCATTTTGTTACAAGAGACTAAATCAACTATTTAAACTCTCTTTTTGTGCCTGTACTTTTTCAGCTCAACCTTCTTCCTTTTCTATGAAATTCAAATGTTTCCATCTTACAAACCTCAGTCCTTTATATCTTCAAAGCTGAGTAAAATGCTAACTAATTAATACATGTGACTTTCCTTTCACATGTGACAACAAAGCGTATACTGCTTTTTTGATTGGTAAGAGTTAATTTGCAGCGACACAACATATGTGTTTACAGGTTTTCTAATGTTTGTTGTTTGGTTCACTGTGTAATTAGGCCTACTAACAAGGAAGCTTATGTACTGAGAAAGGAGGGGTGAAATAGTGGCTAGGAGACGGAAATCCTGCCCCATGTTGAGTACATGCAGCATTGAAATCGGGTGCAAGTTAAAGAAAAATAAACAACACCCTAAACTCAAAAGATAAACGTGTAAAAGACTCTCAAGCCACAGTAATTGCGATGAAAAAGGCAGAACTTGTCAAGATGCAACCCACAAGACTTGCAACACTAAGAGGAACCACCAAGGTGTACTATACCACAGCAATGGCGAGTCTCAGCAGATGCTAACTCTCATTTTTCAGATCTCATTGAGAATATGAGATCTGCCCATATGCTCCTGGGTAGGGTCAGCACAGACTGCGAGATGCCAGTGGCTGGATCATCATCATAGAGCAATAGCACAGACACAAAATAATTTCAGTGCTGTCATTAGAGTTGCACTAGGTACACGAGCAGCACAGAAATAGCAATCAAGGTGAATGATGGGCCAGTGAAGAATGCAAATGATTAAGAAAAGAAACCCGTTTACTGTTTAAGATTCACCCTGAAAACACTAACTATGAGATACCTGTCAATATATAGAGCTTATCTGTCTGTGCAAGATTTCACGATACTGGGCTTAGCTAATGTGGCTAATGAACGGAAACAAACTCGACAAAAATAAACCTGCGAGGACAGTTTTAAAACAATAGATTAAATCACCTGCATTATTTCCTGTGCAATTAAACTCTAAAATTAGTATAAAGTAGGAAAAAAACCAAAATGGTGATAGCATCGCTTATCTGGTTCTCTAGTGAATCACATTTGCTGCCACCCCCACCACACACTGCACATTAACTCTTTGCACTGTGGGTATGTACAACTCTGAAATATAAAATTAGTTGCTTTTGAAGGACACTGAGCTCCCTCTGGTGAAGGCATAACAAGTTTATTAAGCAAGCACCACCTCTGGAAGTATAATCCCCTCTGGCTTCTTCCATGGAGTTTATTGGTTCAGTTTTCCTAACCATGAGCATCATTAGGGCAATGCAGTAATTAAGAGTTGTTAGAAAGTGAATTCTCAAACTGCAGATTAGAAAATTAAACTATTTCCTGATTACATATTAATGGAGCACAACAATAGCAGTTGCCATAAGCTTGGAAGGCAACCAAGGGATAAATCTGTGTACTTAATTACCATAAACAATGGCTGCATAGAAATGAAGTTTTATGCACATTCCCTTCTGTAATATGTCTGATATCAGTACACACTTGACAATTCTTGTTCAATTATCTCTATTATTTAATGCGCTGTGAACGGCTCTGTGTAAATAAAATTAACCACCCCAATTACTTTGAATTCATCTAGGGACAACGTAATAAAAAATGTGAAGAATTCTGTATGCCTATTAATCTAAAACATTACAGAAGCTTTCACCAGATTTTCTTGTCTATATTTATTTGGTCTACATTTATTTTAGTGCACTGCTAATTCAATTACATTTACCATCAGTGGGTCAATCAGCAGCAGCAGAGGTTTTTTTAAAAATTTCATTAATCCTTGTACAGTACCACAAACATACTCATCCATTAGTAAGGTACAGGATCTCACATGGAAAACACCAATATGCTTCTACTTGAATTTGGGAGCCTGAAGTTAATCAGAAAAACAATTAAAAACACTTCATACCCTGTGGCCAGATAATATAATATCTGATGGCTACAATTTTTTTTTCAAATACTTGTTTTTGCAATTAGTGAAGGAACAGTGACTGAAAAAGAGATACATTTCAGATTAGAGATTTGTAAACCAGGATTCTTTGACTTTTATTTTAATTGTTCTATGTGATAATTCTGCATTTTAATTGGCATTTGGATATCAAGATGATGAACACCTTAAAATGCAATGACAGAAGAATTTGCAGTGGAGGAAGACATTGTCAGAAGCAGAGACAAAACTACTATTTTACCCATAGCAGGTTAGGCACAACATGGGTAAATAATCTTGAGGAAGCAAGATAATCCTGCCTCTGTCATAATTTAGTTTCAAGCCACCATAACAGAGGAAGAAGAAAAATCAATGATATTAGATCATTATTTTTGTACTTGATCATCCAAATCATTCCTCTTACTTGAATGTCTGGGTGGCCTTTTCTCTAAAAACTTGCACCCAGCAAGTTTTCTGTGGTGTTGTGCTTCATAGAGCGGATGTTGCAAAATCCCTTCTATAAACTCTTACCTATATCCCGACAGCAACAGCAAACGTGCCATAAGGTTATTCTAGGGAGCTCAGGGCGCCAAAGCACTGATTCCCCTCACTTTGCAATGGAGCAGTAACCACACTGCGCTGGAACAAGGTGAGGTTACATTTTAATTGAAAGTGCAAAGACTGAGGATTGAGGTTATGTCATTGCTGACATAAATTACTGAATATTAATAAAAGTGTGACTACTCAAGTTCAAATGGAAATCAGCAACCCAGGAATTTTAATAACTTTTATTTTTTCACACATCTTAGGAAAGTGTTTCTAGTCAAATTATGAGCAGCTGGCACTGGAAATGCAAAGCTTCAGCCAGTTCCAAACCCTGTGCCTAGCTGACGAACTTTGAAAATATCAGCTCCCTTCTGGCCAAGAGCCAGAAACTTGTCTTCCCCAGACAAATAATAGAGCAGGAAAATGGTAATGCATGTGCAGACAAGGGCCTAGGCTGTCTTCCTACAGCCCCATTTCCATTAGATGTCCTTCCCTTATGGAGGGCAGCAGCTCCTAGGGCAGCGGTGGAATTGATACTCTGCAACCCAGGCTGCATCCTAGGGAATGGACTGGAGAGCACTTGTGTCAAGGACTCCTCTCCTCCTTGTTCATCCCAGAAATGGAGTGGGGCATTGGAAGCCTCCAGGATCCACTTCTCCTAGCTAACTAAAGCCACTGCGCTCCTATCAAAGCCAGGGTGGAATTTTTAACCTTTTATTTGCAATCCTAAGTGGTAGAAACTTTCTCTAAAACCTAAGTGCAATATCTAACAAAGTCAAACAATGCCATGAGCTGGGATCTAACCAAGAATATATATTATTTATACTTATAGTTGCTTCTCTTTTGGTGAAACCATATGATTTCCTCTACATTTATCAAAGCCTGCAGTTTCCAAGGGTTAGTCACTATATCTTTCTGGTCTTATCACTAGCCCACAGTAACAAAATTCCCCCCAAGACAGGTGGAATATTAAAACAAATATTTTGATATATGGAAAAAAGATACAAAAATCTTCTGTGAAATGAATGTATGATTTGAAATGAATGATACAGAATAATGTTCAAGCTGCTGCCTGAATAAAATCCCTCCTGTCTAAGCAACAAAAAGGACTCTTGAACTCATAAGAATAAAGAGCTGCCAGGTGGCAAAGAGTCTCCCCACTGGAAAAAAATACCCCCAGTTCTGTGCTGGAGAAGGATGAGAAGGAAGAGACAGTGCTTTCTTCCTAGTAAGTCTTAATAAAGAATCAGGTCAAACACAATGGAGAAGGAAAAGATGGTCTAGTCCCCAACAGACACAACAGGGCTAAGCAAACCATGCTCTACCTTCTTCTTGAATTTAATTTCAAGGCAAATGACTAGGTCATGATGGGAGACTCTCAGTTGTTTAATTTATCTTGCATGGTCTTGGCCCACATAGAAACAACACTGAAAATCCCAATACCAAATGTGCTCCCACACTGATGGGGACTATGACTCTGCAAACAGTTGGTAGGATCATTCGGTGTAAGCCCTTCCTGACACAAATGTACAAACATGGTACCCTGCTTCAACTGCTGAGAAATAAGGTCAGCAGAGACCTTTACTTGCCCGAGGTTCTCCAGTATCATAACCCCAAGCACTACAAAATTAAGAAAGAGGTGTGATTTAAAAAGAGTGTTAATTATTTAAACCAATTCATTTGCGTTTCTTGTCCTTCATGTTAAGTTTTCAGGATCTTTTTGCTACACATGCCTAAATGTTTTCCTTTTTCCTAAAACCTGCATTTTCAGAAAATCCAAATATCAAAAGACTTTTCAGAACAACTATGAGAGCTGGCAGCATTTCATAATTCTCATCTTTCTGGTATGTCCCAACACCTAAGGGAGTATTTGCAAAACCCTGCGATCATCATCAACAGCCCTTCAGGGCTTTTCTAGCTACCATGCTGTGGTTACTTTCTTCCTTCAGACTTGGCTTTACAGACCACTTGGTGGCCCATGGCAAGCTGGCAAAGTTATATGGTGTTGACTCATCATTTTTGTTTTCAAATCCCTCTCTCAGTCGGACACTGAGGTGAAGCTGCCCAGACTCTGACAGAAGAAGTTGAGATGAAGATACAGGCACAAGTTCCTGTTTTGTCTGCTTGAGGAATTACTTCCCGTTGAGAGGTATGGAAGAAAACCCAGTGCCATCCTGACAAAGAGAGCCACTAATGAGATGAGATACAGTAGATCTTCTGAAGGCTCTCTGCCAAGATGTGACCTACAGTTAGAGAAGTTTGAGAATCCCTGCTTTCCAGGCTATAAAGTTAACCACAGGTTAAAATCTCCAGTTTTCACATATTTTCTCCTAAAATTGCATTTTTAAGCTGAGAACATAAATAGGATGTTTATAATCGTCAAATCAATTGCTTTAAATTAAATCCTGAACGCTCAGGAAATGTTAGAAGTAAAAGTAAATATTTTACTATGGCTGCACCACTTGTCCCTTTCTCCCCAGTAAAAGTGATGGATATTTATCAGTATTCCAGTTAAAAACCTTTAAACTACATTCTTACTCTCCAGCTGTGTGCTAGACTCCTATTTGATGCAGGATACTTATAAAAAAGTAACTTCATCATGGGTCTGATAGGAAGAACACAGCAACTCCTGTCATACTTCAAAATCGAAGAAATTAAAATCAATAAGAAATCTCTTTTTAAATGGACTAAATGACATAAATAAAATAATAACATGGTTATAAGAGTTTTTAAAATCCCCAAGTGTTATGCTGATGACTCCATATGTATCTATAGGTGGTATCTGGGGTACATATAAGACTTGTGAAATATTTTACTGGCTCTTTTGTGCAGAATATACATTTCACAAATATAAAAAAGTACACAAGAAAGTGCAGGATAATACACACACATTTTTTCTAGCTAAATAACTAAAGATCAAGATGTAATGCCTTTGAAAGAGTACTTCAAAAGACCATAATAGGTAAAAGTCCTACTAAACAAGCATCCACTCAGCATGGAAATAGTTTCTGAATTACATGTTTTGTAAAATTAGTTTAAAAAATCAAACAACTTCAGCACATGAGAAAGTAAATACATTGAAAAAAACACCATCATATTTGGATACAAGTGGGAGGCTCATTTCAAAGTATTGAACTTAAGTTAAAGCTAATTCATCTGTATTTCAAGACATAACACTGAATGCAAATTTACTTTAAAACCTATTATTTCAGTTAAAGATGGGCGTCAAGTTTATAACATCAGATATTCATATAACTTACAAAGACAATTTACCCACAATGTAATCTGGACCAACTAACTTTTTTCCCCCTGGACAAGAAGAACACCTTTGGACTTAGAACACTATTTATTTTTGAAACGCCTAAGCACCTTTTATTTCCAATTGATATGGTTTAACCTCTCCATCTCTGATGACCACCAGCACTTAATACCCATCTAAAGTTCATCACTGAAGTCACAACCATTATGCTTTTAACAAAAAAATCTATATGTTTTAACCCAAGGCATCACTTTCAATGGCACCTACAACATCAAGTACTATAGACTTTTAAAAGCCATCTTCCTGAAAATAAACAAATAAAATAATTGTGGAGCATCAGTAAGCAGACAGTATTCTTAAATTTCAGTGATCTAGTCAATGAAGCCTTCCTCCATGTACTGCGCTGTTTCATGCAGTACATGGCTTTAGCTGGCCAAATTTTTTTCCCACTGAATCAGTAGAACGGTGAAGATCTTACTTTTTTTTCTTTTTTTTTAAGCAGTGGCATATCAATGAGGCACAGATGTGTATTCCAACTCTGCATGGATGAGCACACTGTTCAATAGTGCTGGCTCACACGGTATCAGGGCAAGTTATCACTTCCCATGAAGGCACTCTTATCACCAGGGCCCAGAGAGGTGGCTGCAAATCGCAGCCTTTTTATTTTCAAGGCAGTTTTGCTGAACATTCAGGCTTCAAAGATTCACACTTCCAAAACTCTATAAGAGTTTGTGAACGCTCAATTTGCCAAAACTGTTTACAGTGTAATTGGGCACCGTACCTGTGTCCATGAGATAGCGAAGGCGCTTCTCCACCAGCGCGGCACGGGTGTCAATTTGCTTTTGCTCATTCTCTAGTGCTGCCAATTCTCCTACAACATACTGACTGGTGTCTTTGAACCCTTTCTGTTAAAGAGAACAAACAAGAAGAAAAAACATCACTTGTAGGTTGCATTTTTCCTTTCCACAAACACTTAGTAAAGCACTTACCTAAACAACCAAATATCATGCTCACTACCAAAAAGCTAACACATTTAATAAACTCTACAATTTTGCCAAATGTCCTTATTTGTTTATTAAAATACCCTGATTTTTTCCTTAGGAAACATTTGATTTTGCAGTTTTTTACTAGCTGGCAGTTATTTTGAAATTCCCGTAATTTATTTCTAAGTGCATAAAAAGCTGCTGTAACAAAGTGCCATGAAAAGAAAGTAATACAAATAAAGCACTATTTAACATGCCATTTCTACTCCATTCAGGTCTGATTCAGTTTTAAAATGTTAACTTTTGGGACTAGAAAAACTAGCACAAGAGTGTCTAATGACAATTAAAAAGTGGGCTTTAAATATTAAAACCAAACCCCAAACAAGATTCCCGGCTTGTTTAGCTCCTCTGAGCTAACTGTAGCACTGAGGGCCCCCAGCCTGGGCCATCCTGCCCCTCTGGGTTTCGCTGACTGAAGGAACTGGCCTGCCTACAGGGTGATCTGTAAAAACACCACTAATTAACTGCAGCTCTTATCCTGGAAAGTGGTGACAAGGCCCTGGGCAGGCACTCAGGTGCACAGGGACTAACCTGAGCTATCCTGCCTCTGCGTCAATCACACCTGGCCAGGAGGCAGGCCAGGGATGCCACGCTGATAAATTCTACTGAACCTTACCAAGAAAGCTGTGGGAACACTCTAACAAGCCCAGACTGCCTCTTGCACCCTGTGTAAGTTCTCAGCACTGCCCTGCACATGACCACACAGATCTCCAAGTGTTTCCAAAGCCATTTGGCTCTCATAGGAGCCCAAGCAAAAGCATTCAGTACCTCCAAGTTATACTCATGCGGCTCAACAGCTTTCACAGTGTTATGGCTGTACACAATGCTGAAATGTCATTCCTGAAGCATGTTTTTGCATAATTTAGGAAAAACATGTTGCTCCTTCCATGTAACCTCCTACGCCTGACCTAGAGCCTGGGTGAATGTTTTAAATAGGGAAAAAAACATAAACCCTGACGAAATTATTTCTTGTTTCATCTACTCCCTGTAAAGGATGAAACAAAAATCGCTGTCCTTTGTGAACAGAAAAATACACAGGCTTTTTTTTGAGGCTTATTTCCCTACTAGAGACTAACTTGTTGCTGCATAAGGTTCTCAGATACTTTCACTGAATGTTTTCAGTTGTTTTTCTGTAAATGTGTCTGAAATAATAAATTCAGCTTCATATTCAGGCAGTAGGCATAATAAACACATCAGCATATCATTTCAAATAAAGACATGTTCAAAGTGAAAGTTAACAGCATGGCTGAGCTCCCAAGACCAGTAACAAGTATAGAACCTTGAAATTTGGGGTATACAAATTAAAGGACATTAATTTGGTCCCTTTCTTCCTACACAATAGCCAACAGTAGCATCCCTAATGGAAAACCCTTTTCTACCTGCCAGAAAAACAGCAACAACAAAACTAAAACTCCCTGAGAGAAGACTCTGAAGAAAGAAAAAAAAAATCAGTCTAGGGAGTTGAAGTGATGTGCAATATATTGCCTTTCAGCAACTATAATTAATTGAAAATAGTATGAAAACTTCCCTAATGTCAGCATGTATAATTGTTAACAATTGCTATTAGAAGATGAAAAGAAATGCTGTGTCAGGCTGTAATATCCCAAGAGTTCATGTGTATCATCTGCATATATAATGTGAACTCACTATGCCAGACCTTTTCAGCTCTGCAAAAGTACAACTGGGCTAAAAATAACTCTGGCTCGTAAAAAGTTCTATGTTTTGGTGTAGATATGACAGCAGTACAAAATTGCTACTCAGCTCCAGATTGCCTCAGCAAAAATGACAAATGTGTTCAGATAAGCTGTGGAGAACAACAAACAATCACCGTCAAAGGCTGTGTTGTGCTTTCAGACAAAAAAAATTCAGGTTAAAACTTGTTTCTTCCTGCTTCTGTCCCGCAGCTGTCCATCAAAACCAGCTTTCTCCCTGCGGTCTATCAAATATTTCCCTCACAAATCAATTTTACACATGATCAGCCCATACCCCTACTGAGCTGAACCTCCCCGTTAATTAAGTGAAGAAATTACCATATATATTATATTAATGCAAACATCATTCAGCTAGTAATTCACGGCTGATCTGGATAATGGAAAGGTTGAACACCCATTAACCCAAGCCAACAAAATGGGTTGGCTGAGAAATTCTAGCAGGTCTCATGTGACTCTTCCCTCTAACTGCAGCTCTGCGGTATCTGCTATTGTAATAATTAAAATCCTCCCGGTAGATCAATACTGGAATCTCTTTATGGGAAGTGCCCTGATGGAAATGTCTCAAGGAAGCTGGGGCTGTGGAACTCTGAAAAATTCATTTTTTTTATCTGACAATTATCACCACACTGCAGACTAATTCAACAGTGCACCCCTCTCACTCTGCTTTGAATGCACTGGAGATTGACATCTAAAAAACCCTAACATCTCATTTTAACAAATAAAGGCACTATTTCCACATACAGTTTGGAATTATCAGCAATCATGAAACCAGACAAAAAATTAATATACATTAAGCACTTCATCTTCTGATGGCTTCCTCTGAGTCTCAGCTATCGCAGCCTTCTCCTCATTTCCTCTCTTTGTATCTTCCTGTATTGATCTCTGCCTTTTCATCTCTTGAAAAAAGGGAAAAGACATGTAAAATTATTATAAAGCTTGATATTTATGTATTGAAATGTGGACTTACATTATCGGGTTTTCATATATTTATTGTTAAATATTATAAAATCATAAGATGGGAAAACAGGTTTTATATTTTCTCCTACCTGGTCTGCTCTCCACGTATTGACTGAAAGACTGGAGCTGAGTTTTCCTGACAGTCGAGTCCTTGCTGAACACAACAGGATTTCTAAACCGTTCTGCTGCTTTTTGTGATCGCTCAGCATGATGTTCCTCTGTTCCATTCTGCTGGGAATAAAACAGACACACAACAGTTTCTTTTGTTTACAAGAGGGATGACATTAATTTGAAAGGTACGTTTTTGGTGAGGGGACAGGACACAGCTTTTACGAAGTAGATTTCACAACTAGGTCGGGCCGTGGTTTATACTGGATGGAAGCTGCGGGGAAAAAAGCAGAAGAGTAATCAACTTTTTTTTTTTTTTTTTTTTTTTTTTTTTTTTTTTTTTAGAATATGTGGTGGCAATGACTGACTTTTTTCTCTGTGGACACCCTCCTGCAGAACTCTCTACTTCTTTACCAAACAGACCTCCTCACTGTGACTGGCATTTACCAGCAATGCCAATTTTAAACAAAAAGTCACTCCTTTGTACCTTTGCTGTGCCAAGCCCCGCATGTGTTGCTGCCAAGCCACGGCGTCTCTGCCCCTGAACACGATCTGTATCATTTTGAAGCGTGTTGCCTTTAGCCTCTCTCCCTACCCAGTACAGAAATCTGTCGTTTCTGTAGTCCCATGGACTTGTACGACAAGAAGAACTAGTTTCTAATTTTATGCCCATTGAGATAAACCACTAATGCTGGATGAAGTCTAAAAGGTAGGATTATAATGCTACCCCACTGAACTGCATTTCATCAGCTATAACTTTCCAAAGCCTGATTTGTAAGTAAGCCCTTTACAGCTAAGGAAACTACAATTATCTTTTCCAGGGCTTCCTATGTTAATACTGGTAACAAATTCAAATGATTCTATCAACACGAAATATCCCAGAAGACTGAACCACTGTGGTGTGTGGAAGCTGCAGATACCGAGGTGCTGTGTACCAAACAAATATTTCATTTTACACCTAATCTTTTATTATTTTTATTAAGTGTTTTGAAAGTAAATAGGGAAAGGCTAAGATGCATGACTAATAGCTAAGCCTGCTGAATGCTGAAACTGGTTATCAAAAGCTACCAAGACTTTGCCCTTCCTCTGCATTGAGACAATCGGTAATGAGGGAGTTCTCCAACGGCCTATTCTCTCGCCTCAAGGAGGCCGGGGATACACAATCCCCAAGGGAAGGTAACAGTTTTATCCTTTTCCACAAACACAGAATGCCTCATTTAGAAACCTGTAAACTGCATTTTATTAAAAAACAAATCCACCTCAATGCCAAGCGCTCCATGAGAACAGATGGACACCATATATTCCTTATAATGCCGCCTTTCAACTCTTTCTTAGAAAAGCATGCAGAGATAAACTGTTAAGTTGCACCTTTTTTGGAAGTACCTTAAAAAGAATCAACTCCTTCACAAATGCTTTTCATAAAGAGAAATACCATTTTTGTCAGGTTAGGTGATACCAAATTACCCTAAAAGACAGCCTGTGTGTTATTTCCCAGAATTAAGGCTTAAACAAGTATTGCTTATACCTCTGGATGACTTTTCAGCTGCACTAATCAGGTGGCTATAAGACCTTGGTTAAATAAAAGGTGGTTTCTTGTTATTAGTATAATAACCATCTGACAACTTAAACCAGAGTCTTTACCAAAATAAACAAACATGGCTAATTTTTTAGGCCTGGCAACATGCTAAAATATCAGTGTGATTAGCTAGTAAATCCCATTTTAAGAAACCTTTTTATGACTGGGGACTTCTGCCACTTTACAAATGTATTCCTCTAAGCCCACTAATTCAGTTAGCCTTTTCAATCCATTGTATTATTCTTGGGCCAGCTTCATTTTGCATTAAATCCACTGCAGAAAGCTAAATTGAACACAAAATTCAGACTTGATCCAGGCTTCCTTTTGTTCAAAGATAGAGACTGAAAGTCCTCTGCTGCTGCCACACACTTTCATCACCAATTTATAGGAGCCGACAGTGTAAGGGAAAAGCAATGAAAGTCATTGTTTTGGGACTTCAAAGCATCTCTGTATCTGGGGAAGGAAATCCTTTCAGTCAGCAGTGCTCTCCCCACAGACTGCAGGTGGGTGAAAAGTTATACCCAACTGGAAGTGCCCCAGAGCCATAGGGATATTAATGACATACAGGGACTAATTTTAAAAAATAGAATAGGGAGAACACAAGGGGTCTAACTAAGAAAATGAAATTGAAAATTGATTGGTGGGCACTTTATGCTGAAGTGGTGAACATTAAGAATTGGCAAAGTGCCCATATATACCACATACTCGTGTCTGTTTTTCTCAGAAGTACTCACTGAGCACCCAAAATATATAAGCCTTTAAAGTGTACCACAGCTTAATTTTAATGTAGGAAAAACAGAGGACCAGGACTGGGAGGAAAGCAAATCTCTGAGAGTCCAATTCCACTCCCATTCAGGTCAGGTACTCTGGCTGCTGATTGCACCAGCAGCAGGATGAAGCCCGTGCTGCATTTCTGATAGCAGTTAAAACAACAACATTCTGAGAAAGCAGAATTGAGAGAGCTTCTAATATCTGATAGTGTTCTGCCAATGACAAGTATCAAGATTTAAAAAAAAAAAAAAAAAGGAAAATGTATTGATCAATCTACAGGAGAAAAAACCCAGTGCATTGCAAACCATGTAAGTGCACTGCCACAAAGATTTTCTATGTTTCTGACTCTGAAAGATTTGGTAAGAAAATATTTCCCTCCTCATAAAACACAAATCCTCGATCATAACACACAGATACCAAAACAAAAGCATTAAGCAAAACTTACCTTAATGTCTTGCTCTGAGCTATCTGTTACAGTTTTCTGAGCAGCACTGGAGAGTGAATTTGCCACCTGTGGCTGAGCTTCTAGGAGCTTCTTCAGCTTTGAATCCATCAACTTACTGTTTTGTTCTGCTAAATATGCAAATATCACATACAACAGAGTGAGATGCATTTCAATGCAGACTTGCTACAACAATGTAGCAATTGAAAAGGTAGATTTAATTCACTTTGCTATAATTTTGAATTTTAAACAAATAGAAGGAATTATTTTTGTGATTGTGATTGGTGCAGGCTTGTGTAACATATATATTTTTTTCTTAGAAAACATACATGACACTCAGCTGAACAAATAAACATGCTTGCAGATAGCAGATGAAAAACACAGAAAGTAGATAATGTTTACTCCCAGTGGGTTCATACCTATACTCTGGAATAAAAACACACTTAAAAAGTCACTTATTTTAAGATGACGATTTGTCATATAATTTACATACTGATAAACCCTCAAGTTTATGAACTATTAATTCATCCTAAGGCTTCTTGGCACAGCTTCTCATAAAATTTCAGTCTCAAAAAAGACTACTTTCTAGAAATAATTTACTATGATTCATAGAATATGTTGAAACTGGGAGTCATAAAATGCTTCAAAACTGCATCAAAGGGATAGACTCGAAGTCTGACGAAGCCCCCAAATTTTGAAATCAATTTTAGCAACTTGGATCAAAGCCCAAATAAATAGCAGTTGAGAACTTTACCTCCCATGAATGCTCAATTCTGTATGTGAAAGTTGACTGTATAAATTTGTAACACACCTACACATGTAGTTACCTACACATAAGGAGGAGGAAGGTGTTAATAACAAGTTACAGCACAGGACTGTGGAGCTGTTCCTGGGCAGGAAAGCAGAGAACACTAGCACAGAAGCCCCCAGACACACACATGCAGCCCCATGTGAAGAATCACCCCTGCACTGGAGCCAGGGGAGCATCACCTGCACATGGGATGCACTTATACCTGGGCCTTGGGTCTCAGGCAGAGGAAAGAGCAGTTCCTGTGCTTTCCCACGTGCACAACTTGAGATTTTCACTACAGGCTGGTGACTTCTAGCTGGTGTGGAAAGTGGAGTCATGACTGTTTAGCCACACAGCTCTTTTTAAGGTTTGGAGCGCTCCAATGCACATTAGCCAAAACATTTTTGGCATGTGGGCAGTCAAATGCTGCCTGTCTCCAGCAGCAGTGGGCTGGGCTGGATTATGAAGAAGGATAGTTTCCCTTTCCTCTGGCACACCCAGTTAGGGTGTCCTTAATTGAGGCTCACATGTAAGTACATGTACATTCTCCTGGGTTTATACATAAACACCATGTAATAACTATGATATAAGAAGTTCACAACACGCAGAAGTACTGACAAATACAGAGGGAAGAAATACTTAACACCAAGAAAGAGTAAAAATAGTTTTCTCTTCTTGAGAGAGATGGGAAGGGCTAAGATTCAGTAGAAGACTAATTAAGATGGTCCATAATGACGCCAAATGTGAAATGTCCCCTAATAGTTGTACTAATAGGTGCTCCCAGGAGATTCAGCCTTTATTAGAACTTGGTATGACTGGCAGATTTAAACCAAAATCCATGTAGTCTGATTTCTACCACAGCACTAGACTACTTCCTGTATTACTGCCCATCTTCTTTCTTACTTGTCTGTACCTCTGGCTACTATGCAGGCTACTATGCAGACTGAACTGAAAGATGATGTCCTAGGTTTCTTTCAGAATGTCTCCCCACGGTGGACATGGAGCATTGGGCAGTGGGTATGTACACCTCAAAAGGTATATTTCAGGAAAAAAAGCCCACAGAAATAAATGTTGATAAGTCACAGGCAATGGGACAGAAATACTCACTTATTCAGTTTCTATTCCTCCTAAAATTAACCAGTTTTTATTGGAAAATTATTTGATAGGATTCTGATTTAAGTAAGCTAAATTCAAGTGATGGAAACACTAAACATTTTCTTACATGTCTGAAAATCCTCAAATAGAAAAAAATAAAGGACATGACTCAAATCTTTTACCTGCAAGCAAGACTAGAAAGTGCTATATACACATCACTGTTAGTTTAATTTACAAATAAAAAAACATTAAATAAGGTTCTGATTTAACATATTATGGACTACATATTTGAGTCTAGCTGGCATGGGCAGAATCAAGCCAGAGGATGCTGAAGATATTCTCTCTTGTACTGCCTGTTTCAAGACACAGTCCTGTGCTGGCCAAGTTACTCCAGGCCTGAGCGAACTGTAAGATTCCAACATATTCAGCACCACATTTATCACCTAAACTCCAGCTGGGCTTGAAGATTTTTGAAGGGGAGAAATAACACTCGCATGACTTCATGTGTTATAGAAGCCCTCTTATTTGAACACTGTTAAGTAAATAGGACTGCTTCTGCTTGTATTTATACCTCCATGCCCCCACTGGGGCAACAAGGTGTAAAAACAAAAACTAGTCATTGGGAAGGAACCAGAGAGACACCAAGTCTATATTAACACAGAAAGACACATTTGCATCTCTTCCCTGAGCAGGTGGGCCAGGGTGGTAGTGCAGAGGGGCAACTGTAGCCACCCATACCATTGCTCATCCCTTTGCCTGCCTGGCACAACCCAGGCAGGGTGCTTTCAGTGGCTCTGCTTTACCAATGTGGCCTAGGGTCCCCTTCCCCATGAAAAGAACAAGACATTTGAATCTGACATTGTTGGAAATAATGATTTTGTTGATTTTAAATTTCAACTAAACATGAATGCAAGGATATTAAATATTAGGGTTTAAGAGACCTGAAAAGGCACACAGGAATAAAGCTGACAGAGAGACAAGCAGCACATCAGTATTTATATGATGATGGAGTGTTAGTCATGCAAAATACATAAAATAGCCATTACTTAAATTACCCGTTGAATCAAGGTCATTTTCTAGGTTAGTAAGTTCATCTCCACCTCCAGTAACAGAGCATTCAGGAGCCTCCTCATTAGTATCTATCTCAATATTATCATCATCCTCATCCTCATCTGTAGGAACACACAGCATTAAGTTTAGTATTTTCATATGTACATGCAACACATCACTCAAAAAAAGTGAATGCTTTAGAGAACAAGATGAGTTATGATAAAAATGCAAAAAATTAAGTAAGTCTGGAAGGAGACTCCAGTCTGTCCACTTCTGGATTTATCTTTAAACTGAGGCAATTCATTAAACATATGGGGGTCTCTGCTGGAAACTCCTGCTCCCATAAAGGTAGAGTCTGGCCTCAGCAGTGGCTATTCTCTGTGCTGAACCTGGCAACTTGAGTCAAAATGGTTTCCCCCAGGCTCCCAGTTCTCCATAGCACAGAACACGTGCCAAAGCAGCCATGTGGGAGTTTCAGATGGGTCTGGGCAGCAGAAGGACCTTGAGCTCCTGTCTCTTGAGAAAGGCTCCAGGAATTCCTAGCTTGGTGAGCCTTGCTACTCCTCACCTTGTACAGTACATCCCAGAGCAGTGGTCATTGTACCTTGCCCAGGTTTTAAAGTCTCCTTCTGGTACAAGGAGGAACACTACCACCTGGAACATCATTCTCAGTAAGCCACTCTGTCAGGTGCAATGAGAGCACACTCATGAATTTCTGCTTTCCCAAAACCACAGGATGAGTCAGGCTGGAAGGAACCACCGTGGGTCATCTGGTCCAACCTCCCTGCTCAAGCAGGATCATTGCAGAGCACATGGCGCACGATGGTGTCCAGATGGTTCTTGAATGTCCCCAGTGAGGGACACTCTCCAACCTCTCTGGGCAATCTGTCCCAGTGCTCAGGCACTGCACAGGGAAAAATTTCTTCCTCATGTTCAGGTGGAACTTCCTGAGCCTCAGTTCCTGCCTGTGTCCTCTTGTCCCATTGCCCGGCACTGCCGAGCAGAGCCTGGTCCATGCTCTGACCCCTCCCTGCAGACACTGACAGACATTGATGAGGTTCCCTCTCAGTGTCTCTTCTCCAGGATGAACAGCCTCAGCTTCCTCAGCCTTTCCTCAGAACTGAGGTGTTCCAGTCTCTTAATCACCTTTGTCACTCTCTGCTGGACCCCCTCCAGGAGCTCCTTGTCTCTCTTGTCCTGAGGATCCCAGAACTGGACACAGCACTCCAGACTGGCCTCACCAGGGCTGAGCAGAGGGGCAGGATCACCTCCCTGACCTGCCGGCAATGCAGTTCCTAAAGCACCCCAGGATCCCACTGGCCTTCTTGTCACCCAAGGCACATGCTGGCCACACAGCTTGTTGTCCACCAGCACCCCCAGGTCCTTCTCTGCAGAGCTGCTGCCCAGCAGGTCACCCCCAGCCTGTGCTGGTGGCCTGGGGTTACTCCTCCCCAGCTGCAGGACCCTGCATTTGTCCTTGTTGAATTCCAGGAGGTTCTTCCCTGCCTATCTCTCTGCCTGTCAAGGTCCCCTCTGAAGGGCTCACAGCACTCTGGGGTATTGGCCACTGCTCCCAGCTTTGTGTCACCAGTGAACTTGCTGAGCAGGCATCTGCCCCTTCATCCAAGTCATTGATGAATAAGTTAAGTGCTTTGCTGCACTACTTTTCATCATCATTGTTTGTAAGCTGCACAGATTTTAAATAAAATAATAATTGTAATTATATTTTTATGGGATCTTTCTACCAAGTTTCTCAGAGCAGCTTATGAATATCACTCTTAAATGAGTCCCATAATGTTTTATGAAGTAGGCGATTATTATAATTACAATTATGATGATGATGTAGGTAAATTATGGCACAGAAAGAGTAAGTAACTTGAAGATCAAATAGCAAGTTCTAAATTGTGAAGCAGATCCCAGAAAAAAATCCTGACTCACATTTTCAATACAAATATATAATGAAATTCAAGTCCATAAAAGCTAGATTAGTACTTTCAAAGTAAGTAGATGTTTTGTATTTACTCACTTTCAAATCTCGTATCAAATACTATCTATGCTTGTTCAGACTTACACTAACATTTTTTCCTATGTACTCATGCATGTATGTAAAAATAATAAAAAGGAGTAGGCTAAAGTGTGTCTGAAGAAACAAGACAGAGTAACTAAAGGAACTTTAAAATATCTAGGACAAGAAAAAAATACATATTATAAACACAAGACACAGGTATATTCAAAAATCTTATAAACAAAAAAGATTCTAAATATAGTACCATGATGCCATAATTCTTAATCCCAGAGATTTGGACCAGGATTGGTGCTGATCACTCATGTCTTGGAAACACACTCAACCTCATTCCCAGCCCTGAAGCTTGCACTTTAGGCCCACACTGCTGTCTCGAAGGTCATACATTTGTATCTTTATTCCTTTATCTCCACATCATCTCCCATAATTTCCATTTTAGGAGCCTGTTTATGACTTTTTTATGTCTACTACATTTTTTTCTAACCAGCTGCTCCCTCAATTCCCCTGTTCTAACCAACATCTTCCACAGACTTCTGTTGATAAAGGGTAAGGCTCCTGCTGCAACAGACAGCAGCAAAAAAGTTCCCACTTCAGTGTCTTATCCAACATCGGTTGTGGGTGTGATGGAGCAGCAGCCTGTGAAGTAGGACCCCTGTGCTTCAGCTGAGCACTGTGGCTTCCTTGGGCTCCCCTCCATGTGTCCTCCCTGGTCTCTAGAGGACTCAACTGTCTTCCAAGCTGCCCCAGATTGAGCCAGAGTGATGGAGAAGAACATCTGTTTGCAGCCAATCCAAGATCTGCTACCAGACCTGGCACCTGACAGATTGTTATTTGGGTGTGGAAATGGGTGGGCAGAAACACTCCCAGCTCTCTGAGACACCCCTTCTGTTTCCACTTAAACTAACACAGGTGATCTTGGGATCTGGACTCCTGTTGTTTCAGGAAGTGCAGAGGTAAGTGAACAAAGTAGAACAGCACAGCATGATCTTCATGAAATGGAAAAAAAGGACAAAAAGTAAAGGGATAAAAAGCAGACTGAAGAGAAAACAGAGAATGGTAAAGCAACAACAGCAGCAATTCTGGTGGTTTTAAATTTCCTTTAAAGCTGCTCTACTGTTTCTGATGAGAAGCTGGACTTTGCTCACCATTATAAATCTTTCACAATGGTGTTAGAGAAATTCAGTGGCACTTAGGCCATGGCACTCTCAAAGACATCCTGGAGTTCACAGGAGCACGCTGAAAGCATGACTGGGCTACTGTAGACATTTGGAAGAGGTAGAAGGGAAGAAAGAGAGACACTCATGGCAGAGAGAAACCAAATCTACTTGGAGCCTAGAAGCAGGCAATGACTTTTGGAATCACCCAAAGGAATTGGTTCTCAAGGTCAGCTCACAGCTACTAGTCATCCCACCATGTGCTAGATGTGTCAAAACAATCTAAACAAGATGACAGGGTTTCAGACTCCTGCATACTATGGGACTGCTTAGATTAGATTATTTGATTTTCTTTAATTTAATATAGCAAGATGAGATATGAGACACTCCCTTTGACACCACCATTTTAGGAAACAAAAGAGATGACAATGTGGAAGACACCAGTTTCTAGTATCAGATAATGACCTGACCTAGTATTTAATTTAAAGTTGGCAGACTTTGACTGAATATAACTATCAGGACATTTCCACTTTATTTTTTAAAAATCAATTAAAAGCAGTAATTTGAAGTAATTTCAGAGTTCTTCTAGTATCTTTAAAAATCCAGATTCCTTGATTTAAATTACTCTAGGGGTTTTTTCCAGTTCAATGTTCTTCCAGTGTATTAAAGGGAAACGTGTTTAGGGAGCATGTTACAACAAGATTTTGCAATTATAAATGATAAAAGGAACAACATGGCGAAGAGATAACAGATATCTTTTATGAAAAGAACGAATTGCTAGAGTGAAAAACTTAAAGCACTTGGTCGAGAACCAGGGCAGACATTTTGAAAATGACTGAAGGACTGAAGAACTGCTTCCTTGAAAAGTATGTACATTTGAATCTTAGAAAGACAGTAAAGCTTTACTATGTCATGAAGGAATGAACAAAATAAAAGATAAAGGATTGAGTCAATAACTTAACAGCACTGACCATCTCCTGCACAGCATGGTTTGCAGTCTGGACTAGAGAGAGAGAAATAAGTATCTTTTGGAACCACATGGAAATGCCAGAGTAGTGGTTGAAAGGGACCCAGAGGCATTTTATAGCTCTTATGTCTTACTGATCAGATTAAGGTCAGACCTAATTTGTGGTTAAACTGATATTCTCTTGACTTGGTTTAAACTTGTCCAAATGTGAAAGATTTGCACCTGACTGCATCAACTTCTAGATTAAATGAAAAGGAGTAATTTTCATAGTGAAGCAAAAGCATTGATGGGGATTGGATCATGTTACTGGGAGAAGCTGCACAAACAGTACTTGCTCTTCAGGGAAGATATCTCCAGCCTTCAGCATTATCTCTGGGAAGTCCTTCAGGCTTGGATGTTGAGATATTCAGGTGGATGTTGAGATATTTAGTTTATTTACTTTCAGGTACAGAATTCGCTTTAAGGCTACAGGATGTGTGTGGACACACACATTTAGAGAACTAGGGAATTACATCTTGGAAATTATTTTTCAGGTCTGGATTTCTCCTGACTCTCAGGTCCGGATTTCTCCTGACTCTCAGGTCCATTCCCAGGCTGACAAGCTGACTACAGCTTCAGTTAGGGAGGAAGTCTCCCAAGGTGATAATACGATGAAAAACAGAGTGAAATTCATAATAAAGATTGACACCTGGTGTCTTTCCCGTGCTGTCCCATGGGTGTTTTTCCCAATTGTCCAATGGGCTACTGTCCTGTCCTAACTCCACGTAACATACTTTAAATATGGGCTGTGTGTACAATAAAGTTGGCCTTTTTTCCCTAAAGAAGTCCATGTGTGTTGCTGTCCTTTCTCTTTTTAGTACAGTAACCACAGATGTGACAGAAGCCTGTGCACAGCAATAAAGACAGCAAAGGTGGGGAATGGAAGAAATGCAGAGTTGAAATACTGGTTCCATGTACAAGAAATCTGATGTCAGGACAAGAGATTACAGCAATAACTGCCGACAGATAGAAATACTGCCTGCTAAAAATATTAAGGACCTAACACTTGTTCCATGAGTCTGACACTAAGCATGATGAGTAAAGCGTTTGCCACCACGTACATTCCCTGAAGATCATTGCCTCAGAAGTGCAATCTTGAACATACCCTGTCCTCACCAACCCCAGGTCTGAGCCACTTCCTCACACCAATGCCAGCTCACATAAAGGATGGAGATGTGCCAGAGAGTAAAGAAAACACACCACTCAAATCCCAGAAGAGCAGACGGGTGTTCCACTGCTCAGGGACAATTCCTAGATAATGTGTCAATTCCTTTGTACCACTGCTGCTAGGAAAAGGGGGGATATTTGGATCTCTATCTCGATACTGTCCCTGGATCCATCTCAAGGCATCTGCTTATCAGCCTGAAGCTAGTAGGACATCTAATAAATTTGAAGCTGCCATCCCAAACCCTCTGGCAGATGGCAGGAAGAAGTACTTTCTGTCCCACATGCCAAATAACCTATGAAAAAGACTGGATTTCATAGCTAGAGATGCTGCTTATCCAGGAAAGTTTCAACTTGCCATAGTCATTTGAATTTCTGAGACCCTGGTTAAATAAAGCCTTTTAACAAAGAATATTGGACCAGTGCCAAAGCATGAAATTCTTCATGAGCATATAGAAACAATGAAAGAGATCACATTTTTACCTATGGCTGTAAGGAAGAAGTTAGCCTTTAAAGACTCAGAATCCCAGAGCTGAAAAGTCACTTTTTTTCTGAAATAATTCGAGAGCAAAATTATTTGGTGCACTCCCTTTTTGTAAATCAAAAAGTAATTGCAATCAATGCAGAAGAAGAGATTAATGATGTATAATGGACAAGAGAGCTTGCAAGACACAAGATAATAAGTTTGCCTTGGGTACTGTGCAAGGAATACAGGACTCTACACAATAAAAATGTGAATGCAGTTAGGGGAAACATTCAAAGTCCAGTAGTAAAAAGGAGACTGTCTATTAAATCCTAACTTTTGGTGGAAATTGAAAAACAAAAAAGACTTAACCCAGAAGTAACTCCAATTCATTTGAGCTGTAAAGTGTTGGTGTCATTTAACGGAATTAATTTTATATGAATGAATTTCTTTAGGGGAGATTTGGTGTAGCACCTGAAAATACCAGTGGTGTAGTAGAATTATGTGGAAGATGTGCCATAAGGAAAGCTTTTTGGGAAGGAGAAAACAGAAGAAAATGCTATAAAATGCACACTGACATGAAAAGACAAAGAGGGATAAAACAAGACACAGAATGAAAACTTTAGGTCCAAGAGAAGTTCAAATAGATTGGCCAAAGTACTGTATGAATGAAGAAAAATCAAAGTAAGAAGTATAAAGCAACACAAAGGTAGAAAGCTGGGAAGTTGTTGCACTGGATAAAACCCAATAGGTAGAGTGGTCATAACTTTATAAATGAGTTGTCATCAGTTCTGACACTGTCTGCTCTTCTAGTAAACTAAACTCTCTGGGTGCATATGCAATCTCCCTCTACAAATTCAGATTTCTTTTAATATATATGCACAGCTAACTCTCAGACTGTTTACAAATTGCATGAAGGGTAGGAAAAGCAATGGCAAAATACAGAGGAAAACATGAACAGGACAACCACATCCCAGAAAGCAGTACACTGGGATATTCAGCAACTCTACAACTGAGTCACTGCAACAAAGCAGGGTCACTGCTATCCAGATGAGCACCCAGGATAGAACCAGACAAAGACCTTACTTTGAGAGAAGGTATGGCAGGAATAGCTATGTATAGGCACAATGAAACAGTGAGGAGGAAGTAATGAAATAATGTAGGATGGGGA
The DNA here is from genome assembly GCF_052056855.1 of Sturnus vulgaris. NCBI lineage: Eukaryota > Metazoa > Chordata > Aves > Passeriformes > Sturnidae > Sturnus > Sturnus vulgaris. Next base: position 8,693,160 of record NC_142245.1, on the reverse strand, counting down.
GTCATGAACTCTGAAGAGGGATGAGGAACACCATGGTCTATGAAATATCCAAGTCCTGTGTTGTTTGGCTCAACCTCTCTTACTGTCATCAAGGATATAATTTCTCTATTTGTCACAAAAGAGAGTTATGTTGGCAAGCTTGGTTTACTGGGCAAAGAGAGTAAAACTGAAAAGCAGACTCAAAGGGAGATGTACAAGTCACTGCCTTCCCTTTGGTGTTAAATGGAACAGAAGTGTAGGGGGTTGGCGTGCAGTAAGACTGTATTTAAATATTTATGCATACAAAATACATGTAGTAGAGAAGAAATAAGTATTTTTCTTGAATCTACATGTATTGTCAGTATCAAGATGGATTTTCCTTACACGTGGGCTTATGATTACAAGTTAGTTTGAGAAACACTATTTCCCTTAGAATATGTAGAAGACATTAGAAGAGCAAGAAGTCTACACTGAAACATGTGCTCAGCACCCGTTTGATTTTGAGTGACACTACATTACTCCAGCTCATACCACTGGCAGGTATATGAATTTTAATGGTATTTCAAAGTCAATTTAATAACATTATAGCAATATTAAAACTCAAAACCTGTAAAAGCAAGTGGTCTGTCAAAAGATTGCTGTTTAAAGTCAAAAGGTTGCTGCCCTTACCTCTCACAGGCCACCTTTAAAATTCTCTTATTTTGAACACATTTAATACAAAATAACATTTCTTAAATATTTCAAATGTTTCCCCCCAAAATTATGCCCCTGTTCCTACATAAAAATATATATTGAAGAGAACCAACAACCATGAAATTCTAAAAAATTGTGGGTAACGAGAAATCTGTAAATAATGGGCCAACATGAGCTACTCATTCACAGAACATATTTTTCTTTCAATCACATGCATGCTTTTCTTTTAACTGTTGGAAATTAAGTGACACAACGCAGATTTAGGAAACACATTTACGGCCAGGTCTTTTGATACGTTCACCTAATGAACAACAACGTTTTGAAGTGTGAATAAAAGTGATACTCAAAAAGGTCTCTGGTTTCTAGGTTGCAGCAGGAATAAGATACAAGGTTCCTCAGCTCACCTCCAGATGCCTTTGACCTTTCTTTCAACTTTTCTGCAGCCATTTCAGTGTAGCTGGGAAGTTCTGACATCTTCACTCCAGATCGAGCTTCTGCTATTAGCTGACGAGCTCTCTCTCTCAGCTGCCGACGCCGCTCTTCATCTTGCTGCTAAGATATATTGAACAGTTGCCAACTCAGTAATTGACAGAAATGCAATTTCATTCTCAATCTGATCATCATGATAGGAACTGGTTTACAGCATGGTGCTTGGCCCACATTATAAATAGGACGCTTGATATCAGTTGGGTGTCACACCACAATTTTTAAAGACATCCATGCATCAGATTATTTTTTAAGCATTCCCCAAAGTATTACTGCGTTAGAAACCTGATGATTTGCAATTTAAAGCTTTTATAAATTATGTTCTATAAAAATAGCTTGATGAAAATTTGCAGATATTTTAGTCTCAGTAAGTGATTTGAGTGAAATTTTACCATGGCTATAAAATGGTTTTACTAAATTGAATCACTCATTTGAGTACTATTCTGCCACAGAATTCAACTGAGAAGCCAGATATTGCTTTTGATTACTCTCAGCACAAAGCTGACTTCAAAGTATAAAGTGGCATCAAATCTGAGGCATGTTCTTTGACATCCGTGGATATTTTTCTTTAAAAAAAACCCCAAAAAACTAATGAAAATTACTGAAAGAACAATAGATGTTCTCACAGCAGAAAAGACTTAGTATCTCTTTAAAACATCCTACTAGTGGGGCTTTGGTCAATAATTAAAGGAATCATACTGGAACCATGCCAGAGAGTGCTGTCCCACTAAAGCTCATAACCTAGAAGCATGGTAATACTTCATTTACCTAAATAAACAAAGTTCCGCAGCATGAAATTTTGTACAAGACTAGCCCACCATGATAAACAAACCTTCATAAAAAGATGTGTTTAAACACATGTATGTACAGTCTCCATAAGGGAAACCATTTCCGCTTTTACCTTAACCATGGGATTTTTGCTAAGTTAGGACTGTTTATCTCCTCCCCTCAATATCAGAAATGCTCATAAAGTGCAACAAAGTCAGAGTGCTTGGCTTAAATCTAACCTGCCAGTAAGTTTATGTATTATTGACATAATGACCTCGATAAATCCCAGGTACAGGACCTGACCTGAACTAAGTGGAATATAAAAAACTGCCTAATTTTGGAGAGCCATTCTGGCAGCCTTCCCACCAACCCAGAAACTTGAGCATCCCACACCTGCAGAGGCTGGTGAGAGCTGTTGCTAAGTACTATTCAGCTTAAGCAATCATTAATAAAACAAGTGCAAAATACTAATTAGGTACATTTTATCCATTTCCATGTAAATTGTTTGTTTGTAGCTATTTACTCAGCATTGTTCTCGGCACAATAGGAAAAATGCAAATGACTGAATCAGAATGCAGCCCTAATGGGACTTTCTGTTTATAACCATTAGCCCAGAGGTGTGCTGTAATTCAATCCTCAAGCAGAAAGATTTAGCCTCATTAACAGCTTGCATGGGCAGGTTACAACTCATAAAACCCTACAGTAAACAAAGTATATGGACACAGCACAATATCTCGCCTCAGAGTGACAGAGTTCCGATTCCCTATCAGATTGCCTTGATTTACTTTTCTCCTGATGTCCTCCCCTGTAAGACAATTCTGCCTGGGCCCTTCGAGGCAGCGGAATGGCACATGGGCTTTGTTTGCTTTCTCACCCTTTAACTTCCCAGAAGGCACAGAGCAACAGTTCTATCAAAATTTTATTTGGTAAAGTACACATTAGAAAGACAACTGGAAAGCTTCCCTCCCCCTTCTCCCCTCCTATGCACTATAATAGATCAATTTAATTTACTTTCTAGCCAGTCAACTGACACAGCAAACAGTTTTATTTCGACCCACAGTATTTGGTAACATTAATTACATTGAATTTTATTTGAAATAAAACTGCTCAAATCTCTAATATTCCTAATTCCTTTGATTTAGGAACCTCTGGGCTTAACTTGACTTGACTTCTAAGAACAAATGTACAAAATTAAGATTCCCACATGGTTTAACGTCAAACAATTTAATCTACTTCAGTACATGTAATTTAAAATAGGGGCAGTTATGTGTTAGTGACAAAAATGCCCTAAACTGAGCTGGTTGATTTCTCCCGTCTCCTTTCCTCCCCTCCTCCTGAAAGAGAACTTGTATCTTGAATTATTAGCATAGTCATTAACATCCCGGGGATCTCCAAGCAAACACAGATTATGGTGGCTTGTGTTTGTGCTGATTAAGCCAATCATCACCAGCGGATAAGGGAAAAACCAGCCTAGTTCTTGCTTAAATTCAATTCGGAATTTGAACACTTGGTTACTGAGCTTGGCAGAAGAAACACTAGAAAGAAGGAGCAATAAAACTGAGAGCAGAAAAAGTAAATAGACTAAGTTTTGAGGTACAGAAAAATAGTTAAACAGCATATCAAGGTAGAATTTGGAAAGGAAAGCACTTGAGAGAGGTACAGAGGCATGAACAAAAATGTCAAAAAAGCCACAAACAACTGAGGAGAAATGAAAAAAAGCACTGCACCACGAAAGAACCAAGCAAACACACATATAGTGACTTATTTTTCCCTGTACAGTTGAAAAGAAAACTCAGTAAAATCTTCCAGCCTCTGACACGAATCTGACATACCAAAGAGACATTACAGTTTTCTTTGTTATTTCCTCCCAACTATTTTGTAATGGTTTAAAGATCTGCCATGCAGATGCAGTGAGGAAAACTTCACTATTTAAGGACAAACTCTTCAAGAATAAGTAATGTTATTCCTTGTTTCCCTCCTATCAAAATGTATTGGTATGCAATTTTTATATTTCACAGTTCACTGACATCTCGGCAAGCTTTCTTCCACTGCTTCAATGGTGCTACTTTTAATTTTATCCTCCTTAGTCCTAGTAATTAAAGTGATCAGCAGTGGCATCCCAACGGCTTTGACACAGCTACAACCCCCTAGCTGACTCTGGCTTTTAAGGGAAGGGGAAGAAAAAAAGGACGGGAGTTTCATTTCACTGGAACAAGAAAATCAAGCTTCTCCAATCCTCAACTTTATCCAATTGTTCTTTCAGCAGCCTTTGGATCTTAAGAAACAAATAAAAATGGCTGCCATTAGGGGGTCGTGTTTGTACTCGCCGCAGACGGCAATGACTGACATTACTTTGGCCAAAAATTATGCCGTGGCTTTGGGAAGGTGAATTCGAATGTGAAACACTGGCAGGGCAGTTTCCAAGATCATTACCCAGCCAGCTGAGAGCTGCCCAACTCAAGAAAATATTGAGAGTGGTGGAGTCTTTCAGGGCAAAAAATACCCAAACATCCCTTAAAAACCATATCCTTAAATGACTAAAAAACTTGCAATCTTCTCACATTAAAAAGAAAAAGAAAATAAACCACAAAACCTTTGCCAGGGATTTTCAGTCCTCCTTTGGCAGAATTTTGGTAGGATCCAAACTGACTTTACACCAGCATTTGATAATTTATCGTCCTCTCACTATAAAAAAAATATAATCTGATGAACTGTATTTATTTGACGTGTACAAAGTAAATTCTTTACTGTGTCCATACACTGGGAGACAAAAGCAAAATTTAAAAAATGTGGTAAATTACTTATAATCCATAACAAAATCAACAAAATCAAACCAGAAGTATATGAGAGCAAGAGATGCCTGAAGCTGTAGGTTTCAAAATGGTTCGTGGTCGGCCGTGAGTGCACAGTACATCTAAGAGAAAGAACTTGACTGCCACCTCTTTCATCATTAGACAGGAAGAACAGCTCTGTTATTAGCCATTTAGAAAGAAAAAGACTTCTGTACTTGTCCAGAGGCAAAGATTACCAAAATGTACCTATTCAGGATCACCAAAACGTACCTATTCAGTTAGAAGAGAAGGCAAAATAAAAAAATTCACGAGCTTTAATAAAGGTTTGAGCAGGCTGGGTTGTACTGTGACCTTGATCGGCTCTTGTTTGAGTAAATAGGATTTGGGATGAAACATTAAAACTGTTTAGCAGATCTTTTCAAACCATTTCAAACTTTTCTTATGTCGGTTTATAATATAACCAGACATGCTTGTAAATGGCCACACCTGCTCATTCCTCTGGGGATGGCCTGATCTCTGCCTTTGCTAACAAAGAAAGGACGGGAGGAAAAAAAAAATCAGCCTTTCTTGTTGCAAAACAGAGTGGAAAGTCAAAATCTTTCTCAAGTTTGTCCCATCTGGTCAGATTAAATCTTTGATCACCCTGGGGATCGCATTTATGTTTGGTCTCTACCACTATTTCAAAACAGCTCAAAATACACAGGTAGTGAGCAAAATACGGATTGCTAAGCAAGGAACACTAGGCATAAACAAAAGTGATTTTGGAATTCGGTAGCTATTCAGATCACAGGAGGTGGTAAGCAAAGACAGACACAAACATCTTGGGTATTGGTGTCTACATCAGCTACCTCACTATCAATTAACTGCATGTAGCTTGAAAATATTTTTTCATGAATGCATATCACAAAAAATATAAAACTGCTTAAGTAGGTATTGGCTTAGGAGCTAGGGCACTGATACACCGATAAGACAAGACACAATGAACACGGAAGTAGCTTGAAGTCTAGAATTGGAAGAATCACAAACAATATCTTAACAAAGCTGTTAAGAAAAAAAGCTCCCAAAATTCACAATAAAATTGGGTGGTGTGGCTGCAAAATGGAGAACATCTCCTTAAATCAAGGAGGCATTTTTAAAGAAGTAGCCAGCAATTTCTTCTATTTTTATTTTTTAATTTTAAAAATAATTTTATGTTGTTCTGGAAAACATACAATTCACTTGATACAGTATTTCTGTGTGAAGAATGGTGGCTGTAGAAGAACAATCCACTGATAATTTAATTCTTTGTGTCATTGTGAAACTGAAAAACTCTTAGTTTACTGAATGGAAAAAAAAATATTTGAAAAAAAGAATGGCTGACTAAGTAAGTATCACCTTGTGCTACATCCAAGGCCTCTTGCTGGTTGTCTGGCTGCTCTTTTGTAGGCAAAAAGGAGCTGAACGCTCTCTGGCTCCTTAGATCTGGTCCAACAAATGCACTGCCAGTCATGCACACGGATCCAGCTTAAAACCCAGTGTGAGCCTAAAAGAAGCTAGTCAAACTGGCACCTACTCATGCAGAAGTAGATAGATTTGTCATGACAGGCTGATTATTCAATGTAAAGAAACAGTTTAGCTTTTCTAATCTGGTACAAATACATCTTTCTCAGAGAAAAAAGTAAAAGGTCTAACAGTTCAAGTATTTATAAGTAAAGAAACCAAAATTGTAATGTCAAAGTGAACCACAGGTATTTGTGCTGGAGCATTCTGCTAAACAGCCCCTAAGTTCTATTCAGATAAGTAAGATTTAACCCATTTAACCATTTAAGAGCTGCATATCTCTGTGACAGAGGTGATCTCATCTGTTTCACACTGCACTTGGCTCTACGGCAAATTTCAGGGACAGGCTGAGATACTCAATTCCAAAAACACGTGTTTTCCTTCTGTCTTCGTTCATTTGCGCTGGTGCAGAGAGTGAGGAGCTTTCCCAGAGAACCCTGGAAGGGCAGCCCTGCCAACCCACAGGGTCCCCAGGAAACACTATTGAGAAAGTCGACCTCAACCAAAAGCAGAGACAAAGGTCTCCACTAACTTCTTCCCTGGAATTTTCCTTGCTTAAGCAAGTTTGTGCTCTCCCCCATCCGGGAAGTATAATTAAGGTCAACAATCACCTAAGGTGCTGGGATCCATGAGCTTGTTCTGCCTGCCATTGTGATTGTCAGTGCTATTGGCATACAACAGAGCCTCACAAACAGGGGCTCAAGCATGCAGGCTCAGAAATATTCAAAAATAGTGCCATCATCCAGACAAGGCAGAACGTCCGATCCGAGATCAACAGGCTAAAGATGGTGTTTTCTGCGCCTTTCCACAGCTGAGTTACAGACAGAAGTTAAGAAAGCTGCTTACTCATTGTAGGAGTCAACATTCATCGAGCTCCATTTAAGGGATTTTCTCTTGTGTAAACTTGACTTTATAATTTAAGAAAAAAAAAAGTGGAAAAAAAAAGTGGTGTTATGAAACAAAGACTTTTGGCAAGTGTATGGGATGCGTAAGCTGGAGAGCAGCATCTCTCACACTGCCATCCTGGGAAGCTTCCTCCTCGGGCGGGCAGCCCCGCGCCAAGGGGAGGGGACGTGCCCTCCTGAGGAATGCTCCCGGGTCACTCCCAGCCGAACAAAGCCGGCGGACTGCAGGGGGCCTCTGAAAGTTGGTTTTCCTCCCCGCCTTCTCTCAATTTTTGGGGGAGGGTAACGAGATCCCTGTCTGCTTCTATGTGATGAGAATGAAGAGAAAAAGCGCAAACCCTACATCTCCCTGGACCCTATTTTGCTGGGTGATTTTTATTTTTTTAAAAAAAGTCCTGCAAACTGCTGGCAGGTTTTTTTAATGGAAAATACCAATCGCCTAAGATCTATACCTAGCCTTTTGCCAATAATGAGAAAACTTCACCTTCTGTCCCCAGCAATTCTTAGGAAATCTTTTGCTGTTATTCCTACAAATCCAATTACAGATTGTTGAGTAGCTAGTGGAGTAAGCTTATTGAGGAGTGTCACATCACTAAGTCGTGCGTATGTGTTTCAGTTTGTAATGTGGTCTGAGCCGCTGTAGAGGTGTCAACTTAAAATGCAAGTAAGTAGCAGAACAGGGCTAATCCCAGCCACTACTCCCCTGCAGCCAAATTGTAGCGCAATGAATGACAGTGGAAATGCAAAGATGCCACTGTGCTTATCACACACAGCCAGATGGTGGACCTGGATCAATGCACACATGCCACGATCAATGCATTTGATAAAGAATTAAGAAGAAAACTGTACATGTTATCAAAGAACTTGTACATGGCATAATTATGATTCTGCATGTGCTTACTGATGATATTGGAGACTCAGAGGCAGGTGATAATGAAACTGATAGGAAGAAATAGCTTAAAGGCTACAGCATATGGCCTCAGCACTAAGAAATCTTGTCAAATAGTTCAGAAAGCTTTTTTAACTGTTATTACAGGCTGCTCATAGTGCAAGCTGGTGGCAATGTTTTAATTTTTTTAAACCTGAAATGTCAAAAAGTTACAAAAGCTGTACTTTTCAGAATGGTTCAGAAAATAATAAAGATGCTATTGTGTTTTAAACATGGCAAAAAAACTACAGGTAGAGAACGCATCCATAGTTTGGGGATGGGGGGAGTAATTGGGCATTTAAAAATACATATACAATTCTGTGTTTCCTGAATAAATGCATTTCGACTTTGAGGGAGCTTGTGGCAGCTTAAGGAATGTATCTTGGTAGCAATTTGCATCCAGCACGCCAATTTCTACAGATGCAGTTTCGATATTGTCAACATTTCGGTATTATTGAATTGTATCGAAATGTACTCAACATCAAACGTAGAGTATTTCCCTGTTCGCATTTGTACTCTGTCAGCTGAGTTTCAGACACCTTCGATGTGAAAGAAGGCATTAAAGATTTGTGGAAAACAAAATCTAAAGTAATAATAAAAAAAAAAAAGTATAAAAGGTACCTAAAATACAAATTCTCATGCTCCAGTTGATAGATGAGCTGTCTAATCAACGCCTGGACGTAACTTAAGTGCTCTCATTAGTGTGAAGACCTTCAGGCTAAATAAGACTAAATCCCTTAAAAATTGCTTCTGCAATAGAAAAATCCCCCTTACCATTTTCCTCTGCCTAAATCATATCAATTAAAAGGAGAGAAGGGGAGGGAGGGAGAGAGAGAGGCATTTTCACATGACTTTGTTTTAACTGACACTCAAAAATCTATCTTCTGAATCCAATTTAAAATGTCTCGGCAAAAAAAAAGAAAGTTCATTAGCAATCAAAGAAACAAAAAAATCACCCCGAGTTTAGTTTCTCTTTCACTTTGAACCTGAATCTTTACTCAGCGCTAAGGTGCATAATGTCTATTGAATCCTTCACCAGAACTTTCTTTTTCAACCGCAAATGTTTAATAAACATTACGGTTTTACATTAAATGATAAAATTTATCAAAATGATACTCTTGAAGAGTGAAGCGCTTATTTTATTTTCAGCAGGCTGAGGAGGGACACTCTCCACCTCCCCCCCGCTCCCTGCAACCCCCAAATTTCAATTTGTCCTGACAAACCTTTGGGTATTAAATTCTAAAGGCATGCAGAGTGCATAAAGAACTGATGGCTTGATTAGCTCTTGTGGTGCAATTGAAGGAGCTGTCTCTCTCTCTGCTTCTCCATTTTGAGAAACACTTTGATCTTCGTTCAAGTCAATTCATGAACATCAACTGACAAGACTGCATGAAACACCCCAATGGTTAGGCCCAAACTCGTAGCAAACTATTTGGTTTCATTAAGGCTTTAGGAGAAGTGACCAGTGACAGTCCTTTCATTCAGAAGCCAACAGGCAAGTGACTATTTAAAGTTTAATGTGCACAATGTACTGCTGAAGGCCGCTACACCTATAGTCAGTCACTCAAGTATGAATGCCTTTACCTACTATTTTGTGACATGTGAACTGCTAAGTGCAGCTGCAGTCTCATTAATGCATTCGCCTAGATTTGTTTGCAGGACTAAATAGACGATTCACAGAATTTCTTGTGAGAGAAACAACTGTATCTTCAAAGAAAGGTAGAACAGCAGGTACTATGTAAAAGCCAGCAATTAAAAACAGACTGTGTTTTCAAATGCAGTAATTTACTTGAGATTTGCACAAATGCAGCAGAAATATTATCTGTTCCAGCTGAAAATATGAAAGAATTTGAATCTCATCACCCGCAAAACGCAGGGTGTTTGGGCTGGTGTCGAGCTTTGCTACAGTACACTACTTACACATCACTCTTCCCCTTTTTTAGCTGCCCTCTCCAAAGAGTCCCGCTTCAAAGAGTTCATTTTTGCACCAGTTCCTGTCAATGCAGGTCAGAAACACTAAAGTGGAAAGTGGCTGCAGTGCCGTGGCACAAAGAGTCTCCGCGGCTGAAATCAAACAAAGCCCAATTAAACTAATCATAACGTCCCAGTGAACACAAGGAAGCTCACCTGGTATTTCTGGACTTCTTGTGTGAATTCCCAACTCTGCTCGGTACTTGGTACTATAATTACCCTGACCAAAATACTGTGAAATTACTGCTCTGATCTGCTAATGGCTGCAAAAAATCCCGTCGCTGTGGTTCCATGCCAAGGGGCCGTAGCAAGGTGGCGCAATGCTTTCTGACAGAGACGACAACTTCGAAAAACTCAAAAGGGAAAATTAACGGGATGTGGTTTATGTTGCCAAGGACTGTTCATTAATTACCAATTTAATCACTGCTGGAGGCATGACATTACAAAAGTCTGGCTGAAAGTTCTAATAGATTATGAAGACCACCTAAGAAGAGTGACCAAGAAACGTACAAAACAATTAATACTGTTTCACTGCTATCAAAGACACTCAGATTATTTTACATCAAGTGAAGCAAAAGAATTAGTAGCTTCACAGTGCCACCACTAGGAACTGTAAATACAATGGCACACAATTAGTAATGCACATGTGACTTTTCGTTCAAGGCATATATCCTTGGGAAAGCCAGAACACGATAAGGAGAACAAAAGAAACATTTTTAAATGAAATGAATAAAGATTTTAACTCTACCCCTGTGCATGCTGAGCAATCACAGAATAGGCAATGCAAAATACAGCTCTAACTAATGGCGATATCATCCTGGGATTCACAACAGCGTGTACTGAACATCCACACGGAAAACGTCCACAGCTATTAGCAGCGATAGAAAAAGAGCATTCCAGGGGCAGAGAAACCTGAATCTCATTCTGTACACTAAGGGATAGCTCTGAAAGAGAGACTTCTTTTTTTTTTCTTGGCTAATATTTATAAATGGATCGAAGACACTAAAATTTTTCAACTAATTTTGCTCAGATGATCTTAAAATTCCATTAACAAACTGCCAGCATATTTTCTGTCAGCATGCGAGTTAATGGTATGGCTGCAGACTGTGCAGCACCTTGAATTTACAGCCACGTAATAAATAAATTTATTTATTTAGGCCTGATCCTAACCTGATGTAATCAGATGCATCTTATAACAGCAATAAAAATCAGCTGAGAAACTCAAGCATTTATATCTAAAACTGAAACTGCTAACTTTTGTCATGCATTATCAAAGGTTATACTTTATTCAGGAAATCCTTCCCGCTATAAAACTGACATTGCATACTAATTCTTCTTAAAAATTAGTTTACTTGCACTAATTGATTTATTTTCCCAGCCACGTCAGGGACTTGCCTACAGCAATATTTTTGTACAGTGAAATATCAAACTTCATATTAACAAAGTGCTCAAACAGAGCAAATATGAAGTCAAAAGATGTAAAACCTTTTTGGAAAGTTACAGATTATTTTTAATGTATTGAGGAATGTTAAATAAAATAAGTTGCTTGTTCCTGCCATCAAGGAATTGAGATCAGACTATCTCAACCTTAGTGTGTTTCTATAAAGCAGTAAATACTAGGTGAAGTGTTCAGCAGGTCTAACCTCCAGTTAAAGAAAAGCATATTGTTACAAGAACCATGTGCAATGCTCATAAAATGTACATGACTCTACATACATAGTCTTATCAGCTTACACTATATTTAACCACTTTATAGTGGCACACAGACAAGACATATAAATGAACAACAGAGAATAATTTACCACAGCTCAGGGATTACCAAAATAATGTTCAATCTTTTTACCAATTAGATGGTGGTAACTCCTTCTTTGTAATCTTGGGAAGATCTAGTGATCATATCTAAATCTGGTTGCAATTATCAGCACGACAGACTAGTCTTTTTTCAATCAATATTTTCCAATTAATATTAAAAGACAAAGGCTGCCACCTGCAAAGTCCTACACTTCAATAAATTCATGCAAGATGCTTTAATCAATAAAGATCAGGTTTTAAATCTATTTTTTAAAAGAAAAGATAGGAATAACTTGAGAGTGCTTCCTTAAATGAATTAGCATTACCACCTCAATCATAGACATTTATTTTCCAACTGAGGAGATTACAAAAAAATCCAGCAGTGAACTGGATACCTTTCCTAATGCAAACAGAAGCAGGGATCCTGGTTTGACACAGAAAAAAAAAAAAACCTAAATGAAGCTATTTTCTACTCATTTTCAAGAACCTGAAAATATAATTGAAGGAAAGAACACTCACATGGCTACTTTGAGTTTAAGGCATCATTCAATCTAATTAAAATATTCTGGTTTTGCTGTCCACTCTGAATTTGGTTTTGGTAACACTTCTGTTCATGTTGGCTACAATCTACTAGTTGGAGATAAGTTTGGACAGTTTGGAGCTTATTAGTTCAGAGGGGCAGCAGATTATTGCCAGACATGATCAATAACTGGGATCATTTATTAAATCATTTTTTCTGAGCATTTAAAATAACGCTTTGTTTTTATTTTACTGCAGTCATCATATCCGGTATCTGTGCAAATGTATGCAACCAAAATTAAAGATATAAAGACTCATCTCCTTTCAGATTCTGTCACTTTCTGAAGCCTTTCTAAAAAGAACTTCCATTTCCACTAGTCCAGTGCATGGAAAAAGAAAGTTATCATTTTGCACTCAAATATTTATGAAAATGAAAAGTAATGGGCACAACAGATTGACACCTGAAGTAGGAAGAGCTTATTAAAAATGAATTGGATACAGTTGCAACAAGTCCTTTGAGCAAGGAAGTAATAAAAAGCAGTATTCTGAGCAAGGAGAAACAATCTCATGGCACAGTCTGTTTCTCTGCCCTCTGCACACACAGTGTTTATGTGTTTGGAGGAGACACCTTTTTGGTGAAATATCTGCAGTATTTTGTATCTGCAAAATCTACTACTAAAAGAGTTGAACATAATCACCACTGCTTTTCCAAATCTTTCTCTTTTTTTCAATCTATACACATTGAGGCAGCTACTGCTGTCATTCACCTTGAATAAATATAAAATAATGGTACCAGATATAATTGAATCCAAATCTTTCTCTGTACAGAAAGCAGGGTAGCAACAGTTCCATTTAAGCACAGCAGCAGCCTCAGGATTACTCTCCAAACCCCCGTCAGTTTGCATTATTCTGGTTTTAAATTCTTATTGTTCAAATGGAGTCCCTCACAATTTTTAGTGTAGTTACACTTGAATGCTGCTCTGAAGGAAGAACTACTATTTTGCTGTTTCACAAAAGGCAGACGACAGAGTGATTCTCTCCAGGTATCATGCTATTGAACTTCCGCATTTCAGAATCTATGCCAGATCCTAAATATGCAAAAATTTTGGCCAAATCCATATATATGGGTGGCCCAGTTCTGCACCTAAATTCACCAAGGAGGGATCCTTAGCTCATGCAAAACCCAAATAACTTCAGAAACCATCTGTAGCCCACGGTAGGGAGAAAAACACATCCTTTGCCAGATGAGCATTATTTTCATGAATTCCATTAGATACGGCATTCCCTGCTAAAGCTGTCTACCTTAAAAAACAAGTTAAAAGAATTTGACACAGGATTTAGGAGATGCCAGAAATAAAGCTAGTGGGCATAATCTTAATTTTCATCCTGCTCTGTACTCTCTAAAACAGAGCCTTATTGTGGCACCACCTTTCACTTTCACTATCTCCTGGTCTTCAGCCCAGACCTGAGCTCTACCCAGTGGTGTTCAGTACTTCGGTTTATTTTCACCATTCAATATGCAGGCCCATCAATACGTAGCATTAGTCTTTGCACCACAATATTAAAATCTTGCTCTAAAGACAGAATTGTTAATTTCTTGACTTCTTTCTACAGTGCCCACCTCAATGGTATTTAAGAGCCTGAAGAGCATTAATCACATTCCCTTCTCACAAAAAGCTGTGTAAGACTTATTACCCTGCTCTTCTGATGAGAAGTGAGACAGAGAGATCCAGCTAAAAGGATCTATCACTAGGTGCTTGCTCTGGGAAGCCTATTACCTGGATTTTTTTTTCAGTATACTAAGCTTTATACTGCCCTTCATATGTCTCAAGCACAGCTCCAACTGATTTCCCTGATAGACCTGGATACTCAATGTATCTGCAAATCAAATTTTTGCCTCGAAGTGATCCAAAAAGGAAGGACACACAAATAGTGACCACCTGGAGGACGTTTCGCTCAAAAGACTTAGTGGCACTGATCAAGAACTCAGGTAAAGGCAGAAGTACATTTAATTCTTTCAAGCACCTTAACCACGACCCCATCTTTCACTTCTTGCAGTCCCTGCTTTGTTTGTTGTACACTTTCCAATTTCTGCAATCAAAAGCACAGAGGTCCTCTGGACAAACAGCCTTCTACATCACCTCTATCCTCTAAGGAAAATGAGACACAATTGCTTTGGGGAAAATAGTATGTGATCACATAATTAAAGACTACATCATAATGCATATACACAAAGGAGGTTAATTAAAGTTGCCTGTGCATTTCTTAACTCTAATTCCATTCTCTGTAATCATGCTGACTCCATAACCATAGCCATTTGAGTTTGGAGAGTAAATGACAGCTGCAGTAAATTTCCATTCTTTATGTGGCCCAGTCACTAAAAGAAAATAAGAAGATTTTGCCAACGGCCTTTACAGATATTTGATGACAGCAGACTTACACTGAGATTCAAAAATTAGAGATTCCACCCCATGTTCTGTAGATGAAGATTCCCCTCCTAGAAAGGCATTTTAGGCCCACGACTTCTGAATATTTCCCACTCATTATGGTCCCCTCTAGCCTGTCACTTTGCTGAATAGGTCACATAGCCCAGCTCCAGTCTCCTCGCCTTTCCAACATCACATTCCAGCCAAGCTGCCACTGCTAACAACCATCACTACAGGCTGATATTTTACAGCATCTGGTGGGAGCAGATATGTCCCTTCTAGCCCTGTGATATTCACCATGAGAAAAGGCAAGTTAAATAAAAATGAGTAAGCTAATAAAAAGGCTCTCCTGACGAAAAGCTGTGATTACAGCTGCTATATCAGATTGCAAATGACAGAAGCATCTCGTAAAAGAGTCACCACATGCACACATACATCAAGAAAGCAAGCAGAAAGGCGGAGCTGTTTATAAATCTACCATAGAGAAAGGGATCCACAAGGGGATCAGTAACTGTTCACAGAGCTCTTAAACTAATTCTTCAAGTCTCCAAAGGGCTGCATCAATTTTAGTGACACAGCTACAATCCTCCCAAAACATGAGCATGATTTCAAGAAGATTTTGATCAATGCAGTCTCCGCTTAGACTTCAAATATTTGTGCACATACCTCCACATGCTGTCTGGCATGCATACAACTTGAGATTGAAGGCTTCTGAGAAGCACCAAATAAGCAGACATAACACTAAAAAACTTCTACCATGCTGCAAGGAGGGAAGAACTGGGAGAAAAGAGGCCGTGCTCAGTGCTTAGAGGAGAAACAGGAACACTGTTTTTTTTCAAAATGGACTTTTACCAAAACAAATCAGGTGGGCACACACCAAATAAACCTGTAGTTATGGCTATGGTACAGATTTTGAAATTTCCTCCCCGTTGCTGACCCTGAGCAGTGCCACAACCCATCCTCACTGTGCACACTGTCCAACCCCACACACTGAACGCTGCTCTCACCTGGTCACTGGCAAAGCAGAAACTCCTGGTCACACATGGAAAGTGGTAACAGCTAGGCCTAGGAGATAAGACTTTTCTAAAGTCACTAATGACTCTGTAGGCTTTGCTTAGCTGGGGTGACTGACAGCACACAGTCTGAAAGACTAGGATGCTTAAAGCTCTTTCTGAGAAGGTATCAAAAAAGGTGCAATTGCAAACTTCAAGAGTTACTTTCAAAAGTATTGCCCCTGAACTATCTCTTCAAAGTTTTCTTATTTAAAATTAGATCTTCCTGTTTTAAATCATTTTCTTTTGAATCTCAATCCATCCTGAAAATGAGCCTCGTCCAATTTCCACTACTAAATGCTGATTCTCATTATCACAACTCTCATTTGGATAACACACTACTACACATTACTGCACACTGACACATACAACTGCTTTGAGTCAAAGTTCTTATTAACCTTAATGACCAAAAAACCATGAATAGAAATAAGTCTGTTCTATACGCTAACAATCAAATGAGCAAAGACCTGTAGAAAACTGGCAGAACTATATCAAATGGATCATTTCTCATCTCTACTAATATCAAGTATGTTAAAGAAAAACAGAAATCAATGTGTTTTATCTTACACCTTTATATGTTGATGCACACATGCATTCTCATGCATTTATATAATGTATATTATTATATACTACCTATAAGAGTCTCCAAATTACATCTCCACAACACACTTCCAAGCTGAGGAGCTTTTGTCATTCTTATGTGACAATCAGCTCAAGTCAAGAGTGCCCATTATGGTTTGCTCAGAGTGCCCAGATTATCCATGGGCCAGGACCATTTGTTCCTGGACCATTCTCCTTGAGCATCTGATGGAGGCAGCAAGAAACTCTGGCTCTGCCAAGCTGCCCTAAAAGACTGTCCTTCCCTTTCCTGCAGGCTTCTAATTAATTTTTCAGCTTCTCTAACAAATGAAATAAGGTCTCGTGGGTTATCTGGCTGCCTGAACTACACAGTCCTAACTCTCACTCTGAAAACCCTTCACCATCTCCTACCCTTCAGCTGGTTTTCATGGCCTGGATATCATCTTCATTATTGTCTAATTTCACATTGCCATGTACCCAGGGGCACCTCTTCTCTGTATGCCACTGGGGCAGCTCCTTTTACTCCTGTTTGGATTTCATTAGCAGGAGTTTGAGTCTAAAAGAGAAAATTTTGCTTCCCAATACTATGACCTGCATCAGAAGGGGCCTCAATCCTCAGGAGAGCAATGGTAAAAGATGCTCTTGCTGGGCAGTGTTCACGCAGACAATTTTTACTGACACTTAGGAATTTTTCTGAACTTCAAGGCTCTCTGACAAGATTGTGGCATTAACACAACTTTGGCTGTTTTGAACAGATTTTTCAAGGGAATCTAACCATCTTCCCAAATTTTATTTATTTTTCATGTGAGTAAAACAATTCTTTGTCCAATCTGATACAGAGAAGGAGATGAACAGTGGTTTTTTTTGACATTAAAAAAACCCATTAAAATATTACCCTGAGGCAGAAGAGCTGACAGGGAAGATTTCAGCTGAAACAATGAAATACTAGCAAAGTTGTAAAACCTTTGAAAATAGGAGCTTGTAATAAAAAATGTTAGGCAACTTTAATTACAGTTGTTTCTGCCTGAGTAGTTGCCTATAGTAACTTTCCTCTAATTCCATTTTCTTTATGAAAAGAGAATTTTAAAAAAATCCAAAGTGAAATTTATATCAAAATATACATATCTAGGAAAAACTTAACAGACAAAATAAAAAAAAATTAGTTTATATATAATTACACAAATAAGTATATAAATAAGACTTGTCTGAATATACAAATATATTTCAAAGTAAAATGAAGTGTCAGTCTACGGAGAGGAATTTCTACAAAAAAGAAAAACCAGCATCGATCCAAGAAAGTTAAGAAAAGAAAATGAAATGTGTAAATTGCTGCCTTCATTTTTTGATTGTGTGATCCCATTCCTGTAAAGAGCAGAATCTGCCCCTCAGGACTTGGCTCTGAAAGGTGGGAATCTGTAAAGATTCCAGCCTTTCTCTATATCATTATTTGTCAGTTACATTTACATTCTCAGTTGCCAGTACAGTCTCTAACGTGCAATAGTTAGAATCACAAAATCTGCATTGCAAAGGTTTGCATAAAAATTAATTAGCTTTCATCTCTAGAGAGTAGGGATCCTTCCAGGTCACCGTGGAAGCCATTGGAGATGCAACCACAGCTACTTCAGCACTGGAGCTCCTTTCCCCCACTTTCCCTCTCACTAGCATAATCACCTTTGGTGATACAAAGGAATGGTTTCATCAACTCTTTTACAAGACTGACACAAGCAGCTCCATTCACTGCAACAACACTTCTAAAGCAGTAAGGAGCTCACATCAGAGGCTCAAGGAAATGATTTACATTAACTGAAAGGGAAGTAATCAGAAATAGCACAAATTACTTCACTACTGTTTAACAAGTAATGTTTGAGTTTCATCCCACCAGAAACTGCAGTGCAATCAAAGAAGGTGTTCCCAGACTTCCACTTCCAGGAAAGTGGGAGGCACCTTTCTATTGGCCATAACAACAGGTTTTTAAAGTGAATGAAGGACACACAATATATCAAACATGGAGAAGAAATGTTCTGCAAGGACATGCCCCCTCCCATGACAGCACACACAATGCATTTTAACTGTAAACTGCAAGACTGGCCAGTGTTTCTTACATCGTTCAGCTGTTTATTGCAGGCTGGGATGAGGGTACTGGTTAGCTGTTTATTCCCTGCCTTTAATGCTGCATCTCTTCTTGCTTGCTCAAGCAGAACTCTTGCTCGTTCTTTAAGTTCTTCCTGTCTTGACAACATACGTTGCTTAAAAATAAAGAAATATAATTAACAGCAAGGCAGCCTCAGGGAACTGAACGTTTATACAGTAGTTAATAGCCAGCAGCCTTCCTATACATTAAAGGTCAGGAGCCACATGAATTACATCTTCATGAGGTGACAGAGCATTCTATAGAAATTAAGAGATGATCAAAATGTAAAAAAGAAAGTTATAGGCCTTTATAATGTAAGTAGGAGTTCTTGTCCTTCCCCTTAAAACTTAATTTCTATCTACATTTAATGCCTTTAAACTGCAGTTGCAGAAAAAACCCCACAGGCTTCATAGAAGCCATGTCAAATGTGCTATGTGTTTACTTATTTACTTTAATATGTATGCAAATATGGCTACTACAAGAATGCTTTTTTGGCTACTGACATCGGT
Organism: Sturnus vulgaris; assembly: GCF_052056855.1. Lineage (NCBI taxonomy): Eukaryota > Metazoa > Chordata > Aves > Passeriformes > Sturnidae > Sturnus > Sturnus vulgaris. The sequence goes on along the minus strand of NC_142245.1, from coordinate 8,674,092 downwards.
ACCACTCACATCTTGAACACAAAGAAGCTGTGTACAAGGCAAAAAACCTGGCAAAAATATCTGCTTCTACTGAATTTATGAATATGCACAATAAAGCCTCTTCTTCATACAAAGGACTGAGCATATTTGCAGAGCAGAAATAGCAAAAGGGAGTTCTGCACAGGCAACATGAGAACATGAGCACCTCCCAGGCAGACACACTCCCAAGGGCTGGTTTCTTAGTCAAGGTCAACTATGAAGAGTGGGAAAATGCATTTCTAGGCCTTTACATGGGCCAGGGCTGGGACATGTGTTGCCTGCAGTGCTCCTGCAACAACCACGTGGAAATGGAGGTGGTTGACTTAAACCAACAACTGAGTGTAGGTTCAGAGGGAGCCTCAAGTCTGAGATTTTATTACCATGTGCAAATACACTGGTAACTAACAACAAAGAACTGCCTTTAAAGCCAACTCTTGCTTTTTCTTGGCCTTTTACACTCTTGCCCATGAAAATCTTCATAGAGAACAAATCCTGTCTCCCCCTGCTCTTTTATTCTGTATGGGCCAAGCTGTTCCTTTCTCATCCAGTACACAATGATGATGATGACAATGATGATGATGAGAAACTCACAAGACTTCACTGATTAAAGGAAAGAAATTAACTAGCTCTGGAACCAATATTTGGCCATTATCACTCATCTATAGACTGCTCCTCTTGCAATAAAATGATCTTTATGGTGCTAATTCAGAAAAAAACCCATAAAAATATTTGAAGCAATTCACACTACCAAAAGATGGAATGTATTCCAGAATGTATTCTTTTCTCACCAGAGCTAATGGCACAAAGCCCAAACTCAAGAAAACTTTTCACATAGGTAAAATTTTAAGCCTGCTTTTGCATTTTTGTAAGTGGAGGTGATAGCATGTTTTACATATTTTTATGATGATATGATTTATTGATAATACTCAACATATATACAAAATAATCAACTTCCATTCTCACAATAAATCTGCAAGGTAGGTGGGCATACAGTTATCTTTATAGAAGGGAAAATGGCAATGTGGTGAAGTAACATGCCTTAGGCTACTCAATGGAAAGCAGCATAATTTAACAGTCTGGAGTTTCTACCTCACCATCCTGGCTATGTTCATGAGACTCCGTGGTTTCCCAGACAAGATTTTGAGATACCTTCAGTAAATGTTAAGGCATTCAAAGCTTTACATTTCCTAATGAAATTATGTCTTTTCCCAGCATTTGCTTCAGTATGCAACATTCAATCAAAGGAAATGAGCTGCATCAGACAATGACAAAAGGTTTGGAGCCATCTTTGAGATAGTTGAGAACACAAATTTCTTTAATTGGAGAGAGATTGGAAAGATCAACAGTGGGAAAATTTCTATAAATTTGTTTTTCATGTAATGATTGTTTTTCAGCACCACCTACTTCTCAGGCAAAATATTTATTGCCCAAAAATAAAAATACACTGCTCACCTCACCATTTATGCCAAAGATTTGGTGTAAATTACAAACACAGAGAAAGAACTTGAACAGCACCTCCACCCTAATTCACAGACACATATGTCTTACCTGGGCTGTTTTTGCAGTTTGATCTGCATGATTTAAAGCTGTTCTGGCATCACTTTCAGAATCAGATTCTGTTTGCCTCGGAGAAGCATGCGGCTTCTTTGCAAGATCCGTATCCATATTATAGGAGTATCCAGGCTTAGAAGTAGGAGATAAACTCGGTTTTGTGACAGGTGAACTGGGATCCGCTCTTGTGCTCTCTGTGGATCCTATACATCCCAGCTTTTCTTGCTCTGAGAAACCAGGGGTACTGTCTAAGCTCTGCTGTCTCTTCTTGTTGTTATCTTCACAAGCAACTGTGGGAGACATATCCTCTTTTTGATCACTGACATGTGCTAAGTCACTGAAATCTAAAGTGTCAGTTATCAGCAATTTCTTCCTTCCCAACACAGGCTGCACTTGTGTTGTGTCTATACTGCTACACTTCCCAGTTTCTTCAGATGCAGAAGTCCTTCCAGAGCTCTGCTGGGATTTCTGTGGATCCGTGTCACTTCGAGTCCTGCGTGAAGAAGGGGAAGCTGTGCTTGGGCTTAAATGGTCATCAGGAGTCTGATGCTCGCTCTCAGATTCGCCAACGCCGCTGTCGTTCACAAACACGGAGTCATCCTGTGAGGCAAAGTCTGCCAAAACACCGCCTGGTGGGTGCAGCTCAGGCTCCCGGTTCAGGTCGTTCAGCTCTGCGTAGAACTTCTCCTGGTCCACAGAACTGTTTGTGTCCGTTTCGTAGTTACCCACTTTGTATGTGCTCTTACTGCTATTCTCCTCTATCTGAACCACGTTCAGTTCCTGGCCACAGAAATGTGCCCTTATCTGATAGAGATAGGTCATAACAGTCAGTTTGTCAGGGATGGCTAACAAAACCATGTCTGAAGGCTCCAGCAATCGCGATATTCCCAAGCTGGCAAACCCGTCGTAAGCCTTTAAACACAGACAAAATAAAGATCACAGTGTAGCAGTTTCTTACCTATCATAACATCTTAAGAATGCAAATGGAAGTTTCAGTCAAAATAAGCAAGCCTAAAACACAGTCAATATTACAGGGAGAAGATGACTCTGATTCTATTACTTATTATTCTTTTGGCTTCATTATGGTCATTACTACTTTTTGGTGCACCATCCAACATCCAGCTCATTGATTTTTCCAGATGGCTTCTACGTATGTCCTGGGATATCTTCACAGCAAAGCAAACTGAGAGAATGTAACCAGCAAAAACACTCAAATGGCATTGTTTTAAATATTTTTAACATACTTTAATGCCATACAATAATAAAATCTTTTGCTACTCAAAATTATGATGCTTCTATGAGTAAACAGCTATTCCTGAAAGTAAAGCTTGAAAACCCTTCTTTTTGCCCTACAAATACCTGCCAATATCTTAAATGGTTCTCACTCAAGTAGCAGGAAACAAGCAAACAAAAAAAGTCTAAGAGTTGGACCAGAAAAAAAATGGCTTTTTAAGATAGGGAACAAAGATATAAGAAACACGACACTAATCCATATTGAGCTTTATCACTGATGATCAACCTTCTGCCTTCTATTGGTCATGTAATTGCAGTGATTCCTACTGATGAAAAACTATGCCCAGATAGCCAAAAAACCACCGCCACAGATTACTTGACACTAGACATAAATCACATTAATCCATCAAGCAAATGCATTTTAGAAACATTTGCTGATGCTAAATTTATAAGAAAGAGAGAGTGAAAATCATTCCCATTTCACTTTACTTTCTAAAAGCTAAACAGTTGCAAGCCTCCCACTTTGTGAGACCACATTGTCTGCTTTTACTGCTGGCCCTTTAAGTGAGTAGGCTTGGTGCATCATGTTTTTCTAGTTTTGAAGAATTAAAGCTGTTTCTCAATTTACAATTAATTATTAGTATCCTGGATTAACCTTGGAAGACAATATTGTGTTTCAAGAAAGCCTTTAAAAGGCCTCCTGTTAGCATAGATGCACTCAGTTAAAGCATGTGGGCTTCTCCATCCCCAGGAATCCTGCAGCTCCTTTTCACCATGTCCTGAAGGGGCTTACAGTGTTCATCTTACAATCATCCTACACTGTTTTGAACAAAAGCAGATGCTAAATTTAAGACATGGATGAGAAAACTGTCCTTTCACAAGGAAACAGTAACACACATCACTGGCTTCAACTCTTCAACTCTTCTTCATTTTTTCCTAAGTTTCTTGAGTTTTAAAAGAATAGAGAAAAGAAAATAAAACAAGTATAGGTGCTTTTTTTTATCCTCTTGGTTTACATATGACTAAGTATTCAACAGTGAGACAGAATGTGGGGCTAGGCTGACCTGCTCCTGGCAGACCCAGACATTTTGTTTGCTCTGAGAAAAGGAGGCTCTCTCCTCCTGCTTGCATTCCCTGCTCAATGCTCAAACAGTTTTCATTTCAGCTGTTTTCCAAACTCTGCTTCCAAAAGCAGGAATTTATCTTCCTGAAATTCTGCATGCCTCCCCTCATGCTCAGGTATAACTTTTCAGAGCACTTCAGGTGAAGGAATTTTTATAAGTTTTAACAAATGATTGGAGTTTATCTAGACATAGAAATGGTTTGAATAATTTATTTTTAAGCTCTTCTGGCTCTCCCCAAGCAAAATGATTTGGCATAAAATCACTGCTGGTATTTGATGTGGAATTTCTTGGGAAGGTTTATTATTATGAGAGATTGTTATGCCATTTATAAATACAGAGCTGTGCTTAGATATAGGAGCAGCAGCAGCAAACATGACTGATGTATTTGCTGATACAGCACTCCAGATGGAGCAGAACAGCAGCAAAATGATAGGTGGGAGGGAATGGCAGCAACTTGGATGGTAGAAGACAGACAGCTGTCCTCTACAACATCTTGGGAAATGGAGCTGGAGGAGCAGGATCAGGCTGGCTATGGAGGAGAGGGAGACAAGATGGGTGGAACTGAATAGACATGAGGAGCACAGAGAGCAGCGAGTTAAGGGAGAGCAGTGCAGGGATTTGAGTGGGCAGTCCAAGGCATGGCAGATATCAGGAATGTTGAATGCTTATACGAGAGCAGAAACCAGGCTGGGCATGAACACTTAGCAAGCCACCCTTGTTGTCTGTGGACTAAAGGTAACGCCAGGATGTGTTGTTTGCTACGTGGGTCAGTGCTGATTCAGTGGCATATATATCTTGTTACCCCACACTGCAGGTAGTTGGAGTTACCAGCTGAAGAATGACAAGATTTAAGGACAGGAACAGCAGTCCAGAGCAACCAAAGCCCATAGGCATGACTTGACCTAAACTCCTTTTATACTCTCAATTTCTTATTTATATGCTAATAAAACTAAATTGTATGAGTATCTCCCAGGGTCTATAAAATGAAGGCAGGGATAGTGTTTCAGGACTGTCAGGAAAGGTACTTGCTTAGGAGTAACACTACAGCAGGATTGAATTTGGAATGATGGATATTCTCAGCACAGCTGCAATCACTTTTTGTTGGCTGTTCAGTTCTTCTGGTGATGCTTGGGATTAAACACAGTTATTTCCTGCTGATGCCTGACACCTATTTCCCATCCCCTCTCATTCTCATCCACATTTTTGCTTTTCTCCTTTCAAAGTACACTAGATATGTAGATTGGCATGCCAATGTTCTACAGACAGTAGTTGCAGAAATAGCAATTTTGTGTTCTGGATGTATCCATACAGCAGTATGTGATGGGTTTTATTCACTGCTAGAAAGGCTGGGATATTCCAGCATATTTATAAATGACTCATCCTTCTAACTAGTTGGCAACATGGTATTAACAGAGTAAATTTTCCAAGTCAAATTATGTTTGTTAAACAGAGGCATAACTCAGCCTCAATTTTGCAAATGTTTATTTCACTGCATGTACATGATCCTACTGATGCCAACAAGCACCTCCTATACATGGAATTAGACATGTTCTGATGATTTTGTAGAATCAAATTGTAGAGGTGAACATGAACACCTATATAAAAACATAACTCCAGCTTCAAGGTAAGGAATATTTTCTATTTTGACTCAATACTACTCCTGTAAGTCTAATTCTTCTATTTAAATGCATAATTTAAAAGGATTCCTTTTAAAATTGAATACTTTATTAAGATGATCACTCAAGTTCAAATGTATTGAGGAATTTGTTAGATATGGCCAAGAACTGGGGAACATCATAAAAACTGAAAGTGCCAGTTGAACGTCCAAAAGATATACCCACATGATAAAGGAAAAAAGTTTCTCTAAACAATAATTTAAACCAGAAATTCATTACTAGAACTGTACTTTTGTGCCCTTCGACTTCTCATTTCTTCATCTCATCAAAGATCCAGCCCATGTCTTGATTAGTAGCTTATATTTTTAAAGTGCAGGACATGTTATTAGCAACACAAAACATTTCTACTGTTGATAAGGAACTATAGAGCCAATATGCTGTAATTTTAATACATTTTCCATTAATTTAATTTTAATTATTATTTAATGATAATGCAATTGACGTATTAAATCAAATTAGCTGTTTAATGCTACTTGGAAGGCAATATGGAGAGTTAGCTACATCTGAGATTTAAGTAGAAACACAACTCTTTGGACCAGCTGGGAAAGTATCCCTGTAATGTTTGTGATTTTCTCAAAAATAATCCTGGTTTCTCTTTTGTTCCTGACAGAAATCTGAATTTGCAATGTGCACCAGAAATACTTTCCAATTCAGACTGATGCCAATGTGGTAGTTGTTTGGGATTTTTTTAATGTATGTCTATTCAGGACACTAAGCCTATTTACCTATCTCCCAATGAAGTTTTTTCTTTTTCGTTTTTAAATTTACTGACAAGCTGATTGACAGACATCATTTGGGATCCATCAGCACAAGCACCACAGGCAGCATTCCAATTATTTCCCAACTCTGTAACACACTGACATATTGGCCAAGATCAGATGTCACAGCTAAATACCCTTTTTTATTCAGCATCAGTGGCAGCACCCAATTGGCAAGTGGTTGGTGTGTGTTATAAAGAACCTCCGATGATGTGCCTTTTGTAAGAGTACATTTCCATCTGTAATTATACTCAGTACTTGCACTGAAGCAGTTGTCTCTTAAGATTTATTTTTTTAAATTGAAATACAAACAAGGTCATGCACTTCTAAAAGATATACTCTCATGGGCTAACCTTTAATCTATGATTTTCTTTTTGGGGAGAGGCAGAAAAACATTTTTAAAAAGAAAAAAACAGAAACAAGAAAAAAAAAGAGCTGCTTCAGACAAAGAAAATCATCCTATTTATCCAAAGATGCTATTTTAATTGGTTAGGAGGAATCATCGTCAAATGTGTTACATATCTGCATGGAATTTCTAGGCAGCCATTGTAGGCAGTGCTGCATTCACTCCAACCAAGGGCACATGGGGTTATCTGGCAGAACTGTGTGAGACCAGGAAATAAATCTGCAGGAAGCAACTGAGATACTCAGTGTAGCTGTCAGGCAAAGGCCGGCAAAGTGATGAAAGAAAAAAATCTGCACAATAACAACAATCACTATTTCTTCAATTCTGGGAACTAAATCCTCTTAGAAGACAGGCTAAAAAAGTTCACTGTCTGCCATCACAGTTTCACAAAGAAAAGATGACTGATCATACTGCTAACATTTTAAATTAATAATCTATTCTTACTTTTTCATAATCTGGCTTGATTAGGCCAGACGCTCAACAAAACTTGAAGTACAAAAACATGGTCACAGAAAATACTGTGATGTCATAGATAATCCACTTAAGTCATTGTAAGTCTCCCTATTATTATGAAAAAAATATAATCAGCCAAATACTCATTAGATAGAAGCAGCTCAAAGATATTTCATTATTTATAATACTTAAGTACTAAATTAAAGACAAGTAACTCCTTGCCTAACATGTAAGTGTGCAGGCACATTAAAATAAAACCAAAAAGAATTTTAATAAAGCACTTTCAGAAATTCCATGTAAATAAATAATACTAGATTGTAGATATGTTTGCTATATAATATTGAACTTTGTTAATTTATTCAAAGTAAATTTTTAAACCTTCATCCCAGTTAAATTTAGTGCCTTTTAAAGCAGTATAAAAATAAAATCACAACATTAAGGAAGGCAGATACTTAAAACAATTTTCAGATGATCTTCAGGAACAATTTTATTATCAGTGACTCACATGAAAATTGTAATTTCTAAACATGTCCCTAAGGCCCAATGGAAGCTTGTAACACATTTAAAATAGTGAGCAGAAATAAACAGTCTTCTGGTGATTCCCAAACTGAATTCCTATCTTGCACCCACAAACAGTGGTTTGAAACAGTTGCACAGCACAAGGCTATTAACTATTTTGCTAGCATTTAATTTATTTATAAAGTAATACCTCAAGACCTTTCATCCTAAACCTCCCATGTTGTGCACACAACTTCATTTAGCTGATGCAGTGTAAGAGTAGGTGTAAAATTTAATCTTTAAAAAGATAACAATTTAGCAGCATCAACCGTGCCTACTTCCCAGAGACTTGCTAAAGCAACAGCAAGAGAAGCCTTGTGTGCCACAGCCCAAGAGTAGTTGCATTTTCAATTTTTTTAATTACGTGTCTGATTGGAAAAATCAGAGCAGTGCTCACAGAAAGCTGGCCAGGCCCTTTCTCTGCTCTCACAGTTAATATAGACCATACAAATATTCAAATCTAATGCCAGTCTCACACTTGTTATGAATGTTAAAACCATGACAAACTCGAGTCAATAATGCATCTGATTTGAACCATGGGAGGCCAAATACCTTCTGTGAGCCACAGTTATGACCTTACAAAACAACTCCACTTTCCCAAAATTAATAAAAACCTGCAGTGAAGACAAAATTGAGGCTACTGTTTTCTTGTTTTGTTTGTTTGTTTGTTTGTTTGTTTTTGCCTGGCAGTTCTTACCTTTTTGTTGTTCTCTTTAATATCTTGAGGATTCAGGGACTTGTAGTCACTGAGGGGGAAAATGGCACAGTGGGTATATACAGTATTTGATAAAAGCAGCAGTTTTAAAACAAACTAAATCTAAAAATTTGACATACAATAATATCATACAGTAACTAGCAATTTCACAGCAATTCAATCAACAAAACTAATAGTGTGGAAAATTAAAGGAATAAATAAATAAATAAACACCGATTACATGTTTCATTGCCTGAAGCGCTCCATCTAAAAAAGAAGTTAAGGCAGGGACTAGAGGCCAGCTTTGACAACCAAATTTACCAGGAGGTAATCCGTCCTTGTCAGAATACAAAGAGCTTATTCCTCTCATCTCATTTCAACACTGGCGCAATTCTCATAATCATCTTGAAGTCAGTTTTTTGTATAAGATTAAGAAGAAGAAAAACAAATCACAGAGAGGGAAGAAATAATTGTTCATGCAACAAGGGAGAGCAAAGAGGTCACAAAGTTTGAGCATTCATAAACCTGGTTTCTTAGAAAGAAGGGATCCCTGATTGAAAGCAAAAGGTGAAAACAGCTCAGCACCTAAAACTCACTGCCATTTGATTTCTAAGTTAAAAAATTGTTCAATATTTCTATGAGAGTTAGCTTATGCAAGCAAAGAGTAGACAACTTACATCAGGTCTGGTCTAAAGTGATGTAATATTGCACAAAAGGATAAACCATTTCTCCACGACGTAGTAAAATTGGTGATTTTCACTCCCCTATAGTTTTTTGTAACTTCTTTGCACCACACGAGCAATGACTGACTAGCATTTGGCTTTTTCCCCAAAACAGGACTTGGTATTGGGCTTGGCTGGAAAAAAAAAAAGAAAAGAAAAAGAGAGAAGATAAAAGAAATTAATGGAAGATGAGAATTAACATTAATTGACCTAACTAGATGATCTGTATCCTTTGATGTGAGTTCAGGTCCTTCACAGCTGTCAGTTTACAATGACTGTAACTTGCAAAAGACACAAATTGTGAGTTATTATCTACAGTTGTTGCCTTAGGCAGTTGTCTCCCAAGGATGCAGATATACAGGATTCCAGATCTACACAGGGGAAGAGGCCAAGAATTGTACCAGTGGAAACACCCATGCTGAAACATGGCACAGCCCATGATACACAGCCTTGAAAACACTCCCCAAAATGCAGCCATGGAAGAGCATCTCCACAAGCCCTTTCACAATCAAAGTCACAACAAAGGCTTGATGGATTCCTCTGGTACAGGCTCCAGAGGACAGTTCTTGGTGCTTTCTGTGCCAGTGAGCAATTGCATAAAGGTAATTATGGCACCGTGTTTCTGAACAGCCACTTCCAACCGTACCGGAAGAGCTGCCTCTTCCAGGCTTTAGCTTTTCTACATGGAAAAGGAATTTTGGATGAAAACTGTTATCAGAGGATGGTTTCTAATAGGTGTCACTAGCTAACAATCATTAGATCATCACTAGCTAATAACGACCATTTCCAAAAAAGTTATTTTGACCCTTTTATAACGTTTTTGTGTTAAACCAAGAAATAAAATAGAACCCTTTAGGCACTTGGCATTTGTCAACCTATCCACTGCTCCTCAAATTCAGCATACTGATTGCAGCTGATGTTTTCAAGACACACACACTTATTTCCCTGGAAAAATACTGTCACTTTAGTAACTTCTTAGATCTAATAAAACAGGCAGAATGTGACTGATGCAAATCCTATATCTGAATTACAGTGAAAGAACTGAGGTCCTGTATTCTTTCAATGTAATATAATTAAAAGCATATATACACAACAAACAAGCTCTTGACGCACTTTAGAGCTAGAGAGTTCCCAAATTAAGAGCAAGTAATTTACTATATCACAGCCACTTAAGTTTATGGTCAAATGGACTTATTTGTTATTGTCTATTTGTGAAAGACCAACGATGCCCCCCCTTGACTGAAGCCTGTCAGTGCTCAGCAATTAGCTGCTATCAACTCATTTGTTTTCACTGCTTCTGGGGGGGAAATAAAAGTGCACAGAACCGGGAAATAATTTTTCATTTACTGTCACAATCAGTCATAAAAAGTTGTGGTATAAACCCCACTACCTCCTCACCAGACAGAAGCACTGCTAACTCATTTACAAAGTGCAAAAGGTATACCTTGCTGAGATTCTTTTTTAATACTACATCTTATGTAAAAAATAACTTGTTAGAAAGAGCTTACATTTTGTAATCCTGTCAACGATTCAAATTGGCATGAACAAATCCATTAACGATGCGGCAAATATCTCCAAATACACTGAATTAACAGCTTTAACAGGGATATACAAAATAGGAAAGGAAAAGCAGCAATAAATTACAAACCTTACCACGCACAAGATTTTAATCAGAGAAACTAATATCACATAGGAGCTGCCAGACTATTAGTCCAGATTCAGTGAAGTAATGAAGATGTTTTTCTCTTGTTTTCTCTACAACTTGAAGCAAAACCCAGTAACTAATCATTGACCTCAAATTTAAGGTGCTACATTACTTAATATTTTCTGTTATAAGTTATATATATGGAAATAACACTAGTGAAAGAAAATACCTAAGATAGCATTATCAAATTGTGGAAAGGTGATATTTTAACAAATTATAATTAATGCAAAAAGATACTTCTTCAAGTCATAGAGCTCTACTTACCAGATATATTAAATGCTAATTATAAAGGCTTAATACTTGTTGCTGAAACTCTCAACAAAAAAGGTACATTTTCCAGTCACCACCTAAATGCTTTATGGTTAACTCTGAAATTGCCTTAGGCAATATTGCTATTTAAATGCTTTAATTACTTATCTAACAAACTGAAGATGTAACTGAGTTTAAAACCAGGCTTTACAGAAGGAAATACAAAGGTATTAGAACAATAAATTTAGCAGAATTTCACACTTTATTTAAAAATTTATTTTAAAATTACCACTATTTAAAAAGATGGACTACAATTCCTTGAAAATCTATATTTAGGCTGGAGCTTTTTTCTGTGTTTGCCTTCCCACTTACATTAGATTTTCTAAAAGTACTTTATCCAGAATACAGAAGATTTAGGACATACATAATGGGCATAACACACACAATTTTCTCTTCTTTTACCTGATAAAGCAGAAATTGTATAAGGTTTTCTTTCCACACTAATTAGTCCGTGTTTTTCTGATAAAGGTGAAGTTAATACTATAACAATGCTATGCTCCTAATCACCACCTGAATTAAAGCTTTCATTATTTAATCTATGATAAAAACATTCAAATCCAGACACAATGGAAATACAGAAGTAAAGATGGAACTGTGTATGAGCACTTGACATGCCTTCAGAGGAGCTAACAAATGTTAGTTTCTTTTTCATGCGTGTGTGTGAAAAATCACTATGCAAAACATTTTCTTTTGATATTTGTATGTTGGGCATATTAATTACTGGCTTGGTGCAAACACAATTGCTATCAAGTGCTTATTTCTAGCATATATTTGCTCTACATGATTGGTAGGAACTAATCAGATGAAATGAAAATCTAATAACCTTTTTCTTATACCATTCTTTTCAGCACTGACTACACAATTCTTCTAAACGACACAGCAGTCATCACTTGCCTTTTTGAGCTCAAAAGTCAAAGTCCCTGTGAACTTGGCTGGAAATGCCACTAAAAAGCCCAAGATATCCACACCAGATTGCCAGAGCTGCTCACTGATCAACAGGTTATGGAATCTAACACAACTGGCTTCTGTCCAGCGTGGAGCAACTGCACAGCAAGCGCAGCAGTTCCAGATCTCGTCCCTCACAGGGTAGCTCAGCTCTAAATGCAGCATCATGTGGATGGATTTATCAGCTGGAGTCAGCACTGGCTTCAGGATATCTTCGTTTCACACTCAACAAAAGCACTGAAGTCTCTGTTCTTCTTTTTACACATTCAAGAAGCTCAGTTAATATGTTTTATAGTGTATGCATTTTTTCTCTTGATAGATTATCCCATCATACCACTGCTCTACGCAAACAAGAGGACAATAGCTTCAAGTATTAGGCTGCGTCCCCACACTTGAAAATATTCAAATACTTGTTTTTGCTGCTCTGAGGAACCCAGCACCAGGCACAGCGATGGCTCACAGAGCAAGGGTTGAGCTGCATCTCTGACACACAGCCCAACACTCAGGAGAAGAAAATCAAGACTGGAACTGTGATGAGAACATAGGGCTATGGTACTGTGACACAGCCAGGATGAAGACTGTAGGGGCTCAGTCTGAGGACCTGAGGTTGCATGAGAGTAGAAGTGTTTAAAAAAAAGCAAGTGTGGAAGCCCAGAAGAGAAAGATGCTGAGAGGAGTAAGGGGAAAAAAAATAATTGTAATCTAGGTGGAAGACTTACATGGTTTGAGTTTTATATTAACGAACATAACTCTTAGAAGAGGGAAGGAGCTGAGACAACAACCCAGGATTGGTAATTAGGAGAGGAAGCGAAGACTGAGATAGGGCTGAAAGTCAGAATAGGGAAGACATACAAACAATGAACATGCAAGTTTTTTTCCCTCAAGAGGCATGTACAGACACTGGCCTCAAACTTATTTAACTAAGCAAAATAAAAGGGATTTTCCCAGTACCCCTATCAAAACCATGACGCTGTCTGGGCTCACTGAAAATTGTGCAACCATTAAAATGCAAGATAAGGTAAATGAAAGTAAGACAGAAGTAGGTGAATGAAAATGTGCAGCATGTGGCTGGATGTAGAAGTTCAGGAAACTCAGCTGAACTGAAGAGTCTGAAAAGATGTATAAAGGTGCAACAGGAACAAGACACCAAATTCATTTCAGTCAAATAGATTTTTTTATATCCTCAAAATGATATTCTAAAATTTTACTTTTTAAACAACACACGACTTCAGCCATAGGAATGTCCCATTAGCCTGGGAGTATTAGAAAATGAACATAGCTCATTTAATAGAATTTATGCCTTTGGCAAGGTCTGTATGTGTCCAACATGCATGCAATTTTGTTTATTCTGGGCTGTGGAACAGTCTCAGCCTAAGTAAAAAAGGGGTTTTTATTAGTATCAGGAATATAAAATACAATATGGAAAGAGTCTGCAAAGATAGAATAGAACAGCTTTCTGCTTTATTCCAAAAATGGAGAAAACATCCTCATGACCCAGTTGTGCTGAGATGTTCTTTACTTAGAGTAGTTAGGTATTTTTTACATAGCAGGTCACTGTAAGATTAAAATTTAGTGACACATCAAAATACAAGTGGCATTGCTCTTTGCTTCTAGTAAGGGAAGATCAGGCATGTATCAGAAAATACACATTTTCTAGAAAGAAATGTTAGTTCTGCTATTCTGTTACTCTGATAAACCAATTTATCAGTTTAGGAGTACATTCTTTAACTTTGTGCTCTCTATTTGCATGGTGCAAAATGTCTCTGGTTCCAACTGTCCCTAAAAATGAAGGAGATATGAAAAACCAGCTGCTGGAGACAAGCTAAAGATTCACTGAATTTGTTTCCTATATATGATTAATAACAAGCATTTAGGTAACCTCCAGGTTTCAGCAGCAATCTTAAAACTTCATCTTCCTCACTCTTCTGATTGTGCCTACAGCATATGTAGATATGCAGTAAAATATAAACGTTTATCTCAAAAGCCTTAGGCATATGCTTTTAGTTGTTTATCATTTACAGGTTTAATTTTGGCACAACCAAACCAGTCCATGTTCAATCACAACCCAACATTTAGACATCTGCCTGAGCTGAGACAATGCTCTCATGTTTGAACGTGACAAGGTGAAGAGAAAGGTGAAATCCTTGGGACACACCTCAAGTTAGCAGTTGGTCAAGTAGGTCTGATTGTTTCATGTGAAAGGGTTTTCAGTTGCCTGTATATTTTGATGGCCAAGAGTCTGGAAAGAGCTTTTCCAAACCATGCCTGGGTAAAGAAGGGAAAGCAAGTCTGCAGATGGCTGCTTCTGGTTACTTTTACTCTGAGTACCGAGGAAGTGGTCTGGTAGAAAATTACTGTATGTGATCATATAATTGAAGTGTGCGCATGTATATAACCTACAGGCATCCAGTGCACAAATATGGGAGAGACTGCAGTAAAAGGCTACTGCTAACTACTTCATTTTGTAACTTTTGTAATTATCTGGTAGCCTCCTTTTGCCTTTTACTTTGTCTAGTTATGAAGTAACATTTTCTTAGCTGAGTCGTTTAGGTTTTGGTTTGATTTTCGTTGTCAGGGATTAAAAGGATGAAAGAAGCCAAGAATTCAGAACTAAACTCTAAACCTTCAGAACCAAAATTCACAACACATCAACTGCTGGACAATTGCCTCACTTGCGCAACAGGACACAAGGCTGTCTGCTCATGGCAATCAATTAAGAGCAAGACAGACAATTTATTTCCAGATGACAACCTCCCCCGTGGATGTTCTTAGCAGAGAAGAACAGGACCGCACAGGAGTGTGGGCAGCTACCTCATCAGGCTGAGAAGCCCTAAATTTATTAGCTAATTGCAAGGATAAAATTATGTTAATGAACTGGTAAAAGAGAAACAAATCTGAGACAACTTAATGAATTGGTTACTTATGCGGAAGTAATTTCACCTGATGGTCAGTACAGCCAGGAAAGAAGTTACAGTGATCTCCTTCTCAGACTGAACTATTAAAAAGGGATTGGCCGAGGCTCACCTAGCTTCTCTTCCCTGAGGTCACATAATCTTTGTCTTGAAAGCCGTGTTTTCAATTAAAAATCTCAAGAAAAGGTATGTAACTCATACCATTAAGCAGAAGCGAACAGGGAGCTCAGTCTCTGATGATTACAGGTATTTATAATGTAACAGTATGAACAGATGACATGCAGGGATGGGGCCTCATTTTTCTTCTCTCAGAAGACAGGCAGTTTCCTTCTGTCCACCTTCCTTCCTCCAGTTGTCCTGGTGGCATGTGGGCTGAACGCTCAGCTCTCATGTAATCTGTGCTGAAAGCCCAGATGAGCTACCAGGATGCTGCTGGTTCACAGTCCCTGGATCTCTGCCACAATGGGAACATTCAGGGTTTTGGGCAGGTTGCCAGAATTAAGCAACTTAAACCACAGATGAGGAATAGCAATTTTCAAAGCTTTTAACTTTGTTAAATGTGAACTGAGCTAGCAAACCTCCCTGGGCCCAAGGCTATCTCTGCCACATTTCAAAGGCCTGCAGCAAACAATGGAAGTGTTAGAGCTTGTCAGAAAAGGTCACAAGAATCTCTTCTAAAAGAAAGCACAAGGCAAACTAAAAACGAGAGTCACTGCCAATTCTTCCTAAAAACAGTGAACTCTTGTTGCTTTTGCAGGAATTTCTTTTGACAGAGCCATTAAATAAACACAAATCATTATCCCACTCTTCTGAACATTTCAACAGACATGGTTCTTTCAGGTAACCTTCTGATGTTGGCTCATTAAAGGTGACATTGCTCAGAACTTTATAGTTACCTATTTTGTAAATCTACTGCAGCATCATTTATACTAATGCCCAACCATAGGCAGATTTATGGAAGCATTAGCCTTTACCCATGAGAAAACTTTGTTTTAAATACTTGAGAATGCAATGCAGATGCCAGATTTGTGCAGGTATTGCAGTAACAAAGAAAAACAATCTCTGTTTGGGTGTGCTTAGAGCACTCAGTATTTTTAAGCCTAGTATTGATGTCATAGTACCTCTGAAGGCCATAGTACACCTCTTGGCTGACAGTGGAAATAAAATCAGTATATTTTACAATCCTGCATGAGGGGCTGGTACCCATGAGCTGGCACCAGGGATAAACATGGATATTCTTAAAACTCCCGACAACAGCAAGAGATAAATGAGAATATAATGGAAACAAGTTTTTGCCTTGATAAACTACTGCATCAGCAGCTGCCTCTATGCAAACAATCAAACAAGATGGAGATTAACAATAGTATTGCTTCTCTCCTCAGTGGTAAGGAGAAGATGTCCATAGATGATGGAGAGACATCTGAAACGCTCAGTACATTTTTTTCTACATTTGTCCTCATTCTAGAAATCAGATGGAAGTCGGAGACTTGCATTACTCATACAGATACAGAAAGGTCAGATTTCAGCCCCGTGTGGAAACAGCTTAGATAAGCCAGAAGCTTTCAGGTCAGCTGAACACATTTAATGTAATCCTAAGGTCCTGGAAGAACCAATATGAAACAACATCAGAAATGAATAGTCAGTTTGGAAACTTGAACACAGGGGAGAATATTAGAAGAGTAGGAAAAGACTACATTTCCTTCTAGTCTTTACATGCATGAGAAAAAGGACAAATAGTAAGAATGCAGACAAGCAAATGAAAAAGAGGTGGAACAAATAATTAAGGTCCTTCATAGCATATGAAAGTTAAAAGAAGACAAGTAACAAATGTTAATTTGTCATGAACAAATCATGACTCAGTCCAAGTTCCTTCTACAAGACGGAAGCAGCAGTAAAGAAGCAACAAATAACAAATATAGCTGAGCATCAAATAACAAATGTAGATTACAAATGTAGCTGAGTTCTTTTAATTGTCTTTCAAGATGCTCTCATAAGGAAGCATGGAAAACAGGGCCTTAATGAGACTCATATAGGTGCAAAACGGGCTGAAAAACTATATCCAAGACTAGTTTCGCGTGATTCTTGGAATTACGCATTAAAAGGAGTTATGCGAGAGTATTTCTCAAGGTTCAGTGAAAGTCCGAATTAGGAAGGTGAATGATGCACTGGACAAGAAGCTGAGACGGACATCGAATTAACTAGAAGAACTCCAATCACATAAGAAGGAGTAAAGTTCTGAAAAAAGCAGTATGAAATTCAATAGGTACAAGTGAAACATAGGAAGGATTAATCATTTACATAAATGCAGGATGAGGAAGAACTGGTTAGGTAACAGCTCTCCATAAAAGGATATGGGGAAAACAGTCTATTCAAGCTGAACATAAAGTCAACAACATCAGGTCGTTGTGAAAAAGACACATTGTACATTGTACAGTACACATTGTACTGTACTGAGATGTACAGACAGGAATAAATCTTGCAAGACACAGACTGCCTCTCTCACTCCATTCACCATCAACAAAAATGTTCAGTTTTTCCTGATGCAGAGTGTAAGGAAGATGAACCCAAAGAAAGATCGGGGGGGTGGTGGGGGGGGGTGGGGTGGAAAAAGCATTGTCGCAGCCAGTGCCTGGGGTCTGTCAGACCCTGGCTGCCACAGATGTTCCCGGATAGAGGGTGCCACAAGGAACAGCTTTTCCTGGTGTCTTAGGTAGTCTCAGCCACAAAGGTACCAATATGTGAACAAGGCCTGGGTTTCAGACAATCAGCTCTTATAGAGATTTCAGCTCTAAGTGATTTCAGCTTGGCTTGCAAGGTGCCTCAGCTGACACGGAGAGGAGAGAGTGGGAGGCGCTGTGCAGAGGTTCCACAGAGTTCTCTACTGTCTTCTTCTGCAAAGGGGAGTCCAGTGACAGCAGCAGTCCAATGAACTGGGTGAAAGTAGGGATTTTTATAGGGAAAGTGTGGCTTGACAGAGTGACCAATGGTTTGGGATTAAGGAAATATGACCAATAGTTTTAAAAGGAGATAAAGAGGAGGGGGTCTGAAGTGGGGAAAGGGTTTCTTAGCCTAGTCCCCATGACTAAGCAATTCTTATCTAGGGGATAGTTCTCCAGGGAGGCCTGGCCAGGGTCCTGGCTCCCTCCACAGAGCATGAAGAAATCTGAAGCACATTTAGGTCATTTATGGTATGAGCAAGTGATAGAGGAAAGTAACATGGTCAGTCATCAAGCATGTAAAATTCCAAAGAAGAAAGCAAACTCTGACCTCCACTTACTGAAACAAAATTACAGACTTTACTTGCTAGAGGTCAGACATCAGGAGGAGCAATCTATAATAAAGCACTCAAGACTGCCTGGGAAGGCCATGGATATTTCATTAATGTTTAACAACAGGTTGCAGAAATTTTTCATTTTGAAAAGGAGAACTTAGCCGCTATGCAAGTGGAAAGACTAAGTGATCTTTTGGATGTGCTTCAGAGACCAATATTCTCTGTCTCTTACCTCCGGAGCCTACAGCTTGTATGTGTGCTGCTGCCATCAGGGAGCAGGAGCCTGGCAGAGCTTCATTCCATGCTCTGGCAGAACAGGAAGCAAGCTGGAAAATCTCTAATTCCCACCAAGCAACACTTCACACTTCACACTGGACTCTCAGTTCAATTACCCACCAAAAAAACCCCAAACAACCCCACCCCAACAACGACAACCAAAAAAAAAAAAAAAAAAACCAAAACAAAAAAAAACCAAACCAAAACCCATTTCCCATTTTAAAAATTAATACTAGCATGGAGGTCCTAATATTATTCGTTCCATAAGCAACTCATGTACCAATTCCCCTATGTTAATCAGATTTCCTTGCAAAGCACAGCATATTTTGCTTTTTTTTTCCTGGCACACTGCTATGTGAATACGGAGGAAGTTCAATAAGCATTAACAACTCTGCAAATGAAAAACTGTTCAGTTGTGCAGTTTACAATTCTCTCAGTTGTTTAGGAGACTGGCTATTGACTATAACTCCACCACTCCAACTGCTCCTCATGAGGACTGCCAGAGAGGAAAGCTCTTTCACAGTCAGCACATTTGCACAGAGTGACAAAGCCACTCTAAAATCTAGGATACACTAGAAAGGTTTTATCATCTGCAAGGTGAGAGTTCAGGTCAAACTCAGGACAACAGTCAGAAAAACCCCACCAATTACAGCTGGGTGAAATGGGGTATTTAGGCAAACAGCAACACATAAGCAACACCAGTAACCAAATTTGCTCTCAGCCATAGCAGAGATGTTACAGACTGAACTGAGAGACAGAGATTACCTTAGAGGGTGTTTTAAAAAAAACAAAACAACAGGATGACAACACTTGAAAAAGCCTTCTCTACCAGAAACAGAATCCTTCACTCTCAAGCACCATTCATAAACAACACAGAAAACAAAAAAAGCATTACTAAATAAAGCAAGTGAAAAATTAAGGAATGACAGGCTTGAATATTCTTGCTTTAGTTGCCCAACAGAATGAGCATTATTTAAGCAACGTGAAGGCAGATTGTTATCTTTACCTCTCTGAATAATACCTTATTCTGTGAATAGTCCCCATGGAATAATAGCCACAACTCAAGGATTCAATGGTTTAATGAATATAACACGACTGGTACAATCCGGAGCTTAATTTGCATGCAGTTTGAATATTTTTGGTTTGTCAGTTTCGTTTCGAAGTAAAAATACATGTAAAAGTAACAGCAATTCAAGTGCCACTTGGCTTAACGTATATTTTTCCAGGAATTCTTACATTATTCAAATTTGCTAATTGCTAGGACTTGTTCAGCTAAAAGGAGAAATACACGTTAAATTAAAATATCCTTTTTGTTTTATAATATATAATTAACACAAGCTTTTCTAGCTTCAACACTGTCAAATCTATCCTCTTGAAAAATACACACATAATTTTCATGCAACAAATTAAATTTGGTGTGGTTATGCTTTTAGCACTCAACAAGTAAAAGCTTGTAAATGAAAAGCTGAAGCATAAAGGTATGGCAAGTCTCATTGAAGAAATCAAAATCTTTGGAAGAGAGGAATTCTCTCCTGCAGAACTCGAGAAAAGCTGCTAATAATTAAAAACTGCCTCTGATTAACACTTTACATGTTGATGTTGAAAGTCCTTGTTTAAGCAGATCGTGATACAAACCTAATCAAATCACTGTATTTCATTCTCTTATGATGCCTGGCTAATAACCACACAACAGTTGGAAACTGTCAAAATATTTTACATCTCAATTGTAATTCCCATCCAAGTCTAAGCACGCAGTAATTGGGTGTAAGCCATGTTCCAGGGGTGTTACAGCAATGCACAGCAGTCAGGTCTTCTGGGTTTCATTTTTTAACACATGTAAAACTTCTAAATGATCCCTAGGATCTACTCAATAAAATTTTGAATTAAATATTAGTATGTTGATCACAGAGATAAGTTTTTCATTAATTCGATATAGTACTTATGTTAACATTTTAAAAATTAGCTTGGTATTTGGAAGTACAGAATTTGTTGAGCAGATTTTTCTTTTTCCTTGGTATAAATTCCCTAAAGAAAAAATATTTTGTGAGATAAATAAAAACAATAAACACTTTGAGCAAAACATTACATGGCAAATATTGTACTATTAAAATATTTGAGACAAAATGCTGATTTTGACAGTGAGGAACAAATTTTGCAGCTCATACATACATGGAGTATTCCAAGCTAAGAGAGAAGAGTACTGCTACAATGGGGTGATGTGAAGAACCAGACAGGCTTTTTAGCATGCACTATTACACCTATAGTGTGCACAATAGGATCCAGATAAAGGCCTGATGGGATTTCCTGAACAAACAACTCCCTAGGCATCTCTGATTGGAGACTGTATGTCTAAGGCAGTACCAGACATACAGATTCATGACTCCCTGGTCTTTCAACACTATTCCAATTATTATCCAAAACTATTCCATGCATTAACTGTCACTAACTCTCAGTGACAGGCAGATGACATCACTGGATCCCAAATACATTAATGTCCACTGGATTTCAATCCTTAAGAGGTGTTATGCCTTTGAGCTTCCACAAATGGAATAAAGTGCTACATTTCAAGGGCCTTTTGGACCTTGTTTACACGGTGTGTTAAATAAAATTAAGCATTCCTGCCAGTTTCTCTACTGGTCCCCAGATGATGTGATGATTATTATGTTTGGTGTGAGCTGCTTGTGATTCCAAACACTCATCTGCAGGCAGAACTAGGAAACACCTGTATAGAAGGCCTGCACCAGAAGACTTAAGTCTTTCAGTCAGTTATTAGAAGGAGCACTGGAAGAAGGTATAAAGTGCTCTTTCTTGCATGGGGGGATGAAATGAGATTTATTTGAGAAGCCCAAAGGAGCTATACAGGGTAAATCTTCAGCCAGCACAAATGCAGGAAACTCACACTTGAGCCTCATACATCATCTTTAACATGTTTGATCATGTTCAGCTGTTACAACATGTAGAGCACTTATCATTCACAAGTCTCCTGCAATACTTTTCACTGCACAAGCACCTCAGGATAGGTGGAGGAGGGAAAAGAAGGGAGCCTTCATTCTTACACAGGAATTTCCATGCTTTGGGAAGTGTAAATTAGAGCATTACTACTAGTCTGACAATAAGTTTGCTAATAAATGTGTAGCAACATATCTAATTTCATAACAAGAGATTAAATGATTATGACAGTCTTTGAGATTGAGAGAATAAAGGGAAGAGAAATTTAATGTAAAGAGAGAGCTCTGGTAACACAGCAAACTAGCTGCAGTTTCAGAACTTTGGTACATTTACAAAAGCCAGCTGCTCTAAATAAGCTTCCAGTGGCATCTACAAAATTTGTTCTAATACTGAGCGTTAGTTCCAAGTTACATGAGCTTCTAAAATTATTTAAAGGTGTAGGACTCACCATCTTAAAAACACAAACTTTTCACACTTCTAGGCAACATTCAGCAGCAGAAGCATCAGCCAAGACATGACTGGGAAACAAGCACAGCAGCATCATTTGATTAACACCTACCTTACCTTTAAAGCTGTACAGGAGGAGAGTTCAAAGAGCAGTTTTCCCCTACAGTTATAATAAAACGTACTCAAACAGAAATGCTGAAGTTCTATTGAGAGAACGAGTTGATAAATATATAGTGTGCACACTGCTTTAGTCACAGTTTAGGTTTTCAAGGAGTTACATTCAGGTAAGTTTTTTTCTTTACCACATGTAAATACTTAAAAGTAATTTAGCAATGATCTTTATTTTCTCCTGTTCATAAAACCTTGGCAGTGTTAGGTGCTGGTACTTAACAATCCTTTCTGCAAGTTTGGGAGTGGGTGGGATGAAGCAGGAAGGGGACGGCACTGGACTCTCAAAAGATGAGTTTAGGTAGGGAGAATTGGTCTCACTGGCCTCCCAAAACCTCTTTTGCAGCTTGTAGAGCCTGGCTATTTAGAAGACTTCAGAGCAGAAGTCTAACCAAAATGCCCAAAGCAGATTAAGGAATGCTATCTCTGTCCCTAAATTATGGAACATTAAAGAGACATTTTATGTCCTAAAACAGACAAAAGCAATAGATTTGTAACTGACTTCACTACAAAAAGAGGTCAATTCTTATGGAATCTAAACCTACAACTCACAGCCAAACTCATCACCAGTTTTTAAAAGAATCCTATAAGCTGAGAAAGACAAAACGAGACTATAGTAGGATTTAATCTCTCTTACTCTCATTTTGCTCAATAAATATGAAAATAACCCACTTAAAACGTTTGTTTTAATGTGCATCTATTTCTCAAATTGTTCCAAGCAGATATCCATTTTCAGGTGTCATTTAGATCATATGTTTGAGGATCCACACGTGCATTAGTCCATTAGTCATGCAGGGATAGCAGCAAGGACAATGTTAAGGAGCTTAAGGATGTGAAACTGCTAAAATCTGGTCATAAAACGCCACTGCATGATCTTGCTTTCTTTATTCTTCTTCTTCTGTATTGGGCATGAAATGCTGGCAGAGCAACTGTCAGAGACACTGAGGTGATGAAGGACCAATTACACTTCATTTGTGCTCAAAAAAACCCCAAAACGCAGAAACCCACACAAGACCCAAAATCCAGAGCAATACATTTCATTTGTCTGGGGACTAGTCACAGTACTGGCTTCCTCCAGAAAAGGAAGGAAACACTTCCAAAAGAGATGAAAGTGCTCTGAAGCAAACCCCGTAATGTCCCATGTATTGTATGGGTCCTATGACTTTTTAAATGCTTGCAAAAAATGACAGATTGTGATTTTAAATCAACTATTTATATATTCATGGAGACCACAAATGGAAGAACACTTCAAAAATGTGGATGCTCTCATTGGAATTATCTTCTATTATTGTCTATTACTCACATCTATGCCACATTCTGGTCCTACATTTGAAAACAATGGTTAAATATGTAAACACAAAAGAAAGATACTGTCCTGTTTTCCAGTAGACAAAACCCCAAACATATTTTTAATAAAAACCTAATCTTGTTGCTATAAAGAAATGTAAAAACATTTAATGCATTTGCAGAGAAAACTCCTTCCCTGAAAACCCCTCAAAAGCACTTTTTTGTCTTACTTTTTTTTCTTTTTTAAATCCTAGTGGTAATATTCCACTAGCATTTTAGGTAGAGCAGAAAAGTTGTGATTACAGCTATAACCACATTGAGCATTGCAACAATATTTGGTTTGCCATGGTTTTCTATATGTAAGCCTACTGATTGGGTTCTGATCTACACACCCATGTCTCAATAAAAGATTGAATCCCATTACGTTACTGAGTCACTGCTGTCAATAACAACCATGACAGACGACTAACCAATAGCACAGAGAGCCAGGAGAGCAATTTAGAAAATCATCAATTCTGCAGCATTGCTTTACAGTGACAAAAACAAAGCTTTTCACAGAGTTCCAAAGTGCACTTTGGCAATATTAAGAAAATGGCTCATGGAGTTATGGAATATGGTTGAGTTATGAAGCAGATTCTAGAAAAAAACACTTGAATTATGATTTGTTAAGCCATCTGTATTGAACTGGTGTCTGAATTCACTTTCTAGAAAGCTTCAATGTAGATAATTAACATATATTTGCTATATACAAAGGTATGTATATGATATTTATATATTGTTATAAAGGTATACATATAACATATATACCTTTGTATGTATCTATATACACACACAGAAAGAAAATATATACTCTCTCAATATATAAAAAAACACCCCAAGCTTACTTGAAGTAACAGAAACACATTATTCTGTGTTTTTTAAGTAAAAATTACTTTTTGCTCTAGAAACATAAAATACAAGACAGTTAATAGGAAAAAAAGAGAGAATACAAAAATAGAACACTGTTTGTATTTATAATTATTTATGGTAGTATAACATTTTAGGATATTTTAAAAGTTGTTTGGCTGAGTTGGATTCTAAGGATGCATTTCCATTAAAGCAAGCCAAGAAACATGATCCTTGCAAGGCTTTAAGATTCCACTTCCTTGTCTCAAAGGTGCTGATGAAGTGAAGGAGAAAGAAGATTTTAGCTGGCCTACCAAAGGAAAAGAGACTGTACTCTTCCCTGTGGCTCGCCCTTCCAACATACAAAAGACAACTAAGGGATTAGAAACAACTCTAACCTGCCTCAGTTCACACTCGTGGAACCTTGGGTGTAAGGATTTCACTGCTCTGGAATGTAACTGAGGGGCAACCAAAGGACCTCAACTTCTCCTTGCCTTTAGCAGACTCTGCATTAAGTCTCAAGGATGCTTACAAAAATCCAGGCATGTAATAGTCAGCATCCAAATGTTCTTTCAAAATGTATTTCCCTGGCTCTGCTGTGTGCCCGTGACAGCCTCTCCCTCAGTTGTGCAAGCACAATTTGAGCAGTTGCGTACACATCTGTGAGCCTAATGTCAGTCCCCACACTGAGCCCACATGGAAATAAAGTGACTTTCTACAGCTACAGTGGGCATTAATCCACACCATGCAAGCAACAGTGGCGTGCCCTTGGTGCTAAAGATGCCAGGCATACATATGAAGTTACTCCTAGTCTCAAAATTAAACATCACAGGACCTTTACCAAAGTAAAAAAAATTAGTAATGAAGCCTCCAGTACCTAGAGAGCTGTGTTCTTCAAGATATTTAATCCCAGGTAACAACAGGGGGTTTTGGGGTCAATTTTGTTTTGGTTTTATTTGTTTGTTTCTGTCTGTTGAAACACTCCTTATTTTGGGGATGGTAGACATGTTACAACTACTGAGTATCCTGTGGTGCGGCATCTGCAAGTAGGAACCCACAACTCACCCCAGCAAGCTCTGCTCTAAAGGAATATGGGGAGAAGCAGGATAAGAAGTATTAGAAGATTTCACTATGCTACATCCTCTGAATCCAAATGATTTTTCCCCTGCGAGAGACTGCCCTCTCAACACCATAGCTCTCTTTAAAGTGGTGTAAGCATTTAATCAATGAGTGTTTAATCAAGCTTTTAAAGTTGAGCTAATACATTAAGCTCACCAATATTTTTTCATAACATTTACAAGGTGATTTCCTTAATAGCTTTGGTTTCTAGCTAGCTCCTTTAAAGTCCTTTCATTAAGCTAGGGCACATGATTTCATTCACACTTTAAAAGCTTTTCCTACACATGCTTTTCAAAGCCGATTTGTCTGAATTAAACATATGAATGATATCTAAATTCTGTGCATTACTCATTACTACAAACTATAAAGTATCATTCAGGGGTTAACACAATTATCTGCTAAACTGCAAAAGAGTTCTTGTCAATAATGAAACTAAATAAAGTAAAATACATTTGCATGTCCTCTTTTTATTGAGATAAAAACAAATTTGATATATGCAATGACACATAAAACTACTTAAGTTGTATCAGAAAGAGTTCTTGCTTTAAATATATTTTTAACCTTTTTTCCCCCCTTATTAACAGTCTTTGTACAGAGTGCCTGCACTATATTCACTTGAGATCCATCTATATGCTTCTGCACAGGACAAGTCAAACCATAAAATATTAGCAGATCTGGATTTTGTATTCAAATGGCTGATTCCCCAGCAAAACAACATCTCTTTTTTCCTGTATACTCCATTTTTGTTTTCCTTAAAACAACTCAGAAAAAATGTCAATCTAAAAATACGGTATATGCCACAAATCCCTCAGACAGCTCATATAGTGACAGTTGCAGAGAAGAGAGTTCTGCTGAAAGAATGGAGAGATTTAAAAGGAGAAGATTTAAAAAAACCCTGCCTTCATCTTGATGCCAATAAAAACCAGAATCACTCAGTTCCTTCGGATTGTTTTCTATTTATTTTCTTTTCTTTTATGTGGTTAATATTTTAGGAAATTGTTGGGGTTTTTTCCCCCCTTTCTTTTGTCACCACAGACACTCCCTTTAGGCAACCGTGCATCAACAATCCTCCCACGTTCAAAGTCGGCTACATCTGTTGCTCTTTCCCATTGTTGAAAATTCCTGCCTTAATCCTATTTGACTTTATTCATGCAAAGGTCATCCTGAATTCAACAAATGGAGGAGCGATAGCAGGCACACTGTTGAACATGGCTAAAAAATGCTCTTGTAGAACGTGCAGCTAGTGTGCTGGCACTATCACACAAGTACTCGCTTTATTATGTAGCCTCTTTTCACCACAGCTCTGTTGCAGTATGAATTGGCAACATATTTCTCCTTGCAGCTCAGGAATACAACATTTTCCTTCTAACTGGCCTGATTTTCTCTCCTTTTAAAAAGGTTTGTGCTTAACTTGCATTTGCTGGCGGGTATGACTGCAACATACACATAGAATACCAGAGCGTTTCTCATGCCCTAAGGCTTGGCTCCTGGCACCTATGGATTCCCTTTTTCTCCTGGATTTTACCTCTGAGTATATCTAGCTTCACAAACCTATTTCATTAACCTGCCCACCTAAAACTAATGGTGATCACACTTTTAAATAAATTAGGCAAAATTCTATCTAAAAACACTTCTACAAAGCAGAGTAGAACAGCTAATACAAATACCACATTTTAGGGCCATCATTGCATTGTAGATTTGCTTAAAAATGCCATCTGTTTTGGTTTTAGACTTATTTTTCCTTCACAGCAACAAAAAGCATTCTGGCTTAGACCTGTGATTTATTCCTATGCTTAAGTATCTGACCCAAACCAAAGAACACTTAGCAGGAACAGTGAATGAGTAAGCAAACTAAAGTTAACTATCAGACTGATTTATGAAGGGAAGATAATTATTTTTGTAATATGTTCATAACTCATCATGACAGAAGCAAAGGAATATTTATTCATGCACACTTATTTCCAATTTGAGGTGCTTGCCAACCACGATGAACCAAACCCATCCCTCAGGCAAGCAGAGAACCAGGCACATTGTTAATGTGCTCCTTTCACTGAGTGCTGCACCAGCGGCCATGGTGGAGAGAGCACTCTGGACTTTACCTAAACCAGCCCCAGGTAACAAGGTAACAGCTAAAAGTTAAATGCAACAATGTCAACTTCTACAAACCGTGTAGAGGTCGTTGTTAGGTGCAAGGGAACATTGGAAAGAATGAAGTTCTCATTTTAAAAGCTTTCCTGTACTCTGCTTGTGTGGGTCCTGTTAAGGAACCTGATAACAAGGTATCTAAACCGTACAGAAAAAAGGACAGATTTTTTTCAGGCTTTTGTTGCAAAGATTTTGAGAATTTTTGTTTTAATGGTGGTTTAAAAAGGTCTTAGGAGAGGAGAAGTTTTCCTTCTTTCTTCTACCTTTTAAAGAGCAAAGCTTGAACTAAACACGAGTCTGTGAAGCCTAGCATGAGAATCAAAGCCCTCCAGGTCACAAGCCAAAGGAAGGTGGCCCTCTAGCACCTACATAAGGAGCCCACGGCCTTGTGCTGTCTGCCTGCCTCCCCATAGCCCCATCAGCCAGAGAAGTGAAGGCAAATAACTTACAGGAACTAGAATAAAATTAAAGGCCCTCACTGGGGATAAGGACTTTCAGATGACATCTCCCAGAATCTGGCCTAGATCTCACTAGAGCTGGTCCAGTGCAGCTGGCATTCAGATGTTTGGGCAGGCCAGGACTGCTCCAGCTGTCCAGCCAGTGGCTTTGCCTAATCCCCTTGTCCTCTGAGAGGGAAACCAAATACTGCCATGGAAGCACTGATATTTAGGAACCACAGCACTCCAGAAATCTCAGTGCACTTTTTCCACAACTACTGAAGTAGTATTATATGACAACAAATCTGAGATCTATAATTTGTAAGTGTAAGTTAAATTTAAAATATGAAAAGTGAAGCCTGGAATGTCACAACACTGGTGCAGTTACCAAACCTTACTTGCACAGACATTTTGCAGAAGCAGTAACTGATGCAACCCAGAACTGCTGTAGGCACTGCCAAAGTTTCCATCCATTTCAGTAGGAGGTACATTGCCCCAGTAATGCACAAATGCCTTAAAGAGCAATTATGAAAATGACAGAAGCAGTCAAGCATTTATCAACCTGAACACTATGGATATTAATCTGCAATGAAAAATATTTTTCCAGGACAGCTCTGGAGACTTGTTATTTGCATCCCCATTACTAATAAGGACCTAAAGAAGAAACAGTCAAATACTTAAGTAGCAGCATGTAAAGTTGCAAAATCAAATGTTCGAAGACTATGGTTACAAATACATTTTTATTAATACCTTTGTCTAATAGCATATATATATTTTTGAATAAAAACTGAGGTCCACAAAATATCCACCTCCAGATTATTGTAAGCTAATGCTTTTGAGTCGTCAGTGTGAGTCACCTAAGACTTGACCTTAAAGAGAACTGTTTGTTTTAGGATAGTTCATGTGACACAAAACAGCACTGTCTCAGCTGCATGGCACTATAGCCAAGCCAATGACTCTGCTAGTTTATCTGGATTGTATGCAGCTGTGAACTTGAGAAAAAAAAACAAACCACCACAGTCCAAAATCTGGTTCAAGAGATTAGCTTAGCACCACACATAAGGAATTCATGACAGAGGGAAGGATCCCATTCACTGCTGCTGGAAAGCACTCAATTGTCACAAAAAGCAGTGCCTTTTGCTGGCCCTTGGCTCAGCATACAGCCTGGACTGGCTCCCTGCAGAGCAGAACATACAGAACACTACCTGAGGATGTGTTTCCCTCTAGGTAACACTCCAGCTTCTGGGACAAGGAGAGAAGAAAGGGGCTGAAGATGGAAGCAGCTCAGCTCTGCCTCCAGTCCTGGGCAAGACTCATGTTATAGGAATATTTGGGCAAATTGTTGAGGTTTTTAACCCTCAAATTCTGAAGGATGCATCTCTCTTAGAGATAATGTGACTACAGAGGAGCACCTAAATATTTTTGACAGCATGATACACAAGATACTTCAGTCAGAAGTATCCACACATAGAACATGGAAGGGCTTGGTTTCCTCTACAGTCTTGATATCCAACAGTGGGATCCTGTTGGCACCAATCATAGGAATAATATGAGGGCAACATAGTCAATTTCACAAATGCCATTTAAAATTCATGAAAACAGTAATAAGGAATTGCTTAAGTATTGAATTAAAAAAATGGAGCCTCTTTTATTCTTTAACACTTGAAAAGCAGCAAGTTGAATTACTTGTCTGTGCTTCCATATGATTATCTCACTATCTCTCTGTTCATATTATGTGTGCAGCTTGTCTTTCTTCCGATTAAAATAAATAATGCCTTTGGGCTACATGCAAAGGCAGATTTTCTCAGAGTGCCTTTTTTTTTTTTTTTGCTTAAGTTCATAACAGTAGACATCTTCCAAATCTACCCAGAATCTTCCAGGTCTTCCGTGACAAAGATCTCATGAAAAAGAGCTGTACAATTCCTTTGCAGCAAATATGAAGCTGAAAAGGAGCAAAGTCATTGAAGAAGATATTCCAGAGAGCTGGGAAGTCCTTACCCGCATGAACAACTGGAGATACTTTTGATATCAAGAGACAGTGAGTGATCTTCATCTCCCATGTGGAACTTACTGTCACTCCTCCACTCAGTTGCATTACTGCACCTGTGTTTTAGGATGAAATCTTCCTACTGTTTGGTCATATAAGGTTGATAATCTTGAGGCAAATAAAAGTGGAGAAAACAAGCAACTGGAGGCTTTAGGACCTCTGATATCTTGGGAGCTGTGGGGGAAGCTGTCACTTCTCCCCCTTCCACTAAACCTACATGTTTTGTGCTCAAAGCATTTATTCTGGCTTAGAATGAGAAGGAGATAAAAAAATTACAGGTTCCTTCTTGTTTCCTTGAGAACTATCTGAGAATTTCTCTTCTTTCATAAGGAAGTAATTTGTACCTCCTTTGCTGCTTGAAGGACAAACTGTCTATCAGGCAGAAATCTTTCTGGATAGCCTGAACGTCCTGAAGCATTGCAGATACACAGCAGATTATCAATGATACTGGATGGAGATGGATTATTACATGTCATGCAGAAAATTATTCTGAATTTCCCATAAATATTTCATTAGAACTTAAATCAGCTAGTTTGTCTGGCATGAGAGAGAAGATGGCATGCAAAACAATTAATTTTCGTTTTTAAATGAAAGACAGAGAGAGCTTTAACAATGTTGGTGACAAACAGAGATGGTACTATTGGCTTTGGACTGCTATGTGAATGTGTATTCTTCTCTTCCACTGATTTAAAAGGCCATCACAACTTCTTGTCTAAAAGCACCAAAACCAATTCCTGTGTTTTCATGACTACCAGCAAGACCATGACCTTCATAAAGGCAAGAATAGTGTACACAATAATGATAGTCTTAAACTGATTTATCATCCAGTCCTGGTACCATACATTTTCATTAGTTGCAAGGCATAACTAAAAATCCATTCAAATTAAATTTCAAAAAGCATCTTGTGGTCTGATACCAATTTTATGTCTGTTCATATAATCATGTATTGCCAGAGAAACATCTATCCCCAGGATGGAGTGCAGGCGTTTCATTTATTGAGAGATTCTGGGCAGGCAGCTGTGAGATGGAGCTCCGAGAGCTTCCAAATCCCAGGCTGGCAGCTTGTCAGCCTGCAGCAGTTACTCTGTAAGGCATGTGTTTAACCAACACGGGCTTCCAGACCCTGAAGATGGGAGAGAGGATGTGAGACCAAGCTGGATTCACCAAATATACCTGTCCATATACCTGCAGGTTAATGGTAATGGCAGAAACCTGATGGATTCATGAGGCATCAACATGAACTTTGGCTAAAGTCCGGCAATAAACTCAATACACCAAATCCCAAGAAAAGCCTCTATCAGAATGGTTTCCAGAAAGTGAATGGCATATGCTATCCTTCAAAGGAGTCAATGAGTAAAGGTCAGTCAAGTGCAAGAAGTATTCTCTTCTAACATTACAAGAAGTATTTTCTTCTAACATTAAAACAACTCTATGGTTGAGGATGCTTACCTGTTTCCTCCTGTTCCCTACTAAATAATTATTTACCTCCTACATAAATTCAGTAGAATTCCTGCCCCCTCATTCTCACAAACACAATAAAATCCTTGGTTGTGCAGAGACAGATTGCTTTAGCTTCTCTACCACGAGACATAGTTGCCAACCCTAGGACTGATCTTTTTTCAAATAAATTCAACATAATGCAGAGAAGAGATCTGAAACTGGCTGAGACTTCACCCTGCTAAAGTTCGTATGTATATTCTGTAATCAGCTAAAGCAATGATGAGCACTGATACGCATGCTATGTACTGGTCTGATACCACATTTTGAACCTGACCACATTATTTTTCCACAAAGTCAACAAGTGGAGGAAATTTAAAGACTCTATCACCTCTGTGAAAGGTAGAACCTGTTTATCCAAACCGTGTAAAGAACAGTAACAGTTGTATGACAGTAACAAGCCTAATAAGGCTTCAGCACTGTTGGGCTTGACAGCACTGTAGCAGTTTGATGACTGAAGAGCTTAATTACAGCTTTGCACTTGTCAGACTCACCTAAATAGAGTCAGCATACCATAGTTTTCATTTGAGATTATTAACTGTGGGGTAACTCCAGATCTCAGACTCTGCATTTTAAGCTCTCTCTGATGACTCAGATTAGGTTGGAGGAGATACACGAGACAGGAGAGAATTAAGATATTCCTTTAGGAAGTGTGACTAGATAAAAAAAATTTCAAAGCAAAACTTCCTCTAAACTCAGATATGACAAACATTGGGCTAATTCTGCGGGCTGAAGAGCTGGACCTTTATGGAGTGTTAAACCCTGCCTTATCTAAGATAGATAACTGATCCTTCCTCACCAATATAGACAGGGGATCTCCAAGTGATCAAAAGGGCCTGCGCAAGGGGAAGACATTGAAGAGGGTTGGAAAGGTTTGCTACTACAGGTAACTGACTACCCATCACTTCATAAACTTGCTGGTGTGTAGATGGCAATGACAGCGTTTATGTTTTTTGGATTCGGCCAATGTGATGCCTCTAGCATGTGAAGGAAAAATGAGCACCAAATACCCTGTCAAAGACTTGCAGAGGTGCTTTTGCAATATTTTTCCTTAAACGCTGAAGTTCTAATATTAATGCTCTGTAGTTTAAAGATTAGCATTTCTGCTCCACTGGCATTTCCTATGACAACAACCAAGACAGGGAATTGAACCTGCTGAAATCACTTAGCCTCTGGTATAACTCCCAAAACTTTCTGTGCACAGCAAACTTGGACAAAACACTGACTAAGACACATGATTTAACCTCCCTTTACCTAAGTTTACCTCTATAGGACTATTCCTCCACATAAGGGCATGTACTAAGTTCATGTTTGTATAGTGCCTATACCTTTGAATGGAAGTTTTTCTGGAGTTGCTAAACATTGTCTCTATTATTGAGCAATAAACAAGTCATTTGTGCCAACACTCCAAGTCCCACCTGGGCACTATTTTGTACTGTTCTGTGAGAAAATGGTTTCTTTTCTTTTACATGCCAGTACTTTTCCAAATTTCAAAAAGCATTCCAAGTAAAGTGCTTTTGATCTGAGTGCAAAACAATTCAAGCACAGAAAAAAGACTGTGCTTACAGAAAGCCTTCTGCATTGCAAGTGACCGTACAATATTTTAACACACCCACTCAGCAAAACTTTCCACTGTAATATAATGAACTAGGACACCACATCTGCTTTGGAGCCTTCCCTAATGTGTCTTACCCTCCAAAATCCTGTTTAAAAAATTAATTAAAGCTTTCCTACAAAAGAGCTTATGAGCACAGAGCTTCACCTTCCCTCCCAGCCCTAATGAAAATCAGTGTTTCAGTACATGGACCTCTGCTGATCTCAGCTGTGCCTCAGGGTAAGGGGCAGAAAGGTGGGCTGCAAGCAAGCAGGCACGAAAATATTCACCAAGTAACACCACACAGACTGTCCATAACAGCACAGTCTTCAATCCTGAATATTTTCTTAACCAATTCCACCTTCCAGACACTCTAAAGCTGCATCCATGGCAGACAAAAACTACAACAACCAAACTCGGTAGTAACATATTATTTCAGCACAGCCAAGATATGCATGAAGCAGACACATTTCCTTGGATGCATATCTACAAAATAACACCTCTCAAATAGTGAGCAATTTCCACCAAGCAACCTGATAAAAATCTCCACAGATGTCTCTTCACAGCCTTGGTAGTACCAGAAAGCTTTGCTTTGGCCATTTTGCTTTGACCCAAGAGCCAGACTCCACCAGAAATCAAATAATGTGTTACTTTTCATGCAGAAATTCATATAGAAACTCCAGCTAACAGGACTGAATCCCATTTCAGAGCGTTATAAAACTGCTGTGCTTTGATTTCACATATCCCTGGTTGCCATTTTGCATATGAAGAATGACTTGTGAAGTGTATTTGTGGACTTACTCCACTGTTTTGTTTTGCAATGACCAGACAGAGGTTAGATTTCTGGTCTCAAATTCTTTAGCACGAGTGAGTGGTAAAATGACAATAAGATCAGAGCCTGAGTGGACAAGGACATAAGAGCAATCTGGCTGAGTAATTATGCAATTAAATGACAGGTATGACAAGTAATTTCCCTCAATTCTGAAACTTAAGTACAGCAGGTATGATTCAAGGCAAACCAGATGATAATGTGTATACATTGGGCAACATACGCTGGAAGGGAGGTATTCACCTTCCTACCTTTAAAACAATGTATGACATTTATTTTTAAGAAAGGCCCACTAACTTACACTATTAAATGTTTTGTTTAATGAAAAAGCACAAGTGGTGCTGACTACTGAAACACTGGAGTTGAAATCCACATTGACAGAAGTCAGCTGTTGTAGTAAGGAAACAGCCACATCTCACATTACCTATTCCACCGAAATTAACTCCGATTTTCCCATGAAAAACATAAACGGATATGCATATGTAAGTATCATTAGTCTGGACACGCCTGGTGAACAGTTAACCTCTTTTAAAGTAGACTGTTTTGTTTTTTGTTGTTTTTTTTTTTAATTACTTCAACATAGCTTTGGAATTGGACATATATAAATGCCAATACAAATAAACAGTATCCAGTACTAAGCTTTTAAACCCCAGATTTATGACAGAAATATGGAGACAGACTCTTCAACAGGGGCAAGGCTTAGGAGCATTAGAATAGATCAGGACAAAGCACTGTTGAACATTATTTTCTTCCTTCTCCATGACATATATAGCTGTCCTGTAACATTGGTTACTAGAAGACTCTTTTCTTTGAAACTGCGGTTGATGTTACTGTTGTCATTAAATCCTTAAAGAAAAAAATACAAGTTTCTACTGTTGCACCCTCTCTGTGAAACAAGTGAACAGAAACAAGACAGCATCTTATTAAGTACTGGCAAAGCTTTTAAGATGCCTGCAGAAATAAACAGGAGGTTTACAACGCACAGAAAGGTACTGTTATGAACAAAGAAAAATTTTGGTATGGAAAGCTTACCTTAGGAGAGGAGGAAAGCTCCCTCGATGCAGGAATTGCTGACATGTTCTCAACCATGACCATCTCTGTCTTTGGCAAGAGGTTTGGGGGTTCAGGAGCCTTTCTTTTCATCTTCTTTTCTGGCTCTTGTAGAGCAACTTTAATTAAAGCAGGGCTTGATTTTGGTTCATAGAATGGATTTGATCTAATTAAAAGAAGGGAAACACATTTCTTTGCTATCTCCTTGGAAATAAAACCAAAAATAAGACCTGCTTAGGAAAGCCAATGACTAAAATGCTTTTATTATCCCACATAAGAATGTTTTACCTTTATACGCTTTTAAATACTACATTTTCATACAATTGAAAAGTGAGTTACAACAGCTAAAACTGCATTATTCGGTCACAATTTTCATAATTTTTATTAAGTCCTGTAAATTGCAGAAGTTTTATCAACTGCATAAAAGCTAACTCTTCAATTATACTTTGCTATCTTTCAGAGTGATCTGATTTTATGACAAGATCAATATCAAAAATGTGAGTGAAGCTACTGGGTGTCGAACACTCTAATTAACAGAAAAAAAGCTTGAGTAGAACAATCAAAAATTAGCCCACTGGTACAGACATGTTCCCACAGGGCTTTAGAGGCCTTGCTCTTGGCTGTCCAGTTTTGAGAAGTTTGGCCTCCATGAGTATACATTCACCCTCAAATGGATTTCAAACTCTGTAGTTTACAGGCACCACACCATTTTAAGAACACTCCTTAGATAAGAGAATAGAGCAAGAAAACCACCTCTGACTTACATATATCGCTCTGCAGACACCACTAGGCATCACCTCTCTATTTTGAAAGCGCCTTTTATAACTAAACTTTATTTGAGAGTGTTACAGAGTAAATATCTTCCACCAATTAGATGCAGTCCAAAGAATTATTCTTAACTCGAGTGCCCATGTTCCAAATCTGCATTTGTACCACCCCAAGTAAATACCTCCACAGCCGAATTTTGCCATATTTTATGTTAGTTTGATACATCAAATATCAATCAGTTATATATAAAATAATGGCTTCTTCTACACACTTAGTAAGAGCCAGGAGCTTTTTATCCTGCTAAGGATACTTAAGGAAATCTTTTTTGTACTGAGTTATTTCATTATTCATACTATTTGCTTTTCATATTTTGCAATCCAAAACTGAACAGTTAGTTATAAGATGGATACATTAATCTATTCCCCCCTAGTCCCGCTTTCCCCTGCAAGATATATTTATCACATATCTCAAACAATGATTCCCAACAATTTATCTGCATACAGTTAATATATGCAGTGTAAAGAAGCACAACAAATAACCTCAGTCCCTTGAAGTCCCTTAGAATTCAACTCTGGATGGAAACACTAACGTATTAGGTAAGAGTCTACCTAGCTAGATCCATTGACAAATTCCCTCTCAGCATAAGAGACAGGAGCTAGTATGTGCTATTTTTAAGAACTACAACAGCAGTAAAAACCAACTATTCATACAGTTGCCTTCCACACAACATTAAATTTCTCCTCTTTGTTTGTACTTGTAGTATGGAAAGGTCTTTCAGTCTCATAGACAAACTTTAGAGTTAATTTTAATGCAATTTACACTCATCCTGTTTTCACAGAGAAAAAGCAAGCAATTAATAATCTACACCACAGAAATCTACTTTTGAAAGGCAGAGTTTACCAAAGCACATAAGTGAAAATCAGACCTTTCTAAGAATCTGCTGCTCCTGCTCCTTACAGAAAAAGATATCCAACTCCTGAAGCAAGTGGAAAAACTAACACTAAAATAACTCATTTGTTGACTGAAGGCAACTTTCAGGTGTTCCCACTTTGGTGCCTATCAAGTGCAAAGCCACCAGTGCAATCAAAACTAAAGGCAACCAAAGAAACAAGTTAATGGAAACAGAAGGGTGTTTTCCATGGGAGGCATTCAGGTTGGAGTGTAGAATGCATCCAGCTGTCAGTAGCTCTAATTTAGCTGACAGCCCAGCTGAGGTGCCTTCAGACATCAGAGAGTTCAAAGGGAGGTGAAAATGAAGATAAAAGAGATAAAGGCTGAAGAACAATGCATTCTATGGGACAGCACAAGATTTTATTAAGTTCAACAAGTCAGCCTTTGGAACAGCCAACATGTTTGGCAGGAATTTACCTCTGAATTAGAAAGGTGTTAAAATTATTTTGGTGTGAGAAAAAACCTACCACCTTACCAATGAGAGTAAACAGGTTTGGAAGAAGCATCTTTAGAATTTTTAAGCTCCAGAACTGCCTGCACTGCAGATATCATCCTGAAGAATTGCACCCTCTGTCCCCACCAGAAGGAAGTGCTAAAAGGAGAGAAGCTTTTTTTCTCTAGAGAAGAAGTAGCTTGAAAGCCAGACTAAACCTCAATTTTGGTCACAGAAACAGACACAGGTACATGCACAGAACAGACACGCTTGGTGTCACAAATATTGAGCAAGATTTTTGAAAAATAATGTTAATACAGAAAAAAAACCCAACTAAAATGGTTCTTTCCTGAACAAACTATAAAGTTTGAAGCCATGAGGATCTGGTATATGTAGCAGAGTTTGGTCCAACAGGTTCCACACAGCTCTACAAGAAATTAAGCATCTGAAAAGTCTGGTTGAAAAGAGCCTTAGCTGGAAAATATTAAAGCACTTTTCTCAGGTCAGGCCCATATTTACTGGTTCTGTGAAGTTATTTAACGGATTCACATAAAACTATTTGTCTAAAAAGACGCTAGATTGTCCTCCACTAAATTAAAAAAACTTCAGACCTGACAAGATACCTGGCATTAAACTGTTACTGACCATGTGGTGGCTTGTGGCTTCTTGTGCAACAGGCAACTTCAGCAGATGGCAATTCGATAGCCTTGCCAATTACATAGCATAATTCTAAGCCATACAATAATTAACAAGATAAGAAGCCACAGAGCCAAGTGATATTGGAAAGCAAGTTTTATTCTGGCCAATTTAAAAATTATTTTGATCAGTCTTACCAGTTAGTGGAGAAAAAAAAATTAAAAATAAACATTTTATTGAGGAGGAAACCCAAAGCTGTCAGCGTGGCCAGGCTAAAAGGTCAGGCAATATTGCCAATCAAAAGTAGTAAGGTTGAAAGCATTATACAGTAAGCAGTTGTGAGCTGTGCTATTTTCAAATAATTAACTTCACAAGGTGTGCCATCCTTCACTAACAGGTGGATTTTAACGTATAAAATTCAAAAAGATAAAAACTGAATTTTCCACTAACAGTGAAATATCCAGACTTACAAAAAGAAAATGTGGTCCTTATCTTTAGCTAGGTATGAGAATTTAGCCAGAGGAGTATGTTTTGGGAGCACAGTTTTGCAGCAGAGTAAATAAACTGGCTCACCTATGTCCCTCTGTGCCATGCAATGCTCCACAATGCTTGTGCTCACGACTGTGCTTTGTGTTACGAAGTATTAGTTTTCTTCACAAACATTAGTCAAAGACATTTCAACGAAGCAAATTACCCAAGGTAAATCCTTCAAAGAAGTGCACTGAGGCCAAGTACCTTTTACTGGACTACAGAGAGTCTGTTACAAAACTGGAGTCAGAGTTCAGCTCTTGGGGCACTTCGTGTAAGCTCCAAGTCCAGAATCAAAACTAGGGATCTGCCAGAGCAGAGTGGGACAAGGGTCCTGATGCTAACTGGTGTGTCCATATTCTCAGGACACAATACTGCGTTTTCCACAAAATGTAAGAGCAAAATGCCAAGCAGTACATTAAATGAACTCCAATTAAACATTTAAGACATGGGGGTAAAAATACATTGTATTTCCTAATAATCAATAAATCAGGAGCCTTCAATTTCTTCCATTTCATGCCTTCCACCTATAGGTTCAAAAGGACACCTGGAGACAGCCCTTGACCAGTGGTAGTCAAAAATTAAACTGAATTTTTTAAAAATCAAAAGACAAAATGTTATGAGAGGTTGAAAATTACATGCAAAGTTTTCTATTGTCATGATATGACTCAGTTGTTCAGCTTTGTCTTGAATACACTGCTCAGGCCAAGTCAACACATCTTAAAATAGACACATAGCAGAAGAAATAACAGGGTCCAGAGATGGGCGGTGGAAATGATTAGAGAGATGAAGAGACTTCTGTATGAAGAGAGATCGAAAAAGTTAGCACTCAGACAAGTGACAAGGAAAGGTGAACATGCTAGAGACAGACAACAAATGTTTATGGCAAGTAAATCCAACACTACTAATGGTTGTTTTGATAAGCCAGCAGAAGAGACAGCATGGGACTGGAGAGGGAATTTATTTATAATCAACAAAATAAACACATTTCATTAGAGATCTTGTTTTCTTGTGGAACTCTCTGCCACTAATTGACACGGAAACCTAGACTTCAAGAGGCTTGGAAGAAGATTACCCACTTATGTAGATAATAAAAGCATCAATATTCACAGTAGGTAAAAACAGTACACACCTGGACACAAACCCTCACAACTTAGGGCACTCAAAAAACACCAACTGGCACCGCCTGTGAAAATTCGGCTTTTGGTGCTCACCAGACCATGCCTTAGCAGAAGCTTTCTACTTAAAAATTTGAAAATTAAGGACATGAGATGAGGAAAAATAGTGTTTGTAGATGTAACGTAGATCTAATATTACATGTCCTGTGTTTCTAGACTGAACTTTTATCATTACACTCATTCCTCCAGAGGGTTTCAGCATAAAGATTCAAGGGTTCTCCTTGCCACACTTCTACCAAATGCACTCAACAAATGGTCTCCAGGTCGTTTTGTATGATGTACTGCTCCTGTAACTTCAGAGGAAAATGTGGAGAGGAAGGTTACTTTGGGGGTCAAGACATAAAAAACTTATGTTAAAGATGTAAAAAACTGATTTTACAGTGTTTACTGACTCTTTATCCTTCCATCTTCCCATGGGACACTGCTTTGTCATGAAAATACAGACCAGCTTTATGTTCAAGTAGACTCAACCTATGGGGAATTTATTTTTATCTTTGGGGGGAAAAAACCAACAAAGCAAATGGAGTCATTAAAACAAGAAGGAGGCTGTTGTTAACCAAGTGCTCAAGTCCAGTACACAGCAAAAGGAAGGGTTACAACCCTGCCAGAAGCCCCTTTGCCATAGATGTGCTTAGGGTGGAAATGGAAGTATACACAGAAAACGGAGAAAATTCTTCACTTGCTCATCCATGTGGCTTTTTCTCTTGCTGCTCCTCTCAGTCTTTGCTGCCCTTTATAACTATATCTTGGTGGGTGTAAAATACACACATTTTTATTCCCTACAGATTCTGGCGACCAGGTAATGACCAGGAATGCCTGGTGTGGCTGTCAGTGTGATCATACTGTTCTCTGAAGACACAGCAGCCAGTGCTGTTTGGTCAGGCATTGTCCTGACAAATGGAGCTGGCAGAGGCACATTCCCAACACCCTTTATTTATTTATTTTTCTTTTATTTTTCACAGACCAAACATCAACATTAAATCCATGGCTACAGAGCTTTAAAAGGAAAAAACTCTGCAGAGCCCTTCATATGTTTCTATTGGAGTGCCTTCCATTTCCTAGACCACAGCTACCGACAGAGAAACAGAAAGATCATGATACCATACCTCTGTTAATATTGAACTAATGCAAAATGTCATGCCATGATAAATCTCATTAAATAATGTAAAATTAAATGTTAATTAGAATTGTTATCTGTAAAATTGATCAGATGTAATCACCATAAACTGTCTCATGAGTGGTGTGGTTGGTGACTATTGACCACAAACGTGGATTAAGGATACACCTTCCAACCTCCCAAGCTGTGTAGGAATTGCAAAAACTCTCTTTTCCTCATAGTTTTTACACTATAATACAAGGCAGTCAGTGTGAGTTTATAAAGGTTTTATGTGCGGTCATGCTGAAAGAAACAACCTAAGTAAGCACATATGGTATTATCTTTCCCATTTATATTCAGTTTATGAGATTCTCAAAAATGTGCTATGCAGATTGCAAAATGCTCTTCCTTTTTACATACTGCATCAAGATAAAACAAACTCCCTGTCATCATTGGCAAAAATTACTATTTTATGTAGTAAAAATCATGGCAAAAAAAGGAGGAAGGCCCAAGCTCTGTTGCTCCTTTAATTTCTGTCTCGTTTGCAATTGTCAGGGCATGAAGTGTCAGAAAGGTCCACAGACTTGTTCCCTATCAAGTCCTTCGCTATCAATAAGGCAAAGGAAAGTTTCCTCACTGATCATGTTCAGCTGAATAGCATGACCTGGGGGTATGGTATTTCCTGCTGCTGAGCTGCCCAAGGATGAGTCTGTCCTATTGGAGGTGATTAAGGCTCACCATGGTTCAGCCAGTACACCTCAAGATTAAGCCAGGGATCCCACTATTAATGCCTGCAAAGCTGCTGAAAGACAGAGAACCATACTTACTCATCCAGCTCTTCCTCCTCAGCTTTAGAGGTATCTGCATAGAGGTATTTGCTCATATCCACTGGCCTGACGTTTTTCCTTTTTGCAGGTTGCGGAGGAGAATCTCTTACACTTCCAGGTGCTTCAGGTGGGTGATCTGGCTCATCAAATGGGTTTAAGTACTCTGGGGCATCTTCATCCTTGAGGGGATTGTAACTGTCAACATAGAAACTTTCTTCTGGTTTTGAAGACGAAGCTCTTTTAGGGTGAAGTTCTACCAAATAACAAAAAAAATTAAACAGATTTAATGAATTAAAAATTTGAAGGCATATTTTAAAGGCATATGAAAAGCTCTGCTTCTTAACTCTCAATACATAAAGTTATAGCCTTAGGTGAATTTTCATGCTTGTTTATTCAAAAATAGGCCTTTCAAAAGGTCTTTTAATTTAGACTATATTAAATAGGCTTAATTTTCTCACTTACTACAGCTCTTTCATTAATTATTAGTTTTCTTATTTGTCATATAAATGGCAT
The DNA here is from genome assembly GCF_052056855.1 of Sturnus vulgaris. NCBI lineage: Eukaryota > Metazoa > Chordata > Aves > Passeriformes > Sturnidae > Sturnus > Sturnus vulgaris. The sequence goes on along the minus strand of NC_142245.1, from coordinate 8,632,097 downwards.
CACAACAGATATTAAAACATTTTCACAAACTATTAGCCAATTTATGTCCTAACAAAATGTTCCTAATTATTTATTTGAACTTTTAATAAAGAATAAAGACATTCTGTATTTTATAATATTACTGGATTTAAAAACTGTGATAGTAAGTAGGTGGCCTTTTCATTTCTTAACATTAGTGAACTAAAAATCAGCTATTAAGTATGATCAGTAATTACATTTCAAAACACCTGTGCCCCTGGTAACAATACATAATCGCACTGGAAAAATGAATTTAAATTAACCCTAAAGAAAAAGATAAATCACTCATCTTTTATTTGGGCTGTACAACAAAAAAGTTATTGGCAAGCTGGAGCTGCATGCTGTTCTCTGTGTAATATCTTTTCTGAGGTGTCTGTTACTCTACAGCGAATGGCTTCTGGATACTGAATAATGCAAATCCCCATTCAGCAATACAACATTTGTTACAAAGACACTTAGTAGTGTTAATTTTACTCTTCTTGCAGCATCCAATACTCAGCAGCTCTGTTCAATACTGGTGGTGACGTACTTTCAAATTCTACGCAAACAGGAACTTCAATGCAGTGTCACTAAGATCTACCTTTCAATAACCATATCCACATTATTCTTAATGGAAAGTGTGTGTTTTTCAGAGGTATGGTTCACTAAACTGGACTAAACATACTTTTAAGGTTTAACAGAGCAACTCTAAAAGTTATTTGTAAAAAGAGTCTAAAAAATAAAAAGATGGACTACCAAGTGAATTTTTCACTGAAGAAATATTTGGGAAGAAAAAATCTCTAGTCACACAATGAACAAAGGGAAGCACTGTCCTTACATGAGTTTGGATGGATGATGTACCAAAGCTGCTAATCCTGTTGAATTGCTAGAAAATGTGAGTGCTCTTTACCCTGACAGCAAACATCCAGCTCACTCTGAACCCAGCCATTAGCATAGCCCAAGATGATGGAAAGCCCTACCCCATGCAGGGTGAACAGCTCTAACTTATAGTGTGAGTGAACCAGAGGCATTCCCAGCTGCATAGGAATATCATCCCTCGCTGCAGGTAGTGACTTCACCTATCTATGCACTGGACTAGTCACTAGATCAGGGCAAAGGCTCAGAGCAGGAGTCCTTTTCAGGACTACAGAGATCCACCTGCAGCCTGTGGAGGAGACCCATGCTGGAGAATGAACATACAAACAAACAGCTGCAGGAAAAAGTCAGGGTGTGTGTTTGCAGTGTGTCAGCTGTAGTGCATGTGTTCACTCCTACCCCAGAGTAAATGCTTATCCCTTCAGAGAAGGGAATAAACTAGTGGGAACTTATTCCAGAAGAAAGGGCAGTTACTGCACAGCAGGTGATGTGTATTAACCCTAGTTTATGTGGTGATGTGATCATAAGCCCACATCTTTTTAAGAAAGCTGTTTCAGAGAAAGCCACAGTGAAATAATATTGAAGGTCTATAGCTTAATTGACATGGGAAAAGAAAGCATTTAAGGCAGAAATTCTTAAAAACACAAATATAATCAAGCAAGAATCCTTCAGAGTACTATAAATTAAATATATTGAGCAGAGCCCAATATCTAAAATGTATTTGTTAATTTATTTTAAGCTAAACTGGAAAAGTGGTTCTATATAGACTTAGGTCATTCTAGTGTCCAGTGCAGGTGGTTAAGGCAAGCAAAAGCTTTACTCTTCTTGCCCTGAGATGTCCTCAGTGTGGGTATTTGCAGCTGAGCTGACTCCTGGACACTCAAAGCTTACAGGAATATGTCCAAACTGTTTTTAAAGTCAGGGGAGTCAAATCTCTCCCTTACTGAATACTGTACATACAGTACATACCACACTTTGAAGCTCATGGTAGTCAGAATACTACTCAAATATTACTCACAAATTTAATGATTTGATGAACTAGAGGAAGCAGAAGTGCATTGGAGATGTGTCCTCAGAAGACAGTTTCATACAAAAAGCAAAAATAACTAATGAAATGCAGAATAAAAGAATCAATACCTTGTTCAAATAGTGTGGCTTATTGACAAAGCTTTAACCAAACTTTTTACTACTTTAAACTTTGCTCAGGTATTAGAGTCTTTTATCAAGAAAGTGGACAACTACAAATAGCTGCTTCTGCAACTCCATACGATGGATCATTGCACCTGCACATGAATCTGATAAATACACATTATCATATCTGAGGGAAACCTTCTGGTAACGCACAAGAAGGAAAGTCAGTAATATATTATGAAATTAAAACATTCAGGGAAACAAACTCTTAAAACCATGGTGTAAGCTTTTATTTTTAATTTGCTTTTAAGTGTATCCTGGAAACAATGAGTTAAATGTTTGTTTAAATCTGATAAATTAAAAGGGGCAATGCAAATGGTTTTTGCAATTCTTTTTATTTTGACACTAGATCAAATGCTGTAACTCTAACTATGACAAAATTATTTCTCTTTTTATTGGCTCAACAGGAACTACACACACAATGCTATGTATAAGTGCTCAGATACCTCTGGCTTGTTAATTACTAAAATATTTCACAAAATTCTACATGCAGGTTGAAATTAAAAAAGCTTCTAAAGATATAATTCTCAAGACACCTTTATAGGTAGAATTTTGTAGAGGTTCAGAGAACCCACTTAACTTGCTATTCATTGTCTCTTGCCATCCAGGATACTATTTTCCTTCCCCTTCTGCCTCCTTCAAAGTCCCCACAGGGAAGGAGGGTTCCCACGAGGGTCCCCCACCTGAACCCAAAGAAGTTCTCTCCTATGGGGTTTGTGAAATCCTTTAGAACTAGTTTTGTGCCAAATGTTGGTCATCACAAGCCTCTCTATAACAAATTAAGTTGTTATGATGATGACTCAACAGCACTGCTCTTAAAGCCACACCCACTGTCACCTGTCACTTTTCTGTAACAGACTCGTTTTCTCAAAGAGCTAATGATCCTGAGAAGCGCACTTTGGCAGGCTAAATATACAACAGTTTAGAAGTGGTCTATTTCCCTCTTGCAGCTGCTTTTATATTCAGGAGGCAGCACAGATTCTCCTGCTTTCCCCACATCATTCATCACAGCTCCACATAGGACTCCAGTCTCTACACTGATATAAATTTAAAAAAAAAGAAAAGAAAAAGATGCTTGCAGTTTGGCACATCAAGGGTCAAATACAAAATAATTTTGCATGATTAAGTAATAAGGCCACAGGGGTAGGAGTGACAACAAGAGAGGTAGAAGTATTACTACAGCAGAAGCACCGGCTGCTCTTGGGCCAGATTCTGGAAACATTACTTGCCCTAACTCCACTGAGAAAGACTGTTTGTGATAATAATCATTCTGGCACTAGCTATCTGCACAACCAGCTAGAGCATCTCCAGAAATCACCCTGCCCTTCAACCCACTTGCCTTTTGTAACACAAACATATTGTGACACATCCCTTAAAACCAAACAAAACCTCCACCAAAACATCGCACATACCACTTTCCCCTTGGCAGAGGATGAAAGAAATAGCCACATGAGAAAGGTACTCAGTTACATCACTGGCTACCTGACTGGCAGGCAGGCACACAAGCACCATGGGATGTGAGCACCCAACAAACAGCACAGAGTAAAGATGGAACTGCCCAGCGCTTCTAGAAAGAGTAATGACTGACATCTCCATACACCACTGGTGATTTTCTGAGCCTTTTATTCATACACTCGTAACACACTGCTTTTCATGAAGAAATAGAAGGGACAGAGTGACCATTTTCCTCTCAATTGCTTCCTCTGCTGCTTTGGGTATAGGGCTACCCTGGAAACGATTTGGGGTTTGCTGCTGCATTGTAACAGTGTTTTCATTTTCAGCCTAAAACATGCTGAAAGGAGCTCAGAAGTCCACACACAAGATAATGAAATACACTGTTGAAGTAAATGGTGGTCTAAATGACAGGAGGTGCAAGCAAAGAGTTACCCTCATGTCTCGTGTGTGTTGTATTGGTCATACACAACTTCAAAATTTGTATTCCCTACCAAATTAAAAAAAATATCTGGAGTGATGAAAGTGTGTTGCGATTTTCTACTTTAATTTGTTGTACATGTTGACTTTCCCAAGTAAATATCTTGCACGGAAATTAACTGATTTTATAATTCTGTTGCACTGCGACTAAAAATCCAAAAGGCAGTCCTCATATGGTCATGTAAAGGTTGTCTAGTATAAAGCTGCAGAAGTAAACTGTTGAAAGAGATTATTTTTGATTTTCCCAGATTTCTAATATCTAGTAGATACAGAGGGAAAAACTTCAATTCGACATGTCAACCAAAAAATACATCTGAAGACTTTTTTGAGGTGAGCTTCTCATATGCACATTCACTCTGTTGTGTGTGTAAAATCATTGACACTGAGGACTTTTTAAATCCCAATAGCATCCTGAGCCAGCTTGCTGATGACCCTCTGTCATGCACCACACCTACAGCGTGCACACAGATGCTGGAGCACTTACGCCTTTAGTTTCTCTCCACCCCACATTCCCAGGGTTAAGTGATTATGGGATTAGGAAGATAGAGGGAAAGTAGCTGGTTTGTGAACAGGCACAAGAAATATCTGTCTAGGAAACAAGTATCTACTGGCAAGTAATCCTCCTTTCTCTTTGAGTGACTTTCAATACATACATATTCATACTCTGGGTGACTCTGAGCACACATATTACAGGCTTGATAGGAATATCTTTGGAATATCTCTGCCAAATAGTGCATCATGCCTCCTCACATCTGATGGCAAGGCAAAGGCAAAGGCAAAGGCAAAGGCAAAGGCAAAGGCAAAGGCAAAGGCAAAGGCAAAGGCAAAGGCAAAGGCAAAGGCAAGGTAAGGTAAGGCAAGGCAAGAAGGCTCCAGCTGGCTGCTCTGCACGTTTTGAGGAAATTAAGTAACAAATTCTACAGATTACTCTGAATTTTTGCAAAGTATAAATTCCAGATTACGCCTTGTCCAGATAAAAAGATAAAGAGACTAACATGTAAGTGAACAGAAAAAATACTCCATCCCTGCACACATAAAAAGTTAATCTCTTGATTTAAGCAGATCACAAGACAAGTGAAACAGGTAATGTGACTCTTTAAGCCCGTAGGGAAAAGCCTGCCTTAAACTCCTGAACTTCTGTCATGCTCTTGAGCTTCAGGGGTGGCCACCAAAAAGGTTACATTCACTTCAGGATGCAAAAGTAAACAAGCAGGCACAGTCTCAAAGAGCTTCCTAGAAAGAGATGGCAGTAATAAAAGTTCCACTGAGGTCTCAGAATAGAAGAATCATGAGTGAATAATAGAACTCAAACAGGGCAGCCTTCAGCAGTTGGGCAACAGGATGAGAACAGCTACAAATATTGCGTAGCCTCAAAATGCACTTCAAAACAAAGAGGAAATCTCCCCAAAATTGTAATGTCTAGTGCTCCCCAGGTAGAGAGACTGATCCAATTAGCCATAGAAATACATAGCAGATTCCTGCTGCTGCTGAAGACCAAAACCATCTTCTTTAATTTGTCTCAGCACCATTTTTTCTGCCCCTCAACTTTCTGTGGAGGAAGAGGACTGGAGGAAAGGCACATGTCAAGAAGGCCAAGCAAGGTAATGGGAACACAACCAGTTCCCACTACAGGGACAAGACAGGTCTGGAGTGGAAGAAACAGTGATTCTCAGAGGTGTCTGAGACAAAAAGAAGAATCCCTCAGGAGCCACTCATCATAACAAAAAAACTTCAAAAGTGCCACACCAGATGTCCAGCTCTTTGTCTGATTGGCTGAAAGAGTGATTTCCAGGCTATCTTTCAAATCTTTCACCCTAGTTTAGTGCTCCAGGAAGACACTGTCACAGGAACCTTACAGAAGGTCCACTCCTCCCGAAAAAACCAACACCTTATGACACAGTAGGAAGAATCTAGTGACACCCTGTTTATCCAAATCACTGTCCTGTTATGGTATGTTGACTGCTGCATGACAGTGACTGTCCGTGGGAGTAATGCTTGGTATTCACACACCCAACAACTCAGCATTGCTACCCACAGCTGTAGACAGGACCCAAGAGTCTGATCACAGAGACTGTCCCAAGCACTCAGAACAGACACAAAGAAATGGAAAAGTGTCCATACCTCTGACTGAAGATGACTGTAAAGGCAGACATCACCAAAAGAACCACTGTCAACCAAAAAAAACCCCATGCCCCTGATAAACTGAACCCCATGCCCCTGATAAACTGAGAGTATTTTAGAAACATAAGCAGGCTGATGTCTTGGATATAGGCTGCCCATAGTTATCAAGCTACTCCAGTACTAAGAAACAACACCAGCTGTTTCTCCCTGTCCCCAAGATGAGAAAGAGTCACTGTATTTTGTGGCCAGAACACCCAGTGCTTTCTTCTAACATGGGTTCTCTCTGGAAAGGAAAGATAAGCTGCGTTTGGAAAAAACCAGTTTAGGTAGGATGGGACTTGCACAGCTTTCTCCATGGAGAAGGAAGCTCTTCTGTCTAAAGCAGAGAAGGAGGAAAGGAATATAGGCTGAGTCTCTTAGAGCAAGTTATTTATGGACTACCAGAGGGATTTACGTTCCCACTTATTCTGCTTCCTTCCATGATCCTAAGGGAATTCACTGTCAAGGAACAGACAGGAAACAAAGCCAAAGATTAGGACACCAGAACCTAATCCATATATACTGGTATGTACAAAGCTGAAACAGCTCACTTCTGCAGCTCTAGAAAAACCTGATAACTTTATAGGAGGGAGAAGGTGCCCATGATAGTGGCTTTATGGCTTCAGTTGCCAAATACAGAAGGATCATGCAATGTTCCTGTTTCAGAAATACAAGCTATGAGTCACATCACAGACGAAGTATGACAGTATTTGATCACCACCCACATCATTCTCTGTGGACTCTGAAGGCAGAAAAACTGTGTTGTGAGTAAACATTCAGCTTGTCCAAAGAAAGTGAGTGACCACAGGTGGAAACTGCAGCTTGGAAATCCATTCTCTTTGACCAGACCTTAGAAATCCCCTGGCTGCACCCTGGGCTGCTCCTGCTCAGTGTGGTTCTTCTCCACTGCCATTACAGAGTGACTTGGTATTTTCTGTAGGAAGAAAAGTCTTGGAGGTTTGAACAGGAAAGCTTGAGTACAGCTTCAAACTTGGGAATTAACTATAAACTGGCCTTTTGAGCAGCTGCAAGCTAAAAGTGATGCATCCAGCAGATGGGAGACTGCATATCTGGGCATGGAGTTGAGGACAGAAGAGATGTTTGCTATCCTGGTGCTCCCTTCTGGCCTTACAGCCAAAGTCCTATCAGATAAAAAATTTACAGAGGTTGTTCATCTCACCCAAATGGAACAAGAATGGGCATGTCAGTCTGGAAAGGGGATTAACACCTAGCATGTGGTGCAAGGCACAATGCCAGAAGGCTTAACTGAGGAAGCTATAAAAGCAAAAAAAAAAGAAGAATAAAAGAGAAAAAATTAAATTGTAATAACGAAGATTAGTGCTAACAAAGAATAGCTGTGATGCAGCGAAGATTGCAGTGAAGGAAATTATGATATATACCATCATCCACGTGGAGGAGGGTTGTCTGACAGTGTGTTGCTCATTCCTATCACATAAGATGAGTACTAGTAACACACCTGATAGGTCTAAAAGTCTCTACTTCAACTGGTAGCCCCCAGTGGCAAATACACAGAATGTGCCTCAATACAAAGGATGTGGCTCAAAGGATAAATCAATTTTCTAGTGGCAACCGGATCATTGCTATTGCTACCTCAGTGCTATATAAAATAATTGTATTTAATCAATTAAATTTTTTCATTTGTAGCCCTACAGAAATAAAAATCATGTTTCACAAAGCAATTGCAAGTAGCAATGAATTATGTAAAACAAATTCATTACCTTCTGCATCAGGGTCTCCAAATGGATTTAATTCTGCTGTGTCAGGATCACCAAAAGGGTTCGTGCTGGAGTTGGCCAGGTCTTGCTCCCCTTCATCCAGAAAATTAAGCTTATTGATAAGCTCTACAAATAAATTGGAACGTTGTTTTAAAATAGACACAAACTATTCATCCAACACATTTGGAGCTCAAAAAGCCCTGTGTCAACAGTCCCTTGAAACACTGCACCAGGGTATGGCATGAACTGCACGACTAAGTTAACACAGTCCAGTAAGTACATCAACAAAGGGAAAAAAAAAAAAGTGAAATGAATGAAACTTCTATTTGCTGATCAGAACATTATGTAACAGAAATGACTTCTAAAAAAGCCTTCTCTTTTATTTGTTAAATAAATGTTGAGGAACATCTAACAAGCTAAATACTGTGATTTTGATTGTTCAAATACATGCTAACTATCTGTAGGAAATTTTAATTTTTGGATGTAACATGCACATAAAAGCAGAGAGCGAACATTTTGTCACTTTAGAAAGGTCAAGTATTACTGACTACACAACTAATGTTTTAAGCTTAGGGTCTGGTGGTTTCTCTTTCTTTTTTTGGTAAATTTTTTTCTTTCTTGTTCATTATCAGATGACAATGGAGCTGTAGTGGAGACAGGCTCTTTCTCTATCATGTTGTTACCTGTTGGATGCACTACAAATTACTGAGAGTCATGCTGGGTGGAAGCACAGAGATAAAACTGACAGCTGAATACAGGCAGGAGTCAAAAGGTAATGGGTCACAGTAAATACAATCAGAAACAGAAAGAAAGGATGAAAGCTCATAGACCTTCAGAGGAACTGGCTGATTTAGCTGAAGGCATATTTGCTCGCTTTATGCAGTCATCTTGATCTTCATCTAAGCTGCTCAGAGCATTCAACTGGTTTACAATTTCTGTAAATAGAAGCCAGTCAAGACAAACGTAAGGCAAGGGCATTTAATGAAACAGAAGTGGAACGAAGACTCTTACCAGAAAGAGAGAGAGCGAGGGAGAGAGGGTAAAAGAATAGATTTAGAACAAGTCCTTACAGTTCTATAACTACAGCAAAGTACCTGTGTAGATGCTCCAGGGACAATTTAACATGAAACCCAGTTAACCAGACATAAACAAAACCTAGCCAGGTTATGGTGTCAGCAGCAACAGTTAGTTTTACGGGGATAAGTATTATGCACATCAGTTGAAAATTTAGATAGATGTACTAGATATAATTTCAAGATTTTTCCTGCTCATGAAGAAAACCTGAATATGAAAACATTGTCAATCAACACAAACCAGCCCCAGAACAATTTATGTTTCTCCCAAACCCTTAAGGTTACAGAAAATTAACCTATACAAGATGCATTTTTATTTTTTTTTAAATTTATATACACACTCAGATTATTTAACATTTACAATTAGTCATCATTACATTCTGATCTATGACAAGCTGAATTTATCTAAATAGTTCTAAAATACATGATCAGTATTGTGCCAGGAGAATACAAATTGAATGCATATTTTGGTTGAATTTTCACTGTCATACTACGTAAGTACCACCTTGCTGTTTGTTGAAATCCTATTTCACCTTCTGTCCATAGTGGAGAGGTCTGAATTGCCATGAACTAGTAATTTTTAAAATGTGTTAATGTTTAATTCTATTCAAGATGGGGATGATTCCATAACTGTGGAAGGAAAGAAACAAAAAAACAACTGAGTGGCTTCTGGCCCAAGGGGAAAAATTCCTCTCTGCTCCTGCCTAACAGTCCCATCCACAGCATCTGACAAATGGAGCTTCTGTAGTAATGGGGACTGAGCCTGGGGCATCTCTGAGAGACCTGAGCATAAGTTTCTGGGGACAGGGGACAGGCCTCCTCATCGTTCCAGATGACAAACAGGTAAGAGAATACCTGTGCAGGAGAGATGATCACTGAGTATCACTGTCCCACCGACAGTCTTTTTCATCTCCTATCTTTTGCCAATGAAATAAACGGACTATGTCTTCTGGTGTCACCAGTAAAGTTAAAGCTTCATGCCAGTCATTCTTGTATCTCCTTTAAAGTTTAATTTCTTGTGTACACAAGAGGTTACCTCTCAATAACACTTTTAGTTTACTGCTGTTTCAAACTTGACTTTTGCTCATCTGGCTTTCGTTTGTGAATGCAAAATTTGTCTTTATTCAATGAACTAGTTTTAGGGAGCAAGATATTGAATTGAGGTAAAAATTGAGTAGTATCCTGACTGTCCCAACATGTTGGTGCTCATGGCCACCCAGAATTCCTAGTCAGGGGGGCTTTTTCATGCTTTTTCATAGCTGACACATTGACACCCCTCCTGATTTCATGCCTTCGCAGACAGTACAAAGAACCTGAAGCTCAAAGCAGACCAGAATCTGATAGTATTTCTGTCACATGGATTAAAAACTTCTTTGACAAATTTAAAGTTCTTTGCAAAGACATGCCAATCTGTAAATTACCAAGGAAAATTACGTACTCTGCCAATATCTATTGGACATCCTAAATGCTGACAGTGACAAACCCCAAGCAGAATTCCTCTTTAATGCACCTCCCAGCTGATTCTGACCTTAAAGCATGCTTACATGGGATTACATTTATATCTGTCTACATAGAGTTAATTTAATCATCCTCACTTCCTTATTTTTAGCTCTAATAGACAAGATTATGATCCTAAAAAATAACACTAAAACTGCCCCAAAACTTAGCTTTCTCAGTATAAAACATACATATATACACCTGAGAAATCTGCATAATATATTACTGTCTTCTGGGAATTTTAAAGACTTGAGATAGGCAACGGAACAGACCTTTCTGTACTCAAATAAAATAGAGCTGACCTCATAAAACAGCAGTACTAACGAACTAGTAGTTAAAAACAGGCTCAGATGCTGACATGATTTACAATTTATTATGCCAGCATGTGAAAAAAAACCCCAAAACAATTATAATTCAGTTTTTATTGTCAGAAAATAACAAATTAAGTTCAGAACTTTAAAAAAGGGAGTTCTTTGATGTGGTCTGAATCACCTGGTCTTATCTGCCAACCTAAACACCCATATGCACTACAATGTTTCTCATTACAATATTAAATAGTTTATGTCATATTTTGGAGTATGGAAATGGTAGGTCGGAGATTTATATCCTGTATTATCTTTTATAAATCTCATTATCTACAAACACACACTAGCTTGTTCTACAAGTATGTCACATAAATCACTGGTTTGGTTTTGGGGTTTTTTTTCATTAATCTTTTTTTTTTTCTCTCTTTTTTTTTCCCCAAAGCAAGTTGGTGATTCTTACAAAGAAAAAAAAGTAAATGTACCAGAAGTTGTCAGAAGAGGAACGGTTTTGCAAACTGCAAAAAAGGGTTACACATATTGTTATCCTGAAGCTTGCTCTTGAAACATGCTTGGGTTTCAGACTCCTGCAATAGGCAGCACATGGGCACATTACTGATTCCATGTGGTGCCCCAGGAGAGCCACTATGCTCTTGGGCAGATGGAGAAGGAGGCAGCTGTTAACCCCAGCATGAGGGTCTAAGTAGGAATTAAAGCATTAAGAGAAGCAACATATTTATTACTGCCCTGTTTGTGAGTTATGAGGCACATTTTCTTCAAGTATGAGATGTCTTGTGAAGACTAAGGACAGGGAAGTTTAAATCCATGTATACTGACAGTGTAGAAACTAAATATTTGAAACTTAATTCATGGCAACAAACAATTTTCAACTTCAAACAGTTGTGGGGAGATTCAACTTTTACACATTAAAAATTTCAACAAGAAACACTGAGAAGGAAGAGGGGGAAAGCCTGAGATGGAGGGAGATTTCTCCAAGTGAAAGTAGTGCTTGGAATGGAAAACATCTTTCAGTCTGGTCAGTTGTATGGCAACAGTACCATGTTGACCACCCCAAATTCCACAGTGCTTTTGAGGTCAGTCAGTATTGCACCACCTACTTCACCTACTCAAAGTTAGGCAACCTTCTCTTCCAATCAAGGAAGAGAAGCAGCATTTCCTAACTCACCTGCACCATCTAGACCCCCACATAGCAGACCTCACTTGTTCTCCCAGAAGTAGATATATAAGCTCATCTATGAAACTGCAACTTTGGCACACTGAAGAAAACCCCACAAACAAAACCAACAAAAATTGTTGAACACTACAAAAAGGAACAGTGTCTGATAAAAGACTTGCACCACCTCTTGCAGCTGTGCCTTAGGAATGATAACTTTTCAGCCATCAAGTCATCCCTTGCTTCTGTGAGAAAACCTGGAGTCAAAGGCAGGAGAATAATCCTTCCCTCTTGCTACTTGCACTTTACTTATTCCTAGCCCAATTACAAATATTAAGTGTGTACTGCTCCCATCATCCCATGAGGTGTTACAGGCAGGATCCCCATTTTACAGTTGGGAAAATAGGCACACCGAGGTGAGGGATTTGCCACAGGGCGCTCTGAGTCAGTGAAGCATTCCGGCTCCTCAGCTGCCAACACCCAACATGGCACAAGAGGAGAAAATGTTGGTAAGCAGCAAGCTTTCAAAAGGGTTATGTAACTTCCTCAATTAACTTTATGGTATTTGAAAGAGCCTTGAAAGAGCTCTTTGCTACATTAGTTTTGTTACATTTCCTTCTTTCTGAATTTTTTTCCTGCTTTTCTACAATGATTCCTACCTCTTTCTCCCTTGCTTTCTCAGATATTCTCCTAGCTTTCCCCATTCATTATATTCATTACAGGAGTCACTGCAACTGCTAATGAAATCAATCTTGAATACATGTTGAAATAGATACTTTACATCTTATTTATTTATGTTTACTTACTGTCCTATGTTTCATGTTCTCCCATTTACTTAGGAAATTGCATGCACTCATTCCCCTTCAACATCCCTCTCCTTCTCAAAGGTGGGAAAAGCTAGCCAGGCTCACAAAGCAACTCAGGTATTGTAACTAACACAGTAAGAAAAAGTCCCAGGCTGATCTTCCTCATGTCATGATCCATTTAGAAAAAAAACCAATGCAACGCTCCCATCTTGTATGGTTAGAAAACAGTATCAGAGCAGGCTGAGCAAGGCAGAGAAATTGTGTATTCCAGAAGCATTTATTGCTTCTGCCTTTCAAGGAGGTATTGTAAGTTTTGAACAGATAATTTTAGCCTTTGCAATAGCAGGTAGAAAAGCTGAAATGACTCTAAAATAGCTTGTGTTGCACATCAGCCAGCTCAACCTTCCCATTTATCTCCAGGGATGTCCACTCCATACTCAAATGATAGTAGATAGCCTAGTCTAACCTAGATCAGATTTTCGCTTGTTTAGGAATCATTTTAGCCTTATTGAATGCTGCAAAATCAAGTGTTGAGAAGCAAGATCTGATGTTTTTCACCTGCTGACCTTCTGCATACAGGTCTTCTGTAGTCCTCAGTGCAGTACTCAGGCAGATCCTAATAAAACCCTTGTGCACAGGAGTTTCTATAGACTGAAAATTACTTCTCCTTAATTTGGTCTTTTCTGTGATTATCCAATGGCCTAGTGAACATGTCAGGTTTTGTTTGATGTTGTGATCTGATTTATTCTGGTTACACTAGGAAGGAAGTCGACCTTGCAGAATGATTTCAGTGTGACCAGACTGGTATATCTCTGCTCCCTGGACAAGAATACATTATCTTAGTTTTTCAGATATTTAATTCCAGACTTTGCAATATGCTTTGTGCTATGTGTCTCTGCCAGACACATACTGCATAAGTAGAGATTTGGCCAGGGTAAAAAATTAATTGAATATGTAAAGCATACAGAAAACATATTGCATCCTTTCACAACACTAAATGTAACTAAGTAATAACTGCTTCGGGCTGAACCTTTTGATTGCAATGAAAGCTCAAAAAGAAGTGATGAAAGTAATGTTTCATAACACTGAACCAATGTTCCTCTGAATTTTCAAGAACTGATTTGACAATTGACTTCTCCGCTTGGGATGCTCTTCTCTTCCCTCACTTTGGAGAAGGATCCCTTTATTTCAGACATTTTAAAAGAGCATTGGAAGTTATGAAGTCTGGCACCAGAAGTTAATTTTCTTTTCCTGATTCTTTACACAAAGAGTTCCTACAGAGCCCATCTGGAGCAGTACTACACACTGATCTCTACCAACAATTTAACATCATCTCATCCTGATCTGACTTGCCTCAATTAGTTCAGCTATCCTGGACATACTAAGCATTTTCATCAGCAATTCAAATGTGGTTACACTATTTCACTTCAAACAACTTCACTATCAAATTCATTAAAGTCCTTTAACAGCCTCCTGATTTCGTTTCCATGAGACACCCCCACCCAAAAGGCAGCAATATGCAGCCTGGAATTGCCATGTTATTGAGCAGAACCTCAGCATCTGTCCATGGCACAACTCATTTCTCAGTTATTCTCAAAAACTGCCTTCATTATGTCACTTGAGTCTCTCCTCTTGTCTTCTCATTTACTGACGTTTTCTCTCCGCTTTTTCTGCTCCTCTGTTCACACTGATTCTTTGCTTCCCTAAAATGCTGCCTATTTAGTGCATTCTCTCCCAAAAACAGGGCAAACAGACACAAACCAACACTCTTGGATTCACAAGTATTAAACTCCGTTGATTTCTGGATGGGTTCCTTTTCAATCAAGCTATCCTAAATATTGTTTTGGTTGTTAGGATTTTTTTGAAGTTAAATAAAAATACAGCATAAGGATAAAAACCATGGGACAATTAGCCAAGGAAGCTATATTTTACAATGCCTGTGGCAAAACCAACCTGTAATTTTTGCAGCCTTTTCCTCTTGATTCACTCTGGTTTCTTCATCTTCTTCATTGTCTTCCTCAAAATCATCTAGGTTACCAATATCAGCTTGTTTCATACTCATCAAACTAGCCAGGCTTTGCATGTCTTCATCCCTAGACGACAAACATCACACCAGGCATTAAAATGCAGCTTGTTAATACCACATCTGCTATTACTGCATTCTTAAAAAATCTTTAAATATTTTGATGTTTTCTTCAGGGAGGTCTACGATATCAGATCTGATCTTGAATATAGTGAAAAAACAAAATTAATACACCCATAAATATATATCAATTTCTGAAGGGAAAGTTTTCAATTAACAAAATTGTAAAGAGTAAAAAAAAAATACTGCTTTGCATCAAGAGTTAACAACTGCTTCCTAAAATTTTAAATTAGCCTAGAAAGTCTGGCAAATGCTTGCCTGGTCTGCTTTGGTTAAAGTGAAAATGCTTAGCCAGACCTACTGACCACATGCTGCATGCAATAACTATGTTCATTCATAACTCCTGATGCTGTTACAGAAATTAAAATCCCTTTTCTAAATATCTGAAACCATTAACAAGATTTTAAAAAGGCAGTGTCTATTTACACATACTGGAAAGCAATGCTTTCACAAAGGGCAGCTTTTTTCAGATTCCTTGTTTGGGGTACTATGAAAACCCTGTAACTTACAATCTATTTGACTTACAGTCTTCAGACTGAAACCTATCAATTACAATGGGAAGAAGGTACATGCAAACCTAAATGGATTAGTTATTGCAAATTATGGCCTCAAAACTCAGTAACAGCATAATATAGCTATTTACTGTATAGTTCATGGATGCTGGTTGTTCCAAGAAAGCTTAAGAGCTTATCAGCTGCTGACTTTTTCCATTCTCATTTTCAGCTGCATTTTAATCATGTTAAATCACAGCTAAATACCTCAAAAGATCATTCTTACATGGTATGCCAAGATGTGGTTCACAACAGGTTAATCAGAAAGGGAAAGTAGTAATAGTAGTTAATAGTAAGGAATGCTTCTGTGGCTTTCAAAGCATGCAGATAAAAGAAAAAAATTGTGTCAAAATGTTTCCAGGCATGGCAGCCTGGAAAGTTGTTCATGCAACATTTTTTGGGCACTTGTATTCCAGTAGGCAATGTCTACAAATGCATTTAGAATACTGAAAGCTAGAAGTAAACTGTTTGTCTTTTGGAAAGAAAAAGAAATTTGGGAAGAGGCAAAAGAACCATTAGAGCAGTAGCCTCCCCATCTGCCCCTTTTTTTCTGCCATTCTCACTAGAGAGAGAAAGGCAAAACAAAACTACCCTAGCTGAAACCAGGACTGTGACAAACAATCCATTCTCCAGCCACATGAATATCCAATATCTAAAATCTGACAGAAATTGCAGGAGAGGTTAAAATATCTGCAAAAATAATCTGTGTCCTCTGCCCTCCAAAGGCCATTGAAATACAGAACAGAGCCAAGTAAGTGTGTCAAGGGAGTGGTAATCAGTGCCCAAGAGAACTCTTTCCACAGGATGTTCTTGTGCTCAACCCAAAATCTTAACTCTGACTCTACCCTCCCTCATCTTCCAACTGGCTTTGTCCTTATTACATTCTTTGTGAAATATCAGTGGGCTCCCTTGAAATCTGCCCAGGGTATTGTTGGATGAACACACACATGCACATAAACACACACTCCCACTCATTTCAGACCTGTAGATACACTTAAACTGTTGTTATTTAAAATGTCTGTAAGAGTTGAGCACAAGCCATTCGTCTCTGAAGAACACAAGGCTGAAATCAGAGTAAGAAACAACTTTTACTCAGTTAAGAAACCAAGCACGGCAGGAATGATAGGTATGCTGAAGGATACTCTCAAATTCCACCATCCTATACAGAAAGGGCTCTTTATCCAAAGGATTCTTTGAAAAGCAACACAAAGCAGGCTATCTGGTTTAAAAAAAAACCCCAACAAACAACAACTTACGTAGCTTTTCCTTCCCTCAGGAAAATACAAGATAAGGAGAACTGCAGTGTGGCAGACACCACTTTCTTAGACAAAGGCTTGAATTTTAACCTGACATCTGTCTGTGTAGGCATGGGGCTGGCATATTGCTTCATGTTGATGCTGCTGGTGGCAAGTGCTTTTCTACGTCCAGAGGGAGATTCCTGAAAGTAAAAGAAAAACAAAGCTAATGCAAAAGGTGCTGTAACACTAAAACCTGCATGCGCACAAAACAAAAAACGCACTTATTAAATCTGTAGGGGTTTTTTGTTTTTGTTTTAAAAATCACTAGGGCCCTGTCAATCAACAGAAAACCATTTCTTAAACTACATCAATCATTTATGATGGTGGAGCTTTGAAAACCTTCTTAGTACAATTGAAAAAAAAAAAGGTTGTCCAGTGTAATTAGTGATGTTCCATTATGAGATCTAGGATGTCTTTAATGGTTTGAGCTTGAAGCAGATCCACAGCATACATCCAGTTAAATTTCTGGGAATATATTTCCATTTCTTTTCCCAGCAAATCGGACTCGCTCTGTCCAAACTTGGACAGTTCTGGACTAGAATTTCCAGCCTGTGGAAGACATAGGTTTCAATTATGCACGTATTTCTTTGCATAATGGTTTGAGGTCATCTGGTTTATGTTCCCTGCTCAAATATAATACCTGAATATTTTTCAGAGCAGTCGTTCTTCTCATTAGTGTTGTACATGCACTATCAAGAGTGAAAAGTTTCTGAAACTAAAGTTGACAATACTTCAAAAAATACTGATAACAATTTTGCAAGGAAAAAATAAAGTGCAAAATAGATAAAGGCCAAAATTTTATTTGAAAAATCTAAGTTGTATTTCAATATAGAAGTGTTGCTCATGGTTTAGCATTTCAGACTATTTAATCTAAAATGCATCTAAGAATCTACAATGCATCTAAGAATCTACTCTCTTTTTCTATCTAGTATCAGCATCAGCAGGAAAGGAATGATTATATGTTAAAAAGCTCCAGTAACAAAAAATAAAACAAAAAATCCTGCTATTAATTTCTTTAAAAAATGCTCTCACAATAAGACTATATTTTACTGCAGTTGACAATTTGTGTTGAATAAAGAATACTAATTCAATCAAAACATTCAAGCATCCTTTTTCAAAGTACTTGACATTTCTGCCCAATAGAATAAGTCAGAATGTAATATGTCATCCCCAAAGAATACCTTGTTTAAAAAAACTAGCCTTATCTGACAGATTATGCACAGTAATATTATACAGAACTATTAGTCCATGTAGATACCTTATGAATGAATTTCAAAAATGCATCAAACACTTGAGAAGGATTTAGGCCCTCTCAGAAGAAATAACCTTAAGAATATGCAAATACTCTCAGCTGAATCAAGTTGAACAGATGCGACTCTCACAAACAATACCAGTGCTCATTCCCCGGCTGCAGCTGTCAATCAAAGAGCAAGATTAAGGTCCAAGGTTCTGACAATGTGTAAAATGGAAAGTACAATCAGGGAGTTTCCATTATTACACAGATATGAACAACAATAATTTGTTATTATATCATACCTTTAGAATAGCTAACATTACAACTCATTTCCTGAATGCAAGGCTTACTGCAGCCTCTGTTCAGGCATCTACACCCAAGAGGATCTTAGACAACTCATCTTGGAAGATTTGGAATAGTTAATGTTGGCATTAAGATGTTGATCTCAGCAAGATCAACAGATCTTAGCATAAATCATGAATGTGAGTACTTGCTTGCAGCCTTCCAGAGGAATCACTGATCAGCCACACAATGCCTGTACTATGATATGCTCCTCTCAGTCTGACTATGAAAATCACTTCTCAGCAGCTGTGAATATCCCCAATTCAGTAAAGATCTGGATTTAATTCCTTGTTTAGCTACAAATGCCTTCTCAGTGCTGGCTCACATATTACATACACCCAGTTCCATGATATCTCCCACTAGGTCCCTTGGGGGAAGCATCATAGGAAACACCAATATGCTTCAGTGACTCCAAAAAACAGGGGTACTTGGGAGCAGAGCTACTTTCTCTTGTTACAAACACAACATCTTATATGGTAAATCAGATGCATGTTGTCTTTATCAAAGTGATTTTACTAAAAAAGTCAAAACAAACAAGATAAGCCAATCCAATCTCCAATTCAGTGGTGGTTCTGAAGTGAAAAGAAAGAACACAACATTTAACCTGCAAGTATGCAAAAGCTAGACACAGCTAGCAAAGAAGAAGAATTTTGAAATGATGTGAAATTACATTTTCACTTAGTATCTACTTATTGTACAAATGATCATCTTGTCATTTGCACCTTCAGATTATCTGATCAGAGAGTGAATAAGAGACATGAATAAGGAAGAGGCAAACTTCTCCCAGTGAAGATGATCATCAGCAATTCCTAATGGAATCTTCTGGTGTTAGCTGATTTAGAAGAAAAGGGAGATGAGAATGCAGGCAGCAGTGTGCCAGGACAAAAGGAAGAAGCCATCCATGAGCAAGATTTTCCTATCACTACATATCCTGATGTGCTGTGAAGAAAAAGATACACTTGGCAATCAAGTTCAGTCTTCCTAAGAAATTAATTAATTTCATAACATTTTTGTGGGCCAAAGACAGAAGCTGACTTTCCAAGTTCCAATTGCCTACAAAAATACAAATTTGTAAGTTTATCATACAAAAAACCACTCCAACCAAAACCCCCAAACCCAAACAAAAATAGACAGTGCCTGATCTTTCAAGTCTTATTTTGCTTCACATGCAAGTTTAAGTATATCCTCCTACTCTTGCAGAAAGTGAAGTCTCTTAGAATTTTGCAATGTTTTCTCCTTTTAAGCTTTACAGGTTTGGCCTTACATGGTTTTAGTACATAAGTAGACGAGGAAATCTTTTTGCACCTTAAAAGAATATTCTCAAGCTGCTTAGGTCCATGACTGAGTTCATAATGGATTATGTTTTCAACTCTGACACACAACCAGCTTCTAAAAATTTGTCTTTAAATGTCATAGCATGCTAATAACCACTTCTTACAAAGACTGTAGCATTTTCTTCCAAGAAACCTACATGCTTCCTATAGTAGACTCTGAGTTACCCCAGAAACACAGAGACATTTTCTTGGAGAAGGATAAATAATTCTTAAATTAGCAGGGATAAAATAATCCAAGAATGGAGCAGACAGCAAACCTACAAGCAGAGTAGAAAGAAACAGCTGAGCAGTAGGCCGGAATGAATTATTCCAAAGAGAAGCCCACTTTGGTAGGATACTGAATAAATAATATCCATTTAATGGTAAAAGTCTGATCTGGTGTTTCTTGTGTGTCATATGAGCATGTGGAAAGTCAAGCAGGAATCCCAGTGCAAATGTTTTAATTGCTCAACTTTCCTGCTTTTGCCTATATAATCAAAGTTTAAACTTTGTAAGGCTTTGTTATGCCTCCAGGTGTTTTACATTCATGTGGCTGCCAGGGTTGCCACATCCTGTTTTGTGAAAGGGTGGCATGAACAGTCAATTCTGAAGTCACAAGAGAGAAACAATCCAATGCAATAATAAAGAGGTGACAAAATACAACACTTAACAGTGAAGGTAGGAGTGCATTCTGTAAGAAAATAGCAATTTGGAAACTCTTTACTTTTAAGAAAGGCAATGCATTATGCAAATAAAATCAGCTATGATATCTGAATGTCGCAGAAAGACAGACAGTAACATACAAAGCCAGCAAAATACAAATATCTCTGTTATCTTCCAGCTCAAACATCCTACTGAGACTGAGAATGGGCACTGCTGGACTCATAAGAGAATATGTGCAGCTTTGGTTAACAACCATTTTTTGTTGTTTCATGTTTGTTACTGTATAGTTCTAGCAAGTGAAACAGCACACTGGGGGACAAAAAGTGTCATTCTCCTACAAATCATTAATAAATGATTAAAAATATAACTACTTGTTATGTTAGCAGAAACTACAGCAGGCCTATCTTCTTACAGAACAGAATAATGTCTGCACTGGGTCAACTAAAGGCTCAGAGAAATCTGTATGTTATTTTAAAAGCACATTGTTTTCAAAAGTGATCATTGTAATTCACTTAAGAAGAGTAAAACCTGCACATAAACACACAGCAATACTTCTCCATCTTTCTCTCCTGTGTTGGGGAATTTCTGCTTTTGTATTCTACACTTTTCTCTCACAAGCAGCTCCACTTCCCTTGACAATCTCCTCCTCTCACTCTCCGTAGTCCCCAAAACGCATCAAACATCCATCATACTTTGGGTGAAATAACCCTCTCTGGGCAGTACATCAAGCTGTATCAGCTGTTCCCATCTGGCAAAGCAGCAGGATGAAGCATGTGGCTGGCTCTGCACTATGCCCACTCGGCGGTTGATACTTGTGCATCTTGGTACTTTAGGGAAAATTTGAACAAATTATTAAAAAAATCTGGAATAAGAAGACAAACTTGAAGCTAGCAAAATGAAAATTAATATAGAAAACAGAAAGATTTCCCAGTACCCTGGTGGACTTTGATTTCTGAATTCAGACAAGGAAATATGTAGAACAAGCAGTACTAAGTAAATCAATAAAAATTGCATTCCTTTTTTGTACAGAAGAATATTAGTAATCATGAACTCAGGTAGTTCCCAATTTCTAAGTGTGCTGTTTGTGTTTGCACAGACTTGAAAAACATTGTCACCTCAGATACCAACAGAAGTGCAATTCAGAGGTGCCATCAGAAAGAAAAATTCCAGTCAATCTGAAGCCACAGGAATCACACACTGTGAGTGCAGGGCCAGGCTCAGATGAGCTCTCACCTTGCACTTGGCTTTGCCAAAGCCTGGGGACTGACAGCACACACACCAATATGGACTGCAAACAGAGTTTCAAAAAGCTGTGGATGGTTTTTCAAGGAGCAGTCCCCAACACTATCCCTCCCCAGCATTTTAAGTTACTTCCACAAACCCTCAAATGACCATCATATTGCAAAGTTTGGGGCCAGAGAAGGGAAAATTAACATTGGCCAAACTGCAGTCAATTCAAATGAAGCCAATGAAGCTGCATTTACTGACACAGATACAGGGCCAGACCCATTCATCACACTAATTCCTTTTCAGTAAAGCAACCATGCATTACTCCTGCCACAACATTCCTGACTCTGAGTAGTATCAGGCATCCCAAAACTTACTACACAGGACAGGAAGTGCCACCCTTCTATAAACATGTGCCTGGAATAAAGGATTCCCACAGCCTGATCGCCTTCTGCAACAAGAACTAAGTGGAGCAGGGCTATGTACCATGAGCCTTGTCTAGGAACCATCCCCATCATTCCCTAGTAAAGAGGTCCTTTCACAGCAAACAGGACTAAAATACTCTAAGGAATTAAGTGCAGAGAGCCTGGACCACAGCTGTAAAACAAACAGTTCATATTTACTGGGAAGATGATTATCACAGATGACACACATGTCACACTATTAAACAGTGCCCAACTCTGTCCCAAAGGAAGCAAGCCAAAAGATTAACAACTTCACACAAAAGGTCTGAACTCAGATTCTTAATTTACAGAGGCAAATAATGCTGTAATGTGAATTTCATGCAGTCTTCTTTCCTTAAAAATGTATTTTAATGACCTTGTATCCTGTACTTACCAACTGACTAGCAAGTCTTCTTCACAATTAATATAAGAGGTGCAAGTAAGTAAGAAACATCTTTGTATTTTCTGTTAAACTGCTTCTAGAGTTACAAATCTAGAATCAAAATATTGGCTGGGTTTTGCTCATGGGGCATATTCCTCTGGGTTATTTGGGCTGAGGAAAGAGTCCCCCCAGAGAAATCAGCAGGATGTGTTTTACTTCTGCACACCTGAACTCAGCTGCCTGCACAGAGCTGTGACCCTCCTGTGCTGTCTGTAACTCCCAGGCTCCAGTGCCCCCCTTTCCTGAGAAATAACAGGAAAACATTTCCATTCAGCAGAAACCAGATCAAAAACTACTGAAGTTCTTAATTATTTAGATAGCAAATGGTCCCTCTTTAATAGAAATATATTAAGTAATTAGTAATCACTGTACAAATATTATCCAAAAAAGGCCTAACTAGGGAAGACAACAAGTTTTCTCACTGGGTATAAAGGAATAACAATTATTATTGTCTTTCTCACAAACAAGGAAAATGTACAGCATAATATTTTGAGGGGCTGCCTTTTCATCTTTTACAAAAGCAAATGATAAAAAGCCTACAAAGATTTGCAGATTTTAAGGAGGAGCAAACTTTGGCAGAAAATAATTGACAAAGCAATTTGTCCAGCTCTAAAAACTCACTGAGAGAAACAATGGGTTTCCCTCTCCTTTGGATTCAGAATGAAATGGAGACTGTTTTGGAAGAAAGCTGTCCCCTGACACAAAGCCTCCTGCCTCTGCAGCCCCCACCCAGCACCAGGGAGGAGCTGGGAGGTTCTCCCTCTCCCGGCGTGGGATGGCAGCCCTGTGCCTGAGCCACACGCACCATCTTGCTCAGATGAAAAGATTACTGCTTCACCAACAGAGCAAAATGGATCCTACAGAAATTTAATTTGGGAGAGTATACAGCAATTAAATGCTAAAATAGACAAGCTACAGGGAGTTCTTTCAACTGGAGAGAGTAAATTAGGAACTATGTCAGTTAAAATAATTTAGACAGGAGGATGGGAGATTTGGAGGACCGAATGAAGGCAGCACGACCTCTGCTGAAAACTTGTTTAAAAGCAAATAATGGTTCAAGGTATCCAGAACATTATTAAGAATTATGATGCATTTGAATGGAGAATTTAATGTTTAAAAAATTCTGCACATACCAGAAACGTTGGAGCCTTAGACATGAGGGCTTGGAATGAAACAAAACATTTCAAAGCATTGAAACAGCTAACCTTAATGACATAAATATATATTTGTTATTCTCATAAAGTGACCTTTGTCCTTGTCAACACCAAAGCACTTGTACTAAAGTATTTATCATACTGGTCATATCTTAGGTTTAAGCTTGAAGATTCCTTCAAAAAAACCAACATGTTGGTTTCAACAGAATATCTACATTGATGAATCATGACACTGGAAGCAGCACACATTGTTTCTTTTGTAGCATAAGCAGAGACAATAATTTCAGTAAGCAGAGAGAAAACACTACATGCTACTTTAGCTTCTGTCTTCTTACAGCCCCATGAGATTTCACTGGCACCCTGAGGGACTGAGATATGTAGTGAAAGGCTCTTTCTGACCAAAATCATACCCGTGGGTGTGCTCAACTGACCTGCTGCAGGTAACAACAAACCATTCATCTTCACAGGCTAATCCTTTGCATTCACAGACTCTGGAAACTTCCAGTGATTAACATCAGACAGGAAGTTTAGAAGAAGAAATGATACCTAATAAATTGAGGTAATTAATCTACACTATGCAGAGAAACACCAAGAAAATTCAGAGGTCCTGTTTTTCTACAAAACAATCCTATTAAGCTTCTTAGACAACTACTGGACAGATGGCAAAATAAGTGCATGATTAAAATTTTAGTTGAGCAATTTATTAATAGACTATGTGTATGAAACAGTGGGCTTGCTGCTTACAAAGGACAACAGAGAAAAAATTGCAAGTGAACTGGGTAATTTTAATAAATAGCAGATAACTACTGAATCCTAAAATACTGAACCTTGCATTGGATGTGGATAACAGCTTTATGTACCCATTTATAACATCTTCAATTGCTTTCTCCCTTGGACTCTTTAGCAATGCAGGAACAATTCCTGAATACTCTCCCACAGAAGTATACAGGAGATTGATAACTGATTTGAGAAACATGCACGTTAGTATTTGTAGGTGTTTTGGTCTTTCAGATCACTTCCACTAGAAATGCCGTGCAAGTTTCTCTTCTTTTCAAGTTTCCCCTTCTACTGATAGGTTTAAATTTACTGCTAGATTCCTTTGATCAGCTAAACTCGGACTGTCCTGGCACACAATGCAAACATTACTGTATCTTTGCAAAGTACATGAATTTTTGCTTGTGTTTGCAGAGCTACAACTTGCGCTGTATCACTCAAGACCCCTGGAATATGTGACTATCCTGTTTCCCTTAGCAGCAACAAAAGGACATCCTTTCCTGCAAAGTCGAGATCCCAACGTGCTGAGCTCACTAATGCCCCATTGGTTCTGCTTCCCTTTCGCAGCCTTTCACTCTCTGCTGTTGGGACCACTCCACATTAGGGACTGTCTGTTCCTCTCCTTTTCCCAAATGCTACAGCAGTCAGGGATGTGACCATCTTCCCCAGGTCTGCTAAGGTACAGGGTACAGCAGTGTGCAAGCCTGTGTGAACTACTACATAGTAATCATTACCAAGTAAAAGCCATCAAGACAAAATCATTTTAATATAACAAAAGCTATAAGAGTAACTCCTATTGTAAACTCCTACACAGTTTTACTTTGCCATGGATATGGGCCACAAGCTTGTGGAAGTTCAGTTGAAGCTGTCAGAAGAACTTACTATCACCAACTGGCTGTTTAAATCCTCAAACCTTTCCTCTCAAAGGAGCAGATTTAAGGCTTGAGCTGCTGCTGACAAATGGCAGGTGAGGCTGTTGGGAAAAGCACTTCATGCAGGGCTGGCAGTTCAGCAAAACACAACAGTCCCTCATTCCTGGGAGCTGTGTGCCACTGGATCCCTCACATTGTGCCCTCTGCCTCCAGGCGCAGCTCCCAGACTCTGCTTCAGCTGAGCCATTTGCAGACAGCATTCCCCTAGGCTGGGTTCATGTACCTCCCTCATTTTGAAGCATTTGCTGTATAACTGTATAGTATTTCTGTAGAGTTAGCTTCAACACAAAGTAGAAATACAGATAATTTATCTAATGTTAGAAAAGGAGAAACAGCAGATGATGAAGTTAGCTCCTGCATTTTTAGCAGAAACTGGAGTAAGAAACACATTTCTTTTGTGTGAATTCCTCCTTCCAGGGGAGGACGGGGTAGCTGACTTTATAACCATGACTTTATTTACTGCTTAGCAGCTCATAACTCCACATTTTTTCACCTATCAACTAAAGGGACTCACAGGTTGTTCTCTGTTTTTTGTTTTAAAATAATAATAAGGCAATACTTGTTACAAATTTTGCATTTAAGCTCACCTACCAATGCCTGGCACTTCAGCTGTACTTTGTACTGTATTGATAGGGTGCCTCCATCGTCATCATTCACTCCTCTGCTGTGCGCAGAGGTCACCCATGAATGGTGCTACTGCACCTTCAAATAGCTACACAAGAGAGATGTCCAGCTAGTGTCCTCTAACAGAAATCTGTCTTTAAGGATTTTTTTAAAGGGTGAACTAGCTACCGATTTATTATTAGTTTCAGATGTGAAAAGCCCTTCCTTTCTCTTTCCATTCCAGTCTCTAAATTTCCTTACTCTGTCTTGATGTCACTTCAAGACAAATACCCAGAATCCTTAATGTTAAAAAGGTGGGTTTGAAATAATACCTCAAACTCAGAAGTGAGTATTTAATGTGAATTCAATATACTATTAAGAACAGTTTCTGCACCTCAGGCCAAGCCAGCCTGCAACCCTTGTCCTGAGGAAACAAATACCATGCAGGAAGACATATGTGATACAGGCCCCAGAATTAACTCTTGATTATTTAAACAAACTTGCAAACCTAAGTACATTATTCAGCTTCTTTGTAATCTCCAACAAGGAAGCAAGTTTCAGGTAAAACTCCTTGAAGAAGAAACAAGGTGAAAAGATTAACTGCTCCAACAACCTTACATACTTTCATTCGTCTTTCCAGAGAAAGAATTATTTAGCATAGACATAACCTGCTAAAATGAGATTTGCAAAATACCAGTGTGTCATCAACAAGTTGTTATCATCCGAGGATAACTTCCACAGAGCGAATGCACAACGTTAAATGACAAAGTTTGCAAGGCTTACGACAGAGAAAAGCCTGCAAGAGTAGCAATGGAAGATATTATTTTTTCTTACTTTATATTTGTTCTGTACTCAAAGTTGAACCTTAACTGCAAAAGCCCAGAGAAAATGGCTGAATGGTCTATAATGCCTGATGGTTGTGTGCTGAGCAGTGATGTTCACACCATGAGCACTCCACTGGGAAGAGCCAGAGATTCCAGGTCAAAGTACTGATCACTTTGGGAATTTCTCAGAGTTAGAAAAAAAGGCTAGTTCATAAAAGACAGCACAATGTTCTTCAAAGTGAACATGTCAGCAATATTATTGCAGCATGAATGTATCTCCATTATTAAATTCATGACTGTGCTTTTTAAATTATCTTGCATCTTACTCACAGCTTCACAGCATGTGCCAAAATCACCACAATACATAACAACAGGATACAACACAGTTGGAAAAGTGCCTCAAAATACAGAGAAATTGCTGGACCTGCTGTTGCTCTTTCCTCTCCCTGTATCTCCCAGTACCACTAAGGGGGACACACTGCAAGGCTACCACTGCCCTCAGCTCCGTGGCTGTGATCCTCATCACAACATCCACTCTGGAAGAGTTGACTTTTCAAGAAAGTGTCTCCATTCCAACAGACAGTTCTCTTGCCTGTGTCACTTTTTTACTGTTTCTTTTATCCAAACCTGCAGCTCACTATCAGGGGCAAAACCTGGTTGATACAGATTTAATATGTAAGTCTCCTCCCAGCTGTTATGTCAGAGCAATGTGGCTGTCTGCAGCATGCTGCTCTGCAGAGTTCAGGAAGGAGAAAAAAACACGGGATCTACAGATCTCACCAGTGTAGTCCTGCTGAGGGGTGGGCTGAGTCTGATGTCAGCAGGAAGAAGCACGAGGAAAAGGGTGGGAATACAACCAGGGCAAAAGGGAGGCAGTTGGAAATTCACATCTGTGTGAAGCTGGAATGGGGACGTGCTTACACATGTCAGACACCTCAGCGGTCACACCCTATGCACACACAGCAGTGGGAGTAGTGTGTGGTGCAGGTGCAGTTAATTTTTTATATCTATGTTTAGAAGCAACACAGTATACATTTTAACAGCAAGGATAAACACAAAGCATTCCAAAATGCACCTCAGAAATAAACATAAACCTCAAGTTTCTGAAAGCACATCCCTTCCTCTCTCCCTCCAAATGGAGCTAAATGGATTTCTTCTAACTTTGTACTTAAACTAAAATTAATCTCAAGGCTGACAAGCATAGAAAATTTCAGTTGAATGGGTGATTTTTTGTTAAAACTGCAATAGCCTGAAAACAGGGGCATGTAATGAAGCTGCCCCATCAACCATAACCACACTGTCAGCAGAGCAACACAATCATATTGCCTGTGCAAAGAAGCAATGTATTTAACATTTTCTTCACTGTGTATTATCTATTAGTTGAGTTTGTCACAGAGATATGTGGCAGTTCCCTGCAATACTTATGAATATATGGCAAGGCATACAAGAATCCATCTATGTCTGCTTCAGCATAGATTTGTTTTATTACATTTTGGCAAACAACTTAAAACCCCATCCTTCTCTTATCTTAGATTTCTGTTAAACACGGTTACTATCAAGAAATTGAAGTCATCTAAGGCAAACATCTCAGATCTTCCCATTGCTATTCTCTATCACTAATACACGTTAGATGTTCAATTCGACCTTGTTGTTCCTATGAAAAAAGGTCTTGTCAAAAACAGATTTCATTTTTTCTGTGTATGCACAAATTAGTTATGGATGATTAACAAAGCATTCATTCTTTTATTTGCTTTGGCTGAGACTTGATCTGTGTTACATTCATGTGAGGGAAGCACTCAATTTTACGTTGATTAAATATGAAACACTGCACTCTTGATAAAAGGAGTTGTATTCAGAGCTGCATAATATACTGACAAAAGATGCATGTTTTGGGGCTAATAGTTTCTTAAACAAGTTTTTCCAGATTTTTAATTGCAAAAAAACTTGATAGAGCTTTTTTTCTTTTTTTTTTTTTTTTCCTTCTCAGCAAGTACTGGGCAGTGAGAGCTTTGTGCCCCAAAGCAATCTGGTGCAGTCTTAACAAACAACAGTTATTTCAAATTTGATAGAATAAAAAGGAATTTTCAGGTTCTGCCCCAAAATTTGATTTCTTTAAACATAATTTGCATTACAAAACTTTTTTTAAAAAAAAGTCTGCAAAACAAAGGACAGATGAAAAATCATAATTATAGAATTTGTCTTTTATTACATCAAAAATTCAACAAAAATAAAGAAATATTGGAGAAGTCATACGGAAACTTACAGCCAGTTGTAACTGAGAACTTAGGCTTGATCTGCTGTTACTGACCCCAGCTATCACAGGATAACATGCATAAATGCTCCTCAGTAAGGCCCATAAATTCTCCCTGTCCATTAAACACAGTGACAGTGACACCAAAAAGGATGCACCTTGGTTAAGCAAGGTATTTAAGTGCATGCCTAACTTTAAGTATACAATCTACTTGTAATTAAATCAAGTTAAAGCCATGTGATTAAGCAACTTGTTAAATCTGGGAACAAATTATCAGCCCTTATAAACCACGAGATTCTGTCTTGGGGTTTGCAGTACATGAAAACAAACATGAGCCCACAGAAACATGCATGCAAGCAGAGCATTATGATACTTTTACAGGAGGAAGTTTATTTTTAGTGTAACTCTACAGAGTAAGGGCAGCTCTTGCTCAGGTTAGGAGGAGGTCTGGCCACATTCATTATTTTCCAAACTTTCATCAACAATTGACGGTCTTATAAAACCTTTGCTAATGTTCCTATGCCACAAAAATAAGTCTCTTCAGTATCTTTCTTACAGATCACCAAAACGAAAGCATGAACACAGAGTTTGCAATTTCACTGCCAAAGAGAGTCACAGCACAAAGCTTGAAGGAGCCAAAACAAGGGAATCTTGATGCAAGTTGGGTTTAGAAAGGACAGCTAGTGTTCCACATGGAAGAAGGAGATTTCTGGAGGTGCCCCTGAAATATCACAGTGCTGGATGAGAGGACAGAGGGAAAGAACAGATGGAAATTTGACCAAAGCAGCTCACTGCATGGTCTCTAAGCAAAATGTCTCTGCTCCCCATGAAAGGACATGCTTGCTAGCTGGCAGCTATTTGAAGAGTCCAATACCCATCTGGAGAATGTCCCTCCAGCATTAAAGGGTGCAGGTAGTGGATAAGAAGGGGCCAGCAAAGGCAGCCAGGCCCATGTGGAGCAGCCTTACTGCAGCACAGGGTGGCAGCTCCTGCAAGGCACAAGAAACCTGAGGGGTCTCAGGAACACCCATCCCTCCTCATGGCCCTCATCCAGAGCAGAGGCACAATGGACCAACCTCTACCTGCAGCCATCAGACAATACCTGTCTCCAAACCAAAACCCAATCCCACTTTTCCAGCCACAGCCTCCTGCTTTGCATCAGCCATGGCACTTCACTGGCTCTTCTTTCACAACCCAGTTTCTCTCATTTAACCAGCAGAAAACTCACCCAGGAAAAAAAACCCCACGATGTTTCAGCTGGGCCAGACTGAGCTCTCCAAAGGCCAGGTGAGCACCAGCATGGGCACACAGAAGGGCTGCTGCACACGAAGTGGGGAGCAGGGAGAACAGAGCAAGAAACCACCTGTTTTGACAGCAGCACACTGAGAATAGCTCAACCTTTACATGGGTTTGCATTTCTATGCCGTATTGTATGGAGATTTCCTATTCCAGCCTATGTGAACTCTCTCCCTGTCCTTGCAGATAGAGGATGGTTGAACTGAGACAAAGATTTTTTTTTTTCTTTAAGGAGCTCCAAAAACATTTTTTTCCCCCTTTGCTTCAGGTCACATATGAACACACAAAAGGACAAAGCAATAAATGCTCACATGCACCTTCTTGTCTTTATTTCCATTCTCTGGAATAAGGCCAGAGACATCTAAGTAGTGTACTCTGTTCTCTTCCACTCTCTCACAGAAATTATGGACTCTCCTTTGCAGACAATTTCCTCTTCCTTCTCTGTTTGGGCCCAAGCTTCAACCACTACAAAACAATGTTCCCCCATTTCTCTCCAGGGCCCGTTCTCCATGCATCGACCCCAGGCTCCCTGAGGCCTCCCAGACCTTTAAGGCTTTACTTTTACAGATCCAGGATGAAAACCTGTTCTTTCTGCTTCAGTTCTGGGAAAATTCCACTCTCTCCCCACTTTGCATATGAACTCAGCTGCACTCATTTCCTTCAGGTTCAGCCCCTCCATGGTGCTGAGGGGCTGCCACTCCTGAGGGCATTGGCACAGCAGCAGCCCTGCTCAAACGTACCTGACACAAGTCAGAGAGCTGCCTTGAAAAATACAGAAATGTTTAATGGCACAAGTTCTCCCCAGTCTAAGCCTGAATTTTTGAATTGGCAAGTCAAACAGCAGGTATATCACATATTACACCACTTTGCACTATTTAAAACTATGTAAATTTATTATTATTAGACTTGCACAATTTATAACTCATAAAAATAAGTGCTACAAAGTAAATACCAGTTTCAAATAAAATTTTTACACATTGTTTTAAAAGAATGTTATTCACCACATTCCAGCTACCCCATGAACAGTGTTACAGTGTTATAGGCAGAAGCACTGTCAACAATTCTAAAGCTCCTCTAGAAATAAGTTCACATATGTACAAAAGGCAAAGATGTTCCTAATGTCTTGTTTATTAATATATCATGTTGCCATCTAAAATAAATACAAGAATAAATTAATAAATACAGAACATGTCGAATGGCAGTATTTTCTTCTCTACTTCTTGGCTGTGAAGGTAACATAACTTACGGATTTGAAAAAAATCTCAGTGCTAATTAACTTTATATTTGATCCATCCATATTTTAAAATATTCCACAATAAAAGCAAATTTAAAAAACAAAACTAAAAACCCAACAAACATAAACATAAGCAGACCTAATCTCATAATTATTGTTATGTAGAAGCACTTACAAGACATATGCATTAATCAATTATCAGAAAGTAGTGCTTCAGTCCCAGCACTCACATAATATTACAGGGAACCTGATGTTTTGGCAAAACTAAAGCAGGGAAAAAATGAAACTAAAAGGCATATTGTACATGTGACCTACAGGACTGGGATTATTACCTCTAAGCTTATTAAGAGTAAAAGCTGTCAGTCGGACCACCCCAACACCAGGGAGGAAAACTGAGATTACTCAGCAGCAAACGGCATAAAAAAGGAGACGTGTCTTCTCGGAATGGACAGAGGCAGAGAGTGAACCACAGCCCTGCTTCAGCTATCTGAGCAGTAATTGGCTCATAGGAGCGACTGCCACGTTAAGGCATTATCATTATCTAGCTCACATAACTGGAAATTCACGCTCTGTTCTTTAAATTGGCTTAACCAGCAGCATCTGCAGCACTTTAATTAATTACAGCAATTGGCGTACCTTAAAAGTAGATGCACAGATCTGAAATTATAATGCCCTGTGAGTAATAATTGTAAACTAGCATTAAACCAGACCTATCCTAAACAAAAACTAGGGTATATTGTTGGGCTTCAACAGAAAACAAGCTTCAACCTAGTAATTATTATTGTCTGCCCAGGTTCACCAACAGATACTACAATTCTGCGTGACACTTTACATCCAATTAGCTCAGGAATGCAGAAACTCACAACATGTACAGCAAAAATCTGTTTGGGTTTGATGCTATCCAGTCAAAATTTGCTCAGGCACCTAAATTTGGGATTCCTGGAAAAATAAACTTTGAGTTAAAATCATAACAGAGACTGATTACCACTATTAATTTTTAGTACACTCCTTATAAAGAAATACAGAAGCCAGACATCACAGTAAGCTCAGAAAGAAGTTTTTTTGACAGCCATTAGCTTTGCTTCAGTAAAAAAATCCACGGGCACTGTATATTAACTTGGATTTATTTTCTTTCCCGGTATCCGCAGCTCTAAAGTACAGAGGAATTACTTCGAAAAAAATTAGGAAACAAGAAGTTAAAAAACTCTTTTGTTCCTTTTATGTACAGCGGCTTGAAATCTTTACTTAGATGAAAATCATTTTTAAAACCTGACAGTGAAATCCATGCACACATCCCAGAAAAATCTAAAATCTTCATACCATTTCCAGCCAGAACACAAAACACAATCAAGATTTGTTGCGACTTGCTTCTGTACAATTTCTGTTTTAAAGACAGATTTTACATTTAATTAGTACCATGCTGCAAAACGGGGCACAAGAATTTTAATCAGGCATCTTGAATGTAACAGAAGTTTAAACATTTAAATAGCTCAGTGCTACTAAATTAATCAAACCTGATCCTCAAATTCATAGGGAATTTAGGGGTCAGAATACCTGGTATAAAGGCCGTTACCAAACCAAATCTGAACTCCCCATTTATCAAACACCAAGTCTCATCTTTCACAGCCGTGTGAAGGAATGAAGCACAGCTTTCTTGATTCTAGTAAAGATGTAAAGTTTTGAACGTATTTTTAACCCACAGAAACCCAAAACCAAAGATTCAACTAAGGGATCATTGGCCTTAAGTTGCAAAAACTTTAACCATCTAATAAAAATAGATGCTGCAGCACAAAATATGCCTTTGTGCAATGTTGTCCCGTGCCCATTTCTGAAAGCGTGACTGTTCTCCTTGTAACTCACAGAACTCACACGGAGGCACAACCTCAGCAAGGCACAGTGCAAGCCCAAACAGCTAAATACCAAGGCTGATGCAGCAGCAAAAACCAAAAACAGCAATCTTATGTAGCAACTCACACCACAGGAGACATGTAAAAGGCACCCAGAGGAGAAAAATACCTTTTCTAAAGCAGCAAAACCAGCGACTGTGTTTATATACTCTGTGCCGACCGTGTCTGGGCTGTGCAGACAGCAGTGAAGCTTCACTGGTATGTGTAATTTTAAGATATGAATATCTTTGCTCAGAAATACTCTGATAACATGTTTATCTTGGGTGTACAGAAAATAACTGCATGCAGTTATAAACAGATACAAGTCAATGTAATGACATTCATCTGAGTACCATTTATAAATCCCAGTCTAAAAACAATCTGCTACTAAAGCACCAGCCTCTGAGGAAAAATGGTCACAGTGCAGGAAAAATAAAAAATAAAATAAGAATTTTTATCTAAGACTGATACTTTTATTCCACACAGTCAGCCATTTCTGATGGAGAGGGATCCCAAGTGCACAATACAAGTTATTAGTTGACTAAATATCATCCCAAAATGCTTGGATATAAAGGTTGGAAGGATTAACACAAAAGGTCCTACTCCAAGACAAATGTCTCCTTCATAGTTCAGTTCACAGCCATCACAACTGCTCAGTCAGGCCTGTGATCCCAGAGCGCTGGGCACATACCTGCTAACCAAACACACCAAAGACTTGTAAAATCTCTTGTTGATACTGGCATATTTTTAGAGGAGATTTTAATTACCATCACAGAGAAACAGACATTTTTAAACACGCGAAGATCCCAAATAGTTTCCACTGCAAATCTCAGAACTTTCTGAAACAACTTCCACAGAGGAAATACAAATTTGCCAGGCTGGCATGATTCTCACGCTTCCTCCCTTCTCCTCATTCAGTCTCTCACCTTTTCTGAGCAAAATAAAGTGAGACATGGATCAACTCCCCCCTGGTTTTAAGCAGCTTGCAGAAGCCTTACACGACTTAATTGCACATTTATATAGAGGCCACTTTTCAAAATAAATGCAGAGAAATTAATTCATTAGCATGCACTAAAACATGTTAGGGTCTTGTGTAAGAATAAAATCACTTTGTCATTTTCAAACAAACCGTAAGTTTTAGGGGGGAAAAACTGCTATTGCAATTCATATTTCTAAATATATATTTGGATTTAAACATTTTTGTCTAATAATTACTCTCTTGCACATGGCCTTACATTTCAGAAACTATCTGAATTGCGCTTATCTTCTTTTATTTTCAGAAACAGACTACAGTATGAAAACTAAGATTTCTAAAAGAGAAAGGGCTGAATTTTAGTGCTGAATATTTTATCCTTACTGGATGGTAATTTTTCTACTCCCTCTACTGGCATACTTTAAAAGTAAGTAAAGAAAAACCTGAAGGGCATTCTAGCTTGTAAAACATAATGAGAAAATATTTTTTGTAACTTCAAAATAATTGTTTGCACAACTCAGCAAAACATTATTCTTATATCTTGAGGATTTCTAAGCCATCAACAAATTTTTGGCAAAATTCTTCATCATAAAAATTAACTGAGCACCTCAAAAAAGACCATCCTGACCACTTTGTGTTAGAATTACTATCAAGTAGTCCCATCACCCATCAGTGCTCTGATCAAAACAGGTCACTTCCGTGAACATATTCTACAGCTGAAAGACCTGAAGAGTGATCTGTGGAAGAGAAATCTACATGATTACCCCAAGTTTACATACATAAGCAAAAATATCCTGATCCTAACGAGTTGCTACTTAAAAGTTAGACAGTGCTCTGTGAACCATTTTATATTAAAATTGGATAGTTCTAAACATCACACATACAAGAAGTATTGTTAGACACAATGCCATTTTGATGATAAATTGCAATCTACAGCTCAAATAATTCTAGCCAGGGATTAACATTTCAGAGGCTGAGCCAGAGATTATGTGTGTGGATCTTGAATTTCATCATCTCCCTTCGGCACAATACCTCATTCTTCCTTTTTTCAGCTAGTCTCTCATGAAGGTTCAGGAAAGCTTAGCCTTGCTGTTTCATTCATTTCATCTCTACATTAACCAGATACCTTGCAGTCTTTAGTTCTTACGTGTTATTCCATTACAAATACTACAGCCACACTGCACTGTGCTCCGGCTAATGAGGCATGTACCAAATCAAAGGCTGCCATCAAGTGGTTGTAGCACACTGCCAGCACTATGTAAAGTTAGTTTTCTGCACAGGCTTTCACCAGGACATACTGTTCAGGGTGGATTAAACTCTGCCCTGATTTAAAGCTTTGGGAGAACTCCAGATGCTAAGAG
The DNA here is from genome assembly GCF_052056855.1 of Sturnus vulgaris. Classification (NCBI taxonomy): domain Eukaryota; kingdom Metazoa; phylum Chordata; class Aves; order Passeriformes; family Sturnidae; genus Sturnus; species Sturnus vulgaris. The sequence goes on along the minus strand of NC_142245.1, from coordinate 8,596,409 downwards.
ATGGTGGTCTCACACCATTTCATCTCCTTCCTTTCAACTTCTAAGGTCCAGCCTAATAGCTGGCATTCCTGTTTCTCACCAGTCTGGATCAGCAGGCTTCAGAATTTCTGCCATCATGTTGCTCATCACTGTGCACCAGTGGAGACCAGTCTTAATAACCAGTCAAAAGCTTCCCAGTCAGCAGTGGGACAAGAAGGGTGTCACAGAGTGGGGGTTTCACACAAGGTAGGGAGAATCAACACAGTTTCTTGTGCCACCAAATCCAGTTTCAAATCAAACTGCATTAAAGATTGTTAACCTCTACTCATACTGAACTTGAAGACAATGTGAGAGTTCTTCATTGCAGTGATAGTGATGAATACCCTCAGGATTACTCAGAAATTTGAAACAACCATGCTCTGATAGATCATTCTTCAGCACTAGCATTCCATCCCACCCACACAAATGGCCTTTCCATATAGATACTGTATTGCCACATATCATCAGCTCTAAAGGACGGCTGTTACTCCAATTCATCTTTGCCTGACAGACAGAAAAACAACCAAGTGCCAAAGTAAAACCCACTTTCAAAGAATCACAGATTCACGAAATGGGCAAGGTGGGGAAGGACCATTGCTGAGGTCATCTAGTCCAACCTCACTGTTCAAGCAGGGTCCCCTTAGAGCATGTTACTTAGGGCATTGTCCAGATAGATGTCCATCTCCAGTGAGGGAGACTCCACCACCTCTCTGGACAACCTTTCTAGCACTTAGTCACCATCTCAGTAAAGGTTTTCCTTCTCATGTTCAGGTAGGGCTTCCTTTGTTCCAGTTGCTGCTTGTTGCCGCTCATCCTATTGCTTGACACCACCAACAGGAGCCTGGCTCCAACCTCTTGGCACCCTCCTTCGAATACTGATACAAGTTGATAAAATCCCCTCACAGTCTTCTTCAGCCTAAACAGGCCCAGCTCCCTCAGCCTCCCTCATAACTGAGGTGTTCCAGACCCCACAACATCTCCACAGCCCTCCACATCCTGCTCAGCCTGCCAGGAGCAGCAGGTTGATTTGTTCTCAGTTCTAGTCTACACTAGTCTCAGTTCTAGTTCTAGAAAACCCTCCAGAAGCAGAAATACTGCTATGTAACAGTGCAATGTAATAAAACTGTACCATCTTCAGGCTTTACATGAACCATGCTTTATATATATATATATATATATATAATATATATATAATTTTTTCAGGCCACTGTAAAATGTGAGAAACATTGTTGAAGTACAGTGCTGTGGTTATGGAATGGTTCTCCCCAATTTGGTATTCCCACTGAGACTGTCTAAACCATGCTCCACCTGCTCCCTGCCTGCCCCCTCCTGTCTGAGGACTTGCCCACTGGAAACCAGAGTGGCATTTACCCTTGAAGAATTTCCTGTGTTGGTCATTCTTCCTCTCAACTCACACACCCGTGTTGCCCAGGTAGAGGTGGGTTTTCCATCCCACTTCCTCCTGTCCTCCATGTGGTCATGCAGGTAAAACCCCAGGGTAGCTTGTGGTGTGAACCCCCTCTGTCAAGCAGGGGGTGCTTGCTCCCAGTAGCAGAGACTCCGGTCTGTACTGGTGGGACATGGGACGTTTCCTCTCCAACTTGCTCGAGTCTTTCCTTTCTGTCCACAGTTTTTCCACAGTTGAGACACAAGTTGTTAGAGAGGCAACAAGGTGATTTTCATATTGCTGGAGTCGGGCAGTCACCTGAAGCACTATTTGCTCTCCTTTCACTGACATCAATGCCAGTGAGTTGATACATAACAGTGGCACCCTCATACAAATTTCCATGTGGACTGTGTCCTCTGGACCTCGTCTGGATCTACAGGAGACTCTTGTAATTTGGACCCTTACAGATTATCTCCAGCACAGCTGATTGTCTCAGGTACTGGGTACCTTCCTCCATGGCATTCCACCGGCCTATGTGCATCCTCACACTTGGCAGGAGTGGCCTCCAGAGACTCAGTTTCTGCCCTCTTCCCAATCCCCTTGTCCATGCCCACATCCCGGGGATCCCAGGTGCTTGGCTTCCGTACCATGGACCATGATATTCCAGCATTGGAGTAGCCAGGTCACCAGACTGGCAGGTGAAATCTTAATCTCACAGCTCAGTCCAAGATAGGGATCAGGTGATTATCTCTGGCCCTGCCTTTTCCTCCTGTTGTGAGGGCCCTGCTTCCTCTTCATCCCTCACTATGCAAACTGATTTGGTCTTGGATTTCTTTTTCTGTACAGGACCAGCTGCTACAGGCTGTCTCTCTGGTTCAGCTCAGTTTGCGTGGCCACGGTGCCTGTTGGTCTGATTTCCTCCTCTTGAGGGTGCTATCCAGTATTGAATGGTGTCCATGAAGAGCAGCCAGGACCCAGCACACTGCAGTAAGTAGCTCCTCTCTGGAGTTGTCACAGCATTCTCCTTGCAAATATCCTGTCACTATACCAGCATCCTGCTGTTGTTTTGGGGTGAACTTCCAAACCATCAGAGCAGAGAACTTCCCCAAATACTGGCACGTTTTTCTCCTACATTCCATGGCACTCATAACTATCCACTGTTGGGACAGATCTTTGATTGACCTTCCCAGAAATCTCTCTCCTGACTCTAAGCAGGTGTGCACTGCACTGAGAAGTCATAGCAGACATAGCAACAAGAAAATGCTTTCCTTAGCATCCAAGGGAAATACAAAATTTTCAAAAGCTGTTTTAACAGGCCTGAGGGAGGAAAAGGGGGAAATCCTCCTCTGTTCCCCTCCCAGACTGCAAAAATTAACCCTGTCCTGGCAGAACCAGGACATATAGTCCACTGTGCTCAGAACAGCAACCTTTGAGTTCAGGGATGCAACTCTGTATAAGTCATACATTTGGCAAAAATTCAGTTTAATCTCGTTTATGCTAGCATGTGGAAAGAGAAAACACTGATAAGTTACTAAATGCCCTTTACAGCACCTTATTCAATACCATTTTATTCCAGCAATCTTTTCAGCCAAGTCTCAGGTTGCCACGATACTTAAGCTAAACCAGAAAAAGTTCATTTCTACTGCCTGTCAAGATTCAAGAAGCCATTTGGCTCAACTACTGATAATGCAAAACAATGAGAAACGAGAAAATTCACACAAAACCCACAATATGACGGTGTAGCATCAATTCAGAATGAAGAATATGCTGGGAGGAAAACGAATGAAATGGCATCAATTAAGTTATGGAGGCCAATTAACTTTTATTATATTAAACTCTATTAAGACAGCTAACAACCAAGGAGAAGAGGCTGAAAGAAATAACACTCAGAGCTATTACACTGCCAGATAGTTTTCCTAACAACAAGGGTTTTTAGGAAGCCAGAACTCTTATTTTCCTGTCAGCTAGCAATAGTTCTGCTGGTGGCCACTATTTTAAATAACATGCTCTCAGTTAAATTACAATTGCTTTCATGTACAATCCTATCCAGTTACTTAATGCAGAGCTACATTTTACATATATTATAATGGATATTTTAATTCTTTTTTGACACATATTTCCGTACGTTGGTGTCTTGGTTTGAAAGACAGGTATGGTCTAAGGAAAGGCAGGAGCCCCTTTTCTGCGATGCAGAGTGCAACCCCCCTCCCTTTTAATTATTTTAGGTCCAATTCAGACACCTTCAGGCAGGAGATATGGGGATGAGAATAACAGTTCTTTACTGGTATTTAACAAAGCAGAAAAAACAACAACAGCTATAAAAATTGGCAACAGAAACAGTCTAGCTCCGCTCCAGTCCCTTCTGGCCGCAGGCCGTCTCCCTGTGCTGTTACCGGTGCTGTGGGGGCAGGGCAGGTCCCGCGCAGTTGAAGAGGGCTGGGTGATGGCGGCCGCGGCCCAGGGGTGAGCGGGGATGGGGGAAAGTTACTCCCCCTCACGGTGTCGGTCGTGGTGCTCAGCAGAGTGTCCGGAGGTAGTAGGGTGAGCTAGCAGAGCAGCAGAGCGATGTCCAAAGGCAGGGAGCGTGGATCTCAGCGCTGGGATGGCAGGGGAGATGCCAGAGCAGAGCCCAGGTTGTCTTCCCACTCCACGAGCCAAGCGAGCGAGAGAACCGCTCCAGACCCCCCTATCCAACCTTTCCTTTTCCGGTTCCCCCCCGCTCCCCCTCCAGCCACCCCCCTACGAGAGAACATTATCTGTCGTTTTAAGGTGTAGCCACAATTACTTAGCATAACAATGGGAGAAATTCCACAGAAAGAAAAGCGAAGCATTCAACCCCCAACAGTTGGGCACATGCAATTGCAAGGTATTATCTCAAATCAACCAAAATATTCAATTTGACTCCCAGATTATCTGCCTTTGAAGGTGACTTATGTTAAGAATATTTTTTATTAAATGCATTGACATTTTTTCCATTTTCCATACTGAATATTTTGTACCACATGGCAGCAGCATATGCTTCTGTTTTAACACCATACAGCTACCAGGTCAAAAATGAAATTTATCCAGCATAATGTGGTATTTTACATAATGATATTCCAAACCGCATCAAGAGCAAACACACAGCCATGACTGTATGGAGATGTAAAAACACATTCAGACACATAAAACCAGAAAAAATGTGGCACTCTGAACAAGCTTAAAAGCAAATACTTTTCTACTAAAAGGCAAGTTGCTTGGTTCACCTTATGCCCAGAGTAAAACAGTTACCAAGACACTCTTATGTATTTGATGTCTGAAAGAGAAACAATCTGCAGACTCCAGCTCTTGTATGTGCTGGCCAATGTATTTTAGTGCTGATTTTCTATGAATAAACATATGCTAAGAGCGGCTGAAACACACTGCTGGTTTTAAACATGCCTAATGTAGTATTAGAGGTTTGTTTCCAAAGCTGTCTGCCTTGTTTATCAGCTCCCCCCCTCCATTTGGTAAAGGACACCACTGATAGCAGCTCCAAACAGTTGCCTTGTACAGCTATAGGAGACAGATTCTTCTAGCAGGAAATAGCCTCCCCTCAAAAACCCAAACAAAATGGTTCTAAGCAATAGAAAACAGTTGTACTTTACTGCTGTGAATCAAAAATAACAATATAAATTTAATGTTGCCATGTATGTTAGTGTACCACACTTTGTGAGCTACAAAGCCAGAGCTTCACACCCAGGATGCCTGCCCAGAGCCCAGGGGTCTTCTTTTTCCAGCTGCCACTTCCAAGACCGTCCCACATAACTGTAGCATAAATACCAGAAAATGAGATGTCTCCTTCACCAGAAAATGTAAAACCGAAATGCTGTAATATAGTTTTCAAAATTGCCATAGCATGTGCCAAATTATATTTGATATAGATGCACTTAGTGCAGCTCTTAACACAGCATCAGAAATAACACTATTTAAAGGACAGTTTGGGCACTGCATTTCATTTAGGAGATGAAGATTGAATAACAAAAGAAAATGTTCATAACTATTTTTGAAAAAACACAGTAGAGTTCACATTTCACACTCAGGATAAAAAAACTATTAAAAGTGTAAAAAGATTAATTAGATATTAAAAGTTATTTTAACAATTTCTCTAAAATTCTTATTTAAATAAAATTTTTGCCATCTCTCAGCTCTGCTTTAATAGGTTATTATGTATTAATGACAGAAAGGATTCACAGTGGCCCTAATTCCAGGTGATGTGGGCACAGTCTTGTTTTGGTCAGAAGGAAAATGACATTGCAGACAGTAAGTTGTATGTCCTAAGTGAGCACTAACAGGCTTTGCCTGGGGATACAGGAGTGGCTGAAGGTCAAAATATCAATTAATAAACTGTGCTGTTCAGAAAAGTTTATGGAGCTCTTGCCTCACAATGCCTGCCTGGAACCAGGGTTGCTGGTGCCTCCCCTTTGTGCTCGGCCATGTAGAGGAGAAAACACTAACAGTCTTTCACATCTTCCTCGTGTAACACTTGTCCTAAACATAGATGGTAGTTTACTTGTCCTACAGCATTTGGTGTAAAATTTCTCCAGCAGAACTCAAGCGTGCAATCCACTTCCACTATCTTCTGCACTTTTCAGAGATGATGCCAAATCCAAGGGGATTGTTTGAGTAAGGGACTCCTGTAGGGTCACTGTGGACACACAGGAAAGTCACGCACTCTCAGACTCCCCAAACCAGAGTGATACACACTGTGCAGAAGCCTCTCTCCTGACTCCTTTCCAGAGTCAGGACCCTGATCCTGATCATATTTCCCTTTTAGTTAAAATTGCTCAGAAAGGCCATCTTGGAGCACAGAAGGAACAACTTATTACTGGAAAAGCACAGGATCAGGCCTCCGAGACAGATTTCCTACCCCGGTTCCTTTACAGCCAGAGCAGCCAATCAAGACAACAATTTCTCCAAGTTTTGCTTCAAAGGCCTAATCTTGGAGATTTCTCAACTAGAACAAAGTGCTAAATATTTAATGTAAGCAAAAACTAAAAGTAAAACAGGTTTTCTGAACCTCTATTACATTTAAAGCAGAACAAGAGTGAGACAGCTGACAATGCAGCATTTAATTCCTAGCTATACCTAAACCAGAATACTCAGCCTAATTTACACAGGCAGCTAGTCACAGTTCACATAATCACACACAGCAGAATATAACAGGGGAATTAAAGGACCAGGAAAGCATGTCTGAACTATGAGCTATTCTAAATATATTAAACGCAGAAATTTAATTCAGAAAAAAAAGGTAACCCAATCAATTATTATTTTCAGCAAAAAATTACTTCAAGCAAAAAATACAAAACGAATGAATAGAGAGGCTTTTACTATTGTTTCTTAAACAAAGGAAATAGCCAATTTAAACTTAAGTTCTCACATGCTACAAAGAGGCACTAGAAGAGATACCCAAGATTTTATAATAAATTCTCATATACCAATTCATCAGCAAGTAAGGAATTTATCCTGCTCCTACGTCAGTCTTTCCTCCAGGTTCTTCCAGCAAACGGCATCAGCAGTACTCAGAATTTCAATTCCCTAGGCTATGCTGGCATTTGCTTCCCAACATCTATTTCCAGAAACAAGTGAGAAGATTAGACTTGGGCTTTCATTCAGATGTAGGGCAAAACTTGCCCTTGCAGAGTTGTGTTGCAGCAGTACTATAGTAAAAGATATTCAGCCACCTAGTAAAAAAGTATGTTTTTACCAAAATTCTGGGCTAATTAATTACTGTTCCTATTCAAATGAGTTATTTCTCTAAAAGCTTCATCTGGAAAACAACATATTCAGAACTGTATCTGATGAAAACTTTTGCTAATACCTGATTTTATTGTATCACATTCAAAAGTGGTCTCATTTAAGACTAGAAACAAATTCATTTCTGCGTCCCACCACCTCCCCTATCTTTCCCATTACTTTCACCTTGTTTATCACCTTTATTTGTGGTGTCATGCCAGGCATTTTAGGAGAGAGAAATAATCTCCCCAAACCTGTGAGTGATAAAACATGCTCCAGGGCAATCAAAATGAGAAATCATCATAAGCAACCACGATCTAGAATTTCAGAGGCACTGGGGGCAAGGGTGGACTGGGGGATGACAACCACAAAACACACATGCACCAATAAAATGAAGCTGGATTATGTCAATTGTTCTGTAACATCTTCTAATGTTTATTTTATTTCGAGGCTTTGGTGATATTTGAGTGGAGGCCAACTCTTTCTAGGCTGGGGTTCCTGGAGCTACACAAGAGTAGACAGACAGAAGGAAAAGTCAGATGTCATTTTTTCAGCTTAAACTCATTACTCTTTGTAACTCTTCCCTGAAGACCAGCATGATCAGCAAACTCTAGACTCCTTTTTTCTCTCATTCCAGAAGTTTCAGTGGATCTATTCAAACAGGCATTATTAGAAAACTGTGTCTAAAAAGGCATAAAATCTTTTTCGAAGAAATCAGTACAGGAACAGTCTGGAAATTCTGCCTAGAATGATTCCCCAGGCAGGTGACACAGTCCAAGCAGAGCTGGGCACAGCTAGTTCCTGAAAGCCACGGGCAGCAGGAGCAGAGCAGGACACTGAGCACTCCCTCACATAAATGAATCCGTGGAAAGAATGCTAATGACCTCCTAATGCAATAATGGGAAGTGAAATCCCACTGTAAACCCTGTCACATTATTGGGGTCAGAGGTGAGAAGGAGGGAGCCTCCAGCCACACGACTGCAGACTCTGTTCTCCAGAGCTGTAATTGCTAAGAAAATGAAGAGCAGCCTAAAATTTATCAACAAAGATTTGGCCAGAATGATTCCTCACAGCAAGGACAATGGAGCATCGGAAGAGGCTTGACTGGCAATGCTGCAGAGACCCCACCTTAAAATTCTTTTTTAAACTGTTTAGGCAAGTGTTTGGAATTATGCTGCCTTGAGGCAACAGTACAAGACAGGTGAGGCTGCCTCCAGCTCCAACTCACACGAATCTGTGAGCAAAGCTTCCTCAACAGATATTTTTCTCCATCCACCTGCCAAATCAGTAGGTCTGGAATTATCAAAGACTAAGTTTTAATAGGCCTGCCACATAAAAAGAGGGCTACAGTTTGTGTCAGGAATAACAGAAATTATTGTCAGTGGAATTTCCTACTGGAAAGGGCTTGCTCACCACAGCCCTGAGCCCTGGGAATGACCTATGGACAACAGTGAAACATAAGCACAGGTGGGAAGATAGAGAAGCCTACTATGAATTCTGGAATATATTACTATGCTATTAGAGGCACAAACATGTCAAAAATATTTTTGACAAAAAGCTGGGGAACTTGTTTCGTAGTCTGTGCATTTTCAAGTCAAAAACATTCCATGACCCCCAGTTTCATTAAGAATGTAGGAATTAACTGTCTACTAAACTGCCAGCAAACAAGTAAACATTATGGTTTGTCTTCAGTGGATGTTCTTATGTACTTTTCCACGCTTGTTTGGAATTTGGTAGCATCTGCCTGCAAAGGCATCAAACAGCAGCTGTGTATCTCTTCTACTTGGTCTTTACTCAGCCACACTGAAGCATAACAAAATTATTTTAGAGAATGACTTTTAATACTAATTTTAAAAAGAAACACAAAATTTTTAGCAGAATTCATACAGTTTCACAATGAAAGCACATCCCTAACCTCTTCAGACTTCAGTATTTTGTATTCTGAGTGTTGCTGACCAAAGAGGAAGGGAAGCCCTGCAGCCTCTCAGGGCAGAGAACATCCCTGGACAAAACAGAAAAGATCTCAAAGGACTCTGAATGTCCCCATGCTTCCCAAAGGTGACCTGGTCTTGTCAGCTTAATGATAAATACATTGTTGTAAAACCAGGCAAATCACACTTTAGGTCCGGACAAGGTAAATGCCAATTATTTAAGGAGTAAGGAGAACAACCTCCTGCCTCCCTGGCTCCCCTATTTCTAACAGGAAGGTGTTTCAAGCTCTGGAATGTCAGCCCATTATTGGAACATTTGTCACTTGCTCGAACCGATGAACATGTTTTCATTCACCACTAAGTGGAGCTGTTTCCCTGGGAAAAGAGTTTCTCCACCTCTTCCAGCATTTTAAAAAAAAAAAAAAAATGTAGTGATTGAAAGGATTGAAAGCAGCCAGTTTAATAGTTTCTTTACCTCTCAGTAAGTTTTGTGGTAAGACTATTACATTTATTATTCTGAGGATACAATTTCTATATCCTCCAATCAAAGAATAAACATCTACCTACCAGTGACTATTTGGCAGTTCTTGTGAGATGAGCTAACAGCACAACTGAGGTTGTAAAGAAGTTCCCACATAACAGAAGATTGCCCTGCACAACTCAGCAAAGGTGTGAGGCAGAGAGCAAGAACAGCAGGCAGCAGATGGTCTGCTGCCCCCTATACATGGAATACACTGACATGTACAGAAAGCAGGACACAAACTCAGTCTGCATGCCCCATATAAAATCCTGAAAAAAATAATCTGCAATGTCACAAGAAATCCAGCTACACCCAGAGCGGCTGCTGAGAAATACACTGACATTGTTTTATCCAGAGCTACTTTTATGGTGACAATTGGGAATGGAGACTTCCCTGATTAAAATAAACTACATGAGAAAGAAAAGGAAACTCCAGGAAACAGTACTAAACTATGTTTTGTGTTAACAAGTGTCATAAGTGAAAATAGAAACTTGACATTTAAAACAAAAGTATAAATAAAGCACTTTGCTTTCAGCTCTTTTAAATCTTCAGTTACTGGTGATAAGAATAAATCTTAGCTTTAGACATTCAAACAATTTTCCAATATTGGCAACAAAAAAGGAGTATTTTTAGGTAAAAAAAGATATGCAAAATCCATTGCTTCCCTACACTTCAGTGCTATGTGGTACTACTTGGTAGAAAAGCAATTTCTTTTTGTTTAAAAACAACATAAAAATTAAATCATGTTACTGAGAAACAGTCCATAATGAAACTATATTAATAAGCAATAAACACTGTCTTGATACCACAATCCTTTAAAATGTATTTGAAGACAAAGTTTCTTTTTCAAGAAAACTCCAGACAAACCAGCTTCCCTTTTTTTTGGCCCAGACTGCCCTAGAGTGGAAGCTGCTGCCCAGCACAGAGAAGGGAAAGGAAAAAAGTACTTCATGAAGCACTTGCTCTATGCAGTGTCAAGCAATGCAGTTTGGCAAAGCTGGTTGTTTGTACAGCCTTCAGGAATTCAGCTCTCCGAGAAGTTCTGGGAGCTCCTGGCTTGAAGGAGTTGGAAACTCACAGGAGCAACTTTTGGGTTTTCACTCGGTGCACAGGACATGCAGAAGAAGCAGCTCATGACTCACACTCCTCATTGCATGACCACAGCTCACCTTCCATCCTGCCCCAAATTGCTCAGCCACCAAAGGCGAGAAATGTGCTCTGCTCTCCCCCGGAGAGTGGCACCCAACCCCAGAAGAGTGCGCTGCCATTTGGGACATACAGGTGTCATAACCCAGCTCTGACTTGTACACTGCCCTGCTCATACACAGATAATGTGCCACAGCCCATAAAACAGTGAGTCATGACCCAGCTCTAACTTGTTCACTCCATTGCTCACAGCAAACTAATGCAAGGCAGACTGATGCTTACAGGGAAGGAATTTAAGCAGTGTAGTATAGCACTCCCCTCTGCTGTATTTTAGTTGTAACATAACAATAGGTATTTTAATAAACCTTCATTCTTACAGAGCTAGGATTTATGATGGTTCAGCTGCTCAAATTTTATTCAAGACTTTTTCAGGATCTGGACACCTTTTAATCTTTTTAAATTATTAAGTCTTATACGCATAAAAAAACCAGAACAACATTCCAACTTACATTCTCTATGACAAACATCCATTCCTTGTCTTCAAACTCTTCAGCGTGGGGATCCTAGAAAAACAAACCAGAGAATTTGAGTCTAAAAATAATCCAAGATTCAAGAGACTGCAACACAGCCAAGATTTTAATATACTCTGAATTATTTTTATGCACAGATGATACCAGAGGTAAATATTTCAGCTAGGATGTAGGCTTTATGGGATGTCCACTATATGATGAATAAATTGAGGTAAAACTGCCAGTGGGGATTTAAAAGAGACTCCTAGAGATACAAACATGTGGTTGATGCTGATGAAGGCCTGTAATGCTGTTTCCTTTCATCCAATGGAAAAAATAATATATATATAAATCTCTCTTTAATTCTCAAGTTCCACCTCCCAGATAAATACAACAAATCCAAAACTTGCAAATAACAGTGGAGGGAGCCACTTGCTTCCACCTGGACTGAGAAGAACACCCCAACCTCCTTAGGCCCAGACTCTATGAGCACAAAGCAGTGATCCAAAGTCACAGCTTCAGCACAGCACCTCCTTCCATTGCAGATTTCTTAAATACTTATCCTGAGTTCACAGCATTTCTATCGTATCACATGTGAGGATCAGAAAACATTTTCACTAACAGGAAGAAAAATAACAATGAAGTTCATTTATTTGGTGCTTTTTTAAATTTAATGAGCTTTCAGTCTGCTGGAGTGGTCTGTATTGTTGTTGCCTGAAAGTAAAATAACAGTGGAGAAGACACTTAAGTCATTCCTCTCAAGCCTCTATCAAGAATCCTACTTTAAACAAAACACTTTTTAAAAAAAAAAATAATTAATCATCCAGTCCAAGTTCTGAACAACTGCAGCAAAACTTCTACTCCTTTTGCAAAATAGATTCTCACACTAAGAGAATTGAGTCTTTCTTTTGACATGAAACCTGCTTTTGCTATACCTCAATTCTATCCTATTATTTCTAGTTACAGGAAAACACTCAATTACTCCTCTGCCTCTGATGTTTGCACACTGTAGGTGTTTGAAGTCAGTTCCATATCATCAGCATTTCCCAAAATCATATATGAGACCCCTCAGCATCTCTGTTTTCTTGCTACTATTTGGCAACTGGTCCTGACACTACAGCAAGCATGGCAATTCCATCTTGCTGCTCTAAATAAACAAAATGCATCTAGATATTTTGCTCCTACCTTATATCCATTAGCACCATCTTCCTTTTCTTTCTAGAATGCTAAAAACCCTCACATTTAATCTTCTTAACTCATTCAATCTTTGCTTTAACCCTTGTTTCACTTTCAGTTTGGCTTTGAAGTCAGACAGTGGGCAGAGGTACTGTACCACTTTTTGACTAGTTGTCTTTGAATATACAACATATTTTGTAAGTAATGAGCTTATAGCTCAAACATCCAGAGAAAAGAATTTCAGTTTTTAAAAAGTTTCCTAGCACACAAAAAACTTGGGAAGTGTGCTCTTAAATAAACTTCCTCTTTGGATGAACTAAAGCAACACTTCTAGGAGGATATTATCCCATCTCCTCCTGCGCATCCTTCCTCAAAACCCAGCCAAGTCAGTTCTCTGTGCAGCCCCCCGTGCAGCCCCCCTGTAAAACACTTTCAGTGAAAGAATATAAGATGTTGCTAAAAACTTATGTCAAAACTGATGATTCATTTTTATATATGAATACATCTTTTAAGAGGTTTTTTTTAAAGAGAATAATTTAAATACTGCAAATGAGTATCATTTGTCATCGAGTATCGAGTATCATGCTGTACCAGTAACCATAAGGACAGAATGGCAAATAGATACATACAAAATTATACTGAGGTATTTCCATGTTCCAATTAAGGTCTTGTAAATATCAGATTATGTAATTATATCTCCATCACATTAATCAGGTTTGTGGAATTCTGCATTATGTAAATAAAATACATGATACCTGAGGGTTTGGTGCATACTATATAAATTCTAAAGATGTAACTTTCTGTAACCCAGCTATTAAATACTTAAAAGTTTTAAGAGTTAACCTGGGGCAATTACCTTTCTGTTTAATTGCATCCTTTGATACAGCATGAAATGACATAATGAGATTTAATGGGATCATTAACCACTTTATGTTTTAATAAGCTACTCCATAATAAGTGAGTAAACTCTCAAACATTTCATCCTGCTCAGTTTTTTTCCCCTAACTCCCCCAAAAGCTATTAGGACAAGCTTGCAGGCTGACCTAAAACTGCTTCCAAAGTCAGGGTCTAATATTTTATCCCATGCAACAAACAAAACATTCCTCATTTTGTTCCTACAAGGTAATAATCTATAAAGTCAAACCAAGCTCTCTGTCAGTGGCAGTAAAACTCACACCTCTGAGGGCTGCAGAACCAGGTGCTCTGCTGAGTATTTCTGATCATCTGACAGAGCAAAATAACACTGTATAATGCAAAGACTCAATAATGTTCAACATTTTAGCACACACTTGAAAGCAAGTTGTGAACACTTTAGGATGATAAACGCAGTGTATTGCCCCAAAACAGCCCTTAAAAGCTTCAAGGACTTCTCTAATGAACAGCCTTACCAAATGTTCAGAGAGTATGAAATATGCTGATATATGAACACTTTACATATGCGTAGGATATTTCAGATTTCAAGGTGAATCCAGATTAAAAAAAAAAAAAAAAGCCATGTTACTTCTTCGTTTTAAAATGTCTCTAGAAAGAGAAAACCCTAAATAATTTTATATACATAAGCCTCAGCATTTCTTCGCAACAGATACATAAGTGGCTTCACTCTTCCACTACAATGCTTTTATCAGAAGCCCAAGGAGCAGCATAGAGAGTCCTATTTCTAATTAACTTACAGCTTTATGACGTGGTCACATAAACAGATACTTGTATGATTATAGTTATAACACAGTTTCTATTGCAAACAACATATTACATTTGGGGCTAACATTTCCTCATGTGGTCTCCATAACAGGTGATGTTTCAATAAATCTAGTTAATCTTTCATTTTATTTTGGATTTGAAGAGAGTAAATACCAGTAAAAAGCCCACAACACCACATACTTCCCAAACTGGCTAATACATATTCTCCATTCACCACAGAAAACTCATGTGATGTATCTAGCAAACTATTATTTGAGGATTATATGGGTGACTATGCTTTAGGAAAAAAATTGCTATTCCAAAGAAGAGTAACTCCAGGAGTAATGGTTACAGCAGCCTTTGGAATGCTCCAGTACTATATGAAAGCACTCTCTAGTAACAGGGCACACAAAATCTCACCTCACTTGTAAGCAGATGCAAGCTAGGAATACCTAAAGTCAAGAATTATAAACAGACCTTATTCCCATTTCCTAAAAGCAAATGATAATGAAAATTACCTAAAAAGATCAAGGAACAAGTTGCCTCACATCTCGCTGTAACATGACAGGAGTTGGTAAGTGATTTTTTATTTATTTTTTATATACTCCACCAGTATACTACAGATGCAGAACTACACTCTATCCAACGTTCACTATGGTTTCACCATGAATTGAAAACTGTAAGCATTAGAGCAAAGGGATTGAACAGCTTATTGCTCCTCCTCATTTTACTATGTAAAGAAAGAATCATCATTTTTAATACCAAGACATGGGTCCCATTTTCCTGTCTCAGTTTGATGTTTGCTTTCAGCATCTTCAACTAAGTTGTAGAGCCTTTTTACTCTACCCTTTTTTCCTCTCTTTTTTGTCTAATAAGATGACCTTAGAATGCCAAAAGTAACACTCAGGTAAGCAAATAGTAGGGAACTGTGCAAGAGACTGGACGTCAGCTTTTCTTTGCAATCCCACCCCTTAGTTTCTTTCTGTGACACCATTCTACCCATCCACATGCCAACTACCCTAAAAGTCAACTCTTCTGGGCTTGGGAGGAGCAAAGGATATGTCAGACACATTTTTCTCTTCTCTGTTTATGAGTCCATTATGAACTCATTCTTGTCAAGGACTAGATCTTTTCTGCGGAGTACAGGGTGGTTTCAGACAACGGAAGAAAGTTAAACCTTCTCCAATAGTTCAGGTTATATTCAGATTTATTTTTGTATTTCTTGCAATAAGAACAAAGGACATATCGGGGGACTGCTGCATTTCCTAATCAGTAGCCAGAGTGGGAAGATCTTCAGACTGTTAGTCCCTTTCTCCCTTCCTTCCCCAGGCCTCCTCCCTAAGTGTTCCTGGTTTTTAAAGCTTGTCTTTCAATTAGATCACTTCATACCAGCCTTAATCTTCAGTCTTTCTTCTTGGGGAATAACTACTTAAGGACTGTCACAGTGAATCACATCAAACGCTCACAGGGTGTGTGATCTCCCTTTACCAGTGACCTGCAGCAGATGCTCTGGGTACTCCAGCATCTGTCCTCAGCTTTTGTACTTGCCTGCTTGAAACGGCACAAGCCTCAAGATTTGACCCAATTCTTGTTGTTTTCAATGCCGGTTACAGAGGTCTGATAATTCTAGAAAATCATATGCAGCTGTGATCAGCTTTAATTGGAGCTGCCAGAAAGCAGGAAGCTCTGAAGAGACCAGCAGAAACATCCCTGTGTATCACCACACCAAGCTCACCCTTTCCTGTAAGGCCTCTGGGCTAGAAAGGTGACAAGCATTGAATGTCTTTTTTTTAATTTAATATTTTCTAAAAATTAGTCCCCCATTAATCCTTTAAGTTTTTAACTATTTAATTTTTTGATGTGCAAATGTACTTACTTCCCCAAGCTTATGATTTTTATATCTGACACATAACACCTTGCCTATGGAACTGGTTTTCACTCCTATGGAGTATTCTCCATAGTAGCTGGTCAAGACTCTGGTCCCTCCTAAACTGAAGTAAGTATGCTCTGAACCTGAACTTGGTCTTTACTTACAAGAAATAGCTTTATGAAGAGGTTTTGGGCTTGGGCTGATTTGGGTTCCTTTTTTTCCTGACGAGATAACACACTGGCTTTGGTGCAGTGTTCCTGCTACAGCATGGCCAGTTATTATTCTGTAAAATCAAATCATGACTGACTTGGGCTTTCAAGAAGAATGATAGGGATTTTTTCTGAGTAATATGTAATGACAGGAATACTTCCAACTACACAGGTCTGTCTTGATCATCTATTTCATTCTTATTTTACTCATAAATATTTTTGTGTGCTTAGAAAGCTATGCCTTTAAAAATGTCTTTTTCAAACCTTGGAATTAAGAGTTGGTAATGGTCCCAGTTGTTGCAATGGTACATCAGCGTGATAAACCACGTACATTACTGACAAAACAAGTGTTTTGTGTAATCCAATGAAGCAAAGTCCATGCTTACTCCTGAAGAACAAACATTTTCACTCGGGAAGTCACTTTGCTTTTAAGCTAGAAAATAATGATTGCAATTTAAATCCTCATAGTACAGCTGATGTTCATTTAGCTTTACTAAAAGTACTCGTCTTCCTTGGCAAAAAATTGGTTTAAAATCTCTCTTAGCTGATAAAGATCTGTTTTTGTATATAAACCCACAGAAAAGTATACAAGTTTTCATATGTGGCGGTTAAATTTTGCTAATACAAGGACTCTAAAAAATTAACTTCTGGAGCACAACCATGGCAACAAAAAAAAGGTAGAAATTCAGTTCTGGTTTTTCTGGCATTGGTGAATCTTTTCATGAAAGCACTAAAAATTATGGATTTTAAATGCATTATAGGCTTATTGTTTCATGATGTTTCTTTCTCCCCAGTTTGGTTAAAAAACCCAAGGCATAACTAAATATCAGTGTGGAGCTCAGCAAAGGAAGAAGTTAAACTTTCAGAACAGATGGAACTTTTTATGTTATTAGCACTTCAGCGACTGGATGGGCAGGCGCTACAGCTAATCAAGGGAAGCTGAATCAATATATCCATATGATGTTTTTTCCTACATGACCCCAGGGCAGCATGAAATTTTACCAGAAGCCCAGAATTAATTGAAACAAACAAGCTTACATTTACTTGAAATTAGAGTTTTCTAAATGAAGGTTCTAATTTCTTCAGTACTTTGCTTGTGCAAGAATTACAAATATGTTGTTGTAAACAAGGTAACACTCAAAGCAGGGCTGTGCAGATAATGCAGAATATCTCATCTATTGACTGATCACAGGCACTTTGCTTAGCCAGCTCTCAAGTGTCCAGGCTGACTACTGAAGAGGACTCTTAACATTCTCATCAGTACTTGAAACCTTGACTTATCTCCTAATCCTACCAGCAACACATTTCAACAGCCACTTATGAATGCACCGCCACTACTATGTGAATCATTTCCCACAACACATAGCTGTCTGTCTGGAGCCCACTCCTTCCATTCCCAACAGCACCACGGCACTCATTTGTTATCTGTGATTGCTACACAACTCTGTGGGAGTAGCCAGCTCCCAGCTCTGGGCTCTGCCAGGGTGGACATGGAGGCAGCAGTTCCCTGAACTTCTCTCTCAGGTAGTGCTGAAAGCAAACAGCTTCTCTTTGTTAAACAAGGCCAGGCTGAGTACACGTACTGCAAAGTGCCAAACCTTCAACAATCACCCTCCTTCGCAGGGGATCAGCTCCAAAAAGGATTTTTACAGAACTGCAAGATGAGCAGCCTCTTTTTCTGAGCTTTACTGTTTTCAGTCTTTTTGACCCATTTCTTCTAGAGGAAGGAACAATATAAATACTCAACTTCCAAGTCAGCTCCCAGAAAGGCGGCTGGAGAGTGCTATCACATACTTCCCTTCCCACTGCTCCAGTGCTGCCCAGACAATGCATCAGCTGTGTGACAAACAGCCAGTTCTTTTTGACTGCCTTTGCCCAGAACCTACCAGCTACAGAAATGCCAGCTCTGTGGGTGCTGGGACATGTCCTCTGCTGCAGTTGAAGCACCAGAGCCAACAAAGCCATCAGGGCACTGGCCACAGCCTGAGCTGGGCCAGCACCATCTTCTGCCTGCAATCCTCTGCCCCTCACAGCTCACTAAGGCAGGCTGCTGGTCTCACGCAGGTACAGCACTCCTGGGGCAGCTCACAGCTTGCTCAACAAGCTGCTCTGTGCCACACGTGCATTCCCTGACAGAGCACAAAGGGCATTTGGCCACTTCCTGGCACTCTTGTTAGAATAGCTGGAGGCTCAATTAGAGCAGATTTTACAGTAAGAGCTGCCTGATAGTGTGATGGTTCTCAATATTTTGATTATAAATCCAATGTTCATTCCCCCAGAGACCAGTGGGTACCATTTACAGAAGACACAGCTGCTGGGGTTATTCACACTCCTTCCTCTCCTCCCAGACCAATTCTTGTGACAGGCAGGCTCATTTTGAGGGGAGAGGAAGAAATCCAGTGAACAGATCTGCCTACAGAATTAGTGCTGGGTAAAATTAAGCTTTTGTAATACCTGACACTGACTCCAGAGGCCCTCCATCCCTCACTAGATAGTCCTATCCTCAGTCTCAGTTACACGACTAACAAGGCTGCTGTGCTGTTCTACATAACAGAATCCTGAAGCAGTACAAATGTAAATAAAAAGACGGGATGGCAAGAGAAGGCTGGAAAACACCTTCACTCCA
This sequence comes from Sturnus vulgaris, assembly GCF_052056855.1. Classification (NCBI taxonomy): domain Eukaryota; kingdom Metazoa; phylum Chordata; class Aves; order Passeriformes; family Sturnidae; genus Sturnus; species Sturnus vulgaris. The sequence goes on along the minus strand of NC_142245.1, from coordinate 8,577,586 downwards.
AAGCCACAGTATCACAGAGCTGCACCCAAAAGAAACTTTATTTCTCATCCTTTACATAACACCATAATCACAATCAAGATTTCTGTACATTCCTGCTTCACTTTAAATGTTGAAAATATTAAGCAACATTTATAGATTGTACAGACATGTAACACTGCCACATAATGCTGACAAGTTTCTTAGTCCAAGTAGAGGTCCTAAAAGCAAACAATTTTTGGTAGTGAACTTTTGAATCTCAATTGAAGACTACATGTTTCTAAGAAGAGAGACAAGTTTATGATAGTTTATGATCACTGTCAACCTGAGAAGCTTGTGTTCATCAGTAATCCCAAAGGTGGGAATTAAAATGGAGGGGGTGTGGGGAGAAGACAACCCCCTTTTTTTAGGTTTAATGAACCAAGTAATAAATTCCCATTATAAGGCTAATCAGAAGCCACATCCAAGCTCAGGAAAAGTCCCCAAGACAAAGAAATACAAATATTACTAATTAGAAAGAAGTATGTTACTGTTGCCCTAAGCTGCAAAGGGAGCAGTTAGAAATAAGAACAGCCAGAATGTAGATGAAGGCACCATAGTAAAGAATGAGGACGAACTATGGAATAAAAATCCCAGAAATCTTCAGCCTCCTACACTGCCACACATGCAAAGCTGCACTGTTTATGCAGAAAGGCCCTTGCCCAATGATATTTGGGAAATAAGTGCTAGCATAACTATCACTTCCTCCTCCTGCTTCACAGCCACACAAATAAGCTTTGTTTAGTAGAACAAATGCAATTCAAAAAATTAAAAAATCCCCTGTAAAATTTTATAGTTCTATGTATTACTCAAATACTGCACATCCACTTTTACAGCTGCAATCACATCAGTGCTGTGATGTTTGTGTAGCATTCTAAATAATGGGAAATGAGGAACTGGATTCTTTTGCAGCCAGTAGTGTGTACTGAAACTGAACAAGGAAGTTTTGAAATGACTGTGTTATGACAACTTCTGCCTTCCAGTATTTAAAGAAAACCCATCAGGCTGTAACCCATGCCAAGTCCTTACACATGTACTACGTGCACAGCTACACATGTGCTGGACTTTGTGCCAATGCCTCACCATAATCAGCTCAATGGGTATTTTAGTGTGTTAAATAAACTACAAAAGTCAGCTTTGGCAGGGAACAGACCATCCCTCTCAGCCTGATTTGAACTGAGGACATAAGGTTGTGCAGCTAATGACATAAAACCAGCAAGATTAGACCTTGTGACTATAATCTGGCATTTCCAAACAGAACTTTTCATGTATTGTTTAGGAAATAGTAAAGATTATGTTTTAAAAAAAGCATACCTTGAATAGAGTCACAGTAATTTCAACATTTTCAGGTACAGGCCACACCACCACCCCACGGTATGGGTTCTTGATTCCAGGCTGCCAGCTGTGTGCCTGAAGGAAGAAAAATACCCAGTTGTTTAAAGTCATTATGAAAGTGCTGACTTGACTCCCATAGGACCCAGGGCATGCAGGTAAAAGTAACATACCACTGACTCCAAAAAGGATACATTCTTAAACCCGTGAATGCTGAACACTTCAAAGGACACAAATGAGAATGACCACAAATGAGAAACTCAGACCACTAGCAAACTTTTCCATTGAACTAAAGCTGTTCCTCACAAGGTCCTAAACTCAGCTTTTTTAATACATAGCACAGGCCAGGACACTCAGAGCCTTACAAAAATTAAGTCTGTGAAGTCAGAACTTCTGAAGCAAGCTGAGCTTTATTTTGTGTACAACACATAGTGCAGGTCTAATCACATTAATACATAAATGGAACAAGAAGTTTTACTTGAGGAAAGAAAAGTGAAAACAATGCTTTATAATGCTACTAAAACATCTAAGTGTTTAAGAATTAGTATGCTGGGGTATCTATACCTAGAAAAGATAACAAAAAAACCCCAACAGTTAAATAGACTGAGAACCTGTCTACCTTTGAGCATCAGTTTGGATTAGTGCATGGCCTGTATTTACATTTTAACAGCTAGTCCTAAAAAGCACCATGTGTGAGCATTTCTGCTATGGTTTGGAATAAGTGTACCTTTTTCCAAGCTCAACCTAATCTATTTTGTAAGCTGTAAGACAAACGAGGGAAGGATGCTGCTTGCAGAAATGACAGCTACAGAGCCAGGGTGTTATTAGATACATGTGGAAGTTTTATCAGGAAAGACTGTACAATCTAATTACTGTTACCTGAAGCCAATTAACTTGGCTTTTTTCTTTTTTTAATTCTAGAGCATCACTCATTGTAATTTTATACCCCTTTCAACACTTAGAACGTCAGATTCAGGCTGTCTATTAGGTTAGGAGGACCTGTGACACAGGTTCTCAGGGACCCTAAGGTAACCTGGGACTTTGATGTACTAAAGTGGGAAAGACAAAGCTGGAGAAGCAGTCCCATCCCTACAGAGGCAGCAGCTCTCTGCCACCATATACAGTAGAGAGTGCTAAGCGTTGCCAGCTCTCCTTTGGTTCTATCTCAACTTTTTTTTTTTTTTAATCTTTGGTGTTCTGCTTGAAACTGCAGCTCCCAAAGATGCCTAATTAGATCAGATTTTTCAGTGAGTGTCTATACTTTGTCCTTGCAGAGTAGCAACTTGGAGCATCTAAAAAAAAGGGAAAAGGGAATTTAAAAATAAGAGCAACTTGAAAGACTCCAATTTCTACTGGTTTTATTCCACAAATTTCAGTCTAATCTCATCAGTCTAAAGAATGCCTGGATGTATTTTCTGAATAACTGAGCAAACAACACCAAATAACACAAGCAAAACACATATATTTCACAAGAAGGTATTTTGTGAGCAGCAAAACACACTATAGTAGATGTCATTACTACCACAGACTCCAGAGCTGCAGTTTGTGTGTCTCTGTCCCACAGAACCCACAGCCCCCTGCATCACTCCCAGCTTGCCCAAAGAGATCTTCAGCAGACATAAGGCAGTGATCCAGAGCCAGGCACCAGCTCATCTGCCATGTCCTCTGGTAGCATCTTGTAAAATCAGTAACTTCTCTCCCATAGGGGCACTCCATCCTCTTTCCAGGTACCAGTTTGCACAAAAGTAATTGGAGCTCATGGTGTGTCTGAAACCTGAGCTTTCCTGCTGGGTTTTGGCCAATACTGACAATTATGTCAAACTTTTTCTGTCCAAGGTCCAGGCACTGCCAGCCTGCTCAGCTAAGGATCATTTGTTCCATCTATTAAAAAAAACTTAGAAAATGAGCATTCACTGGTGCAGTCAACACTTCACTTCAAGCCCTTTATCAGCATTTCCTCCCACCAGGAAAGTCAGTGAGGCACAATAAACACACAGGGATATATATGTTTTTCTGTCACTGAAAGCAACAGCCAGGAGACAAGCTCTAACTAATGAGCTTTTAAAGCAAAGATGTTCTGTGATCATGAAAGTTATTAAGTCCTCCTCTGGCTTTGAAAAATAAACACTGTATCACACAAACAGCATGACAGAAAAAGATAACATCAAAAGGACTGTTGGGAAGGAGAAAGGGAAAGGGGAAAGCAAAGCCAGAGAAACACAGAGGACTAGCAAATGACAGTAATTTAAAATTAAGATGCAGAGTGTTATTCTAATGCAACATTTCTCATGCCAGGCACCTCTGTGCTGGAACTTTTTCAAGTTACATCTGGTTTATATCAAAAAAGCTTTTCAACTCCCAAATTATATGCCTTGACTTGGAGCTGGATCAGGCTACCACTGCAAGTGACAAGGACTTGCTGTCAGGGCTCAGCCAAGGCGACGTGCTGCATCTGCACAGTACATTTCCACCCTAATCCCCTCCTCTAACTCCATTTTCCATCAGGTGGTTGTGCCTTTAAATCCACTTTTTCCTCATTTACCACTGGTCTTCACCAGACATCTCCCATTGTCCTGGAAGTCAAGGCAAGTGCAGCTAAGCAGAAATTACTTCCAGCAGCAGGTGCCTCACCCACAGCCCTGCCCTTGCCTGACTTGTCTCCAGATCTGAGGAATGGGAGCCCTGGTCTGGAAAGAGAAGCAGAAGTGCTCTGTTGTATTTCAAAGTGAAAGGCAACTCTTCCTTTTTTCTGCCAGTAGAAAATGAGAGAAGACAACATAGCATGAAAGCTCTTTTAAATCTGGAAACAGGAGCTACAGGAGGGGCTGCTGAAATACCCTATAGAGTAGGGCTGTGAATGACATTGTCCAACCTACAGCATCGCTCTGGCACAAAACTGATGACCGGGACAAGAGGAAATCTCTTAAAGAAAGGCCGTGGAGATGAGCCTACTTGCATGGGCACTTCAGGCTATCCAGTTTCGAGATTCATTTTTCTTTTTAAAACAACAATTCCAATCCAGGCAGCCAGCTTTGCAATCCACCACCTGTGATGTGAACATTGCTGCTGTTTTGCCGTGCATGAACTGGAATGACAGACTTGATACTACGTTATTTCAGGAACCTGCCCTTTCAGAAGCTTCATCTCTTTTCTGCTTTCTTCAACACCACCTTGCCTCATCTTGTTGTGCAGGATAATTTAATGTTACTTTTCTATAAGATACTAGAGCTGACCATAATATTTTGAGCCTGCTGCAATTATGGAACATTTTATATTTATGAATTAAAAAATAAGTTCTTATTGCAAAGCCGTCAATATTGGGTTTTAAAAGCAAAACTCATCTGAAACAGACCTACGATTATTTCTCACCTGCAGCCACAAGAGTGGCTTTATTGTGAGCCAGCAAACTGCTGATTTTCTTTTCCTTATAAAATTTTTCCCAGCTGCCTGTGATCAGACCAGCTCTGCTACTTGCTGGTGTGACAGGCTGTTCAGGTCACAAGAAGCAAGCAGGAGCTCAACTGGCTCCAGTAGTGCTTAGGGCAACTCAGCTTGTAAGGATAATCCCTCTTCTTCAGTATTATGCAGGCAGAACACTTAGACAGAAAAAAAAAATTAAAAATAAAAAAAAATTAAAAACCCCAAGAGGAAGAGCTGACATTAAGCAGCCAGATCCTTCCTCTGGTGCCACCATGCCAGCAGTGTGACTTTGGAACATTGGACCACCAAGGATTTACTCTGTGTGATGCATCCCACCAAAGTCATTCACTATCCAAGACAGCCAGAGTTGTATATGGCTGTTAATGGACCTACTGGAAAAAGAATAGACTGGGAAAAGCTGCCAATTGCCTCACACCAGAGGAAACCAGCAGTTTGTGAATGGCTTCTTCTTGTTCGTCTGTACCGCAGTTCAGTGTCACAAAGGGAGACAAATTAAAGACCATACTCGAGACTATAGCTTGCATCCCCCCCAAGAAATCCCTGTGCTTGGCCCACCAGTTAAAAAGGCTGGGCACCAGAACAACACTCCAGTCACACTCATGCCTTGGGATGCAGTCCAAAAAACCCAGCACGTGCCAAAGAAAGAAGTTGAAAGCCCTGGAAACTCCAGGCAGTCTTTAATCAACACATTGCTGTCAGTGTCCCTTTGGAGCAGACAAGGAAACAAGCGGATTCCCACAGGGCTTCCCATGAATGTCTTCAATTCATCAGCACTCACGTGTTACATGTGTGCACAAAGACAGTTGTATCACTGCTAAAAAGCTACAGAAAGACTGCTGAGCTTGGGGAATGAGCAAAAACTCATCTCCACCACAGGTTCTCTAGGACTGGGCTACTTCTTCAAGCTTGGTTTCACACATACACGTTCATGACATATATGATGAATACATCATGTATTAAATACATGATTCACGATATTTTGTTCACCAAATCTTTCCTTATTTGTAGATGATGCTCAGATAAAGAGCTTCCCCATCTCTTCAATCAGTTTCTCATGTCATCTAGGGTTTCTTATTAGAAAATAAAAACAAGCAACCAAATAAAAAATCAAAGCCCAGACAAATAAAATAAATAGTTCTTTTTCTTATTGTTTTCTGGGACAACCATCACTACACCTCAGAATGTCACCACAAGTCAACTTTATGGGACTCTCAGAAAAAAGAAGAGTATTAATGACCTCCAGTTTATAGTCAGGGATTACAAGGATCTTGTAACTTTGCTACAAAACTGAGAAGCTCCAGGAGTGGCATTATTCAACTATGCTGGTCCCAGACAGTCCACCAGCATGTCAGGGTCTCAACACGCCTATGGAACTCCAGCCCAGCAGGGACAGGAAGGGCTGGCACTGGGCAATAAAGTAGCCAGAAAAGGCAACAGATTGCCAAGGAAAACAAAACAGGTGACCCAGCTGCTGCATTATTGATGGCAGGACCTTGGAAAAATGCTGGCCAGGCTGCTGTTGTGTACAAGGGATTCCTTTCACTCCATGCCCCTTTGCCTCTTTTGGCTCTTGCTTCTCACTGCTCAAGTCCTTTCCCTCTTTCTCAGAATTGCTCCTTCTCCTTTGTGCTTAAACAGTTTTTGATAAACTTGCAAGAGAAATGCTGAAATCGCAGCCAAAGCACCTTCTTTCATCTTTGATACAAAAAGAATCTTTGAAGAATAATTCTGTCAGGCTCTCAGAAACAAGTGCAAATTTGATTCTTCAGAGGTGTGTAATTCAACCATAAGTCTCTGTATGTTCACAGGAATAGAAATTTCTTTGTTCTAGGTCTGGAAATTTGAGAGAGCATCTCAGTGAAATTAAAGTAAACATATTTTCAACACGTTTTTCCCTTGCTCTACGTTAGAACAAAGACATTCTTCTGCCACCCCCCCCAAAAAAAAAAAACCCACCAAAAAAGATAGATAGAGAGAGAGATGGTCCAAAAGCCCAGCAACTTTCTAGTGTGGCAGGGTACTGAGAAGGGTTAAACAAGCCCATGGCTACAAGTTGCACCTTCTGTAAACCATGGACGCTGAACAGCATCTAAATAAAGCTTGAAGAGTGTCCCTGATTTTACAAACAGACAACATTTGCACCAGCAGACAGGCAACTCCCACCCTCTCCAGGCTGAAAGTCCATTTTGGTTCTAGGACCGCAGAGTAATTCTGCCAAGCACAGCAAAACTGCAAATCGCCATTTAGTGTAAACTCCTGGCACACAGAGTGGAGATACCCAACCACACAGAGCCACCTCATCTTGACACACCTCATGAAATACACTAAAATTAGACTTGGCCATGGAGAGCAAGTCCCAAAATAGAACTGTAAGTAACTTAAATCTGCATTAAGGTCAGTAACTGCTGGATATATTTATGGTCTTGTATCCAGCTACCCATCAGACTGCTATTTATATGCTTTTTCAAAATGAGTATTTGTTTCTCATTTGCAACACTTTGAAACTTGCTGTAATTAAACATATCTACACCTCCTGGTCTATGTTTCCCATAGTAAGAAGAAAAATATTCAGACTCCTGCACACGATGCCTCTCATTATTTCTTTTAATAAAGGGACTACTGTAATTTATTTGGAAAAAGAGTATGTGGTGCAAGAGGCATATCAAAATCATGGAAACCCACAAAAACAAGGGCTTCAAAGGACATCAAGAACTGAGCTTTCAGCTCAATGGCATTTTAAAATTGTATCAGTTAGAGCAGGCATCCCAGTGTACATCCATAGCTTCATCTTCCAGTTGCACATTTTTGCTTAATATATCTCTTGTACTTTCCCAGTACAAAAGAGACACAGAGCTACTGGAGAGCATCCAAAGGGCCATGTTTGTGAGTTTGTGAACTATCTGCTGATGATATCCCTCATTAACCCTAATGATCTGAAAAGTTCAGAAAACATAACCTCCAAGTCTTCACATCTTTACAGTAAACTAAAACCTCATCCCTCCCTTCCTCCCTCTCAAGAAGCTGAAAAACATGGACAATTATTAATGCTTTGCACTCATTGAACCCAGTGTCCACCAAAAATAAAATAAGAGGAAATATTCATTTGACTTGCTTCCAATAAAGCAATTAGATGAAACAAGTATGTTGAATAAAGTATTTTACTGGCAGGATGACTAAGAGATCAAGAACCTTTATTGATCTACAGTTTTTGACTCAAACAGCTCAAGTCACATCAACTGCCTAAGCTTTAAAATTAACTCTATGCTCTGCCCAGGTTTCAAGGCCACTCAGTCTCTTTCAAAGTACCTTTGTGGGATCTTACTAAACATGACTTAGTCAGCCAAAGACCTTTCTGAGTTTCAGGTTTAAATCTGCCAAGAGTTGCTTCTACCCAGTGACCAAAAGTGAGGACACATCATGGAACTTCATGGCCCAACTGAACAAAACGTCAAGCCCAAAAGGCTGAGCTAACGCCAGAAAATCCTACTGCCTCAGAGAAATGCTGTCATTTGGATTCTATACAATGACAGGCAGAAACCCATCGTTTCACAAAGCCATGCTGGACTTCTGTTACAGCTTCTGTTTCTGAACCCCAACAAAGCAGTCATTTATGGACAAATACCTTGTTTTTCACCAAGCTTTTCAGGGATACAAAGCTTTTGTAAGCACTGCACTTACTGTTTGATATAACTTTCATCTCTCTGTGCAACAGAAATTTAATGAAACTAATACAGAGAAGTTATCATAGGGTGAGCCACATCAGGCATCAGTTACTGACATCAGCACTTACTGCTTAGATACACACTATAAAGTCAAAGGAACTTGAGTTAGTTGATGCTTCGTTGAAACAGGAATAGTCTGACTGGCTTTGCTGAAGAGTATGGAACAGGAACAGGTACCAGACTGAGCTCACATCCTTGTTTACTCATCAGGTAACATCTTTGGATTTTCATAACCTGAAGCAGAATTTTGGATGCACAACATTTAGTTGTGCAGTCACGAACCAGTCTTCATCTAAAACAGTTTAGAATAGCTTATACCTCTAGTTAAAAGACAAAATACAACAAATATGCATGACAATCAGAAAAAGAGGTCAGAAAAAGAGGAGTACCAGTAAAAAATAAAGTCTCTCCTGAGCAGGGTAGAAAACTGTGCATCACATTTTCTAAACATTTAAGTGCTTCAACACAATTATTTCAAGATATCTTCTCTACCATGGATGCCCTCTCTCCACTATTGCAGAGTTCTTTGAAACATCATTTTGTGTTACATGAATACACACACACAAAAAGAATCTTAGATCATCTTTTTTTTTTTAACTGAAGTGTCAAAGAATTACTATAACTTCCAAAATTTCCTCTCTGACAAGATAATTTGCCATAAATCCAACCAGGCTAAGAAGCCACAGCATCAGGAAAGGGAACAACCAAGTAAGATCAAGTCATCTCAAAGAGGAGAAGAGGGGATGCTCCTGAGAATGGAGGAAAACAGCATGCACTCCTGTCCCCATGAAACACAAACTTTATCAGTGTTCAGATGCTGGAGAGACTTCACTCAGAGCTTCCCATTCATCAGGCTACCAACTTATTAGTCATGAAACACAAATTCACAGGTTTGACCACAGTGTTTGTAGAAGTAAATTCTTTTTTATTTGTAGCATTTCAGGTTGTGAAATAGACTCTTATTCAGGCTTAATCTGCCTATTGCAGGGATGTCAGCTTCTTTATCACCTTTTTTTAATTAATTTTTTTAATACACTTCTAGTAAAGAAACCAATTCTCCTTTCTAATTAGGTCTAGCAATTAAAAACCGAATTGAACTGATGGTGATACAGTTCTGCTAAACAACCAACCAAAGCTGAAATCAGAGTTAAAAATTCCCATAAATTAGCACTGACATTACAGCAGTTTATTCCGAACTTTATGGATAAACTGAGTTAAAAAGAAAAGTCAACAACTAAAATACTTCTCATTTATTTATTTATTTGGCTTCTCCCCACATTCAAAATCAAACCACTGACCCTATTTGTGACTCAAGTTGAGACTTATTAAGGAATCAACTAACCTTAGAGGATTTTCTTCTGCTTCTTCTTGTCCAAACCACCACTAGCTTATCTGGCTGCCTGTTGAAGATAAGGAAAAAACAGCTTAATATACCACAGGATCAATATGTAAACAATTTATATTAAAACCCTTGCAACACCTAATGACATCCTTAGTGGACAACATGCTCTCTTAAAAATAGCTCATCTAAAAACCACTCTCAGCATCAGTCATTTAAGAGGAAAAATAATGTGTATTTATAGAGAAAGGTTGTCCTCCAGTCCACACTATAATGTCATCATTGTCCTTCTGCTCTCCTTGCCTGTGGACATTTTCCCAGAGCCAGCAGTACACCTGAGCAGAAACTCTTCCATGGGGCAGAGAACAGGATCCAGACCCCATAAAGACACCTTGGAAACATTCCAGTGTCCAAAATAAACATTAATGCAAATTCTAGCTTGAATTTCTACACAGATATATTGAAAAGTTACTTCTAAGCAGCAAAGAAAGCAGGTAATTTCACAAAGGATTCTTTTTCTACTTGGATAACTCAAAGAACAGGAGAATCAAGTCCTGTATTACTCCTCAAAATCCCCTTGGACAACAACAAAACAGCACTTCCTCAACTTATACTCCAAATGACAAACATACTGAAAATCAGTGTGGCTTCCCAAGCAATTGTTTATTTGGTATTTGCAATGAATGTAGATGGAAACCTCAATAAACATCCCTTCCAGTACAAATTATTTTCTCTTTAAATTTCTTAGGAGTTATTTATTGGTTAACAGTTCACCCTTATTACATCAACTTTATTAGTTCTACAGTTGTGTCTGAGTGATTTTTGATACTGACTTAACTTCCATACTTCCCACCCTCCCACCACGATTCACTTCCCATTGTATGATGACAACCACACTTCTGGTCCCAATTCCAGACCTATAAGCCTCTTGTGCAGACTCCTGATATCATTCCAGCTTTGTTTTCTGGCTGATGACCTGAATTCCATCATGAAGCCCAGCTGTAAATCCACTCACAAATGATTTTCAATGGAGTTCATCTCCACTTAAAAGTTCTAAACCTGCATATGCAACTCTACCTGGAAAAAGCTGTTACTCAGATTTTTGAGACACCAGTGTAAGAATCCTTGCATTTCTAAAGCCAACAGCAAAACAAATCACGGGGGGTGGAAATAGCTGTAACCAAGAAAAAGTCAAGACACAATACATTCAAATCATGATTAAAAGACCCAAAATCCCCCCACACAAATATTCTGAGTAATGGCAGTGTTCCCACTGCTATTTCATCACAGGGAGACTACCCACTTAATAACTAACTCCTCAAATGAAACTCCAACTGGTTTAATAATCATTTTAGCACTGAACTGCTGGCCATATTTCCTTTCAGACATACTTTTCCACTGTGCTGTTGATCATTTCTGCACATTACCATAAAAACAATACCTCACCCATGACTCACATTTATACCCCACCAGAACTAAAGCTCTCCCAAAAGCCGACCTAAAAGCAGATCTTGCAAAGGAAAGGAGGACACAGGCTTTATTTCACTTTCAAAAAAAAAAAAAAAATCTGCTGTATTTTCAACCATAAACTCACTCTTCTGGCTTGTTTAGATGACTTATATTGCAGGCTGGCTCTGCCCACAGCTTCTGCAAAATCTTGCTTGGCAATGAGGTCATCCTATTGGACTTCAAAGCTCTTTGCTCGCTTGGTGGTGGGTTCTCATCTTTGGCTTACACTAGCACCAGCCCGTTCACTTTGATGGGAACTGCATTTGAGCCACCAGGGAAAAACAACACACCCCCAAGCAAAGCAATCCAAACCCATGCCAGCAACATTTCCCAGTCCTAAAGAGCTCCCTCTGCCAGGAATACACAGAAATCCACCAACGTGAAGCCAATTAAAGCTTTAATTCAGACTGAGAGGACCAAGTCATGCTGGTGGACGAGCAGGAGCAGCATTTGCTCCCCTCACTTCTCTCACTGGTATATATATATTTTGTTAAGTACTGAGCACAATTTGCTCCTTCAGCTTCAAGTATAAGATATATATATCCATATCCAGAGGTACTTTACCAAAAAAAAAAATAAGGAAGGTCATCACAATATGGAGACAGGAAATCTAGCAAAATGCAAAGGGATGAGAAGGGAAGAAAATATCCCAAAGGACAAGTGTCCCTACTCTATACACCACATGCTTCACTGAAGTCTAACAAAAAGCACACTAAATTCCTTAGATCTTCTAAGGGATTTTCTTCAAGGAAGGCACAAATCCAGCAGTTCTAAAATATCTTCACAGAACTGTTTGACTGACAAAACCAAGAGGAACCTTTCCTACCACAATCTGTTCACTGATCTCTTATGCCAATATACTTCTAGAAGAGAAAGCCCAACTCATATTTTAATCAGCAAATTTGCATTCAAGGTTATTTAAATGACATCTCAGTGCTAGGAAATGGCCAATACCACATAATGTATGTTGCTAATTGAAAGCATTAGGTAGTATTTCCTACTTCAGACTTCTCCACTCCTTTAATATCATAAACCTCAGCTGTGCATTAGTTAATAATCAAAGCAAATAAAATAATCTCTGAAGAATTAGTCTGGAGACCAGTTTTAGTATCTTTTATAAGTTTACTTATTGAACTTGGATATCATTCCAAATACAAAATCCACGATGATGCAAGCTGAACAAATGCTAATGATCAGCAATAAAAAAAAATAATAATTTACTGTGCTGCACAAATGACATTTTTCATTTCTTTAAACTCTCCAGCTTTTAGTCAGTCACTTATTCAGCAAAGCCAGCATACCTAAAGCAAACACACTACTTTACCTTAAGACAATGGATTTGGACCAGGGAAAGAGGACTGGGTTTTAGCTGGACACTCTACTTCCCCACTAAGTAATTGTATCAATCTATCAATTCAACACCACTGACCTTTCAGCAGGAGTGGTTAATACTGTACTGGAACCTGCCACGATTGCCTTGGGGGTGCTGTGCATTGCCCACCAAGGCAGCATTGCCAAAGCAGCAGCACTTCCCTGGGAGGGGGGGCCAAAGGAAGCCATCAGCACTGGGACATCAGATACTGCCATTGGGAAGAGCATGGAAAAAGTGGCAGGGATTGAAGGATCCAGCATGGATCCAAAAGATCATATTTTATGAAACTTACCATAAACCTGTATGTAGCATTTACTCATTATTGTGTGGGTCACAAAAACTATTCCTGAAGAAAGGCAATTCATAGTAGTAAACTTATTTTATTATTTACAAGTGAAACTTAGCAAAGAAGCAGGGAAGACTGACTTCAAAGTCTGCGGCTCAGAAAAAGAGAGGGCTCATCTCTGCCCTGCATATTAAACAATTAAAATGGGATCCAAAATACAGATTTATAAAACACTTATATTCAATACCAAGCCTGCTTTTCCTATCAGATGGAAGCCATGATTCTGATACATTCCATTTTCCCATTGAAACAACGAATTAAGAAAAAAAAAGATAAATACTCAAATCAAACTTTGCCATATCCACAACTATTACATAATGTAATAAAAACATTCTGCATACTGGAAACAACTCTGTCATCTGATCAGTACCTCATAACACTACAAATTTTACCGATTGAAAGTAGGTTGTGCAAGATTCAAGGTCTTCTGAGGGTTGGTTTGACCATTCTAGGAAGTATTTGGCACAATATTTTGATTACAGAACTCTTCAAACATCACTTGTAAAAGAAGGACATGAAAGGTATCAGCCTCCTGTGAATTCCTGTTTTGTAAATCTTTTAGCAGAAGCTGATAACATCACCCAGGACATATTTCTCCACTAAACTTACTGTACAATGACAAAAAGCTGTAGAAGACTTGGGATTAGAATCTCCTGTTGGAAAGAATTGCAAATGCACTTTAATTCAGACCACTGAAGCCAATAGCAAGACTCATGATTAACAACCTTTTGGTGAAGGGTAGGAAAGCAGGTAACAGGATTTCTTAGTAGCAAGATATCACTACATTTCATAACACTCGATAATTGTTAAATGCCCGAAATGTAGAAGATACCTTTTTTGTATGTACCCCACACGGTATAGCTTTGCATGTTTGTTTTGGCATCAAACTGCCTAGAGTGTTGGGTTTTGCCTTCCTCGCTCCTTTTCTTTAGTTTTCAGCTGAGCTGTTTTATTTTTATTATGTTTGATTTGAACTGCATTAATTAGTACAGGCTGCTAGATTACTCTTCTGAAGCAAGCTTAAAAGAGTACAATTAATAAGAGAAGCAGCAGTGTTAGCACAATAGCATGCAGATGCACCTATTGAAGGATAAAAATAATTACTTGAGGACTACTGTCAAAGTACTTCTGATAAGAGTTTTTTTTAATAACCTTTTGTCCCTTCTGCATTGTGCATCCCAGCATGCCATGCACAATTTCCGTGAGGGACCAAGCCTCCTACCCCACCAGCACACAGCTTTCTACCATGACTGCTGAAATGCCAGCAAGGCTCTCTAATGGTCTCTTAAAAAGAAATGTGGTTGGTTCTATACCACCATTAATTTGGGACTAACGTTGCTTTTCGTCATTTTACAGCTAATTACTTTGAAAAGCACTCTTTGCAGTGCACTAGGTCCTGCACTATTGCCATGTATTACCATTAGCCAAGGAACTAATCAGGCCACGGCCTTTCATGAGCCTTGTATTGAGGTTTTTTCCCCTCAGAATTTCCTGTCCAACACGATCAACAAAATTTCACAGCTGCATACAGCTGCAGGAAGTGCAGTTAAATACTGCCAATGTTTTAAACAGGCCCAGAGACACTGTAGGAATGATGTTATGCATTGATGCATTTGCCAAATGAGCCCTCTTGCTGAGTGCAGGTACAGCCTTGATTGCAAAAGCCAGAGACATTAAGAGGAGAATAAAACACAGCACAGGTAAAACCCTTCTGAGATAATTATAAGATGAAGTACATTACAAGAGAAAGTTGTGCATTTCGGGAAGGGGTTTGGGGTCTTCTTCCCCATCTCACCTTAACTTCCATGGTGGAAGTTAAAGACTCCTAGGTATGGCCTGTGCCATCCCACAGAGTTACGTCAGACTATCAAAGCATTCTCTCAATACAGCTTATTGTGGACTATGCATCAAGCCCCTAAAATAAGGCAAAGTTTGTTCTTCCATCATTAAAACCATGCATTAGTTTTAGCAAGCCTGGGAAATTTCAAAAGAGAAATCATTAAAACAGGGAAAGCACGAGGATGTCACAGCTGAGATCCATCCACCTCTACATCTTCACTTTGTAACACAGAAAATTCCTCCATTTCTTCCCACCAGAGGTCTCCACAAATTTTTTTCAAGACAACACAAGCCCGTTGAGAGACAAGAATTCCCCTTGTGAAGTGAATTTTAGATTTTTTTATATATCTGCTGCTAAATAGACTGGTCTCTACAAGACCTACATCTCAAGATTATGCTTTGCTTTTCAAAAGAAGCTCTAGTCTGGCTTTGCTTGATTTATACAAAATAGGGGAAAAGCAAGACATTGACCTCTTTTACGAGCGCAGTCAGACCTACTAAATCTGCACAGCATCTATTTGCAAGGCTGAGAGTGCAATGTGTAGTATGTACTGCTGATTACTTGATTTTCTCAAACCAAACACAAATGAGGTTTGCAGGTTAAGCTAATTAAACAAAACTCAAGTTCATCTATTATTCAGAAAAAAGGGCAAGGGCAGATTTTACTTCATTTTTCAAAGAGTTATTGTAGCAAAAAAACCACTGCAGAACTGTGTAGCAAAGTCTTGTCTTAAAGTTTTTTGCTACAGAATTTTACATTGCAAAATACACAAACTGACTGTAGTCTTCAGAAATTGTGCTCTTTACCATCCTTTTGGCAGTAGCACAAAGATGCCTTGACTAGTCCCCAAATTTTAGGTCCCATCCAGCTGCTTTGTGGAAGCTTTCTTTGCATGGTCCGGTTTAGCCCCGCTGTCACCGGGAGGGGTTGAGCACTGCACAGGAAGGGCCACGTGGGTTCCTTATCTCACTCTTGCATAATCACAGACACTCCCCTTAGGCAGACGTTTACTCCGGCAATGCTCACTCCACGCGTTTACCCCAAACACCCTACCACACCTGAGCTCACAAACACCACCCAGCACTCTATGACAAACGATGCCTAAAAAACCCAGGAGGTGCTTCAGGAAAGCTTGCTTGTCATACCAACCTTCCTAGTCAGTTCCGTTCAGGCTGACTGCTAGGGAGGAGTACAGGCTAACAGGGCCGTTCAGACAAACCTTGAATGCAAAGTGTTGCTTTACAGTGGAAAGTTCACAGGAAGGAGCTGCCATGAGCCAGATCTTTTTCAGATGCCTGATTTTTCTTTTTATGCTCTTTTACCAGAATATTTAGTCTATATTTTCACAACTTAAAAAGCCTTTAAAAAAAAAAAAAAAAAAAAAAAAAAGTTTTCTGTTTCAAGTATGCAGGTTGCTCCTCCTGAGCAGAGCGGAGCAGGAACTACACAAACCTGCCCGCACAGTCCGCCGGGACCTGACCTGCCGTGAACCCGCTGAACTCCCTGTGCTGATCCCCTTCCCTGCGGAGCTGCAGCCGGACAACTGCCACGTGAATAAACACAAAATAGCCAGAAAAAAACCCACTATTTCACCTCAGGCATAACGCTGCATTTCAAAGCTGGCCTGAGGAGGTGAAGTGCCTGACCACCTCCCTGCTCTGGAACCCAAATGCAGCCCCCCAGCACCTCCACGTCCCGTCCCTCCTCAGCAGGCATCACTGGCCAGCGCAACCTGTCCCTCTCCGGGTTCAGTGTGCCATGAGACAATAACACAGAGCAGTAACAAGAAACAGTTTTAGCAAACTGGGAGAGGAATTTTGAATTCGAACTCCGTCTCCTGTCCTCACTTACTATACAGCATCCAGAAAATCTCAAGGCAGATACTGAGTAACATCAAGCCGCCCTTTGATTTTAGTCCTACTCATATCTCTACCTATAGACCAAAAATAATCTCTATACAATAACGTACGTACATTACTGAGGATGCCCAATTGAGTGTTACCCCTTCTTATTTTGAAGCACTAAACTATAATTGTTAGGTGCATTCTCGTGATAAAAAGTATTAAAAAAAAACCCCCAAAAATAAAACTCTTTGACTGACAAATGCTGCCTGAAATATAGTTTCAAACCATCAAAAATGCCCACATAAATGATACCTTTTTGTACTACAAAATATGCAAAAAACTTTTTGGCACACTATTGTCAGTTTTAATCAGATCCTATTCCCTTTTTGCATTATTTATTTCTGTGTCAAAGAGCATTCAAACAGAAGGCTTTACTGGTTTTCGGTCTGCAAAAACCAGAAATTAAAAATTACGTTTTTGTCATTCCTGCAGAACATAAAATTGTATCTTGCACCAAGACCACAGTTTCAGGATCTACTATTCACAACAGACACTTCCTTCTCCAATTTGTCTAAAACATTTAAGAAATTCTGCATAGCCTACCATGACTGATTAAAGAGAAGGATGAACTCTGCTGTTCTTACTGCCCGATCAAGTTTGACATTTACACACAGATACACGAACAAGGTTTATACTCCTGTTCCATAGAAATTCCAATGTCCACATTAGGACTCAGATAGAGCAAGTTTCAGAAGCTACAGTGCATTAATGCCTCCATCCTCCTCCTCTGATTGCTATCCACGGACATATCCCAAAGAAGAATACAGTTCTGCAAAAGCAGGAGCAGAAGAATCTGGCACCATTGTGTCTTTTAAAATTCCCTTCCAAACCAACAGCACCAGGGTTTTGTTTGTTTTTATTACTTAAGAGCATGTTTTAGATTACACAAAGCAACTCCTATCATTGAAGACACACAGAAATTGTGAACATAACTAAAAGCTTCTGAGTGGGCAGCATGGGTGGAATGGTACTAGTTCACAGAGTTTGTCTGGAAGAGAAAGTTCCTATCACCATCTCAGGAACCCAGGTTATGGAACTGAGATGTTTATACAAGCTAGGAAAAAAAAAAGCTGATATCTACAAAAAACAAATGAGTGCTAAGACACACAGCAGTCTGCCTCTGATTCTTGTAAGGTTGAAAAGATTGAATAAGTGCTTGAAGATATAAAGACAGTACAATCTCTGGAATTACACAGAACTCCACAGTTCTGTGTAACCCCACAGAAGTTTGTAGCCAAACACAAGGATTCAATAAGCTGAGGGGCAGATTCCTGGTATGCTGTGTCCATGCCATAGGAGCAGTGTTGAAGGGTTGATGTGATACAAATTCATATTTTGTTTCCCAAATGATCTGAGCCCTAAATTAATCCATCTTTATTTTGAGACACTGGCTTATAAAGAGTGAGGTCCCCAATTAAATCTTCATCTGTCAGCAGCCTCCTTTTGCTTTTGCAAATTAATATCACATGGAGGAAAAAAAAGGGGGGGGGTGGGGCTGGAGAGAGCCTAGTAAAACCATGGCATGGTGTGCTAGCTCCTCTCCCCTGTTGCTGCCCGAGAGACTAGACTTTGCAAATATTGCCAGGTGCTCTCAGCCACAGCCACAAGAGACATGGCATCAAGCAGTATGAACCCACTTCTGGGGAAGGAAGGTGAAGGATGACATCTTGAACAGCTTTCTCTGCCTTGATTCTGGCATTCCCTTGCCTGTATGACCAAGCAGGACTGACTCGCCTGCTTTCAACAAAGCACCCAGTTCCTGGACACAAACATCAGCTCCTTCAAAGTCAAATTTTTAACTGGAGACTAAGACTAGAGACTAAAGACTAGGGCCAGCCACTGCCTCGGTTACTTCTCTCTGTGCTGTCATGGTTGCTATTCCAGCTCAGCTTAAAACAGACAGAACCTGTACCTTTTCCATGTTATTGTGAAATGCCTGGTTGTGTTTTAGTCTGCTGGCTTCTTTACACAGCTGAAGGGCTGTACCATGGGGTAGTTGTAAAGCAACATCTTGAGCCACAGAAGACACCTGGGAGCTGGGCCAGATTTTTCATTATGTGGATTTGATATCTTGCAGGCTGGATTCCAGTCTTGTACCATTAAACGAGGCAAAGGAATAAAGAGACAGAGGCACTCTGTCCCACAGTGCATACAGCTTAAAGGATTAAGTATTTTGTCTCACCCTAGATTTCAATTTTACTCTAATTCAAAAATTTTTTATCTGTAAGTAAAAATGTGTCTGGTGTGTAAAGTAGGATCTCCTTGGAAGCAGAAAGGTGAATAAAAAGGGAAGCTAGACTGGTTTCTGGAGGAAAATATACTTTTAATCTGGCAAAGGGATGAAAGCCATCCACTGAGAGTAAAAGACAAAGCCTCTCAAACCTACTGCAACAACTTGTTGTGCCAAGTGAGGAACAGTGTCCTTACAGTGAAAGGCACACACCTCCTACCAGATTAAGGGCTGCAGAATCTAGTACTAAGTGAGGATAAACAGGAGGAAAAATTTTAATTTCAAGCTTTTAGAAGGGTATTACAGTAAATGAAATTATGATAACTTGCTGTAAATTATTCCATTTCATATAGGAATTTATAATACATTTGTCTAGTTAAGGTCAAAGAAGCCAAATGAATAAAATCCACTCTGCAAACTAACCATCAAGGGAATGAGAATCAATTTTAGCTGTGCACAGTTCACACAGAGCACTGGGGGGGAAAACCAGCTATGTGCAGAATCATCAACACAGACAACAGAGATGCGTGTGAACAAAAACTCCTTGGATTCTGCAAAATAAGATTTTCCACATATTTCAGCGTATTTTACACAAAATGCACTTTTCATCTTTAAAACAAACAAGGCTCAAAAGTTGAAGTCTGCAAAATTTTTACATATTTCCTTCTGGAGCATTCAGATGGAAGGCCAGGCTTGGCAGGGCCAGCACTGCACACACGTGCTCACCCCCACTGCAGCACCACACAGCTTCCAAGAGAAAGGGCAGGCCCATGGAGCAGCACTCAGGAAAATTAAGGCTCCCACAGTGATGAGCAAACCTCTTGAATCAAGTGTATTCAGCAAGGCTTTATTTATGCGCTTCATGCTTTAAGTCAGCTCTCCTTAACTCTTCCACTTTCTGAGCACAGACAAGACCTTACACAAAATATTTATCTCAGGTCGATCTGTTAACTCAACCTTGTCCCTCCAGCTTTGACAGATGGGCACTGGCACAGTGAGTTCTTGCTGTTTCAGTCACTACCCCGTGCAGCATCAACACCTTCTCGCCACTTTCCTTCCCCAAAGCCGTCCATCTGAGGAAGTGAAACTTCTGTGCTCAGCACTGCAGTTTCAGCTAGACCCAACCCGGGCAAAGGCAGGCAGGAGACATGGAAGGCCAAAGCCTTCAGCCCCCTTCCCTACAGGGAGGTCAGGAGGTTTATTTCTCTTTGCTCTGGCTGTTCAGCCGGTGGTCAGTTTTGACATATACAGGGCTTGTGTTTGTTTGTTCTGCAGCCAGACAAGCAATACAGCACTAGATGAGGTGTGAATTTACTCATTCACTCCAGTGCAGTTAATGGGCAAAGATGTTTTGGGCCACTGAAACCCTCAAACTTCAAAGCCAATGGACTTCATTTTTGGAGAAAATTAAGTCCAAGTGTAAACAAACCAGAGCCAGACATTGGCTTTTGGAACATCACATTGCTGAAAATGCAAAGAAATCTAACAATGCAAAGAAAAAGGAGTTCAGTCAAAGAGAAAAAAACCAGGAAAATAAAGATGGCACATGGCTAGCTTCATCACATTAACAGCACCAGACATACAACAAGTACCTACGTTTTTCTTCTGCCTTTGAAGTATTTGATTTCTGTACAATCCTAGGCATCAAGAATCAGCCACAAACCAGACTGGTGATTCTGAATGGTGATGGGGGTTTGCTTCTCTCAAGAGAGTCAAGAGGCAAAAATGTAGTCTGTCTCTGACCAAACTCAGAGCCATTCTGGCAGTTCAGCCTCATAAATATTTCAAATGTCTCATCTGCTACCCTATCTCTTCCTACAATAAGTCACAGGACAGGTATGCTGGAGCAACAAACAAGTAAAATAATAGCAATAGACACACTACATTGATTTCTTGGCATTTTTTTAAGGGTAGAAAATAAAATGTCTCTCTCCCCCCACCTCCACGATATTCACATTCTCTTTTCCACCAGCATTACATTTTGGGACCAATTTCATGGATGTGATATGAAAGAAAAAGCTATAATGCAAAGTCCAAGCAGAAAATAAATTACAGAAAAAATTCTACAGCAATGTAGAGAGGGAAAAAAAAAAAAGAAGAAATCAGCAATTCTAATCCAGACAGTGTGTATACATACTCTTAATTATACATCACTCCTTGGATGTGCAATTTGAAAAGCAAATAGAAAATAAACAAAAAACCTTCCCCACAACAAAAACCTTCCAAAAAACAGTAACTGTAGATCTTTTATTATTCTTTTTAGTAACTGTAAGCCTGTATGCTTTGCAAGCTCTTCTAGTTTCAGTATTCTCAAAAATCATTCTGCTGCTTCTGGCTGTATCTGAAGAGAGACAGAGAACACTGTTTGCTATTTCTTTGATGCGACTGGGAACTTGCATTGGGATAGAAAAAAATTAAACTCCCACAGCACACGTGTATATTGTGTGCTGCATTATTCCTCCCCTTTTCACATCAGCCACCTGGAAACTGGAACATGGCACCAGTATGGAAAACCATTTACACAGATATAGTGAAGAAAATACAATGTGAGGACAATAAAAGGACGTATCAGCTTGAAGATATTAAAGCATCAGTTTGAACTGAGTAAAACTGCACAGGGGAAGGCTTGACACATACTGCAGTTTTATTTGCAAAGCTTTAAGTCTTAGAAAATGTTATAAAAAGAGTACTTGGAATTTTTAAATATCATATCAATAGCCAGACTTTCTCTACCTGTACCTTAAAGATCGAAATATTTAAATAAAGCAGTTTGTTTTCATTCAGCATAGAAAATAATTCCCAGAACACTTTAAACTTAGATTTCTTCATTCACCGCATGATTGTTACTATCACACTCACTCAAAAAGAGGTGAAATCCTAATTAGCATTCACCAAGATAAGATGGAACATCCCTTTTAAAACAGTTTCTGAAAAAACAGTGATTATAATGAATTATGAAATTGAAGCACTTATATCTGTTTGGCAAAGCCAAAGGGAAGGATAGGTGTTGTGTGACATGTATGATTGCTCAGGCACAGTAAAACAGTGGAGCTGCTGCCTACAGACAAGGTCCAAGCACGCATATGTGCATACTGCTTGTTCAGCAATATCAAGTCTGAAAGCTCAACATGACACAGTGAGTTCCCATTTTAAAGAGGGCACACAGTCATAAGAATTTTCCATGGCCTGGGTCAGCGAACATCTGCCTGAATAAAACACAAAAATCTGAGTACAGCTGATTATGGGGATTGTATTCAATGAAAGAACAAAGGCCTGGTGACTTGCTACAATTTTGAGTATTTCAGTAACATAAAAAGCTTCACTATTTCAAAGTTACTTAATTACCAGCAAGAAGGCTTGAGGTTGTAAGGAAAGTGAGATTTCTGGCCCTGCTTAGCCCATGTGCACCACAGCACACCTGGAAGTCTCCCAGAGTAGGGTTTACCAAGAGTAGACCAAATATGTCACTCACTAGCAAGAGCCAGCCTTTTTGCTATTTACCATCAGCATCGAGGCTTTCCATCCCCTTAAGATGGTTCATTACATACATTGATTTTATACCTATGCACCACATCTTGAACTATATATTTGTACTTATTATGGAAAGGTGACACTTCTTTCTCATGTTTTACCAGCTTCCAGAAACTTCTCCCCATCTTAATTTCTTTGCTGGAAGGGATATTCAGTATAAGGAGTTAAGATCCCACCAATAAAACCCAAGCTAATCAGAGATGATGTTGGCAGAAACACAAGAAGGCTCTGTGGCTGTTCTCTGAAACAATTATTTTTGTTTCACACACTGGTTGCTCATATTTAAGTCTCTGCTTTTGTAGCTCCAAATCCATCAGGATCTGCCTTGTTTACCCTGTACACACAGAAGACATTCAAACAAGGAGAAAAGCCTTACATTCTGCTCCTCACTCCCTGCTGCTTCCCCACCAGCTCAGATCAGCCCATCCTGCCTATCTCTAAACAATGCTGAAACAAGAAGGTGAATATTCAATGAAAAAGCTGCACGGCTGACAATTTTTAAAGGCTTTCTAGGGCAGCAAAGAAGAAACTAACCCAAATGAAGACCAACCAAGGCTTCTCTAAGCACATCTATGGCACAGCACAGGAGGAAGATGAGGGCAGAACATTTATTCTGTGAGGTTAAGAAGGAAGCAGGTTTCTGCTTCTCTAGGTCTTAATGGGGTTGTGAACCCTAAGAGGTACTGACAGTTCTCATAATGAGGTGAACACAAACAAATCAGGATAAATTGCAATCTTCCTATAGTCAAGAATAGCTCAAGATTATTTTCTTTTTTTAAAATTACACTTCGTTGACTTTACCATTAACTGCAAGTCAAGTAAGCATCATCTTCTTAACAGCTGTTGCTAAAAGTAGTGCTATTATTCTTCCCCCTACAGCATATGATATAGTTCCCTAAGAACAAGTTCGTGAGAAATAAATTTATTTACTGAAGTCAGCATTTTTTTCCCCATGAGGAAGCAGGCTTTGTGTACTGTAAATGCTTTATTAGGGTCTACTCCAGACAACAAGAATGAATCTATGAGCAAAACCAGCCATATTCTGGTTTCCAGTACAGTAACAGGGAAGGAGACAAGGGACTGTACTGCCACTTCCTACTGAACTACATTAGCCACTACCAGCAATACTGCAGTGAGTGACTGCTGATGGGTCAGATGAACACACAGGACTGAAAATGCAGGCAATTCCTGCTTTTACTGCCATTTTTCCTTGCAATACAGCTTCTCCTGAGGCAGCTAGAGCAGGAGGTGGCTCCAGGAACAGATGGGGAGCAGAGAAACACAGAAATGTATCTAGCAGCTCCCTGCTCCAAAAATACACTGCACAAATGGCCACATGGAAGCACAAACTGACACAAACCCTAGTTCCAGGCACAGGGAAAGAGGCTGGGCAGCCAGCAGCTTTTTCCCTGGCAGATTCTCCAGTGTCTAATAAAAGGTGAAGGTACTGGAGTTTTACCTGCAGCCATAGGGTCTGACCAAGACTCCTCTCTTCTATCCAGAGCCCTTTGTCACACAACTCATGGAAATAAAAGCTGCAGGTTTCCACCCATGCAAACCTCAGTTGAAAATGCCTGCTAAAACTTTCCGATGCAACGCTGAATTTGCTGGCCAGACAGAAAACTCAGGTGTGTTTTAACATCACAAAAAACCTTTCCCTCTATGAAGCAAAGCTAAAAAGAAGGGAGAGGCCCAAGGTTCAAAACCAACAATGCAGCAGAAAACTTGTCATAACCACTGACAGCATGGACCCATCAACCATAACTGTGTTGTATGCCTGGAGAAAACACGTGTCCTGGCTCTCTGGAAGAGTCGCAGTACTGTTGGTGTGGAGCTGTGGCAAGCTCTGACAGGTCAGTGGGGCACAGGAGCTGCCACAGCCCCACAGGTAGCAGGTGATGTGTCAGGGGCAGTCCCTCATCCCCAGCTCTCTGTAGGGCCCTACTCTAGCACTCTCCTGGCAGCAGCTTCAGGCTTTCAGCTTTTCTTTCCAGAAAAGAGAGAAGGATGTGCAGGGGCAGGAAGGAAAAGTTGCCTTTCCCCCCATACTGCCCAGCCGACAGGACAGTCTTACAGTCACAGACTAAAGAAAGTACCATGTTTCAAGCACTGCACGTTTATAATTCGAGCACTAGGGGTGATCACACACTCTCAATCCTCCAGCAAAACATCCCTTGATTACATCAGTGGCTATGAAAATTCAGGGTGTTAAGATTACTCTCGGTGAGCCTTCAGCTAATTTTTTTTTTTTATCAAATCCTACTTAGTACAGGGGTAAAAAGGAATGTATGGAAAAGGAAATAATTCCTTTCCTGCTTTAAGACTGTCTGTTCCAGTATCTTGAACAGATATGTGGACACTGGAGTTCAGAGTAGCCATCTACAGGGAAGAAATTAAACCATTTTAGCAGAAAAGACAAAAAAGCCACCAACAAAAAGAAAATAAAAGGAAACCTTACAATCCATTATTCCCTTTCCCACATGCACAAATCCCAAAAAGGGGTGGCGAGGGGTGTGAAAACACCATTTTATTTTTTAAAGGTATCTTTCAAAAATGTTAACAGTAAACAATCCTAAATATGCCTCAAAACCAAGTAACACTCTTATAAATTCTTTCCATTTTTGTAGTATGAGAGGAAGTGGTAAAAAATGGGTCAGGCTTTTCTCATTCTTAGAATTTTCTTACATGTCAAAGATGAAGGAATGCAAGGCGAATTCACTCACTCAAGAGACACTTACTCCAAGCACTCCATCCAGTTAAGATCTGCTCTTGAAGAGAAAAAGAAGTTTAAAAATCTTGTTCTCTTGAAATTTTTCACAGCTTTATGCAGCTATTGCTCAAGTTACCTACCGGAAATGACAAACCACTAAATCGGTTTTCCAAGAGACACAACTGATAAAAGACAGGTACAGCAGAAAACACAGCCAAATAGATTTGCCCACCTGTCAGGAAGCCAGAGGTGTAACTCCAGAGCTATAACCATGTCAGATGTCACCTGGAGCTGTCACCTCTGCTAATAAACCAAAGATAAATCAGCAACAGGTTGGTTTGGAAATTAACAGATCTGAGTTAGATCTTTGCTGGAAAAGTCTTGACAGCTCTTTTTTTGTTCTTTTGACTCTCTTCCTGTGTGCTGACATAAACAAAGGGATTCAGAGTTTACTCAATGAGCACACTGAAAGTCAAGGAAATTCACAGTACTCACTGAGTGGCAGAGTACAGCATGCTGCCAACTGGATTCAATAATCCAGATTCCCCACTTACTTTATTCAATACAACTTTTGGTATTAACAGTACTGGCTATGCAAATACTCCTCCCAAGCACAGCTGGGAGAGGAAAGTTAGTTTATGACACCTGATGTAAAAGCAGAGGCATCACTGCATCAGTTTAGCCCTAAGCAAAGGTCAGGACAGCTATCGTCCTAGGGCATCAGGCAGCTCTAATGGAAGAGCTGACTTAGGGAATATCTTTTGTCTGCCTGGCCTAGGCAAAAGGTGACAGGGCTTGTTCTAACAGGAGCAGATGAAGAAACACTCCCAGCAAAGCTGCATACCCATCAAAATCCACATCTCCCACCACAACAGCCAGTGCCACCAATCCAGCAGCCCCAGACAGCTCTGACCCGTCCTACAGCAGCAAGGCAGCAAACAGCACTTCTTGGGAGAGAAAAGAAGCCACTGAACATGAAGGGTGACTGCTCATTACTTGTGCTTGTGGAGGTGGCACACAGGAAATGAGCAGCAGTAATACAGGAGCCAAAACTGATGTGGTAGGAGAGGGTTTTCAAACACCCTGGATTGCTCTAATTCAGTTGTTCCTGGAACTAGAAATTATTTTTCCCTTGTGATGTTTGGTCAGCACCAAAATAATTTTTCAAAACAGATCTATTAGAAATGAAAGTCAAAGCTACTTGTGTGCTGTTAAGCTGATACAGCAGCTCACCCAAAACAAAGCCCACAGACCAACAGCAGGAGCGTGCACATGAAATAAAACCCAAAACCAGTTGGTGCTAAAATAAATACACAGAGACATAGAAACTGCAGCTCAGCAGCTGCAGATAGTTAAGCAGCTGCAGAGCCTGGCCACAGCTTTGGAGTAATCCTCAAGAAAGTCTCCTTAAATAACAATAAATTAGAAACAAAAAGAAACCCCAACAATGACTCTCCACTACAAAGAGAGTCTCAACAGGCAAAAGAGAATTACTTCTGCACTGCTCATCTTTACAGATTTGCAGGCAGCTAGAAACTGTAGTTCAGAAGGGCATGCACTTCTGATTCATCTCAAAAGCTTGTGTGCTTTGAAGCCCTACAGTGACAGCACAGGGCACTGACTGGGTGATTTAGCTGAAACACTCTAAAATGGTCTTGACTGCAGCTGTGGCTCATCTCACCGCTCTGGCAGATTTTCCTCCCCATTGCATCAGGGCAGCATAAGGGAGGTGTGCCTTTTCCTCAGCTGCTGCAGTTCACACTAGCCTCACAAATGGGAGCTGAAGTTGATGGCACTTAATACTAACACACCTCGCAGCCTCACTGTCACCCTGCCTCTGCTTCAGGGCACAACACAACTGCTGCTTAGGGACAGTGACATCCCGCTCCACTCCTCAATCCAGAAAACCTCATGAGTCAGAGCCTCAGACAACAGAATGTTAGTTATGGTTCTACTAATTTTAGCTCGTGCTTAACCCACAGCTCCCAAATCCCTCCAATGCCTCTCCAGGTGCCAAAAGCCACAGCTACTCTATACCTCAACTGCCAAAACACACAGCTTCCAAATGAGAGCCTCTGGTGAACTTACAGAAACTGTACACTGCAGAAAGACATTTTTCAAATAAAGACAGGAGGAAGAAAGTAAGGAGAGCTTTATTTACCCTGCTGCTCCGCACATATCTTAAAATAAGGAACAAAAGTTCATCTGCACAGTTCCTGTGTTTCAGAGTCCACTCCAGGACGCACAAGACAGACTTTGTGCAGACGGTAGCTCAAGGAGTGTCCCACAAGGTAGCAAACAACCTGCCAGGGCCAGCTTCTGCCCCAAGGAGTGAAAGGAGAGAGAGGGGCAAGGGAAACAAACACACACTTCACACACTCAGAGTAAACTGGGAAAGCTTTTAGAAGTAAATAAACACACACACCCCCATATTCTCATAAAGGCGCCCAGGCAGAATGCTTTTACTACCGTAGCTGAAGAGTTTGTTTTATAGGAAGAGTTTCCTCAGATTTAGTCAACCTTAGCAGCCTCCTCCTCCTCCTCTCCTTATTCACACTAAACTGTGAAAGGGACTTCAGCTCTCTCCAACCAGTCAAAAACTAATTGAAGCAACAGACTGGCACTATATAGCCTGAGCAGTCTAAGAGTTGGCAGACTCAGCTCATATGAGGCCTACATTACTTCCAATTTTATTTTATTTCACCTGATAGCACAAAGAGATAAAAAGAATATTCACAAGGATCCAATCCTAAAAAAAAAATCAAATCTTTATTGCAGTTCAAGTCCACTGGGTTCAAATGAACAGCACATTTTCTTTATGCATGTGTGCACCACAGTGCCTGTAAGGTACAGAGCAAGGTTTTATTTGTTCCAAAAGCTCTGTGAGGAAGTTATGCACACACACAATTTCTCTCGCAAAAATAAAGCTATGTTAGAACTTAAGGTAGTGTATGTTATTCATTCAAAGAGACATCTTCACAACTCTAACTTACTATTGAAATAAAATTTGTCTGCACCTGGATAAAATTGAACATTTTCTGCTTTTGCTAATTCTTATTGTTACTGCTAGGACAGGAAACAAGGAATTGCTGAAAAGAAATGTGTCTTTCAGAGACAAACAGAATTCAGAACAAGTATTTATGCCAAATCTTTCTACCCTACAGATACTAAACTTTGTGCCTGCATCTATCAATGCATTCTTTTAGAAACTGGACACAGAACCACACGCACTCTTAAAACATTGCTGCAAATAGAAAATGGGTATAAATGTGCAGCATTGACAACCTAAAAAGTCATCAGCAAGAAAGACTTCAGAAACACCCATACCTTTCCAACTAAAATTTCTTTGCTGACAATATGAAGACAGCAACTTTGACAAGAAATCCCTAATTTGGAACAGACCCAAGGCTGTAAAAAAGGTAAGGAGTGGAGCTTGGCAAGGTAGGGAAGGAAAGCAGCTGGCATTAAGGAGTTGGGATTGGTAGACAACCTCTGAACAGAAGTCAGGCAGAGTCCATAGGAGCAAATCTAGGTTTCTGCAATGAAGGATTTTCTTTTTGATACAAAGAAGAGAGAAGAAAAGTGACAGAAGAGAATTGTTTTTGTGTGTGGACAGTAAATGTGTTTTAATTGACTACCGAAAGAAAGGGGGAAGACAGCTGTAAGGCGGCTGGTGGTGATTATTTGGAAAGAGTATGTTTGACATACAATTAAAAAAAAAATCCTCAGTCAAAACCAGAAATGAATGGCAAAGAAAATGCTGAAGTGTATTCATAAATGGAGATTATTTAGTGTAGAATCAGAACTCAGTAAAAAGTATAAGGACAGAGTACAATTTCATTGAGAAGAACAGAAGATAAAACCCAAGAAAAATTGCATGGTGCTTTCCTTGCACAAGTTGTACATGCTACAATACTCCTGTATCAGCAACACTCCAATATGATAAAAAACTCTGCAGAGCAAGCCCATGACACAACAGCACAGTGCACAGCAAAACTAATTCAAAGAGATTCAATATGATCATCCTTTATAGTCAAATGCAC
The DNA here is from genome assembly GCF_052056855.1 of Sturnus vulgaris. Taxonomy (NCBI): domain Eukaryota; kingdom Metazoa; phylum Chordata; class Aves; order Passeriformes; family Sturnidae; genus Sturnus; species Sturnus vulgaris. Next base: position 8,548,252 of record NC_142245.1, on the reverse strand, counting down.
TTAGGTACTCATGAAATCCTAACAACCCTGCAAAGCAAGAAAATTAATTGAGCAATGTGACAGCCTGACCCCATGCAGGCAAACAAGGATTCTACAGCAACCAGTTAAGCCCACTTCTTTAGGTGGCCTTTGGCACTGACCGGTTTGCTGGAAAGCAGCAAGCAGAAGGCAAGCACATCAGTGTGAATTGTGGAATCTCAAAAAGCTCATTTCTCTCCCATGCACAATGCAAATCTTAAGACTCCTGCAGCATCCAGTTATTAAACTACAATTGAAGAGGAAAACAGATGGCTAAAGCCTTTTAGAGAGGAAAAAAAAATTAAGCCTTACTTCAATTCCAAAACAGAAATACGTGTATTTGAAAAGAAAGAACCATACCTAATCGATATAAAAATAGGCAACTTGTCTCATGGACATGAAGCCTTTCTTTAGTTAAAACTTCTGAACATATGAAATTTAACCCTTTTAAACATCATGGCTCACTGTATTTGTAAGCAGGATTTAAAAGCAAAGTTCATCTAAGAGATGACAGACATTACAAACATGGTACAAAAATAATGTTTATTTATCTCTAAAGCAACTCCTGAACACAAATCCTATATAAAAGCCCCTATATTTACTCTTTTTCAGCCTTTGTAAGCAGTTAGCACCTATGTTCAGGTGAGCAGCCTTCTTGCTCACAAAAGCATCCAATGAAAAATGACAAGTTAGGAAGATGGCAGCCTCAACTCTTGAAGTTCAGCCATTCTCTGCGGAAACCAGTCAATATTACCATTTGAAGCCTCTATTGAGTCCTTGACTTGTGAGATATCCCACAACAATAAGGAAACAAAAAAGCCACCCTAAAGAGCTCATGTGTTCAGCAGTAGATGCTTCAGCAGCTCTATAAAACAGCTATCATACCTTCAGGTTCAAGTACTGGAACTGATCTCTGGTCCAAAGGAGAAGTTTCCTCCTCTGCTGAGCCTGGATCTTGGACAAGCCTCAACTCAGCTACCTGAACAGAGGCCTCCAGCAGCTGGCCAGCCCCAGGGTACACAGAGATTCATGCTGGGCTGGCAGCTTGAACCAGGATCAACAGGAGACGTTCTTAAAACTGGCAGCTGGGACTGGCAGTAAACCCAAAGACATCCGAAACAGGGCCTGACACCAATGTTCAGGCAACTGAACTGGGTCCCCTGCACAAATCATAGCATTCCACCTGCCAGGGACGCCCAGCACACTCCTGATGAACACAACAACCCTCTGCCCTGACAGCACAGAGAAGGAAATATAGCTGTTTCTGTGGAAGCCTAAGCAAAATGAATTAGCCTGATTTCTGGTTTTATTCAATGATGCTGCACTGAGGATAAGCACTGAATTAACTCCCTCGTATCACACGTGGTCCTTTCAGGCCAGGGCTGCAGTTCACTGGTGACGCTGTGTGGAAAATCCTGAGCTGTCCCAGCTTAGTCCAAGGGTAAATAGAGGATAACACACTCCAGCACTTTCAAGCAAGCACCTTTCAAAAACATTAACTGCTTATATGATTAATGTAAAGTACTATGTTTTTGCAGTACCAGGAGTCACTAATCCATATTAAAGACCAAGACTACATCTGTTTATTTATTTGTTTTTAATGAAAGGTTCTAAATAAACCAACTATTCAATTTTTCAAAGGTACTGAGCAGCCACAATAATTAGGTCTGGGTCAGTGGGAGCTGCCAAAATGCCACAGAAGTGACTCAGTCCTGTTAATGATCTGAAAAATAAGGAACAGTGACAACACTGGACACTCCATCATAACCTATCTCCCCCAAACACACCACCAATGAAAAACAAGCATTTGAGAGTGGCTGTCTGTAACCATTAGTAGGGACAAGAATCAGAAATTAAAGAGAGAAGAAAAAGCAAGGAAAGGTTTCAGCCCAATCTGGCCAAATGCTGCTGTACCTAAAGATAATGCTTTGAAAAAAGTGAAGCAGCAACACCACAGCAGTGGCAACTTCTCACAGTGTCAGGAGAATGCCAGAAAAAAAGAAGTGCAGGACTTAGAATATAAGTTTAAAACAAAACTAGAAAACCCCTAAGTTTAAAACAAAACAAAACAAAAAAAAAAAAAACCAACAAAACAAACAAACAAACAAAAACCCCCCTCCAATCAATACAAGTCCAGAGGAAACGAAGTATATTAAAGCCAACCAGAAATTCACCCAACCTTGCAAACCATCCACAATCAGTAGAAAAATATTCTAACAAACAAGTCATTTTCTGAAGTCAGACATATACAAACCTAACAGAAGATAGCAGCTCATGAAGAGGCACACAGCCTGTTTTGGTCACACACAATCCTTGCTCACAGACACTTCTTAGTTCCAGTGTGTTTATGACTGCGTTGTAATTTACTTTAAAACATGAATGGAGCATTCTTTTCCTCCAGAAACACTGCATTATTAAAATGCCAGTACATTAAAATAACTTACTGCTTACTACATTTCAATCAAACAAACTACAGACTACAGCACAGACAATATATATTGAGTGCTTTCAGCAAGAACAGCATATGGAGTTCATTTCTTGTGTTTTGTTCTCACATGGGCAAAACTCAGAGTCAAGATTAAGGAACATTTGAAGGAGTGATCCTGTCAGCATGCACAGAAACTGTATCTTCTCCAAAGTTACAGAAACATTTAGTTGAAGGCTCTCAAAATACATAAATATTTAACCCTTCACTTCTATAGAAGTTTGACTTAGGAAGTTCAATTTCGAGCAGAAATAGAATATTTTAGGTTGCATGCTTAAAGAACGTTTTTGTTAAGGTTCTCGAAATAACAGGAAGCAGAATCAAAAAGCTTACAGTCAAAGGACTTTATGAGTTATGTTTTCCCCTATTGTGATTTTTCCTAGAATTCATCCACATTTCACCACCATACTGTTCTTTTGTAATAACCAACACAAGCACTGATCTTGTCTATATTTAAACTCAAGAATGTAAAACGAAGGTTCAGAAGGATGACCTTTCTACAAAAAATTAGTTGCGTATCTGAGGCTTTGAGTGGCTCTCACTAATTCATACACAGACATTTTGCTATGTGGGCACTCTCAGTTATGATTAACCAATAGATTTCCTGTTTCTAAAATAATAAGGTAATTCACAAGAGAACTTTTGTGTATGACTTTTTCTTAAACCAAGGAAAGGTTAGCTGCAATTCCAATGCAAACATTCCCCTGCAGGATTTATACTTTAGTGCTGAAGCATTCTGCAAATTCTCAGCAATGAGAGAATCAAAATGAAAATGAAACCTAAAACAGTTTAGTTAATGCAAACAGAACATAATAATCAATAAACCCAGTTGCTGAAATAAACCTGATCAACTAAAATTACTGTGAAAACTCCTTGGCTTTTTTGGGAGAGCAGATCCCATGAGATAAGGAGGACAGCCTCTTTCAACTTCTACAATGTTTCCATTTGTAGTTTACTATGTGAAAGCAAGCTCAACTTCCAGAAAAAATGTGTTTCTTAAACATTCTAGGAATGAAGGCAACTTGCTAAAAAAATCCAAAACGCTTAACCTGACAGTGCTCCTTTAATACAGAGCAGTGCACAGCCTTCCAGCATATTTGACAGAGATTTCCTACTCCAAGAGTAAATTCATAGAGGCAATTACTCATAACCAGTGAAAGCAGCCAATGCAAGTGCCAAACTTGCCAACAAGAAGAAAGGCCAAGTATTAGAAAGGAGGCTGCAGTTTATTACAAGGCAATTTGTACATCTCAGTCCACGAGGTCTGGAAAGTATTTTCTTCATCCCCTGACACTACATGCTCACACTAATGTGAGGAATTATGTCAGTAACATCAATATTCCAAACATCTAAACCAACAGTTAAGTATTTCTATAATGGAGATCTTCTTCTGACTATTTAAAAGCTGCCTAGCAGATTTATTTAAGCTCATTCTGGACAGGAAAGATGATGTGCCAGACCCACACTATTAACTGCTGTCTAGTTAGCTCCAAAGCCATTCAACTGGACCACCATCACACAAAATTACTGTCTAACTAAACAAACACCTTAAGGCAATTCCCAAGGACCTGCTCCTTGCCTCTTCCTGTTGAAAGATGGAAAGGAAAAATGGAAAAGAAGGAGAATCATGACCTCCTCAGGTAAGGAAGTCAAAAATCAAAATAGGCATCCAATCCGTATGCCCCATGACCACCATGTCCAGGACTGATCTCCAATGCCTCTGTCAAACAACACAAGTGTCAGTAGATAAACCTCAGCATGACCAAGTTGAACTGGCAGTTGGAAAAATGCTCATGAAAAATATTTTTTTTTAAATAAAGAAAAACCAAACAAAAAAGCCCCACTAAAAACCCAAAACCAGACCAAGTCACAGATGCAAGCTAACAACCCTCCTCTCCAAGGTAAAAACAATACCAGCCTAGAAAATCAATAGTACAGAACAAATCCAGCAGATCCAGGGTAACCATGTAGCAAAGCCAGCACTCACTGAGAAAGACAAGCAGTGCATGCAACTGCTTCTGCAATGGGCTGGCAAGAGAAGGTAAGGGGATGCAAGAGCAACACACCTACCACACAATACACTGTCAGCAACATCCTTCCTATTTCAGCACCAACAACTTACTCCATCATTTTTTACAGCAACATGGGCTGTGTCTTACCATTTTTTGGTGCATTCAACCATCAGTTCCTGGTAAGAGGCCACAAACTGGAACTTGGATGCATGTTTCCCAACACGCTGTAGTCTCTTCCAAACTGAAGCCATGATGGTGAGAAATACCAGTCCTCTTACACAGCAGCAACTTCGTGAATACCAATATAAGTTTCAAAGAGCGTGCGTGCTCGATACTAGCAGATTTATATACAGACACACTAAAAAGAGAGTGTGAGAAACTTGACGGGATGTCTACAATTCATATTCTGCCTCTCCCCTCCTCAGGGTAAATCCCAGTCTAGCAGAATGGCTCAGCACTGGCCAGGAGCAGCATGCAGTAGCAATAGACGCGTAATGGAAAGGAAGTTCTCTCATGAAATCACCATTCTTCACAGAGTAGATGAAGGGAAGACTGCAGGACTGGAAGACAAATAAGACAGGGAGAGAAAGCATTGAGAAACACTTCATACTAAGTGCTGCAATTGCACGTGATCTCGTACATTTTAAAAAACTACGATCAACCACAAGAACATAACCCCTTCTTATTGTCATCCACCACCTCCCCTCAACCCCAATAAAATAAATAAATAAAAATACTGCAGCAATTTCAGGAATTCAAACCACTAGACTGTTCGGAAACATATCAACATATCCTATTATCAGCAGCATCATAACTGGCAACAATAACAAAAAAGGGCAGCTCAGGACCACACCAAATCCTTCTGAAGCATCTCCGGGAAGCAATGCAAAGTGGCTGAAGTGCTGCCAATATGCACCCAGAGGGACACGGGGAGATGAAGTTCTTTGTCTTGACGACAAAAGGTGTAACAGTTGTTTCCTCTAACACACCTCTGCTTTCATTTCTCTGCCCAAAGAGAAGGATCAGCAAAGAAGACAGAAAGGGAGTGTTGCTGCCCAAATGCCTGTGCCAGAGTGAGGAGGAGGACAAGAGAGGAAGGGGTATTTCGTGAGTCCTGGCTAGCCAGGATTCCCCCATCTTCCTCGCTGCATCATATTGAAATGGAAATGTCTCTCCACCCTGCACTGAGGAATGATAAGTAGGGAGGTGAAAAGGCAGAGGAGAAATCCAGATGGGTCTCCTCCCTCGAAATGAAAGCAGCATCTGTGCTGGGTGCGGAGGAAAAAGCCTCTTCATTAGGAATATAGGGAACCACAAGCTGGCCGCAGCCGGCGAGAAGTCAGGGTAGGATGGCATCAAAGCTGGAGAGGAAGCTACCTGAAGTAGAATGGCCCCCGGGAGAGGAGGTCCCCACGGAGCCCCGGGGCGAGGAGCGCCTCGCTCCGCCTCAGCAGCCCGTGTCACCTCCGCGCCCAGCCCGCCGGGGCAGCGCCCCCCGCCCCTGGCCGGGAGCCGGAGACGCTTAAAAATTAAAACGCCACCGGCGAGGAGCAAAGAGGGGACAGGCGGCTCCCCGTGCGGCACTCACCTGCCGCCGGTTCTTCGCGGGCGGTCCCGCCAGGCGGGCGCGCTGGCACCACAGGGCAGGCGAGAGTCAGCGCTGCCGCTGCCCATTACTGCAGCAGCCCCGCCGCCGGCAGCGCCTTGCGGCTGTCCCCGTCCTCCCACAGCCTCATGGCGAGCACCGCTCACCCGCCGCTCTCCGCGCCGACCGGGCAGACAGCACGGGTCGCAGAGCGCCTCAAACCACCACCATCGCCCTCATGCCGGCGCCGCGCCTCGCCTCGCCTCGCCTCGCCCCACCCCGCCCCGGCCCGGCCCGGCCCGCCGCTGCCGCTGCCGCTGCCGCTGCCGCTCCCCCGCCCCCGCCCCCGACCCCGCCAGTACCATTGGCCCCGCCGCGGGTTTTCAGCAGCCCATTGGGTGCTGTGCCTGTCAATCATCTCGCGCAGTAGTTGGGGGAAGCGGTGAGGGAAGCGGAGTTCGCAGATTCTCATCTCTCCCCCCAGCTCCACCTCTGCTCTGACTGGTCACAGAGCCCGAGGAGGCGGTGCTCCTTGTGAGGAGGGGCTACTCGATAGGCCAGTGTGGCCGTCTGTCAGCTCGAAGACACCCGGTGATTGGCTGCGGTGCTTCCTAAAGCCTCTGGATGGGCGCGGAGCGAGGAGTGGGTCGTCAGTGGAGGGGCGTGGCCCGTCACCGCCCCCGGGAGTTGCCACCGCCCCAGGGCCGGAGAGCGGCCGGAAGGGAAAGGCAGGGACAGGGACGGAGGGTGCGAGCCAGCCAGCCAAAGATGCCTCCCGTGAGGTCGGCGCGGGGCAGCTGAAGGGAGGGAGCAGTCGGGGATCGAGGCGGAACCGCGGTGAGGGACAGTCCCCGCGCTGGGCCCGCCTTGAGGAGGGGTCGGTCAAACGCCAGGCTTGACCCAAGTCCTGCAGCAGAGGCCCCGGTCCTTTAGACGCTCCGGAGTTCGGGTGCGGATGGGAAATTGATGGAAATTGAATATCGCAGGCAGGACGATATTTCTTTGCTGATATAACCTGCGTGCTCAGGGAACGGCACCCAGGCGGCGGGGGCTGGATGTTCTGAGTAGTTTTGTGTTAGAGTACCTGCAGGGAGAACGGAGCAGTGAGAGGGGTGATCCCTGTGGGATACGGCTGTGAATTCCCCTCAGCCACGCTGGCTGAACGCTTCTCCTACACTGCGGTGCCATGAAGGAGATGTCGGGACTCATATGTAAACCCTCGATGCTGGGTTCCAGCATTAATATAAAATAACCGGGGGCTTACTCCGGTTCCCGCTGCTTGTTGCCCTCGTGCCCTCTGGACACCCGTACAGATGTGTTTAAGTTTGGGATCTCAATACGCCATTTGCTGTAGGTGAATTCTAGAGTCAGGATAGCGTCGTTGTGTGATCTCCGGGAGCTAATCCTAAACCTATCAGCTATCCAAGTCAGAAACTAAGCCAGCTATCAAGTGGAAGCACAGGGAAATAAAGAAGATAATGCAGTGGAGTTCTGAGAGCAGCTGTAAAATTGAAGCCTCGGGGCTTTGCAGTTCTCTGTGTTCTTTCCCATGACAAACCGAATGGAGTCCAAGCCTGATCCACAGTCTAGAAAGCTCCTTATCCCAGTGTTTTCCTCCTTTCCCCTAAGCTACCTCTCGCTTTGTTGGCATATTGCAGAGGCTGCCAACATTCAGTGGCTGGAGTGAAAGGAGAGAAATAATGACTGTGTGGATGGCCATAGGCTTGAGCTGAGGTAAGTAACTTTGGAGAGGTTGAATATTTTGGCTATTGCAAAGGCCAGCCGTTTGCTTAAAACGTATTACTCTTCAGCCCTTACCCCAGCTGCTAGAGGGTGTGCACTTGGATGGAACTATCCTGGAAGAAGCAGTGATTCTTTTTTTTTTCAGTGTTACACTGAAATGTTGCAGACAGTTGTACTATCATACTGATTTTCTTGGAAAATCCTTTTTTTCCCCACCTGAATATTTTTAAAGTTAAAATTTGAAGATTTTGTACATTTGTCTTAACATATGTATTCCAGTTTTTGTATATAGCTCGTCTCTATACACAGTAATTCCAACACACTTCAAGGAGACATCACTGGGCTTTTAAAGTGCAGATCACCTGTTCAGGATTTGGGAAAAGAGGCCAGGATTTCCAGAGCACATCAGACTGAGAGCATGCAGTAAGGAGCACAAAAATGCTTGGTCTGACTTGGAAAATACCAGATGGAAAACTGGCAGCTGTGAAGTGGATCAAGCAAGGCAATTTAAAATTCCAGTGGCCCTGAGGAAATCCTTGGTTATTCATACCAGAGAAATATTAAGTAATCAGTTGTGCTGATTTTATTTGGAAAGTTATCTTTACTTTGAATATATTACCAAACGTTAATCTGTGAGTTTCTCTGATTTATCTTCTGGATAACTTACAGCAAGCAGGCTAATTTGCAAGACATACATATGACCAAGATCTTACTTTCCTCAAACTGAGATAGACATTTTCCGTCCAGTGGAATAAATACAGAAGGGCTGGTGGTTTGTTCAGTGGCTTGTGTTTCAAACATCATTATTAACATTTTCCATTTCCTTCATAGCTTTTGGATTCAAGTTACACCAGGCCTGGGAGGTACATGGCGTAAGGCTGTTTTTGCCTTTGTTGTGTGAGTAGAAATACAACACAGGCAATTATCCTACGAATTGTCTATTTTACAGTTTTTAAAGCAGCCATCCTTAGTTCTTGCAATTTTAGGGAGCGCCTTAGGAGGTTTCAAAGGGTGTGAGGAATTACTGTGGGAGGAAGGGTGAGATCTTCAGCTGCAGACTGGAAGCTAGAGGCCACCACAGCATTCTCAGGTTACTGGACTGAATCTTACACCAGATCAACTCAAAAGCTTTTGTGATTTCTGCTGGCAGCTCACAGCCCAGAGAAACCAATAAATGGCAAAAAGGGATTAGCAAGGGCATGGATGAAGAGCTCCAAAGCTCCTCCTTGGGTCAGAACACTCAGATGGGTAAGCAAGGAACCTCTGTATTGACTTCATTTCCATATTGCAAACATCTCTTGACTGGTCCTGCTGGTCATAAGCCTGGTTTGTGACAATGACCCAGCTCAAACCATAGCCCAGCTCAGGATCTGAGCCAAGCTTTGGGGAAATGGTCACATTTTTACTTTACCCAATATTATGAGCTTGAAAACAAGCAAAGCTGGTTTCACCAAGGTACCAAATGCTCTCTATTAAGGTCAGTAGCTGAGTGAGCAACTCTCATGTGGCTCCCAGAAGGGTCCTTCTGATTACAAAAGAAATGGTTCTTCATTTTATGTACAGTGTCAAATCTCTTCTGCAAGCAGAAAGAACGGTCATCTGATAAATAGATAGGTACTGTTTTATTATTTAATGTGTATGACACAATCGATTTAAACCATATGCATGTCACATCTGCCTTCCTGCTGCCTTCCTTGCCTATGGAAGGACAGCTGAGGAAGGGTATTTGTGTATCATTTGTTCTGGAAGTGGCATGGGACAGGATGCTGAGAGCTGCTCAAGCTGGGAAGTTGGTGGGGCTGACCAGGGAGGCCCCAGAGCAACCTTACCCTATTCTTTATAAACAGTTGGTTTCACTGAGGACACACTTACTATCCAAAAACTTGTGCTCTGTGACTCCTCTTTTCCCCTTGCTATCTCAACATTCAGACTCCCTCACAATCTCCACAGAAATCCCTCTGTACTTTTTTTTTCTGGATTTTACCTCCTGTTCCCTGGCTTTTACTGATGGTGAAAGAATTCAAGCTTCCTTGCCCAAGTACAGAGATGATCCATGCTCTATTTCTGTTTTTCCCTGTCAAGCTTTAAAGCCTCTCCCTTATCCTTCAACGCCTTGTCACCAGCATGACTAAGGACAGGTTGTTCACCAATCAAGAAATGACCTTTGCTGGCAATAGCTGTCATAAATCTCCATTTCCCTGTCCTTCTGTGTATGAAACTGCAGAAATGTCACTGAGGAAATCAAGGAATTGGATTGTGTCAGATTTGCAAGAACATTCTGCTTTCTGAGGCAAAGGTCTGTGTACATGAGGTTACCTACACCTGCCACGTTTTTAACCTCCTCGTTATTTTTAGATTCCCATCAAACCTTTGATCCTCTGTTAATGAAAGTAGTGGAGAACTTGCACCAACCTCAGTAATAGGCGTCAAGTACCATCCTGCTCCCCAACATGTCCCTAACTGGTGCTCTAGACCCTAACATTCCATTCTGTAACGGAATAGATAACATTACATTATCTGCTCTTTTTCTTTGTTTCGTCACGTCCCAACAGTAATTTAAAAATCATGTATATACACATAACAAATCATAGTACAGATAGAAAAAAAAGTAATTTTTTAATCCTCCTTTCATTTGTTCCATGTTTGTTGCTGATAAAATTCCACTCAGATGTCGTTTCACATGGTCTGGTAACACCCAGCAGCTATTCTTTATTGGAGGGAATAATGTTTTGAATATTCACTCTTCTAAATATCAGTGACAGTTGAAAGGGGTTGTGTATGTACAATATCCCATTTTATTTGTGCTCTGAAAGCTTGACTTTGAGACTGGCAGCTGGGAAAAGGCTGTACATTGCAGAACCAGACAGCCCAACTCCTATCACAGCCTAGACCAAAAGCAGATCATTTCAGCAATACTCCCAGCTGTGCTTAAGGCACGAGGCACAGAAACACCACCATTTGTTCTTGCCTTGCTGGCAAAAGAAGTAGATTTTAGGATGCATTGGTGGACTTGTGTTTTGTTGCCATTCATGCCCAGGCTGAGTCAGGCAGCCCAGCCTGGCTCTTGCCTAGGGACCAGCTCATCTGTGCAGCATTCCCAGCCCAGGCCAGGTCCCAGTGGAGCTGTGTACAGGCATCCACCCTCTGAAACCACCTAATCCAGAGCCTGCCCCCTTGGAGAGCCCTGCTGCCAAAAGCAATCTGAAGAGACAGGGGCTGGGGTAACTCACCAGCACTTCTTTCTTATGTATTGTTTGTTCTCCCACTCCCTTGCTGTGGCTGGAGCCTGCACTTGTATATGGTGATACCCTGTTGTGCCTCCCCTCCAGACTCTGTGCCAGAAGGGATACCCAAAATGCCAGTTCCCCAGGTGGCAGCCTCATGTCACAGCCCCTTTGCTTTCCTGTGACCAGCTTCACTATGCCACTCCAGAAGTACCAAGTACCCCCTGGTTCCTTTTAACCCTACTGCCCAAAGTCTTGTAGGCAAAGTCAAGCAGGATGGTTCAGAAAAAGAGCAGATGGAAAACATCCTCACCTGTCTTTCCTTTATCTCCCGTCTCTTGTCTGGCTGGCATTCTTCCCAAACCACTCAGCAGTGAAGGGCAAGTTGTATTTATCTGCAGAGGAGGTCAAGGACAGGAGTTGCATTCCTGAAATGCAGAAGTCGAAATGCAATTCAGCCTCTGGAGGCAAGAGCAAAGATGGAGTGCTGATGGTTGACACCCCATGCTACAAAAAGCATTTCCCCACTCCAGACCAGAAAGCTCTGGATTAGTGATGCTTTCTCCAAGTTTATTATCAACTCACCTGTCAATCAGCTTGCAATGGTCGGAATGAGTTTTGATATTTTATAAAATTTATAAAAATTATAAAATGATTTTATAAATTTTTTGATAGTTTATAAAATTACCTTTTGATACGCATTAAATTGTTTACACCTTTTAGTAGCCCTTGCATCTCTCTTCTCAAAAAAAAACAACAAAAAACCAAAAGAAGTAGCCTGTATTTTGTCCATAAATAGCAACTTTCAATTTTTTGTCATGCTTGATGTTTCCTGTACCCTTTCCAGTTCTTCAATACCCTTCCTGTGTGGTCTACCTGGCCTTTTTGCAGGGTATAATTAATGCATGTATACAACATCCTGCAGCACAAATGAGGCAAATAATGCCTTTCTCCCTCTCTTTTTAGAATAAACAGCACACAGTGTGGCCAGCAGGACCAGGGCAAGAATCACCCCCTGTACTGGGCACTGGTGAGGCCACACCTCGAGTCCTGTGTTCATTTTGAGCCCCCCCAGGACAAAAGAGACTTTGAGGTGCTGGAGAATGTCTGGAGAAGGGCAGTGAAGCTGGGGAAGAGTCTGGAGCACAGTTCTGAGGAGGAGCAGCTGAGGGAGCTAGAGTGGCTCAGCCTGGAGAACAGGAAGTTCAGGAGAGACCTTATCCCTCTCTACAACTTCCTGACAGGAGGGTGAATCCAGGTAAAGCTCTTGCTAAGAGTTATGGGAGAAAATAAGAGATGAAGCATGTTCAGAGGCAGACTTGTTTCTTGGCTCCCATTGCCCATTACATGATCCTGGCTATGATGAATCTCTGATTAACCTGCTGTAGATTAACCGTGCTTCATGGTGGCACTAAGGAAACTGCAGATTCAATGGTGGGAAGGTCAAGGAGTGAACGTTGTACAGCCCCATGCATTTGTTTCTACTGTTTACCCAAAAATCAGTGGCTGGACATGCAATCAGACCTATAAGCTGGAAAAATGTAAAGTCTTTTATCTGCATTTCTGTAACGATGAGAGAAATCATAAAATGTAAAAGAGCTGTCTCTAAAGATTATTCAAGAAACTTCTCTTTGCCCAAATATAATATATGTCATCTTTCAAGAGAATGCCTAGTTAACTTTGGATCTACACCATCAGTCATCCATGTAGTTCATCAGTATCAGGGGTACATTTCCTTAGAGTACAGGCATTAGGAATGCACAGGCCATCATAGATCAAATCTGAGGCTTTCTTGGAAGCCAGGGGAGAAGCAATGACCTTACAGATGTGGTAAGACAAGCTGTTATGCAAAAAGGTGTTCCTGCCAGACTAAGGGGGAACATTTGTAGCTAACAGCTTGTACAACCAGAATCCCAAACATCACACAATGGGACATTGGTGCTTGAGGAAAAGTATCTCGAAGCACAGAGTGGAAATACATATGTGTGGTGTGGCTTTCAGCCTAGAGATGAGGTACAATTACCACAGTTACAGATCATGAAAACCCCAAGGACCTGCTCATGTATGCAAGACATTCAAGCGGACAAGAGTTTGCAGTAATGATGTTGCACAGGAGTGAAATGATGTGGAGAGACTCATCTTTGAGAGGACAAATAAATAACTGTGTTGCAAAAATGACTGCAAAATTTCTTGCTCCTACTTTTAATACCTCACCAGCCACCCAGTTTAGATAAATATCTCTAGTTAATCTGGAAATTAGACTTGATAATCACAGCCAAGCTAGGTAATTCCAGACTCAGAAACTATTCTTCATTTTGCCCAGATTAACCCACAGGGATTTAAATGGTGTTGCAAGTTATTTTTAACTGAGTTATCACTAGTCTCTTTACATTTTAGACTGTATATATTAAAGTCACACTGTCAGAAAACATGGGGACAGTTACCTTCCAAAAATAAAAGAGCTGACAAATGGGATGTAGGAGTTATTTTGCCAGATCATGGTCATGTTTGGGCTCCTTCTGTTTCCCCCACTTCACAATTTTATTTCTGTTAAATTCCTCTGCAAGAGCTATAGAGGACACGCAGCCTTAAGGACTACATATCCCTATGGCAGAGTCCTCAGTGAGTCCCAGGTTGAAGGAGGAGGTTGGTCAGTGTAGATATCTTTCATCCACGGTCTTGGAATGGCAAATTCAATTTTTTTTCTCTGACTAGTTTTAGGAATCTTACTGACTTCACACATGCCTAGGAGTGACTGCTTTGTCAGCCATGCAGAGAGAGACAATTGAAAAAAAAGTGAAATCTCTATTTGAGGCTATTCCTAAGAGGAGATAGGTGACATTCATGTGCTTGGGGAAACCTTGAATCACTAGTTTCGTAGTTAAAGATCTGGAGATGTAAATGTGTTTCTCTCCAGTAAAAAAAGTAGAACCCCAAAACCCCAGCAAATTGTTCCCAGGTAACTGCTGGGAACAATTCCATTGCTGCACTAGGACATGCAACCTAATCAATCACCAAGATACCTTCCTTTCATCCCTAACCAGAGCTCCAGAGCTCAGCAAAGGACCTGCACAACAACGGCACAAGGCTGACAGAGGCATCTCAGCATCTCTCTTCCTGGCAGAAACTCCTGTATCATCCAAGCTAGAAGAATCTGTCTGTTTCAGGAAACGACAGATATATCAAGCATTCTGGCAAAGCCCAGGAGAAATGACAGTTCAATGATGCTGAAAAGAAAATTATCAGAGAGAGATTAATTTATCTGACAGTATATCTTTATGCTCTCTACTGAGGAAGAACAAGAGTCCTCTCATGCATATTGAACTTACTTCTGGTGTGAGTCAGCCTCTGTCAGTAGGGCTGTAAGTGCTGCCAGTTTAGGAAAATGGGTGATCGTTGCTACTTGGCACCTGCCCACTGCACACCTTGGAGCACCAAAGCTTTCCAGACACTGCTTCTGCCACCAGCAATGCTCGTTTTACACCATGGTTTGGGGCATTGCATTCAGAACATCTCCTGCACTATCCATCAAAACACTTGCCCAAGGAGACAGATGGGATAGCCATGGCTGCTGGCCATGGAAAGCCCAGAGTCTGGTTTTGGAGATGAAAAGAGGTAAGGGAGAAAATGCTGCCTGTTAACAGGAATGGCAGTCCCGACCCATTTCTCACATGACTTCGCGCTGCCGGCTGCCTGGGGCCATCTCTCCCTGCAGGACACAGCAAAACTTGACCATGTTTTGCCACAGCCAGCCCTTGACTGCTGTAGTGTTGCAGCTTGTGCAAAAGCAATCATCTCTGAACAGGCACAGAATGATGCCGTAGAACAAAGAAGACATAGAACAATGTTCTACTCAGGGTGTCTGCAGCAGATGTGTATCACACACTCACCATCCATTCTCCTTCCAAGACATTAATGAGCTAAAAGTTCAGATACAAAGTAATGCCCAGAAGTTTCAGGTCGTTTATTCAGATACTTGTAAGATGCCAAACACAAATTATGGTAGTATGGATTTTGCATTATGCGCCTGCTGTTCTGCACACCGTTCTGGCAGCCCAAAGCTGGCAGCAACCCAACTTATGGGTTTTATCTTTCTTGGGAGCAGGCAATGACACATGAAGCAGCAGGAATGGTGTGTCTCTTCCCAGCTGTGTCACAGCTGGGGACAAGGACACAGTCGCTGGGAGACTGGTGTGTCCCAGTATGGCTGGCCAGAGGGAGTGCCTCTTGGGAGGCTGCAGCAGCTGGCATCCCAAAGAGCAATTTCACTGCACCCCTCTGCTGGCCTGCAGATCCCAGTGTCCAGTGCAGCAGCCACAACTCCTATTTGCTCAGGCCAGTGAAGATGACTTCTTCCACCACAGGTTTTCTTTTGCCAGCCTCTGTGTTGAGAGGGCAAACTGCATAGGCAATAAAACCCAGCAATTTAATGTGAGCTTGTTGTTTATTTAAAGCATTGCCCAAACTACTTATTTTCCCTTGTGTGAATCTTGGTACTGCTGGATTGAGTTGAGCAAATCTTCCCACCCAAAAGATGAACCAGAAGCTGTCACAAGAGCAGGAATAAAAGGTTTGGCTAAAGTATAAGGAACCAAACAGAGAGGGTCTGGCACCTGGCAGGTTCAACAACTGTAGATGCCCTTCAGCTTGCTTTGACACGTTTCGCCATCTGCCCACTCCCGATTGGTGACCCAGCTAGCTCTGGGCAAACCCGTGCCTTGAGTGGCTTCCCTTCGGGATCTGGTAGAACCCAAAGTGGAAGTATAGCTATAGCTCGGAAATCCGTCTGGAGGCAAATAAAGAGTGCAGAAGAGTCCTTTTATGGCCCACGGGTAAGGCTTATTGGATGGGGTTAGGGTAGACAACTGGAGTCGGAGAGAAGGGACCACAAAAGGCAGGGAGAGCTGCCTGACACGAACTTCCATAGGGGACCACCCCCATCGGAGAGTACAACCAACGAACCAATCAACACAAACAGGAGGCGTGACAATGGGTTGGGCCTCATACACAATCAACCAACAGGGGGAAACATAGGCGGGGAAATTGAGGTACAACCAACGAAACACTTAGGAAAGGATGACAGGCAGAGAACATTTGGGAATAAGGGGAGGGGCTGAGGAGGATTGACAAGGCTCTGGGAGGAGATTGGGGAGACAGGCAGGGAAGGCTCTGGAAGGTGGGTTGGGATTAGGGTTGACGGACAAGGGTCAAGGCGGGAAGGGAGTAAACCATTATATACAGAACTAGGGGGTACAACTTAGGGATGAACCATTTCAACAAAGGGAATAACAAAGTCATAACAGAAAACAATGAACCGCAACATTGCTTGACCCACTACATCAGTCCATGCTGAACTCGCTGGTCACCACAAAATTAAGATGCATTTCTCAGCCCATGACAGTGTGACGATTGATAAAAGATTTGTGTTAATCACAAAAGCATTGGGGTTTGCATAAACCAGAATACTAAGCTCTGAAGTGAAGCATGGACACTAGATAAAGGAAATTATATGATTAAATAATTCTGTTTAAAATCACCTTGTTATGTTATATTATGTTGTATTATGTTACATTACATTATGTTATATTATGTTTTTTAAATAAGTTGTATCGGCTACCAGCTTGCGAAATCAGACTTCCCAAAAAGCCCTTCCTGCCTTTGTCTGATCAATACTGCTTATCTCAAGGACCAGACTTCCAGAACTTCTCTGGTGGTTATCTACAAGGACCCGATGGCTATCTGTGACTGATTATCGCCTGGAGGCTTTGTAAATTTGTGTAAGGATGTTTATTCGACCACCACTGCTTACCTGGCAAAATTATGACAGCAAAAAAACCCAAAAAATATTGATTACAATGAGAAACCACAGTATAAGAAGAGACTGCAAACCAAGGTTCGGTGGAGCGTGGAGTGGGCGGTGACCCCTCGCGTTCCCCAGCGTGCTGCTTGCTCTTTCTATATCAAATAAAGCAATCCAAAATTTTGCTGAATATCGAGACTTTTGTCTCTCATTTATAACAGCAGCATCACCTCAAGTGAGACTAAAATAAAACCACTGAAAGGTTTTATATAATACCAAGGCTACAAGATCTCTAATGTAGTTTTCTTAGTGGAGCAAAAGCCAAGTACAGCTTAAATTCATTAGCTAATGGCCTATGACAATGAAGGACAAAGACAATTATTATGCACATTTCACAGTTGATTGTTTGTGTGTGAAGAAAATGCAACAAATTATTGTTCTCCTATATTAACATACCATAAAGGATTATTATAATATCTATTTCAAAAAATCCCTATCCCTTTCAAAATGCAGACGAATGCCAGATAAATTTGATTTTTATAGTTGAAAGCTTGGTGGAAAAGTCAAGATATTATTAGGGCCATGGACAATCACATTATATTTTATATGATATGACAACTTCACTACTGAATCAGGAAACTGATCTCAGGACATTTTTTTCTACTGAAGGCTTACCAATTCCCTGAGTATCTCTCATGTATCTGAAACACTTATCCTTGGATATAATAGTCAGAGGCATTCTTCATACCTGCTTGCATTTATAGAAAAATCAGAAAAGAAATACAACATAACACCATAGACTCAGAGAATTGTTGAGATTAGAAAAGATCTCCAAGATCATCATTCAACCTTTGACCAATTGCCACTTTGTCAACCAGATCATAGCACTGAGTGCCACGTCCACTCATTGGTTCAATAAGGCACTTATCACCTGGTCATAAAAGGAGATCAGGTTGGTCAGGGAGGACCTGCCTTTCCTAAAACCACCCTGGCTGGGCCTGATCCTCTGGTTGTCCTGTATGTGCCTTGTTATGACACTCAAGATCTGTTCCGTAACCTTCCCAAGTACTGAGGTCAGGCGGACAGGCCTGGAGTTCCCCAGGTCTTCCTTCCAACCCTTCCTGTGCATGAGTGTCACACTGACCAACCTCCAGTCACCTAGGACCTCCGTGGTCAGCCAGGACTGATGGTGAATGATGGAGAGTGGCTTGGTGAGCCCTTCCACCAGTTCCCTCAGTACCTTCAGGCGAATCCCCAATATCCCCTATATCCCCCTATCCCCTATTCTGCCCAATAGACTTGTGAGCATCTAAGTGGCACAGCAGGTCACTACCTACCTTGTCCTAGATCACAGGGGGTCTTTCCTGCTCCCTGTCCCTGTCTACCAGCTCAGGGGGCTGATTATTCTAAGAATAACCAGCCTATCCTAATGTGGAAAGGGTAAATCATTTCACCACTTCCAGCAAAATGTATGGTAGATCACACTCCACGCTCCTTTTAATGCCAACAGGTAAAGAAAGCATTGAGGAGAGGATGTGTCACCTTGGTCTGACAAGTGCTGTAAATTCAGAGGAAGCAGGACCCAGCCAGATCCCACAGTTTCAGGGGCCCATTCTGTACTTACGTACAGGTGAATCAGTTTGGCAGCTCTCACAAGAGGCTGCTGTCCTGCACTATGTCAGAAAGGGAAGGGCTGACCCCATCATCCACCAGCAGTGATGACTTCCTCTCATTTTCTGTGACAATTTGAGTTTTTCTGAAGCTATGACTGCTTCTTCATCCCTTGCCTCTTTCCCAAAAGGTACTGGATAACTATGTCAAGAGACACTTCTCTCAGCATTCAAGGAAATTACCCACAATTTAGTAACACTGAGCAAGCTTTGCAGAGGAGCACAAAAAGCCTGGGTTTAGGCGCAGAATTTTCTGAAGTCATATATTCTGGTAAGCATCCACTCATTGCTCTCAGGGACCATGCAGGACTACTCAGAAGCCCACTTGGGGCAACAATCCATCCTCCTTCCCCTCTGTACTCACTTCCAGATTGTCACTCAAGGTGTCCCAATTACTCTGGAGTTAACAGGTCATTCACACAGGACTTGAAAAAACCCCAAACTTGCTTATCGTCTAGTGACAAGTGTGAGCAGAAAGCCTCCTTCAGCAAGGGCTTGATAATCCATCCTGAAATGAAAAAAACTGAGGGGGAATTCTAGTGTCCCAGCATGGCCTGGGATCTGCCTTTACAGCTGGTCCAAGGGCTCTGAGGTCTGCACTGCAAGGCTTTACCCTCTTGTTCCCCACTCAGTTCCACCTCACCTTTGTATGTTTTCTCTTTGCAGCTGACACTTGCAATATAAGCCACTGAGGCTATAATAAAATGCTCAACACTAACGATATATATGGAATGTTACAGATTATGAAGTTCAATGTCATTTTTTTAGAAGTCATAAGAACATTATCTGATTCCCAGTAGCCTCCAGAGAGACACAGGAATATGTTTATACACTAAAATGTCAAAATCATTAAGTGCCTGCTTTTGCACTGTTTGTTTTTCGTGGTGGTGAAGTAGTTATTGCATGACATTTCATAAATACAGTGACTCAGAAATAGTGTGCTGAATAACAAGCTTTCCACTCTAATACAGCTCCATATATTTTAAACCCCCAATTTTCATGAGGCACTTGCACAGTCTAGCTTAAATACTACAAATAAAAGTGAACTCTGGGGGGGGAAGAACAGTTCTGCTGTTGAGTTCTGGTTTCTTTTTATTTCAAGTGAGGTGTACTGATAGTCACGACAGCAGGGTTAGGCAACGAGCAGCAGTAACTGTGTTTCCCAAAGGGCAGGGACAAAAGAAGCAGTATGTCTCACTGTTGTGACACAAAGGAGGGGCTGCAAGAGAGTGTCATGTTAGCAAGATTAAAATTAACAAAAACACTGAACAAAATCCTTCCTTGAAGGAAGGAGATTATTTAAAATTGCTTGTAATTAATATGGGAGAAACAACACTGCACACAGCCCTGCTCTAGCCATGAAGTCTTCCAGATTTTCACTGCTCAGCTTGTAATACTCCTACTTACTATTTTTTTTAAACACACTGTGGATTTTATTGCCTTTTTTAGCTATTAATATGCAACCAATTATAAATTGTGAGTTGCAGCACTGGATAATTTCCCTTCAAGAATGCTAAGCAGCTTCTGCACTCTATTAGGCCATGTGACAGCACAGCAACTACCATCCTCTCTGACTTTTTTTTAGCAGAAATTCCTAAACACATGCTCAGCATGAAAACTGGAGCAAGCCCCATCTTAGGACCTCCTTGTGATGCTGTTTTTTAACTTGCTGGATATTCTGCCTAAAAATAAAAAGAAAATTTAGGATTTGACTCAAGTTCTTAGGAGTGGAGATTCAGATGAACAATAGGAAATAACAGTATTTATTACATCTTGGAGGTACTTGTCTGGTTTTCTCTCCCTGCTGTTGTGCTGACACCCCATTCAAAGCTTCTTCTTGAGGTCTGTCAGAGGAGAGAGGGCAAATTTAGGTGCAAGGTTAGAAAAACAAAAGGAAAATAGAGAAGGCAGTGTGAAGTTTGATTTCATGCAGTCGCAATGCACCTCACACAGCAGCACTGTCCCTGTGATGCAGGAACCATTGACAGGTCACAGAATGAGCTGAGTTGGAAAGGACCCACAGGGATCATCGAGTTCAACTGCTGGTCCTGCACAGCACCGAACCCAACAGCATCCAGCTGCTGCAGGCTTTGGCTGCACAAAAGTTCCCTCTTGCCTTTTTTGTTTTTCCTGGGATAAAGTACTTGCAATAAAACCACCCTCCCATTGAGTAAAGGTATAACTTTTGATAGTTATTGATCCCATCTATGTAAGCATTAATGACAGTACTTGGGCCGAGATTAAGCTCAAGGCAGCTGAGTCTGCACAAAGTCCAAGCAGCAAGAGCTGATTCTGAATTTGAACATGAGCATGGAACCAGAAAGCACACTACCCACAGAAGGAACTACAGATGAGGATGCGCATTAAATATCACTTTTTATGCATGCTTGACACCTCTTCTGTTAAAAATCTCTTCACTGTGTGGAAAAGTAGTTCTTTATACTGAAATGGAAAAAATGCTGAGGTTAGGAAGTACTTTTTATTGTTTTACCATAATCACAGGATTATGGTAAATGACAGGCTTATTTAGTGGGTGTCAGAACTGGGTTTTTGCTGAGGCAATCTAACGCATGGGACCCTACATGGTAACACAAACTCAGACATAAAACACCAAGCTGAGGCCAGAGCTAATATCTAATTGCCTTTGCCTAGAAACTGCAGTCAGCATTTGTAATTCTTAACAGGGAGTTTCAAAACAGCCCCCAAAGTTTGTGAAACCTAAGGCCGAATTTGTGTGCTGCAATGTCAGGGGGGCTGAGGACACTCCAGTGTTTTTGCTGCTGTGCTTCTTTGTGGTTTCCAGCAAGATGTTGGCATGCCCTTTCCACACTGGCCAGCTCCCCTCCAGAGATCCTTTCCCTCTCAACACCTTCACCTCACGTTTCAATCAAGAGCTATTAAAAAAACTTCCAAAAGTATTTGCAGTTCATCGCAGTCTACATTTGAAGATAAATTCACAGTATGGAAAAAAAAATCCACTCAAGTATAAAATATCCATATTAATTCATGGTCCTTGCTTGCTCTTTCTCTTTTATCCTTCACTCCCTCCACCATTCATCAGAGGTCCAAACTGGTACAAATGAACTTCTGAATGTGTGACAACACGATCTATCTAAGAAACCTAATTCAGAAGCAATTATTTTTCTTACTTTTCTTTATTATTTTCCTTCTCAGAGTCCAAGAATATTCATGGGAGCTTGCTAAGGAGCCATTTTGATTTGCTTGTGTGATAAATGTGATTCGTGCTAATTAAATTGTAACTATATTAGCAAAATTGTATTTAGATCAATAGAAGACTATTGTTATCGAGTGAAAGGTGGGGAGATGGGTGAGACAGGACAAAAGACATCTTCCAGATGTTGGGAGTCGAAGAAGAAGGTTAGAAGAAAGTCAGATAAGAATAGTAGAAGGACGTAGGTCTGATAAGCAGCATCTAGAAATACAGCTTCAACCTTGAAATGGGCAAAAATGGAATGATTCCAAGCATGGGACTTAATTAGAGTCATGTTATGGAAAACATCTGCTCAGTCACACAGGGCGTCTGCGCTACCTGCAGGTCACACCTCGGTCACTGATGAAGATGATGAGCCTTCACCGGAAATAAGACCCTCAAAAGGATAAGAGACCCCCTAACACATTAGTAGAGCATGCGCCGTGCAGTATAGTTACGTAGATTTTAGGAATAGAAACTAGGAGGAGCTTCCTAGAAACTTTTGTAGCCTATAGTATATAAGTGGGATTGTTAGCCCAAAATGCTTTGGTACGAGAGGAAGGGCAGGCCCCTCCCCGTACCCCCGGTCGGTTTTGCTTATGCTTTATACGAACCTCAATTATACTAAAACACTTACTCTCAAATTTTATCCATCCCAAATTATACAACTGTAATACTTTACTTGGATGGTATTCAGTTTCAATAATTTTTGTAATCATCTTTAATACTTCTGATTGTATTCATTTATAATTGTTACTATTAAAAATTTGTTGTTACTTTTAATCTTTGTTGTTTGTTTAATTGGAAAAATAGAAAACCATTCATAACACTTGTTTGTGTAAAAGTAATCCATGTTTCCTTGACATGTTGAGAATACAACATGCCAATAATAATTTGCATACTTTGGGAGGTCTTTCTGCTTGTAAAAGTCCAGCATGCTACTGGATTTATGAAAAGGTCTAAAACATACTTGTGGAACTTGAAAATGGTCTTTCCAGTGACTAATGCAGTCCATTTGTATGGATAGCTCATTAAATTAGCAGAAATGCTAAGTCTTACAAGAAGCAATTTCTCTCTTATGCAAAACACGAAATGTGCTCATCCGGAAAAGGAAATTTCACATCTCCTAGCTAATAGCGAAATAACAGATCTTCACAAACTCCTTCCAGACTCTTCTTATTTGGACACACTCCACATCCTTTTCCCAGCCAGCATTTTCCTGGCCAGCATAAGCCTCTGGAAGGTCCTATCTGCACTGACATCTCTGCAGTTCCAGCCCCAGCCAGGCCCAGATAGGGAAGCAGAAGCAAGCTGAAGGTAACAGCATTTATCTTCAGAATATATGGTAATATTGTCAAAGAAGAATATCCTAGAGTTGTGATCTGAAGGGCTGCCGTGGCCATAGGGTGAAAATGTAGCATTTTTTTTGTTTGTAGCATCTTTAGGTTGCAGTGTTGTAAGTTTAACGGCTGCATGTGGGGAGATCTTAAGGACTTAGACTGTTTCCCTTGCTTCTGGCTCTTCAAAGAGTTTTCTTATTGATGCATGAAAAGTTGGAATGATGCAGGAAAGTTGGGAATGTTGCAACATTTTTATTAGGGAATTTATGTTATTGGCAGCCTGCTCTAATTTGGTTAATCTCCCAGTGAATATCAGAAAATATGATGTGTTGGAGAAACACATGGAAGCCTTGAGATCCCATGTGCTGCATAGTCACTTTTGCTTACACGTGTCCTTCTCAGCAAATGAGTGACAACACTTGTTAAGAGCTTTTGTTCATGGACAGAGGGCAACCTGGGAGCTGCACAGGCCCCAGTGCTCACTCTGTGCCTGACCTTCTCCATGCAGCAAAAGGCCCTGCTGGTATTTCTGCCCAGACATTTCTGTGGGCTCAGAGACACAGATGGTGTTTGCAGCCACATTTACTTACAACTTTGTGCTGTGTGAAAATAAGTGTTCCTTGCTCATCTAATTTTCAGCTGAAAAGATCTTGCATTTGACTGCATCCTAAGACACATCTGGTTGTAGGTGTATGTCCTTGAAAAAACACACGGAAAAGGTGTTTAGGTTAAGAATACTCTTGTGATTAAAAAAACACATTGTTTGTTTAAAGAAAATAATTTTCATTAAAATGCTGGCACAATTTCAAGCAATTTGATTTTAATTTTGAAGTGTTGAAAATGTCCTCAGATAATTTCTGCAGCATTCCAGAACCCAGAAGTGATTGTAGAAAGCAAGTCACTTAAGAAATCAACTGCAGAACTAAATCTTATTTCCTGTTTTCTGAGAAAATAAAAAAGAGCCCAAGGCTCTTAAGTCTTTCAGAGAAAGACCTTCTCACAAGCAATTTTCAAGCAGGCAAGCATGGTTTGCCTTATTTCCCCTAAACAAAACAGAGTTTGCACATTCAGAAAGCTTCCAAGAACCACACAATGAATACAAATAATTTACTGGACTTTGGTTCCAAGTACACTACTTTAAGCATGACTCAGTTCGACCTGAAAGCAGTCTAAAGTCATTGCATTACGATTTTAAACATGCTCAGTGATGCATATTTTACAACACTTGTGCTCTGTTTCATTAAAGCAGCAGTCTGATCATTTTATATTAGTATTTCATCTTGACTTTAGGATTTAGATGAAACTTAACCACTAGCACTGAGTTTCTGCATCCTCACCGAGTTTCTGCATCCTCACCGTACCTGACTACCTGGCTTCACTGAATCCTCGAGAGGTGTTCAAAATCAGAAATCTTTGCTGTTTTGAAGTCAAAGTCTGACTTAGTTTTCACTAGAACCCACCTATTGGCCCAAGTTCTTGCAAATTAAGGTCTAGGTTTATGAAGTTCATTGACATTGACTAAGTTCATTGACATTCATTGTACAGTTTTTTCTTCAAAGAAACAAAGTGAAATTGTGTCTCCAGCTCACCTCAGAGGAGTGAACAGGCCCCAGCCAGGCAGGTTCTTTCACTGAGGTTTTTCTACCAGAACCACCTGTGACAAGATGTGCCTCCATCCAACAAGGAGATGTTGCAACTCGCTGCAAGCACAGCTGTTGCCTCATTTTGGTTTCAGGGAAGCAGATTCTGTAAAACAGTCTACTAGGAAAGTTGCTTTCCATGTAGAAAGGAGAAAAAAATTAAAATACAGATAAGAAAGAAGTTAACAGTCCTGACAACAAGTTTCCCATCAAGATCATCCCAAACAAAAACTTCAATATTACTTTTCTACCTCATAGAATCATACAAGCCTCACTTTTTTTTTTTTTATTTTAGTTTTCCACAGGTTTTTTTCGTTGTTTTTTTTACCAGCAATTGCATGCCTTCGGTGCTTGATGTTTAGTCTGCGATACTAAAAAGTGGCCTTTATTTTGTGGGAGAGAGTTTTTGACAAGTTAGGCCATTTTAGGTATTGATAAAAGGCACATAAAAATTATATCCACAAAATGCCTATTTAGAAAAGGCAGTCAACAATTTTAATTTTTTTAAGCTCACTACCATTCTCTAGATTTAGTGTCTACTGCATTTTTCCAGTTCTCCACAGTACCTTTCTCTGGGTTTACCATAATCCTCACATTATCAACATACTCTTCATCAGCATATTTACTTGAGGACAGGTAAGAAATTAGAGATAAATTAGTTCACTGTTGACTCACTTGATGTAAATTTTTCAGGTTGTTAATCCTGATGCATGTGGGCTGGGAAGAGGGAAGAGAGAACTGCTTTGCTGGGTTTGGTAGTTTTTCCTCCACTCTGCTTCGCACATGTAGTAAGGCAAGGGCAATAAATCAGAACAAAGGAAATAAAGGATGAAGTCTTTAGGGAAGATGTATTTTAGAAGAAAAATTTGGCTCACCACTAAAGCAGCATTGCCTTATAACGGATGTTTAAAATTCAGATGTAGAAAGAGACTGACAAAATTATATAAATACAAGAGACTTGCGGGTCTGTGCAGCTTTCCAACAGTACTGCAGTACTGCAGGCCTGGACAGGCAGACCCCAAACCAGCAGGACTGCAGCACTGGTGGCAGCACAGCTCATCCCAAAGCAATACTGCAACACATTAGGTTCAGACAAACCATTAAAGAATTCAGCCCAACCCAGGCAGCTGACACATTGTTTTCCAGGACCAGAGCTCTCTCCAGCTGCTGTTGACAGGCCTATTGCAAACCCATGTCAGCCAGGAGCATGCTGCTGGAGGAGTTATTTGCCATCCCTGGGATCCGTACAACCCTCACACTGGGTTCTACAGATCCTGTCAAGGCAGCAGTTTCACACAGGAAGAAGGACTCTGCTGAGACTCTGTTACCACCCTTGGGCAAGCAGAAATTGCTCAACAGAAGGAACTGCTTTGAAGCAGATTTGCCACGGTTTAGGAACCTAGATGTCACTGTTTGGGGGGTTTTCGGGGTCCCTTTGGGATCCCTGAGACTGCTTCTGCTGCCCTCAGTGACAGAGCAAGTTCCCGAGCCTTGCCCAGATAGAATTCTGGCTCGCGGTGAGCTCTCAGACCAGCAGGAAAAAAACCAAAACAGTATATGCAGAAAGGCACAAATCCATAGTTTATTCTATGAAGGCATCCTATCTAGCATATACCAACGGCTATTGTTTTACAGGGGTTTTTATATCTTTTGAGGGTTTTACAATTTGCACCAATTACCAAGGGAATCCTACTTTCTAACCAATCCCTGAGGGATTTTACATTCAAAGCTGGCCTATGGATACTGAAAGAAAATTAACCACTAATATTGAAGATAGATAAGAGGGTCTTCCAAGGGGGGGAAGCAAAATTCCTTTTGTATTCATCATTTCACAAGCCATTTCTTATCTTTAAGCTATGGTTTTCCAAGGAGCTTGTTCTGAGGATGCAGGGAAACTTTCTTCTGTGTTTTCTGCTCCCTCCACACCATGGCATGGAGAGAGGTGCCCCATGGGGTTTCCCAAGGCCTCCAAGTGGGTCAAGATCTTCACACTCAATGCCTGAAATGGGAATTTTTCTCCTCTGTCCCCTCCAATCTCCCAAAGAACTTTGTGTATTTGATTTGCATGGCAAGGTGCTGATAGGATGGGGGGCTGCAGGGGTGGCTTCTGCAGGAAGCTGCTGGAAGCCTTTCTCACATCCAACAGGGCCAATGTCAGACGGTTCCAAGACAGATCTGCTGCTGGCCAAAGCTGGAACAATCAAGAATGATAGTAATGCCTCTGTGACAACATTTGTGAGAAGGAAAGAAAAATAGTTCGTTCTTATGGGCAGACATAACTGCAGCCAGAGAAGACAAGAGTGAGAGGAACAGCTCTGCAGACACCAAGGTCAGTGGAGAAGGAGGGGGAAGAGGTGCTCAATCCACCACACTTTTAAAAGGCCAAGAAATGCCTCTCTGCATGTTTGGGCACCTGAATACTTCTGCAGAGACTTTTACATTTCATGACCCCTCCACTCCTCCTGTGGGCTGCCCATGGGATTCCCAGCCAGGCTGGTGGCCAAGGTCAGCACTGGACTGACCAGTGCTAAGGGCAGTAAACAATCTCAGCTGCTGGCAGGACACAAGAAATCCCAAGAGGATGACAGGGCTCCTGTTTGCCTGTTAAGTGCCTATTAACTTTTGAGGCTAAGTGGTCTCTATTTCAATTAATGCAATAGCTTTCCTGCCAGTCTTCTGCCGATACACTTCAGGCCAAGTAGCCTAACATTAAATGTATCCTACATATCCTTTGTTGTGATACTAGTCTACCTTTCCAAATTTTCCTCTTTTTTCACACTTTATCCCTTCCAAGCTTAAATGAAAGAAAAGCCCAGATTCCAAGAACAGAATGGTGACTAAAGTGGGGACTGTGAAAAGAAATAGAGAGGGAATAGAGCTATAAATGGAATCAGGGAAGCATGACTTGGGGTTATTAATGAGCTTGCATCTGTGACAAGTGCTTACTATAAACAGCAGGTAGAGAAGCAAAGCCAGCAGCAGAAAGTTCTAAGGAGCGAAGGAGGTGGAGCCAAGTTCCCCCCTATCAGCAGTAACCCTCCTCAGTGAGGCTTTGGGTGGGGTGCACAGCAGGATTCATAGAACCATTGGGGAACAGCATGCATCTTTGTGGGAACCTGGGAGAAAAAAAGAGGGATTTAAAAAAAATTGCAGTTCCCTTACTAGTGCCAAATCAGCAAAGTCCTGGCTAAAGGTGCAGCTAGAAAGTACCTGTGCTTTTTTTCTCCTTCCCTGGGATTTTCCTCTAGCAGTGGGTATCCCTGGTGCCCACACTGTGGTTTTCAGCTGCCTGGTACACAGGGCAACCCCAGTGGGGTAGAAAGAGAAGGACTTTGGAAAGATTGAGGGACTAATGATCAGGGAAAATGCAGTGCAGTTTGGAGCAGCTGTTCTGCAGTATTCAATAGGATCCCAGCATTATCATTCTTAAGGATAAATGTGCAGATGAAGCCTCTGAAATCCTCTCACTGGTTTAAAAAAGAAAAACATAAGCAAAGAAAAAGTTTCAATGGAAAACAAGCCAAAATCCTCCCCCCACAAAAATTGATGCTTTTTAACATTACATTGTAATGAAAATTGAAACTTCCTCATTGTTCTCTGTTCCATGATCCATTGATCCATCCCTCTGAGAAAAGCTCAGACTACTGTCAAGTTGTGAGAAAATGGAGACTAAGCAAAACTGGAATTCCAGAGGTGGATAATTATGGTTAAGCTCAATGCAGACTTTTTTTAATTAATAAACTGGCCAAGACTGAATTATTATTAAAACAAAATATCAATTTTAAACAATGAAAATAGAAGCTGTATAAACCAAGCTACTCAGAGTCTTTAAAGAAAACTACTGAGTTACTCAACACAGCAAGCTCTATGAATAATTCCAGTTCACTCCAGCTTGATCTTCCCTTGTTTCAGTGCAGAAAAAGTTTCCATTACTTGTAGCAACCAACTCAGTGCACTTTGTTCTTGCTGGGCAGTTTTTGCAACAGCACAGAGCAGATGCAATGGGGGTCTGATCTCCTACATGCATAGTTTTAAAGATTAGCATTCAGCAGAAGTCACTGTGAGGAAGGAAAAATGCTAAGCCCAGAGCCTGAGTTATTTCTCTGACCCTGAATGCTAACAAACATAATATTTTATTTAGCTGCTTATAGAAAACATGTGGCAAAGCCTCCATTTTTGGGGAAGGTTTCTCCTGTGGCACAAAAAGGAAGGAAAAGTAACTGAATTTTATTCTGCCTGTCTCTGCAATGCTCATCCCTGCACCCACACAAGCTGCTCTCACCTGAATTTTAACTTCTGGATACATATGATAACTCTGTTTATTTAAGAAATACCAACAAGGTCACAATCAGAGATTAACATCAAGATCATCAGGGTGGGTGCAAACAGGAAAGGCTCCCCATGAAAAGTTTATACTCCAAGCAAAATGGGAAGGTTCAAGACGATCGGTTATTAAAAAGGACATGAAAAGTAACAAGTTCAGGACAGATTTGAACAGCAAAACACATTCCCCTATGTCCTACTAGCCATAGCAAGAAAATTGTTCAGTGCTCAGATGTCTTAGACCCAAGTACAAGGCTGAGAGACCAGCCTACAGGACCTTTTGGGGTTTTGTAGTCAAAGTTCCAGTTCCAATTTTGACCTAGCATCAGGCCTCAAATATGGTCTTTCCCTTGTAATCAAACAAACAAACAAACAACCCCAACAAAAAAGGAACTCATTTACCCCCTAGAAACCTTTCATTTGTCAGTGAACTCCACCAGCATTTGAAGGGGAAACATTGCAATGCACAGGAAGAGCACAAGAGGGTTGTTTGGTGTTTTCCCCATCCTGACAGCTGTTTCTGATGTACCCAACCTTCTACTAAACCTTCCTTAAGGACGTTGTAAAAAGGGAAGGTTCCTTTTCCCAGCAGGGCTAGGAGGGCTTTAAGCTGCCAACCAGCTGGGCAAATGTGAGTCCACTGCAGCCACAGGAGGGGAGGCTCAGGCTTCCATCCTTCCTTCAGAAAGGCTGATGCTGTGCCAGCAGACACAAAGGGTTCACACACATGTTCTCTGTACTGGCTCAGCTCCAGAGATGCTAATTTCCAGCTGAGGAGCTGTATCAAGCACAGTAGGAGATAACCTTTCCAGCCTTTCCATCTGTTCCTGCAGACAAAATGGCATAATAAAGATATTTCTAAACACCTCCAAGCAGGTAGGGGGGTTATGAAGTTGGGACAGTGTTAGCTATTGCCCTACTTTCCTCTATCAGGGGCAAATCCTTTAGCTATTCCCTAAAGCCTCTCCTCAACTGAACCACCACAGGACCTATAACTCCTCCTTTCCCCTAGAGACTGACCAGCTGCCCCCAAGCTCCCTTTGTCCATCAGTGAGGGACAAGCCCTCTGTTTGGGACACCTGTGCCCTGCACAGCACATTCTCAGTGGCTTTGCTCATCAGGACACCGGTGATGCCCCCTGAGCTGGGAGCCTATGACTCAGCTGCAGGCCTGCTGCCACTCAGCAGCTGGCATTTGGCACAGGGGTTGTGTGACTCAGGCTGGCAGGAGCCTTTGGAGATGCCTTCCTCTGATTTATATCTGCAAGGCATCCTTTGTGTTCAGACCCTATTGTTGGCATGCCAGCCTCACTGTAAAAATCTGGAGTTAATAAACTCCACTTTCTGATCACTGCAGCTCTTTCCAGGACGCAGCTTTGTAGGGCTGGCAGTGCTCATTCCTGCTCCATCAGCCAGCACAGCTGCTGATGCATTTTACCTTGGAAAAATCCTGTAATTTCATACACGGGCAACCGCAGGAAACCCAGGTTCGCAGTGCCTGGTAGTCTGCCTCCATCTTGCTCCATCTCCTTATCCCTTTTAGTGTGAAGTTTAGAGCCTGTAGCCTTGCAGCCCTACCCCTAACTGCAAGAAGCCTCTTGACACCAGCAAGTTGGGCTCCCCCCAGGAAATCAGAACATTTCAAAAAGGAAAAAACATATAAAGACAAAAGATGGATGTGTGAGTCCATTTATGGAGCTGTATAAATAATGGGACCATCTCCACCCCTCTCCAAAACTGGTGACATTTTACAGAGGGCAAAGGGACTCATATATGGCACTGCAGCCTTTCTTCCATGGCAGATTTGTGGCTTGTTTGTGGGTTATCAGACAAAATGGGTGGAAGCAACTTTGACTTCTCAGCAGTTCCATGGGACAGGTATGCTTCGGAGCTGGCTACATTCCAGCAGACTGATTCACTTACTTCAAGCCATGTTTTTGGCTTGTGTAAGCTGGACCAACATCAGTGGAGCTGCACCAGTTTATATCAGCCCAAGCATACGGCTCCACATTTTCAGGGAAGGGAGCTCAGTTCTGGAAGGTTTTGAGCAGCTCCTTGGTGCTGCAGGCTGGATGCCCCTACAGACAATGAGCCCTGCCTGGGAGGATGCAGGAAGGCTCTTTTGCTTGGTGTAACGGTGGAGAAGAAATGAGGTAGTTCTTGTCACAGTGAATGACAATGGGA
This sequence comes from Sturnus vulgaris, assembly GCF_052056855.1. NCBI lineage: Eukaryota > Metazoa > Chordata > Aves > Passeriformes > Sturnidae > Sturnus > Sturnus vulgaris. Next base: position 8,517,018 of record NC_142245.1, on the reverse strand, counting down.
AAACAAGAGAAAACATCCAGCAAACAAAATAAATTTTATTTTAGTAAATAAAGCACTTTAGGACTGAAACTGGGAGCTGAAGCTGGAAGAGAGCTGGAACAGGTTTCAGAGAGCCTCTGATGCACAGGCAGCAGCAGGATCAGACACATCATCCTCATGGGACAGACACACGGTATCAACAGCTTTTCTTGCAAAGAACTGAAAGGATTAAAGCACTTCCGTTCAGACACCCAGAGGAAAATGGACAAACTCAGGATGGCCATGTGCGACTATAATTAACACTTCAATGCTGGTCCTGTGCCGTGCTGGGTACTCGAGGTGAAGGGATGTGTTCAATCCCCACCCTGTTCATGCCAAACTAACCAAGACTAAGCAGAGTTTACAGCCATGCTCTTTCTCCAGCCCTTTGTGGAGATTTGCTCCTCAGCGAATCTCTCTTCCAAAAACTGACAAAAATCTATGCGTTAAGAAGAGTGGAAACCGGTGTGAGGATTAGGCAGAGCCACATAGCGATGTTGTACGTTAAATATTGTGATTGTCTGCAGGAACATTCATATAGGGATAAGCGGTACTCTTTGCAAAACAGGATTCAGCAGAAATAACCCCAACTTAGAGCAGGAGAGCATGAACCATGGAGATTAAAGGCTGCTGCTGTTACAATAAAACGTAGGCAAGTAGTATAGGGACCTCAAGAAAGATTTTGGCAGAATTTGGGCACTCTGTTTGAAAACGGCAATCTGGGAGCTCCATATTCCCACTCTACTGCTGCCTAGCCCTGGAGGTGCCTGAACTTGCCCGCTGCCTCCTGTTTTGACTCGCAGCCTCCCTGGACGGCTTTGAACCTGCTCCCAGGTGTGCTCAGAGCTGCTCCCATCCAAACACCTCCCCTCCAGCTCCCAGGTGAGTGCTGCCGTACTCTGGCAGCACGGCTGGCAGTGCTATCCCCATCCCCACAGGAAGCACCCAAGGAGCTTCACCGGGAGCACCACAGTCCCCCCAGGCAATGCCTTTTGCTGCAGAAGCCGGAAGGGCTGGGCTGTCCCGGGGAGCACCCCTGTGCTGCCCCAAGCAGCTCCCATCCTCTCTGCTGCCCATCCTGTGGGGCACCAGGAGTTCCCCAGCAGCCCCTCCAGCCTCCCAGCCGTGAGCACAGACAGCAAGAGCTGCATTTCCCTCCTTCACAAGGATGCCACAGCGACCTGGATGACAGCGATGAACTGCAGCCGTCGCCCAGCCTCTTCCTACCCTGCAAAGATGCCAGAGTAACACAGGCTTGGGTCGACTCTGGTTTTTGTCACTTTTTTAGTATAAGCCACGCTTGAGGCAGAGCTTTTTTTGATAAATTGTGCACGCATTTCTCCTCCTGTCCTGTTAACAGCTTGGTTTCAGAAAAAGCACAGTTGAGTGCCTGTGATAAGTAACTGCTGAAGCCCAGCTCCCCCCACACTGTCAGCCTCTGCAGTTTTCGCGAACACAATCAACAATCTGGCCTAGGGCTTATCTACCACTTCCAAAAGTCTTAATCTGACAACTAATGATGCATTAATCACTGTCAGACCACAATCTTTTGTTTCTGCTTCTCTGCAGGCATCTGTCAGGATCACAAAGGATTAATTACTGCACTAGTCCGGGTACAGAAGCTCAGCCCCTCTGCAGACACTCGTCGATGTTTTGTGATTCCTTCAGCAAACACTTCACCTGTCCTTCCCCTCCTTCACTCACCACTCACATTTCTGGCCCTAGATATCTGCTCTCTCTTGTGTAAGCAGAGGTCCTTTTTCAGCCTCACAAGCAGCACTAAAAGAGTGTATCACCAAAATCCTTCCCTGCAGCATTGACCCTGTTTGGGCATCCCGGTTCCCAATTCGTTTAACCATGAAACATTCCTACTTTCTCCTCCATATCTGCTTTTATGTGGTTCACCTCTAACTTTCCATCCACACAGCACTCTAGAGCATGCCATATTCAGGAGAATGAAGCAGCCTGCTCAAAACTAAGTGACCTTCCTTGTAAAGCCTGTGGGATGATGACCAGACACCATAGCAGTCTCTGGGAGGCATCCAAGCTCCACCTCAGCTGACAAACTAGCCTCATCACTTCTTCAAAAGAAACCCAACAGACTGAAATATACTCCTCTTTTAAATCTCAAGAGCCTCGGCCAGCTATCCACAGGAAATGACACTCCCATGAGATGGAGGGACATCTCCCTGTGGAAGCTGTAAGGGTTTATGAACGCTGGTGCAGTGCAAAGAGCCTCTGGAGCTACTACAGTTTGACACATTAAAGCTGTTCCACACACAGAGGCACAGCTGCTTCCAAAAACAAAAGGAATTAAGCAACGATTATCTAAAATAATTTTTTTAAATTATAGCTTTTCCTCAAACGCAAACTACTTCCATCAACAGGGGTGTTGGACTTGCATGTCCTGAGCCTTCTCTTCAGCAGCAGCCAAGAAAGTCCACCCTTCACTGCTGAGCCCTGCCCTGAGGAACTGTTTGCTCTCCCTTCCATGAGAGTTTCTGTGCATGGTCAGCAGCCATCTCTGAAAAGCAATTTGGAAGATGAATGAGTTCACTATGACAGAGGGGAGGAACACATGAGAGCATCTCTCTGGGTGCATAAGGGAAGTTTCAGCAAGTGCTTGGATCACACATCTCTCAATTTCTCAAACATATCCCAGGTGCTGGAGTTGCTTCAGTCCTTGTTTTCCTCTTTGCAGTAAAGGCCCGAGAAGCAGAAATAGACAAAACCAAGCAGGAAACAAAATCAAGTACTTGTATGGGATGCAGTAACTTCTTTCTAATAATCTTGGAGTGTGTGGGCTTTAGAGAAGGAAAATCCTTGGCATAGCCAGCACAGTGTCATCCATCATGCTGCCAGTGATAGAACAGATGGTGGAAGTGTAACCTGACAGAAGAAGACCTTTTCCTGTTGGGAGATATAGTTTACGGCTTCTTCCCAGAGATAAATCTAAAGCAGGAAGGTTTCTTGCTCCAAAAACTGGAATTCTCTGAGTGTTACACTGCTGGAGATTAAAATGTTTTATTTATACTGGGAAATTTCCCCCTGTAAAGAAACTCCAGAAGTTTCTATAGCCCCAGAATTGCAATGGATCGCCATCTGCTGGAACATTGCTGGAATAAAATGTTGCTCCAGTCAGGGCTTCCTGGCCTGCTGTGCTGCCCAGGAACCTCCAAGAACATGGCTGAGTCTTCTTAGAGCCTCACTTTTCATATATTTCTGAATTTTCATGGACTCGAGTGGTTCCAGCTGCCAGCTGACAACATGGAAAGGAAAGAGCCAGACTAACCCACAGTTGTCTCTTCCCTTCCCACCAGGAGCTCTATTTGTGGCCCTGCACAGTGCCAGAAATAAACTGCTTTCCTTGGAGAGATCCACAGCCAAGTCTGGGTTCTCCACAGAGGGCACAGCAGCCTCAAAGAGATCCATTTTAGCTCTGATTTCAGAGTGCTCACCAAGGGGTTTTAGAAGGCTGGAAGTGCCCTTGGGAGTTATGGTGAGGTGGGAAGAGGAACGAGGAAAAAATTAAATTTGTGTCTACTCATCCTCTGAAAGCAGTCCTTCAGGGTGTGCCAGCTCCCTCTCATTTTATCTCTTCTAGCTGGAAGATCCCAGCCTCATAAGTGCAGTGCTGAGCCTGTTTTAAATGACTCATTGATGTTTGCACACAAATGCCAGATGCTTTCTTTTTAAATAAACAAACAAACAGAAACCTCAAACACCCTCTGAGAGATGGAACATTTTTTCCTACAGTGAAGGCAAAAGTGGTTGCTTGTGCAGGACAGTGGAAGAAGGCTCCTGAAAATCCTACTTTATGGGCATTTCTCCTCCCTTCCTCAGCCCTTCCACTGCCACACAGGTGGGGAGTTTGGGGAGGGATGAAGGTTATTTCCTCCTACAGCACTGAGGAGGAGAGGATTCTGAGGACAAGAGCTGAACATAGCAGACAGGCTCAATGGGAAATGAATCCCTGTGGTTTCCCAGTCCTGCCAGTCCTCAACTTTGCTACAGTTCCCATGTTCTTTGTACAATGAAAATGGCAGTGTTACACAAGAGATAAACAGTGGGGGCACAGAAATGGGCAATGACAGAGTTTGGAGGCAAAAACTTCTGATACAAAAATGCAGGGAAGATCAATACCAGTGGGAACTGATCTCTCTCTGTTTGCTCCAAAAGTTTTACTCCCATGTGTGCCAGCTGTCAGGTGAAGGAAATGCCCACTGCTCCATGGACATACAGCATCCTTCTTGTGGGGATCTGTTCACACATGCTGAACTAAACTCACATCAGCAATTGCTATAAAATTTTAAATAAAGAAAAGGGAAATGTATATTCCTTTTATGTCATGTGCAAAGGCAGCAGCTACTGAAGGCAAGAGGGATTCAGGTGAGTGTTCCATGAGATGTGACTGGAATATGTTTCCTCTGAAGTGCTATAATCACAGTAGTAATGTATTACCTTTTTTTCCCCTAAGAGTGGGAAAGTACATTTTAGTGTCTGCCACAAGACCGTCAGGATCAGCATTTCAAGTAGCAATTCAGCCTTTATCAACATTCAATAGCATCGTAAGACAGCAATAATTAATGTTACATTAACATAAAGTTATCAGGAAAGCTAAGGCTGTAAGTATTCAACATCAGATCCATTTAGTATTTCCAGCAATAATGCCATCAGCAGGAAGTATTTACCATAAATGTCAGCTGCAGGGGAATGTTCCAGGGAAGCCAGGAGCAGTTCAGGTGTGCCTCTCCTGTACTTCCCACCTCCCAGCTCTTCACAGCTCTTCAGTGCACTCCTCAGAGCATCATCCTGCAAAGTTGATTCATGTGTCAAAGCAAAAAGAAATATTTCTGTAAAAACCACAAACACTTTGCTATGATATCGCCAAGATGAATATAAGGTTAAACTAAGATAGATTGATCAATTGATCATACATATATACAGTCCATAGAGAAATGACAGATGGGAGTCATGGAATGACAGATACAGAGCCATCTTTTTATATTTATGCAGTTATTTAAATGTGAAAGGATACATAAAATCATATTAATACCTCCACCCAGTACAACAGGGAAATACATTGTGGCTCTTACAAAAACTGTTTCTTGACTTTTCAGTGGATACATCAGACAGTGTAGCGTGTACTGAACTTAACCACAACAATACATATATATTTATATAAAAATACCTAAATTTATATAAATCCAGTGCAAGTTTTTTTCTCATAACAGAGGAAGACAGCTAATTCCTTAACATCTGGAAAAGATGTTTTTCAGGACAGTCAAGGGGCCCGATTCCTGCATTTCTGTTCCCTCCTTCTCCTGGGCTATTTCAGTACAGCTGAAAGGAAAGGGAGCCTGGATGAGGGGCTTGATAAGGAGGGTTGCAGTAAATGTTTAGTGGGATTTTCAAACATGCCAAAGCTGTTACCTTTTGCTGACCAGGAGTGAGTGGCCAGGCATGCTGGAAAGTCTCTGTAGCTACTTAAGGCTCACTTGTAACAGCATGGGACATGTGACAAAGTGCATGGAGTCAGAATCCCACTGAATTTCGGTGGAACTGGGACACCTGGATCCAGGAAGTTCCAGGAGCACCTGTCCTGGGTTCTATCCTTGCCCCAGCCTGGTTGGTCCCACTGAGCTCACTTGAATCACAGAGCCATAGAATGGTTTGGCTTGGAAGGGACCTTAAAGCTCATCTAGTTCCAACCCCCTCCCATGGGCAGGGACACCTCCCACTCAGCCAGGTGGATAAAGCCCTATTCCATCTGGCTTTGAACTGTTCCAGGAATGGGGCATCCACAGCTTCTCTGGGCAACTTGTTCCAGTGCCTCACCACCCTCTGAGTAAGGAATTTCTCCCTAATATCTGACTTAACCCTGCCCTCTGCCAGTTTAAAGCCGTTCTTTCCTATCACTGCATGTTCTTGTCAAAAGTCCCTCTCCAGCTCTCTCTTCTCAGTTGCCATGATTGCTCCACAACAGGGGTACAACGAACAGGGAACAAGGAACATGCAACAAACCTTTGCTCTGCAAGATAAGCCCCAAAACCCAGCTCCTGCACCATCAATCACAGAGGTGATGCCAGCAGCGTGCAGGGAAGTAGGTGAGGGATCAAGACTGACTCAGGAGAGAAGATACCTCTAATGCCTTAAGCAGTGTTGAGGGTATCTACTATAATCTCTCTGCTATATGTGGGCTTTTAAATGCATCAAACACATCTTGAACAAACACCAGATCTTTCTTTAAGACAGAGAAGAGCTTTTCCCATGAGTAAAATAATGTTCACAGTCTGCTGCTTGGAATTATGTCTAGATAGGCAAAACACACGGCCTCTTTCTGGTGACTGCAAAGGAGCTTAATGGCCCCAGAGATATTTCCGTATGAGATTGTCTCCTCAGTGCAGGGATGGGAGCCAGGCAAGCCAGTCTGTTGCATCTTAGGATGCCACATTCCCACTGAATCCCAGTCCCACAACTTCTTAGTCAGTGCCATGCTTGTTTGACTGTGTACAGACCAAATGCTATAGAAAAATGTAAATATTTTTATGGCCTGGCTTGCTTAAAAGCCTGTCTTAAGGGGAAAGGAATGCTGTGCACACACAGACAGAACAAATTTAATGAAAGCCAGAGCCCAGAGGTATTTTGTAACCCAGAGATGGAGTGCTTTGCATTGCTAAAGGGTGGTCATTTGGTACATCACAAAGGCAGCATGGACTTTGAGATAACACAATTGATAATGAACTCTCCAACACAAAGCCCCATCACCATCACCATGACCTCACTCTCCTCATGGACAGAATACAGAGCTATTCACTCATATCCTCTGGCTTTTGAGAAACAGGCCAAGTGCCCAGTTCTCTCTGTGCTGCCGCAGAGTTATGGTGGTGACAGAGCTGGGCTCCTTTGGAGGTGAGCAGGGGTAGGACAGAGGGCAGTAGCAACTAAAAAAACACCTCTCATGAAATAAGGTCAATAAAAGTCCTGAGCTGAGGCTGTGACCACTGAGAGTTTCCAGGAACTGCAGGTTACACCTCTCTCAGCACAACTCTTAACAAAGACCCTTCCCAGTGTGAAGTGCAGCCCCCAGTTGAGAGCTACCAAAGTGGCAGAAGAATCGCTGCTTGCTGTCAACACAGCAAGATCTTGCATCTCTCCAGCAGCAAGATCACAGGCAGCCAGGAGCACCAGCAGCTGATAAAAACACCCAAGGCAGCCCAGACCTGCCTCACCTTGCTCTGTCTTTAAATGAGATGTTCACATCAGCTCTGAAAGTTGGAACTTAATTACAGCTTTTCAGATGTTCCCACCACAGCTGGGCACAGCCTCTGGCATGGGGAATCACCCACTCAACCCCCATGGATACATCCAGGAGCATTGTACGCTGGGATGCAGCTTCAGTGAGGCCAAGAAAGCCATGCAAGGCATGCAAAGTTTTGGAAGAGGGCCCAGATATAACACCAAATAAGAGGTAAGAGAGGTAAGCCCTGCACAAAGCTTGGCAGAATCCTAATGCACTTAATTTCTTTAGATACATTTATTTAATTATATCTTTTCATATCATCAGTGCTTACGAAGTTCAAGTTTAATCCAGTGGAAAAGGGAAAGACTTAGGAGGATGGATTAAAGACCATCTAAAATATTAAAGCCATTTTTGCAGCTAAATATTAAAACTATTTCAAATTGTTCCCTCAAATATAAATACTACAATTTTGTTAAATGTAAGGCTATTTCTCCCTTTTTCCTGCATCCTTGAAAAAAAATCAAGTAGAGAGAATTTAGGTGGGGCAGGATGAAAGCACAAAAATCTCGAGGTCCATGACAGCTTAATTTAAATTGTAGGTGCAGGGTCTCTGGCCACAGGGTGACAGCAGCCCAGCTGCTTTCTCAACATCTTCAGCTGCTGGGAGACCCAGCCCTAGGCTTTCGGTCCAAAAATGCCACTGGAGCAGATCTTCTGGGTCTTACAGTGATTTGTTGCTCATTGACAAGCAGCCCCATCCTTCAAAGCTGGGAGACAGCCCCTCTGACCCCTCCAGGTGCTCTGCTGCCTCCTCCCCTCGCTCCCACCCTGCTTTCCTCCACGCGGACCCTACCCTGCCTCAAGGCACGGGGAAGCTGATTGTTTCCCCTTCACTTCCATTGGCAGCCTCTTTGCTCACCGAGCAGGGATCTGAATTTTTTCTGGCTCCTGGGTGCTCTTGGGGCCTCCTCCTGTGCCTCTGAATTAAGAAAGTCTTCCAAGAGCTGAATGCAGATGCAGCCATCAGCCAGCAACCTGCCAGGCTCATGGTCGTGTTGGTGCCCAGCTGGGGGTTCTTCCTTTGGGACCTTTCCGTGGCCTCACTCCCCTTTTCTTACCCTTTCTGGCTTCAGTTACAGTTACATGTGAACAATCTGCCCTGTGTGCACATTCCCCAGTTGGTGCACAGACTTGTAAAACACGTTTAATATGTGATTTACAAGGGTTCTGTTTGGGGCTGAAGTTGTTCCCCTGACGAGCTGAGCAAGGGTGAAGTAGCTGGAGGTGTTTATGGAGGGCAAGGTGGGAGCTGACAGGGGGGCTGAAGGCTCTCAGCTCTGGCACTTGGCACTGCAGCCTCTGAGAAGTGATAACAAAACACCATTCCTGCCTGAGCTGGCATTAGCACCAGCAAAGCATCCCCACTTCCAGAAGTGACATTTTTTGAGAATAAGAAATGTTTAGACTTGGTCAAAAGCAGAAGCAACCTAAAGTCACTGAAGCATTTGAGCCAAACCTATTTGTGACCCTTTCTTCCTCAAAAAGTTGTAAAAAATACTACTAGAAACACAGAAGGAGTAAACAATGACATCTTGATTAAACTGAATCATATGGAAAAACAGCATCTGATGATTGTATAATAGAAATATATTCTAAAATAGAATTCTCATGAAAAATAACATGCAATTATGAAGCATTAGGTAGCCCAGTTTCTTATCATTTTAGGTCCCTAAGTTCCAAGGGCTCAAGTAACTACATTAGACAAGGTATCCAAAGTCCAGCTCCTTCCTCAAAATTAATAAAATTTCAATTGGAAAAGATAATATAAACTTCTGTGCTAGCAAAGGCTACTGCAGGCAATTAAAGCAGCAGAGGAAAGAAACAGTACTGTACTCTGACCAGCAGATGTGTTCAAGTTTGTTTCACAGCAGCACACGTCCTGAAAGGGAAGATTGCTATGCCTTGATTTTATAGACATATATTACAAGATGATGTAAACTCGACTTCAAGTGCTGACAAAACACACTTCAGGATTCTTCAAGGACTTCTTGCTGCAGTGGAAGCATGGGGAAATGTTTCAGAGCTCTCCAGAAAGCTTACTGAGATGATTTCTTAACAGGTTGAAGTAATGTATGAGGTTTTTTCCTCCTTCAGAAACACCTGCTAGTAGCAACTCAAGGATCCCAAGCTGGATCCCTGTTTTGAACTGCTTTATACCAGATTCCATCAGAACAATCCCCAGGCAGCAGCAGTGCCGTGCCCCAACCCTGCCCTGCTCCAGGGAGCAGAGACAAGGTGCTGTGTGGGTGAGGCCTCAAATCCCCTTTTGGGCTGTTGCTTTCATTAGGACAGCCTGGGGATTATGATCCCTCTGTGCATGAAGCCAACCCCTCCTCCCTCTGCTTCCTGGAAAAGCTGCATTTCTCAGCTGCACCTCTCCCTGCAGTCACTGCACTGATGGAAGGTTCCTTGAGACACTTAGGAAGAAGAAAGCTCATCCAACTGGTGCCCATATTCTTTGAATTCTGAGGCCAGACAGGATTTTGGGTGGAAGATGTGACTCCAAGCTTGGAATTACATCAGACAGGGTACTCTCAGCACTGCATATATACTTTGACTCACCAAAGGTGTACAGAGAGACTCCAGATATAGCTTGGAGGGCTCACTTAGCTTCTTTTTCATAAATGTTTTCCTTCAGTTCAGCCGTTTCATCTGTCTCTCACATGAACCTTCTGGAGCAACATTTTATTTTATTTTATTTTATTTTATTTTATTTTATTTTATTTTATTTTATTTTATTTTATTTTATTTTATTTTATTTTAATTTTTATTTGTTTTCCCAATACTGGTTCCTGGAAACAACAAAGGGTGAGGGAGTATACAGCCTTCAAAAAAATCCCAACAAAATAAAACCATTTCTCTTGGCATTTTGATTACCAATGCTGCCACTGCATTTCACATGCAAAAACAGATCTCTGTGAAGACTTTAAAATAAAACACTATGGCTCAGCAGACTTACATTTTCTGACTACACTTGAAAAAACCCATGCAACCTTATTCCCCTGAAAATTATGGTAACACATTTATTTTGGCATTTATTCTCATCCTGCTTCTCTCTGCTCCACACTCAAATGTCAACATTAGAATTTACAACCTTTGCAAAACAAGTGTTTCCCCAGTGTTTTGCTGCTTTCTTAAATGAGCTTTTCAACCATCCATTGGCTATAGCCCTGATGGCTTTACAAAAGAATAGGGAAAAAACTTTCTCTCATGTCTACATACATATTTGCCTAAAATCAAGCAACAGCTTGAACAAGAAATGATGGCACATGAAATGATGAAAATAAGTGAAGTTCATATCAATTAAGCTTAGGAGCAGAGAGAGGGAAAGAATGTTTGTGTGTGTGTTTTTGTGTGTGTGTGTGTGTGTGTGTGTGTGTGTGTGTGTGTGTGTTTATGCATGTTTTTGTGCACAGGCAAAGTTACTGTGAACAATTTCATTGCAGAAGTGAAGTGGCACCCAGAGGTGTCTCAGGCAGGGTCACCTGGGCAAACACTATTTGTGTTTGCACCCTGCACATTTACTCTACACTAGAGCTTCACATCTCAAACTGTGCCATTTTCCCCAAACCAGATAATTCAGTGCTTAGCAGGGGTGTCACCTACTGAATAAAATGTTATCCAACTTTTGATTCTCCTAACTGTTTGCTGGCTTGTGCCTGACATACTGTTCATGGTTCCAGTACTTGGAACTCAGAACGACTCGGTTCCCACACAGCCCACAGTGAGGTGCCCATCATAAGGATCCTGGCTGCTTCCAAACTCCAATGGCTGTAAGCATGGAACTCCTCAGTGAACCAAAGGAATAGTACTGTTTCTTATTTAGGAGGTGTGCAAGTGACCACGGAAATGGTCACAAGTGCCTTTTTATTTCAGTGCCTAACTTGGAATTTTTTGAGGCTGACACTTCAGAGGTAACGACATCCAGTGTCTTGGCAGGGAGGGAGGGATCAGCGATGCCTTTGCCTGGTGGTGACATGGCTGTTCCCTCTCAGGAGCTGACTATCCCTGCATGGTCACCTCAGCCTGAGCTGCATCCAGCTCCCTGCCTCCCTGGCAGCTCCTAGCCCTGTTAGTACAGCACATGGAGGAGGGACAGCGAGCTGCGCTTGCACTCCAGGCTCTACCTTGGCTGCCAGTTTATTAATGGATGAAATTCAGAATGATAATCCCAATCCACAAAGCCATTGCTTTGGGGTCAATTAGCTCTGCAGTTGCCTTGACCTGGACACCCCACAGCTTGGAAAACATTCTCCTGCCCCTGCCACAGATTGCCTGGGAGCAGGAGAATAAGCTCCTTTGCCCTCAGACTTGACTTCAGCTGAACTGGATTGCCATTAGAGAGCCCTGGAAGAGCTAGTTTATCTCCAAACACTTCTGAAATCAGGAGTCCCACTTATTATTCCCATGAATTTTGAATTATGCCCCAACATAGTCTTTCATTTTCCCCTTGCTATAACATCGGATTTCTTACCAAGGCATTTCAGGTAGGAGTTCAGCTGGGATGGGGCAGGCTGTGCTGCTCCTTGGCTGGCAGGAAACAACAGTCCTTAGATATTGACATGATGGACATGTCAACACTGGGAAACGTATGGCACCAGTTAAGACAGTATCAACAATTATGCAGAACACAGTTGAGTGGATTAATTTGTTGCCTGGAGTAGAGGCTACCAGTATGAAGCTGGCTGCCAAGAGACAAGCTTTCATCTTGCCTGCTGCCTAACGCCAAATACTATGAAGCCCATGTGCACTAAGGATGGTCACTGGGTTTCTTTTCCCACCAGCACTCCTGGAGCACCAATTGTCTCTACATGCTGACTTGTTTCTTCTTTGTAAGGGAAAAGAAAATCCCAAAAACTAAACCCACACTTTAAAAGAAGTCCCCAAATGACCATCATTCCTGAAAGACTAGTAAGAGCTACAAAGTAACTGGGAAAGGATAGTTCTTTTCTTGCTCAGAAAGGTTTTCTTTTAATGAGAGGTTGATGTGATAACTCATTTGTCAAATGCACTTTGCCCTAGCTCTCTAAGCAAAGAGATGAAAAATGGTTAAATCATCTGTGTGACTTTTTTTCCAGCTTGCTATTTTTACACTGACCAGAAGGATACTGACACCCTGTCTCTTTCTTCCCACCCATTCTTTGCCAAGGAAGATGCAAAATTACCTCTAGCAAGTTGTGACTAAGTTCTCTTGCCAAATTTTGGCAAGTTATCTTGCCAAATACAGTAAGAACAAGCAGCTGATTTTCCCTAAAAATCTTATGTTTGCAACATGCTATGCAGGTCCGTGGTTGTCAGAGTATTAAGCAGCAAAGAAAAAACTAGGACTCGTAAATAATCACTTACTGCATTAATAAGCAGCAGCATTTAAATTCGTGCTAAAGCTTTGTAACAGCTGTGCTTTGTCCCAAAATCCAATTTTAAAAGATCCCAACTGCTTATGCTTGTTCCTGCAATATGAAGGATATTCAACTACTCTCCATAAACTCTGCTGTTGCTTCCAGTGCATCTGCTCCCACATCAGGCTTCCACTTGTCCATATTTAGCCTTGTTAAACTACAGCATGCCTACCTGAGATATAAATTACCTTGAGGCTTGGAGTGATGCCATCCTAAGTAAGGAAACTATTCCTAACGCTGTACTCCTTAGTTTAATGCAGGCAGAAGTCTCCTGCCCACTTACAGCACAGCATACCCTGATGACAGTTGTTGATAGAGAAATTCAGTTTTCATCCAATATTCTCAGTAAACACATTGTTCTCGGAGTATCAGAGCCATGAAATCTGTTCTTTTTCAGAAAGTTTATATCCTGTGTGCCTTAGTCCCCAAGACATTTATAGCGTATTTGCAGCTTGGCAATATTCCCATCACAAAACCTTCCAGATACTTCCTATTATCTACTTCCAACACCTCCACTGAACTCTAATGTATTTCTGGGTGATTTGCCCCATTTCTCTAACTTAGTGCTCATTTTTCTTCATTTCAAGAGCTGTGTGTTGTTTTCTTCAGGGTTTTCTTCAAGCATAGCGCCAACATTCTCCAAACACACACAAAAAAAGATAAAATCTCTAAAAGGCACTTCCTAAAAGTTATTTCTGCAGCTGGTAATCCTCTGCCTGCTTTCAGGCACATCATCATGCTTGGAAATGTCTGGATCTTTGCTGGATAGGTGATATTCCCCTTCCCAGGAGGGGAGAGAGGCAGCTCTCAAAGCACAGGGGGGAAAAGGCTCCCCCTTGGATGTTTTCCCCCTGGACAGAAGCTCTTCAAATCCATGGGGTTGTCCCCAAGCACACAGGTGCCTCCTGCCCTCCAGCACTGCTCCCAAGGTGCTCCTGCCCCCATGCTCCTTCTTATCTGCTGTTCCCAGGTACTTCTGACACAGCCTAAGGGGCAGAGAGGGCCAGCAGTAATGCCAGGGAGAACCGAGGAGGGTCAAAGCAGGACAGGACAAATTGTATCCATTCAGATGTGCTAAAATCGGTTTTGTTTTTTTTTCTCTCAATTAAACTTCTAAATGTTTCTTTTTCTCAATTAAACTTCTAACTTCATCATTAAGAATTTTGATGAGGGAGAAAAAGCATGTATTCCCTCATCTTTTTCATCCTGCTAGCAACTTCAATAGAAACATTTCCTTCTAAACATTTTTTCATTACCACCTTTATCTTTTTCTACCATTTTCTTTCACTTTTATTGTTTTTGAGCTCTCACAACTGGAAATGTTTTCAGAAATGTCAAGATAATAAAAAAACCCACAAAACAATAAAAAATATGAGAGAGGAAAGATACTGGCAAGACTTCATTTAGCCTTTTAGATTAAGTAGCACAAGAAAAGGAGGAGAAAAATAGTGAAGTTAAAATCCCAAAATATCTACAGATCACTTCCCTTTAAAAAAACTCCTAAATTTTTATGTGAAAAAGTACTTCTGAATACATGCAGATGGGCATCTTTTGAAAGATAAATCAGTTTTCAGTGAAACCGTATTTTTCTGCAGGGGAATTAAAAAAAAAGGACATCTCAATATAATGAAGGTTTAGTCATCAGCATCACATGATCAGTGATTAAGAGGAGCATGATTCCATGCAGACTGCTTCCCCAAGTCAGGGTAGAGGGGAGCTTCAAGTGGCCTTGGATGATGGGAGAAGATACAGGACAGAGCATGCTGTAACAGCAAGGACACTGCTAAAATGCCCATGAGCTTCTCAGTCTCCCACAAGGAAAGAGAGGGTAGAGCCCACATGAAGCCCACGAGGAGTCTATGACTTCTGCATGGGTGGGAATAGGAGACAGCAGAACAATCTAATCCAGCCTGCTTTTAAAGAAATGACTCAACCATTCAAACATACTGAAATATTAAACATTGTTTATGTATTGAAGGACTCAAAAATTAAAGGTTTTCTTCATGAGGACTGGGAAGTGTGAGCTCAAAAACAAAGTCAATCTTCCTGTGAAGCTCCTCACGGGCACCTCCTGAGACATTTCATCTTGGTCTGCACCTGCAGCTCCCACATCCAAAGGGAAGCCACCTCTCCATACCCAACGCTTCCTGAGCAGCGAGCACACAGCAGCTAGTGCAGGCTGAATCCAGAGCGCAGCTCCCTCTACATCCTCCCATTCAGGGAGTGCTCACAGCCTCAGATTGCATTTCTCAAGCCAAAATCTGCCAATCATGGCGCTCTCTAGTGTTTTGGTTCTACTCGGGAGAAACACGAGAATCCCAAGGCACTGGCATCATTCCACAGAGCATGGTACAAACACCCAGGCAGAGGGATTCCCAACGCCTGCTGCTCATTCGAATGAGTTTCCCAATGTTCAGGTTTGTTCGGGTTGGACTGCACCTTCTGGTGGATGCTGCTCCAGCTGCCTGGCTGTGGCCCTTACCTGCAGTGCCTCCAGAGCAGTCATCTAAGCAAAACCAAGATCTTAAGCCACATTCCTGATGGACACAGCTATTTCAGGAAGGTTTCTGATTCCAGGATTAGGTCCCTGCAGACCCTAAGTGTGATCCTGTCAGGCCCCAAACTGGCCATCAGTGATGTGTAACACAGGTTGTTGCTTTGGGGTGCAAAATCGGAAAAACGTGCATGTCCCAGAGACAGCTCCAGGGAGGCCTGTGAGAGCAGGACAAGGGTAGGCACAGGGCAGGCTGAGGGCTCCTCTGGGACCTGAAGGTGCCATTAGCCATGAAGAACAGCAGCCTCCATGGAAACACCAGTCCTTCCCTGATGTCTCACCTCTCCCCATCACCGCTTCATGGGGGAGGAGACTGAGGACAAAGTACATTTGTAGCTCTTGAAGGCAAGTGCAATCCAAAAATGCAACTGCTCTGATTTGCTACTAAACAGCTTGCTGGTCCCTTTGTTAATGGTTTTCTACTCTGATACCATGTCTGTCTTTCTCCTGAGCTTCTCTGAGGCTGACAATTTGTGACAGAAATACAGTACATCCCACAGACCCACAGCCTCAGGTCCAACTGTGTCTGTCAAGTGACAAGATTGAAGTAGCAATTTCCTGCAGAACATACGAGATTCTGTCTCCTCTCCCTCTTTTTCTCTCTCCCCTAATATACATTTCAAATTAAATCAGCATACAAAGGGAGGGGACTCCTCTAGTGCCCAGAAGAATATATTTTCTCCAAGCTCACAACACTGGTGGTGACGGGGGGAATATGCTTGCACCATGTAATTGATTTGATGTGCGCCATGTTTCAGTGGGATAAACACCACCCTCTGGACTCCTGGCATTCCAGTATTGCCAGCCTAAGCTCCTTGTTACTGACATGTTCGGAGTCTGGAGAAGAGAGTGAGTAGTTTTGACATAGAGATGAATGTCCTTATCTTCAGCTGCGAACGTTGCTTCTTTGAATAAATGCTCTTGACAGTTTTGAGAGTTCAAGCTTCTCTACGCAAAGGGGCAGCAAGAGAGAGAACCATAGCATTAATCCTAAAAGAACCCCAACCATAAACGTAATCATAAATCCTAAACTTAAACTGAACCTAACCGCAACCCTAACCCTAAACATAACCCTAACCCTAAACCCTAACCCTAATCGTAAAAATAAACCTAAACCTAACCGAAACCCTAGCCATAACCCAAAACCTAACCCTAACCCTAATCCTAACACGAACCCTAAACCTAAACCTAACCCTAAAACTAATACTAACACAAATCCTAACAATAATCCTAACTTCTAACACCTGACTCTATCCATAACCCCAACCCTAACACTAACCCTAAACCTAACCCTAACCCTAACCCTAACCCTAACCCAATCCCTAAAACTGACCCTAATCCTAACCCTAATCCTACCTTCTAACTCGAATTCTAACCCTAGACCTAAACCCAACCCTAAACCTATCCCTAGCCCTAAGTCTAACCGTCAGCGTAAATCTAAACCTAAACCTAACCTTAACCGTAAACCTAACCCTAACCCTAAACCTAACACTAACCCTAACCCTAACACTAACCCTAACCCTAACCCTAACCATAACACTAGCCCTATCCCTAACCTTGAACATAACCCTAACATAACATCTAACTCTAACTCCTAACTACTAATTCCTGACCCTAGCCCTAACTCTAACCCAAGCCTATCACTAACCCTACCCTAACCCTAACCCGAACCCTAACCCTAACCCTAGCCCTAACTCTAACCCAAGCCTATCACTAACCCTACCCTATCCCTAACCCTATCCCTATCCCTAACCCTAACACTAAACCTAATTCTAACCCTGACCCAAACCGTAACAAAAACCCTAACCCTAACCCTAATCCTAACACTAACGCTAAACCTAACCCTAACCCTAACCATAACCCTAATCCAAGCCTATCACTAACCCTAAGCCTAACCCTAACGCTAACCCTAACACCAACCCTAATCCTAAACCTAACCCTAATCCTAATACTAAAGCTAAACCTAACCTTAACACTAACCATAAACCTAAATCATAACCCTAACCCTACCCTAACTCCTGACCCTAACCCTAACCCTAACCCTAACCCTAACCCTAGCCCTAACCCTAACCCTAACCTTAACCCTGACCCTAACACAAAGCCAAACATCTAACCCTTATCCAAACACTATACCTAACAACAAAACCTAACCCTAAATATAACCCTAACCCTAACTGTAACCCTAACCCTAACCCTAACCCTAACCCTAAACCTAATCCTAATACTAACACTAAGGCTATCCCTAACCGTAACCGTAACCCTAACCCTAACCTGAACCCTAAGCCTAACACTAACCCTAAACCTAACCCTAGCCCTAACTCCTAACCCCGAACTCCTGACCTAACCCTAACCCTAACCCTAACGCTAACCCTAACCCTAATCCTAACCCTAACTCTAACCCTAAGCCTAACCCTAACACTAACCCTAACCCTAACCATAACCCTAACTTTAACACTAACCCTAACGCAAATCTCAAAACCTATCCCTAATCGGAACTCTAACCCATACCCGAACCCCAAACCCTAACCCTAACCCTATCGCCTAACCCAAACCCTAACTCCAAAGTCCTCCCCTTAACCATAACGCATAACACATAACGCTAACGATAAATATTAAACCTAATCCTCAACGAACATTTTCCCTAACCCTAACCCTAAAACTAGCCCTAATCTTAACCTTAAATCATATCTCTTACCCTACCCTAACTCCTAACCCTAACCATAACCCTAACGCTAACCCTAACACCAACCCTAATCCTAACCCTAACCCTAATACTAACACGAAAGCTAAACCTAACCCTAACACTAACCATAAACCTAAATCAAAACGCTAACCCTACCCTAACTCCTGACCCTAACACCAACCCTAACCCTAACCATAACCCTAACCCTAAACCTAAACCTAGCCCAGACCTTAACCCTAACCCTAACCCTAACCCTAACCCTAACCCTAACCCTAACCCTAACCCTAACATTACCCCTAACCCTAATCCTAACCCTAACCCTAACCCTTACCCTAACCCTAACCCTAACCCAAACCCTAACCTACCCCTAACCCTAATCCTAACCCTAACCCAAATCCTAAACCTAATCCTAACTTCGATCTCCCAAACCTATCCATAATACACAACCTAACCGTAATTCTAACCCTAACCCTATCCCCTACCCCCAACACCTAACCCCTAACCCCAACTCTACCTCTAAACCTAAGTCCTAACCTTAACCCTAACCCTGACCCTATACCCAAACCCTAAACCTAAACCTAACCATAACCCTAACCGTAACCCCCAACCTATCGCTAACCCTAATTCCAAACCCTAACCCTAAACCTAAGTCCAAACCTAACCCTAACACTAACCCTAACCTTAACCCTGACCCTGACCCTAACCCAAAGCCAAACATCTAACCCTAAACCTAACACTATCCCTAACCACAAAACCTAACACTAACTCTAAACCTAGCCCTAACTCTCATAACCTAAATCCTAACCCTAACCCTAACCCTAAGTCTAAAACCTAACCCTAACGCCTAAGCCTAACCCTAACTCCTAACCATACCTCCTATCCCTAATGATCACCCTAACTCCTAACCCTAACCCTAACTCCTAACCCTAGCCCTAACCCTAACCCGACCCCTAACCTTAAACATAACAATAACCAGAACACCTAACCCTAACTACAAACTCCTAACTCCTGGCCCTAACTCCTAACGCTAACCCTAACCCGAACCTTAACCCTAAACCCAACCCTAAACATAACCCTAACCCGAACACTAAGACTAAGGCTAAACCTAATCATAACCCTAAACCTAACCCTAACCCTAACCCTAACCCTAACATTACCCCTAACCCTAATCCTAACCCTAACACTAAGGCTAAACCTAACCATAACCCTAAACCTAACCCTAACCCTAAACCTAACCCTAACCCTAACCCTAACCCTAACCCTAACCCTAACCCTAACCCTAACCCTAACCCTAACCCTAACCCTAATACTAATCCAATCCCTAATCCTAAACCTAATCCTAACTTCGATCTCCCAAACCTATCCATAACACACAACCTAACCGCAATTCTAACCCTAACACTAAACCTAACACTAACCCAATTCTGACCCTAACCCTAACCCTAACACTACCCCTAATCCTAACCCTACATATAACCCTAACCCTAATCCGAACACTAACCCTAATCCTAACCCTAACCCTAAGACTAAGCCTAAGCCTAAGCCTAACCCTAACCCTAACCCTAACTCTAACCCTAACCCTAACCCTATCTACTAACTCCTAACTCCTGACCCTAACCCCAACCCTAATACTAATCCTAACCCTAACCCTAACCCTAACCCTAACCCTAACCCTAACCCTAACCCTAACCCTAAACCGAACACTAACCTTAAACATAATCATAACCAGAACACCTAAGCCTAATTACTAACTCCTAACTACTGACCCTAACTCCTAAACCTAACCCTAAACCTAACCCTAACCCTAACACTAACCCTGACCCTAACACAAACCGTAACCCTAACCCTAACTATAAACCTAACCCAAACCCTAAAGCTAACCCTAACCCTAACTCCTACCTCCTAACCCTAACTCCCAAAACCTAAATCCTAACCCTAACACTAACGCTACCTCTAACCCTAACCCTAACC